>NC_142888.1:76960000-77560000 GCF_051225735.1 Oryctolagus cuniculus | reverse complement strand
TTGCTGATTAACTATTTGCTCTGCTCTCCAGTACATTCCACCTGTTAGATCTGGAGCTTCTTTTTGCATATGAAATTCATCTAAGAGGGCTAGCATTTATCACAGTATTTAAGATGCCTCTTGGGATGCTACATACCCTGTCACAGTCCCTGGGTTCCAGTCCCAGCTAGACTTGGTAATTCTAGCTTCCGGTGGATGTGCATCCTGGGAGGCAGTAGACGATCGCCCAAGTACTTCAGTCCCTTCAGTTCCTGTCACCCAGGGATTGAGTACCTGGCTCCTTGCTTTGAACTGGCCCAGTCCCAGATAATGTGGGAATTTGGGGAGTGACACAGCAGATGGGCAATCTATTTCTGTGTCTCTGTATGCCTTCCAAATGATTTTTTAATAAATACATATTTTTTAGAAAAGAAATTAATCTGAGCAACAGGGTTTTCTCTGTGTAGGTGTCCCAAGGAGCCAGTCCTCCTGCTCCTACTGCCCTCCCCCACCCTGCCCTGTACTTTTCAGCACCACTAACTCATAAGAAATTCTGGAAGAAGATAAGGATGATGTTAATATAATGTTTCACTCCCCAAGTTTGACACTGTTTTCACTGGAATCAGTAGTTTAAAGAAATTTCTATTGTTCTTAATTCACTGCTTAGTACTGAGACGTAAGAATAGGCTGTCTTTTCCTTTATGATACAAATTTGTATTTATAAATTTCCCAGGAGCAAATGCAATAATAAGCCTTAGACAGAATTTATAAATTCCTCAGGCCAGTGCTGTGGCTTAGTTGGCTAAGCCTCTGCCTGTAGTGCTGCCATCCCATAAGGGCACCAGTTCGTGTCCCAGCTGCTCCTCTTCCGATCCAGCTCCCTGCTAATGGCCTGAGAAAGCAGTGGAAGATGGCCCAAGTGCTTGGGCTCCTGAACCTGCATGAGAAACCTGGGAGAAGGTCCTAATTCCTGGCTTTGATCTGTCCCTGCTCCACCTATTGAGGTCATTTGGGGAGTGAACCTGCAGATGGAAAACCTCTCTGTCTCTCCCTCTCTCCATAACTCTGCCTCTCAAATAAATAAAATCTTTTTTTTTAAAAAAAAAAGAATTTATAAATCCCTTATTGTTAGTACTCTTTAGACTCAGCCAACCAGCCTTTGACTACTTCCTCTACCCTTCTTCTAGGATTCGAGTCACCCGTTCAGCTATTCACCTTTTTTCATTACTCAAATTGTGAATTCATTTTTGGATTCTTGACCCTCATACCTTTACTTATTTTTATAAGGCCCCATAAACTTGCTTGATGGCTGTTAACTTACTCTTTATATTTTTCTGTCATAACATTGGCCAAAAAGAGCTCTTGTGTGACATTTTATGAGGTTGTGTTGCTACGGAAACTGCTGGGTTGGAAGCTAGCCTCCATTTTACTATTTTATTATCATCTACTTTCTTACACTTGAAGTATTAAAACCAAAAGTGTCCAATAATTCTGTATTTATCATGTCTAGCCTTACCTTATATTGTGGCAAGCTGCCTTCTAACTGTAATTCCTGAGGGCCAGGTCAAAGGTCCCCACTGGCAGACCTAGCATGGGAAAGGGAGCCACGCAATTAACAGGACACAGAAACCAGAACTTTCTTGATCAACAATTTCCTAATGTCACACTCCCCAAACCTCCAGATAGGTATTTTCATTGACTTTATTTTTTTTAACTTGGCTTTTTGTAAATTTTAAATTTTTTTCTACTTACTTGAAAGATGGTGAGAAATCTCCCATTCTCCGATTCATTTCCCAAATGTCCATAATGGCAGGGACTGGGCCAGGTCCAAGCCAGGAGCCTGGAATGCCATCTGTTGGAGAACTACATACTTGGGCCTTCACCTGCTGCCCAGTAGCAGAAGCTGGAATCATGAGGGGAGCTGGCACTGCTAAAGACATTACTATAGAGGCCGACAAGAACCCATACAAGGATAGCCCTGCCAATTGGCTGCCTCTTCCCTGTTGTCACCTTAAGAAAGAAGGATATGAGGGTGGGAATCTGTAATTCTGAAACACTGAGAATTAAACAAGACTGATGTATCCAAAACAAACTATTTCAATAGAAAGAAACTGAGTTTCCATCATGATTAAATAATAAAAACTTAGTCCTCAACTGAGCACAGTAGACAAAGGCCTATACCTTGCTGCTCACTTACAGTGCCCTAAAGGACCATAGCAGAGTCTTGGGGAATCACACTGGATTCTGCAGAGTCCCATGTAAGCCACCAACATTTCCAGCCTTGGGGATATGATCAGGATTTCCATAATGAAATTTGAAAGCAGGAAGCTGTGAGACTGTATTATAGTAACTCAAAATTTGTTTCTATTAACACTGGAATAAATTTAGGAGCCAGGTAAAAATGCCAAATGCCACTTAACAAATGGGGATTTGTTCCCACTAATCCAGGCATTTCTAATCTCCATCCATGAATTTTGATGGCACATGAGTGCTTTGAAAGGTGAGTGTCAAATTGAGAAGATATACATACATATGGATATGCATCAGAAAGTGTGGGAAATGGAATTAAAAGCTAAGTTTATTTTTGGTGCAAAAAAATTGAAATCCGCACATAGTTTTTTTTCATAATAGGCATTTTCCATGAACTATTTGGAGTCGCCTTGCATGTGTACATTCCAGGACAGAGGTTTTGTAACTTTCATGAGTGTTCCAAAGAGTGAGGGGGTAAAAAGGTTAATTACTTATAGAAAGAGTACTTGAAGTTTGGGGAAGAGGTAAGTTTAGCCAGAGAGATGGGGGTCAGAGCAAGATCTCAGACAGAACATTAGGAAATAAAGCAACTGTAAAACAAATCAGATATCTTAAGAGACCGCTTCGCAAACCAGTGTCACATGAATGGCAGATGGTGTGATAGACTATCATGATGCAAGGTCGTTATTGAAGACTATTGACCTGGGGCTTATGTATGCACTTTATGAGCTACATAAACTCTCTGAAATGGGCTGGGAGATATCCTATGTGTTTGTATATAAGCATACTTCTTATATGCAAAAAAAGTCTTAGCTTTCCCAGAATCTTAGACAGGTCTTTGAACTACACAAGGTTATACCATTTACTATAACTTCTGGCCATGACAATGAATCAGCTTCCTTCCTATATGCATTTCTCATTTTCCCACCTTCATATAATCATACTTCTTCTCTTCCTTTTCTTTCCTTTCCTTTCCTCCTGCTCCCTCTCACTCCTCCCAGTCCCATCCTCTCCCCCCGCCCCACAAAGCAGTAGAGAATAATGCACTGCAGTATTAGTAGGAGAGCTGAGGGGACAAAGTTCAAAGGGGTGATACTAAAGGAATTAACCACCCTTCTGAATGAGGAAGACACTGCCAGCAGGAACACTTCATGGGCTATTTATCATTATAAAGTAGGCAAGAGGAATTGACTCACCCAGTGGGTAATCAGAATTCTAAGCAAGGACCTCATTCCAAGATAATTCAGTGAACAAGATTTAGATAGCACCTGTCTTCATTAGCAGTATAAATATTTCTTTCAAACTTTTTGGAATTAAATACAGAATGAGATCAAGTTTCTCCACTTTCTGAATTATTAGGGCATGATTCTGACCTACTCATGTGGGTGGACCTCTGTCTTCATCATTCCCAGGAACCACTGACAAAGCATGAGCTACTGTATGATATTGGTCACTTTGCCAGGATTTCTATCTTTCACAAAGGAAGCTTTTCTTGGCATCACTGGGAAGTCTCTAGCAACAGAAGTCTGACAGGGCTGCCTCAGAAAAATCTAATTTCAAATGGTGCATATGTGGTACATGCTAAATTTTTTTCCTTTATTTGATTCTCACAAAAGATCTATGATATAAATATTATCATCTCCATTTTATCAGATGATAAAACACTCTTAGAGATGATAAACAAGTTTGACCTGTGGTCATATTCATTTGTTTAAGAGGTAAAATCAATAACTGAAGTCAGCTTTGTCTTGACATGTCATGTGCTTTCCACAAAGCCATATGGCTATTATGACCAAAACATTTCAATGAATTTATTTATAAACATAACAGACTTTCAAAGAGTTATCTTGACTTAGTTTAGTATATTCTTGTTTCAGTAGATTGATTTAAGTGTGATTAAGTTTAGTAACATAATTTGAGCAGAAATATGTTGTGTTTATAATGTAATTTGTATATGTCGCTGTGTGGTTCATACTCTGGCTCAGTAAATATTTTATGAATTAATGAGTAGGTATATATGTTAATCCACTTGAACTTTTATATCAGAATTCCATAGACTAGGCGGCTTAAAACAACAGAGATTGATTTCTCACAGTTGTGAAGGCTGGAAAGCCCAAGATCAAGGCAAGGCAGATTCAATGTACGGTGAGGGCCCACTTTCTGTTTCAGAGAGGGTATCTTCTCACTGTGTCTTCACTTGGTAGAAGGTCACATGGCTTTCTGGAGTCTCTTTTAAAATGACACTAATCCCACTCACCATCTGTGAGAGCCCACTTTCTAATACCATTCCATTGGGTATGGTATTCAACACATGAATTTGGGGGTCACAAATGTTGAATTTCTAGCAATAAGTAAATAAATTCTCAAGAGAATCATGTTTTGACTTTGAAGGTCAATACTCATTAGACAATACAGATATACAGATATAGACATATTTGTTTTGTTCAAATTATCAAGTTACTTAGTCATACCTTACATCCCCTAGCAAAAAGATCAGTTGCATTGAATCAAGAGATACAGTGGGTCAGCATTGTGGAATTGCAGCCATCCCATATCAGAATTCTGGCTGAGTTCTGTCTGCTCTGCTTCTGATCCAGCTTCCTGCTAATGAGCCTGAGAAGGTAGTACATCATGGTCCACGTACTTAGGCCCCTGCCATCTACTAGGGAGATCTGGATGGAGTCCCAGTCTCCTGGCTTCAGCCTGGCCCAGACCTGGCTTTTGTGGGCATTTGGGGAGGGAACCAGCTGATGGAAGATACTTTGTCCACCACCACCCCCCAAAACACACTGTCACTCTGCCTTTCAAATAAATAAATCTTAATAATAACACAAATGGTCACTCAATGGTAAGCTTCATTTTTATGTCTCCTAACTCAAACTCAGTATAGTATCCTCTCCAAAGATAAAATTTTTTAAAGACAGACTAAATATCAAGAAAAAGATTCATGACAGCAATGTGCAGCTTGAATACACAAGAATAAATACCACTTAGGAGGAGTTCCCTCATTTTATCTGAAAAAGATAAGAACCTCTTAATCATTGCCCATTTTTGTAACCTAACCTCTTGTTATAAAAGTAAAACTAGTGGATGCATCTGTCAGGCATTACATTTATTTTTATCACCTTTCAACCAAATGCATGATTTATAGACGTATAACTTCTTGCTAATTTTAGAGTCATTTGATTTTTAGAAGAGTGAAGAATCTGTAATCAGGCTATAAAAGATTCACTACAAATAATTTTTATGCGCCATTATGTCCAGAACGAAATGTTGAACAAACTACCATGAAACAAGCATTTGTAATAGCTGAATAGAGTTACATTGAAAGAATCCAATGGAATCAAGCATTTAATTACAGCTCAATTTGCTTCTATTCATAGCATGCATTTCTTTTTCAATATATAGCTTCTACGTATTGCCCACCAAAAACCACTTAACTCCAAACCAACATTTCCCAGGCATTCTCCTTCCCAAACGCAGACTCACGTGCAGCTGTCTTTTGGACATTTCTACTTGGATATTGAGAGTCAGGGGTGTTGTGTCTGGCTGTGCAGACTGTGCTCTACACAACTTTGGGGATAAGGGGAGCCAGTTACATAGAATATCATTGAAATAGTGCCTCGTGGGGTTGCACAACAGAGCTACCTTGTCCACAAGCAAATCCCATCCAAGTGTAAATTTAACAAATCCTTCCTCCAGAGTGGTTTTATCTTGCCCAGTTCCATTTCCATTGAACTTAACAATGTTGCATTTTGCCTGTTTGCAAGCTTTGAAGTTTGGAAAACTGTCTGACAGCTTCTCCTGTACTTTATATTTAATCAGTGGCTGAGCCAAGTAGATTCTGACCTTCATGATGTCTATCACATTTATTTTCTGCTTCCTTTTCCCATGCGGGAGGGGAGGAAACCTGACTGTTCTCTCATTATGCGGAGTTATAGAATTGCACATTTAAAAGCAATAATGGATTGGATACATCCAGACCAAATCATTCATCTTACAAATGAACTAACCATAGTCAAGAAAAGTTAAGTGACTTGCTGAAGGGTGCATATTATAACAAATTCAGTGACAGAAATAGGATTAGAAAAGGAGTCTCATAGCTCTCTTGATCCAAAATCTTTTCCACTTAACCTGATGTCAAGTCTCCCCTCGGCTTCCAATCCAGCTTTCTACTAATGTTCACCCTGGGAGGGAGCACATGTTGGCTCAAGTACTTGGGTCCCTGCCACACACATGGGAGACCCAGTTGGAGTTCTAAGGTTTTGACATCAGCCTGGCCCAGTCCTGGCTGTTGTAGGCATTTGAGGAGTGAACCAGCAGATAAAAGATCTCTCTAGATAGATAGATAAATAGATAGATAGAACATAATAGATATAGATATGCAGATCTATATCTACATATCATCTATCTTGCAAATAAATTTTTAAAAGAATTCAAGCAGAATAATTTCTAATAAAACAACTAGCCCTTATTTACATGACCCAGGATTATCTCCTCTTTCTCTACTTCAATCCATCCTACATATTTTGGCCACACCAATCTATAAAAAATATTACTTTCATCATAGCCTTTTATGGCTACCCATTATTGTATAAAGAAAGCATGAATTCTATAGCTGTAACCTAATTTTGTATTCCAGTTCAAAAACAGAAAATATATCAATATAATTTTACACATTAATAGACTAAAAGAGAAAATTCTGTTTATTTCAAGCACTTCAGAAAAAAAGTTGAGTTTCAATATTTGTACATAATAAAAAGAAATCCAGTCGTACTCTTAGTCATTTTTCCCAGAGAAATGAAACTTTATCTTCACACAAAAACCTGTGTGCTAATATTTATAGCAGGTTAATTCATCATAGTACCAAATGAGAAACAATCCAGATATCCTTCAATACGTGAATTGCTAAAATATGGTACATCCATACCACGGGATGACACTCAGCAATAAGCAAGAATGAACTATGGATACATGCAAGAACCCAGATCAGGCTTCAGCGAATTATGCTAAATGAAAAATGTCAATTCAAAATGTCACATATGGAGGGCAGGTGTTGTGGCACATCAGGTTAAGCTGTTTCTTGGGATGCTCACATACCATGTCAGAGTGCCAGTTTGAGTCTTAGCTGTTCCACTTCCAATCTAACTCCCTACTAATGTTCCTATACTCGAGATCATGAGGTTGTTTCAAGAATAACAGACTGGGGCCAGCACTGTGACATAGAGGGTAAAGCCACCGCCTGTGACTCCAGCATCCCACATGGGTGACAGTTTGAGTCCAGGCTGCTCCACTTCCAATCCAACTCCCTGTTAATGGCCTCAGAAAAGCAGAAGATGGCCCAAGTCCTTGGGCCCCTATACCCATGTGGGATACTCAGAAGAATTTCTAGGCTCCTGGCTTTGGCCTGGCCCAGCCTCAGCCATTGAAGCCATTTGGGGAGTGAACCAGCATATGGAAGACCTTTCTCTCTGTCTCTCCTTCTGTCTGTTTGTAACTCTGCCTTTCAAATAAATAGAATAAATCTTTTTTAAAAATAAGAGCCTAAGGAAATAGAATAGGGAAACAAAGAAATGGAATAAAAAGTTAGATTATTTAGGGGTAAGTTTGTGACATAGTGGTAACACATCAATCGGGATGCCTGTATCCCATACTGGATTGTCTAGGTTTCAGTCCTGGCTGTGCTCCCAGTTCCAGCTTCCTGTTAAAGAGCACCTTGGGAGGCAGCAGACAATGTGTCAAGTAGTTGGTTCCCTGCCACCCATGTAGGAGATCCAGACTGAGTTCCCAGATCCTAGCTTTGGCCTGGTTGAGCCCTGGCTGTTGATAGCATTGGGGAAGTGAACCAGATAATGGGACTCCCCCTTCCTTTTCCCCCCCCCCCTCTCTACATTTCAAATAAATAAGGTAAATTATTGAATAGCCAGTGTTGAAAAGCTCAAAGATAATTAGCACCAGATCTAATTCCAAATATGAAGGCACTATAAGTTGTTAAAGATCTGAACGATAAAACTGCAATGATAATAAAAGTCAATATAGGAAGATAACTTTGTGATCTCCAAATTGAAAAAAAAATGGCTTCTCAAGAAAAGTTGAAAAGCATACACCCTAAAATAAAAAAATTAATTTTATATCATCAAAATTAAGGAGTGTGGGGGCCAGGGTTTAGCCCAGTGACTAAGACTCCTGTTACAACACCTGCTTCCCACAAATGAGCACCTGGGTTTGAGTTGATGGTAGGCTCTTGACTCCAGTTTCCTGAAATTATGTACCCTGAGAGGCAGGGGTGATGCAAGTGACTGGGTTCCTGTCATCCACATGGGAGACCTGGAATGAATTCCTCGCTCTTGGCTTCAGCCTAACCAAGCCTGAGCCATTGCAGACATTTGAGGAGTGAACCAGTTACTCTGTCTGCCTCTCAAATAAATAAACAAGGTGTTTTTTTTCCTCTTTTGTTTTTTTTTAAAGATTTATTTATTATTTATTTGAGAGGCAGTGTTACAGACAGAGAGAGGGAAAGACAGAGAGAAAGGTCTTCCATCTGCTGGTTCACTCCCCAAATGGCTGCAATGGCTTGAGCTGAGCTGATCTAAAGCCAGGAGCCAGGAGCTTCCTCCAGGTCTCCCACGCAGGTGCAAGGGTCCAAGGACTTGGGCCATCTTCCGCTGCTTTTCCCAGGTGCATTAGCAGGGAGCTGGATGGGAATTGGAGCATCCAGGACTCAAACTCACCCATATGGGATGCCAGCGCTGAGGGCAGAAGCTTAACCTACTATGCAATAGTGCTGCCTCCAAATGTTTGTTTGTTTATTTATTTTTAATTAAAGAGTTCTGTTCAACTAAGAACATCATTGGAAAAATGATTAGATGATGAAATTATAGAAAGAGGCAGGAATTTTGTAATTTCAGAAACAAACAAGGAGGGGGCTAGCATTGTGGCCCAATTGGTTAAGGCAAGGCCTGCCATACCAGCATCCCATATGACTGTGGGTTTGAATCCCAGCTGCTCCATTTCCAATCCAGCTCCCTGCTAATGTGCTTGAGAAAGCAGCAGAGGGTGGCCCAAGTCCCTGGGCCCCTGCCACTGACATGGGAGACTGCTGGATTCCAAGCCTGGCCCAGCCGCAGCTGTTGCAGCCATTTGGAGAGTTCTGGCATTTGAGAAGTGAACCAGAAAATGGATGCTAGCGCTCTCTCTCGCTCTCTCTCTCTCTTTTGCTCTCTGTGCCTCTGCCTTTCACATAAAGTAAACAAAATAAATAAAACAGTGTAGATATTATTTTGCACTACGATGGAACAAAAAAAAAAGGGCAACAGACAAATCCATAAATATACTTGGAGACAACAACTCCTCTCTTAGTTAAAGAAGTATTAGACAGAAAACTCAGAAGGATATTGAAGACTTGAATAACACCATCAGTCAACCGGATAGGTGTGAAATTTATACAGCACACCACCCAACAAGAATGGAATATCTAATCTTTAGAAGTGTTCAGGGGCCAGCGCTGTGGCATAGTGGGTAAAGCCTCCACCTGTGGTGCCAACATCCCATATGGTCACTGGTTTGAGTCCCAGCTGTTCCACTTCTGATCCAGCCCACTGCTATGGCCTGAGAAAGCAGTGAAGATAGCCCAAGTGCTTGAGCCCCTGTACCTGCATAGGGGGCCAGGAAGGTGCTCCCGGCTCCTAGCTTTGGATTGGCTCAGCTCCGGCCATAGTGGCCATTTGGGGAGTGAACCAGAAGATGGAAGATCTCTCTCTCTCTCTCCATCTCTCCCTCTCTATGTAACTCTGCCTCTCAAATAAATAAATAAATCTTTTCAAAAAAGTGTCCATAAAGTATGAAACAGTTGCCAAAGATAGGTCACATTTTGAGCCATTAATCAAACTTTAAAAAATTCAAAAGAATAGAAATCACAGATAATTATACTCTCTGGCAAAATGCAACTAAATTAGAAATCAGTTGTAAAAACTAAAAAGTTCCAAATATCTAGAAATTAAGTAACCCACGAGTCAATTAGGAAGTCTCAAGAAAGCCACAAAAACACTCTCCTAGAATTCATAAGGTAATACAGTATGTTTATATGCTACAAGGTTGATATATATAATTCACTGTTCTTCTATATACCAGCAATGAAAAATTAGATTAAAATTTTTAAAACAGTATAATTCATGATGAAAGCAAGAAACCTAAATAGTGACCAATAACCCTAACAAAATATGTGTAGGACCTATTCACAGATCTCTATAAAACACTGATGAAAGAAATCAAAAAAGCTCTAAACAAATGGAGAGATATATTATGTTCATAGAATAGAATACTCAATATTATTAAAATATCAGCTTTAGCAAAATTAATCTATAGGTAATAGATACTAATAGTAATAACCAATCGAATTCCTAGTATACTTTTTGGTAGGTATCCATACGAAACTCTAAATGTTGTATTTACAGGCAAAGAAACTAAACACCCAACACAATTTTGAAGAACAAGAATAATGATAGAGAATGGACACTCCTTTACTTCCAGACTTATTATAAAGCCATAATAAATGAGACAGGGTCAGGTATTGGCTCAACGGCTTGGGGCCCCAGCATCCCACATAAGAGTGCCTGGTTTGAGTTCTGGCTATTCTAGTTCCAATGTGGACCCAGCCTCCTGCTACTGTGCATTCTGGGAGGCCTCAGATGATGGCTTAAGTTCATGGGTTCCTGCCATCCATGTGCGAAACTCAGATGGAGTTCCAGGATCCCAGCTTTGGCCTGGCCAAGTCCTGGTTTCTGTGGGTATTTGGGGAGTGAACCCGCCGACAAGAGATCTCTAACTCTCTGCTTTTCAAATAAAATTAAAATAAGTAAAAATTAATGGGAGCATCACTCTGGCGTAGCAGGTAAGGCTACTATTCGCAGTGCCAGCTCCCTGTGTGGGCGCTGGTTCGGGTCCCAGATGTTCCACTTCTGATCCAACTCTCTGTTATGGCCTGAGAAAGCAGTGGAAGATGGCCCAAGTCCTTGGGCCCCTGCACCCACATGGGAGACCTGAAAGATGCTCCTGGCTCCTGGCTTTGGATCAGCCCAGCTCCGGCCATTGTGGCCACTTGGGGAGTAAACCAGTGAATGGAAGACGTCTCTCTCTCTCTTTATCTCTCTGCCTCTCTGTGGCTCTGCTGTCAAATAAATAATCTTTTAAAATTAATGAAGCCAAATACATAAAAAAAAACACATAAATCCCCACCTGGGAACTCAATACAAGTCTCCCACATGAGTGGCAGGAATCCAATTACTTGAGCCAATCACTGCTGTATCCCAGGGTGCACATTAGCAGGAAGCTAGAGTCAGAAGCTGGAGCCAAGTATCAAATCCAGGTAATAAAATATGGGATGCAGGCATCTTAGCTGGCATTTTAACTGCTAGGCTAAAACACCCACCCTGGATATATATTTTCTATATATATTTTCTTTTTTGGGGGGGATATATGTTTTCATTTCTCTTGGATAAATATATTGAAATGGAATGGCTATGTTCTTTGGGGGATATGCTTAACTTTCTACAGTACAGGAGAGCTCCAGTTGTTCAACATCCCCTACAATATTCAGTATAGTTGGTCATTTTAATTTTATACTTTAAAGACAGTGTAGCTGATTGATTTTTGACAAGGATACAAGGATACAAAACCAATTCAGTGAAGGAATAGTCTGGAAAAATTGCATATCCACATGTTAGAAATAAATTCGATACATATTTTTTCTTTACATAAAAATTAACTCAAATGAGAATAAAGAACTAATATAAATCCCAAGACTAAAAATGCCTAGAAGAAAACATCAGAAAAACATTTTTTTCTGACCTTCAAATAGGCAAAGTTTTCTCTCATCATCCATAAAAAAATTGACAAATTGTATATAAAATTATAAATTTCTGCTCTTTGAATAACATTGGAGATAATGAGAATAAAAGTCATAGACGGGAAACATTTGCAAATCACATTGCTGATTAAGGATTCATATTAACAATATTATTTTATCAACCATAAGGAAACAAGTGGTCCAGTTTTAAAACAAGATTTGAACAGACACTTCACCACAGAAGATATATGGATAGCAAATACACTCATGAAAAATGATCTACATCATTAATAGTTAAGTAAAGATAAATTAAAATGAGATACTACCACATACCATTGACTAACCTCAAACATATCCAAATAACATCAAGTGCTGGTGAGAACATTGAACAATACAACTCTCATCCATTGCTGATGTAAGTGCAAAATGATAGTCACTCTGGAAAGTTTGGCGATTTCTTAAAAACTTCAATATATATCCAACAGGGCTAGCATTGTGGTGCACTGGGTTAAGCTGCCACTTGCAACACCAGCATCTCATATGTGCACCAGTTTGAGTCCTGGCTGCTCCACTTCCAATTAATTCAGCTCCCTGCTAATACACCTGGGAAAACAGCAGAAGATGGCCCAAGTACACCCACATGGGAGACCTGGATGACGCTCCTGGCTCCTTGCCTCAGACTGGCCCAGCCATAGCCATTGCAGCTATTTGGGAAGTGAACAAGGGGATGGAAGATTTCTCCTCCCCTCCCCTCCTTTCCCCTCCCCTCTTCTTCCTCTCCCCCTACCCTATGTGACTTGTAACTCTGCCTTTCAAATAAATAAATGAATCTTTGATATCTACCATATAGCACAGCAATTCCATATGAAGTACAGACACATGCCTTACAGAAACCTATACACAAATTTTCACAGCAGCTTTATTAATCGCCAAAATTTGGAAATACCCCTTCAACTGGCAGACACGATTGTACATCCACATAATGGATGCTATACAGCAACAAAAAAGAACAACTGACACACAAAACAATATGCATGAATGTTTAACATATTATGCTAAGTGAAAGATATCAGATACCAAAAATCTACATATTATATAATTCCATTGAGTGGACATTCTAGATAAGGCAAATGTATTGGAATGGAGAAGAACTTGGTAGTTGCTAGGAATCATAGCTAACAAAAGAGGCTGACTACAAAGCAGCATTGTGTTCTATATCTTATTTGTAGTAGTCGCTACAGCACTCTACACATTGGTCCAAACCCATGAAAATATATATAAAAAAGGGAATTTTGGGACCAGCACTGTGGTGTAGCTGGTAAAGCCACCACCTGTAGTGCTGGCATTCCATATGGGCTCCCGGTTGCTCCACTTCTGATCCAGCTCTCTGCTATATGGCCTGGGAAAGCAGCAGAAGATGGCCCTTGGGCCCCTGCATCTGCATGGGAGACCCAGAAGAAGATTCTGGCTCCAAATCAGCCCAGCTCTGGCCATTGTGGCCAACTGGGGAGTGAACCAGCAGATGGAAGATCTCTCTCTGTGTCTCCTTCTTTCTCTGTGTAACTCTGACCTTCAAATAAATAAATAAATAAATCTTTAAAAACAAACAAAAATGGTGAATTTTACTGTAGATAAATTAAAAAATAGAAAATAATTTTATAAAGGAAAACAGGTAATTCACAAAAAGAATAAATCCAAGTGGCCAATAAACCAATAAAAAGATCTTCAACCTTCCTAATATCAGGAAATGCAAATAAAAAATTGGGAAATAGATTTCTACACACAAGACTTACAAAAATTAAGAAGTCTATCAAGGAATTTGAGAAAAGAGACTTCTAAGCTTCCAGTGGGAGTAGAAATTGATACATTCTGGAGAGCAACTTGGTAATATTTTGTAAAGTCGAAGACATATACAACCTAGTCTTTAGCACTTCTACCTCTTGATTTGTACCTAGAGAAAAACCTAGCACATGTGCACAAGAACACAAGCCAAAGAATGTTAAGTGCAGCATTATTTATAATATCAAATGGAAGTAATTTATGTCAGTCAAAAGGAGAATGTATAAATAAATCTGTGATGTATTGATATAGTGGAATGATGTACAGCATTTAAAATGCATGAACAAAGGCCAAGTGTATCAAATAAATAAATATCAATAGGAAAATGTTGAGTGAATGAAACAAGCAGCACAATAACATGTATGGTATGATATTTGTATATAGATTAACAAGTAAAATAATACATCCTGTATACTGATAAATATGTACTTGGCAGTAGTTTAAAAATCTGTGTTGGAATGACAAACACTAAGTTTAGGATAGTGATTACCACTGAAGAGGGATGGAAAGGAATGAGATCTGATCAGGGAGGACCACAAAGAAGTATTCAATTGTATTTGTAATGTATAATATTCCTTTGAAATAAAAAAATATGAAGCAAATGTGCCAAACTGCTGAGAACAGGTTTATTTTTCTATTCACTGCATGCTTCACAAAAAATGCACAAATAGAAAATTATTCCTGTAAAGATTTCCATGCACCATGAAAATCTTCTCCCACAGCAGCAGCTAACAGCAGCTCATTTGCCACTCTATGGGCAACAATGCTGTTACGGCTTACGACATAGACTGCAGAACTTGGGGTCAAATCGTACCTCTACCATGTACAAACTGTATAGACTTAACAAAGTTATGTAATCTCTTTAAACCGCAGTGTCCTTTGATTAATCGGGTTAATATCTACTTCTTTATGTAGTTGTGAGAAATAATGATTTTGTGATAGTCAGTAGTAATAACGACTTCAAAACAGATTTTCTGGTTCATAGGAATCACCAAAAAATGAATCTTTGTTACTGAATCATTTATTATCTATAGGGTAAATTCAAGAAAGACATTGTAGATGATGAGACACTTGATTTGAATCACAAAAGACTTTGAAGAATTAACCAGTTATTCAAGGGATGTCTTATATAAAAAGGACAAAACTGCATGTGGCAGAAGCATCAATGCACTTGATAGAACTTGGGTAGCATTCCTGAACAAAGTCAAACATTTAAGTCTTGTAGTCCTAGTCTCTGACACATATTTCACCTTCAACCTTGGGTGTATCCTTGACAAAGCACAATATAAGTCAAAATACACGTTGGAGATGATGATGAATCAGTTTTGAGATGAGTGGAAAGAATGATGACCTGTGAGAAGCAATAATTTATCTAGACTTGAAAAGATTATGCAGTCAAATGCTAAAAACAGAACCGGAGGGAAATGTGGTGAACGCATCTGAAGATCATCCCCTTTTCCCTTACTTTTATTTCTCCATTTTCCACAATATCTTCATTTTCCAGAGGCACTCTGGAAAACTAGTCTGCTAAAAGCGCATTACTCAAATAGTAAACCTTTAGACAAGATTGATATAACTTATGAAATTACCTTGTTGTTGGGGTTCAATGACTGAGCAACGGACTGGATCACTGCCTGGCTGGTTAAATTACATTCGTAACCAGACTGGAAACTTGTAGGCCTGGCTACGTTGTGTTAAGAAACACAGCAATTGAAAATGATTTTAATTCAGTAAAAGCTTGGCTCTTCTCACAGCCAAAAAGTAGAACTGAATTTAAAAAGATTAATGTGCTGGTGCCACATAGTTATATAGCCTAACTGAAATATTTTTTACTTAGAAATTTAAAAAAATAGAATTAAATCGAGAAGATGATAAAATGGCAAAAGGGCCTGTGGGATAATCCTGGGGCCATATCATTGCAACATCATACCCAAGCTCTCTTGCTAATCATATCGTATTAGTAATTGTACATGAGAAGTCTAAGACCAGTTACCAGGAATCAATTCTCTTTTCAATACCTATGTCCTTGGGGAGAAAAGGAGAATCAAAACTCTAAGAGAACTATATATTCAGTGCTGTGAAAGGAACTGACAGTGGAGCCAAGGCAACAGCTTTCTCCTTTGTCCAAACTTCCACAAAGGATAATTTTTTGAATATGTCCAAAATTAATGTGGAGCAAGAAGAAAAATGGCCACTCAAAAGCAAAATGAGTTAAGAGCTCAAGTGAACAGTTGTGTAGCTTGGTTTAGCAAGCACCTCAGCCTCCAAAATGACACAAGGTACAATTGCACAGCTTGGCTTGCCTGGTTCCCAAATACTGCCTGAGTATGTCTGTTTGACCACCCATGAAAATACTCATAGAGCAGTTCTTTCAGAAAAAAGAAAATGGAAATTAGTTTCCAGTGAATGGGAAATTTCAGCAAAATACATTTTAAAGGTTGAGAAATAAATTTTATCAAATATATTATGATTTTAAAAATTTTTTTAACTTTATAGATGGACTTTTATTTAATTCAAGTCTTAAAACATGCTTCCTGCTAGAAATAAGCAGGCAGTTTTCCATTGCAGATGAAAAACAGTAGCACCGAGTTCCCTTGACTCTCTGAGATCACGTGAGAAGGAGTTAGAGCTGGCAGGAAGGGCCTGAGCTCTGGAGAGAACCAGGTGACCTGTGTCCAGAGCCAGCATAGGTCCACAGTGAGACCCTGGCTGCCACCACTGCACTGCTGGGACAGCTTCATCTCCTGCGGGCTGCATACACATTTCCATTGTTGTATTCGCCAGGTCCTGTGAGTTCAGGCACTGACCTCCAGCGGTCAGTGTCACCTCTGAAAATTCCCAGAAGCTTCAGACACAGCAGGGAGGCAAGGCACACCCCCAGGGCCTTGTCTCTGGCTCAGACAGGAAGCAGCTGCCCTGGATTTGTCAAGTGAGGTGAAGGAGTTCCTACCTTCTCGCAGGTTCAGGGGTATCAGGTTGATCTTCAAGGCACCCTCACCGTCTCTCTTCCGTGAAGTTCAGTATCAGGCAGATGACAACAGGTGGTTGGGGCTATTTAGTGCAGGATCCCAGCCCCGAGTCTTTCCTGAGGGGCTTAGTGGTAGAAGCCCTTCTTGACCCTGTTCTCATCAATGTTGCAAAAAGAGTGACTTTGCAATGGTCAGGAGCTGTCAGGCTGCAGCCCAGCCTGCTCCTCTGCTTGCCCGCATATCACAAGGTGAAGGTGGATGGTGCCTGAGGCCTAGAAACTGGACGCGATGGGTTCAGATGGTGGCCTTGACGTCGGAGTATGTGACGGATACTGGTGATGGCAATAGAGGAGTATGTTCTGTTCCACTGTGATGACCCCAGCCACGTAGGTGATGTAGGCCAGCAGGTCCTGCAAGAGTGAAGGAGAAGCATGCACCCTAGTTGGTGGTTCCACTCCAGCTTGGGAATGCTTCATTCATATTGTTGAACCTAAAGGCAGTCATTTGAGTATTAGACTAGATCCCCAGAGCCCCTGAAATGAATGTCCAAGAGAATATATAAATATACAAGTTGAGGGTCTTGAGTTGCAACATTTGAATCTGAAATGCTCCAAAATCTGATACATTTTGAGGTCTGCTATGAGGTCACAAGTGGAAAATGTGACACCTGACACCATGTGATGGATGGGTCACAGTCAAAATGCACAAAATAATGTAGAAAATGACCTTCAGGAAATGTGAATAAACTATGTATGAGACATAGATGAAATTCCTGTTTGGAATTGGGTTCCACCTCCAAGATATCTCATGATGGATATCATTATATTCCAAATTCTGAAAAAATCCAGAGTCCTTCCAGTCCCAAGCATTTTAGATAATGAATATTCAACTTGTACAATGTTATCGTGATTTACACTTCATTGCCCGTATCTTTAATGGCTCCCCAAGCACTTGGCAAGTATATTCATTAACTTTCATTCCCAATTCTGAAGTGGCCAGAGAAGAAAACAGAAATGGAAACAAGAAATAGACTTTCCCATTCTCTGACTGTGGGCTGGCCTAAGAGGAAGGTGATGGAGCCTCTCTCAGATTTCTCTGGGAGGTTACAAGCAGATGGATAAATCCTTGAGGCCTAGACACTGGGAATCAGAATGTGGGAAAACATTTGAGTAGGGCAATTCTTCATACTTTTAATTAAACAAATCATCTAAATCAAATACAGCTGCCAAAAGAGAATTGCAATCTTGGGAGTAGAGGTTGCCTGTTTTACTTTATTGCCTTACAAGGGAGAGGGACTGGGCGGTGTGGGGTGGGGGGTGGGGTGGGGGAGCTGTTTCACAGAAATGCTGAAGGTTCAGTGTTTTTAACTGAAACTTTTTTTCCCAGAACCACCCTGATAGTAGCTTTTAAGCATAAAATGTTGTCTTGCATGTTTAGCATCTAAGGCATATTTAAATCAGAGGAGTGGGAGAAAATCCATTTTGGGATCATTATCCTATTCCTTTTTTAAAAAAAGATTTATTTTATTAGAGAGGCAGAAAGAAAGAGAGAGAGAGAGAAATCCTTGGCTGAAGCCAGGATCTTTATCCAGGTCTCCCACATGGGCACAGGGGCCCAGGGACTTGGACCATCTTCCGCTGCTTTCCCAGGCACATTAGCAGGGAGCTGGACCAGAAGTGGAGTAGCAGGGACTCTAACAGATGCCCATATAGGATTCTGGTGTCACAGGGGGCCTACGCCATAACACTGGCCCCAAATCCCATTCCTTCTTATCAAAAGTCTCCCATGCAGTTGTTTCTAAGGAGTAATCACGGGCCTTCTGACTGCAAAGAGAGAACAGGGACATATGCGCTGGATTTCACAGTGTCTTCTGTCACCATGTTCTAGGAAAGAAGGCAAGCCCATGAAGGGCTGTGAACAGCTTGCAGACAACAGGAATTGTTTTGGCGACGTGCATGTGATGTCCAAAAGAGCACCTGGTAAAAGGGTCTGGCTGCTGCCTCCTGACAACTTGTCTCAGTGTTTAAGTTGGAGTTATCTTTTGGCATGCAATCGACCTTTTGCTCTGCGACCACCCTTCCTACTCTGACCCTTTTCCTCACTGATATTCGTGTGCTAGATCAAAGCAATTATTATTATTATTTAATTTGACAGAGTTAGACAGTGAGAGAAAGAGACAGAGAGAAAGGTCTTACCTCCCTTGCTTCACCCCCCAAATGGCCACTACAGCCGGCATGCTGCGCCGATCCGAAGCTGGGAGCCAGGTGCTTCCTCCTGGTGCAAGACCCAAGGACTTGGGCCATCCTCCACTGCACTCCCGGGCCACAGCAGAGAGCTGGACTGGAAGAGGAGCAACCAGGACTAGAACCCGGCGCCCATATGAGATGCCGGTGCCGCAAGCGGAGGATTAACCAAGTGAGCCACGGAGCCTGCCCCAAGATCAAAGCAATTATTTAACAGCACAGTTCTGAAATTTGGGAGGGCAGCTTCTCCTACTTGGCTGAATCTTACAAATGTTCCACTCTTCCCAAAGAAGAAAATGTCACTGTATGAAAACCGGAACTATGGACCCTTAAAGACCATGACCCTTTATTGCACTGAATTGACTTCTTTACTTTCATTATCTTCATATTTAATAATGAAGCAACAGATTCTTCTAACAAAAATAATTCAAGGAATAACAAATGCATCAATTTAGAAAATAAAGTATACTCCCTTTCCTCCACACTGATCCCCCTCAACACTGGTTAATAGTTTGACGCAGTTTTATAGATTCCCCACAATGTTTATAAGGGAATCTATGTCTTATCCAACTCACACTTATTTTAAGAGAATAAATGGGATCAGAAAATTTAAAACTTGCGTTCCACTTCATATAATGTGAATATTTCTACATTAATGCATTCAGATACATTTCATTTTTAAGCTTTTATAATGTCACATTGTATGAATATGCAATAATTGATTTAACTAGCTCTCTACTGATGAGTACATTGGTCATTTTCCCAGGGTTTTCTATTACAACCACAGAAGCAATGAAATGTCAATTTTTGTTGAAAACTTGCTATTTCTCTGCTTAACAGGATAATATATGTTCATCACAGAAAACTTGGAGAATACAGAAAGTTGCAAATAAGACGATTAAGAACACCTAGAATCCAAGGGACTGTGCTATGGCATAGTGGGTAAAGCCACCACCTGTAGTGTCAGCGTGCCATATGGGTGCTGGTTTGAGTCCTGACTGCTTCACTTCCAATCCCACTCCCTGCTAATGCTCTTGGAAAAGCCATTGAAGATGGTCCAAGTGCTTGGGCCCCTGCACCCACGTGGGAGACCCAGAGGACACTCCTGGCTCCTGGCTTCAGATTGGCCCAGCTCCAGTAGTTGTGGTCATTTGGAGAGTGAACCAATGAATGAAGGATCTCTCTGTCTCTCCCTTTCTCTCTCTCTGTGTGTGTGTGTGTGTGTGTCTCTTTCCCTCTCTCTCTTTCCGTAGTTCTGCTTTTCAAATAAATAAATAAATATTTACACACACACCCCCAAAAAACACCTAGAATCCTACAAATCCTACAGCAAACCGTAAACATTGGTAACATTTTGGCTGCATTTGGGTATGTGGTCATTGAGTCTTTCATGCGGACAAGAGGGAAAGGGGGTAGATGCTTGTGTTTCACTTTTTTTAAAAAAAATCTTGGAATAGCATCAGATACGACGACTCCTGTTAGTGGTCTACACACATTTTCCCTTTATTCCTTTAGTAAAAAAAATTAAATTCTTTCCACCATAGCAATGTTCCCAACTAAAATCCAATGTTTCTCAGTGTTCCTGAAGTTAAAGATAACCAAGTAATATGATTCTGAATGAATGAGAGGTGAAGGGAAATTTATTGGAGATTTCTGGCAATATTTTGCTTTCTTGATATGGGCAATACCAGGTCCCCTTTATTACTTCCTTTTTCTTTTTCTGGCCCAGAGCATCCTTGTGAGGGTGGTTGTAGAATATCCACATTGTGAACATGAGGTGACAAAGATGAAAACAAAAGCCATAGGCTCAAAATGGTAGAATGCAAAGATACAAGGAGCCTTGGACATAGATGACATGGTGGAGACACTGCACAAGCTCTAACAGTCTACCTCCATATTTTTGGTAATATAAAAAACTCTATTGAATAACATACTGTATTCAGATTCCATTGTGTGTAAAGAAACATGTGCCCTGATATTCTGTATATGCAAGCTGCTTTTATCCCACTTCATTCATTTAACATCACATTGTGAGCACTTTCCCATGACATTAAATATTGCTTAAAAATACAGAACTTCTAATAGCTGCATAGTACGTCTGTGTAGGTATATCATTATTTAATCATTTAATTGTTGGTTTTTAGGTTACTTATAATTTCACATTAATTTATAATGGAATTGATATGGATACATATTAATTTTAATTACTTGTTTTCTTAAGATATATTTTTAGGAGGTGTGTGGGTTAAGCTGACTCTTGGGACATCAGCATCCCATATCAGAGTCCCTGGTTCGAGTTTCAGCTACAAAAATCTGATCGGGCTCCCTGCTAATGCACCTGGGTGGCAGCTAATGCTAGCACAAGTATTTGAGCCCCTGCCATCCACACGGGTAACCCTGATAGAGCTCCAGGCTCCTGGATTGGGTCTGGCCTAGCTCCAGGCTTTTACAGGCAGTTGTGAAGTAAACCAGCAGATAGAAAATCTGTCACTCTGCCTTTCAAAGTAATAAAGCAATACACACACACAGACACACACACACACACACACATATTTCTAAGGTTGAGATTATGATACCGAAGAGAAAAATACATTTTTTAAAGCAAGCTCATGCTTTTATTTATTTATTTATTTGAAAGGCAGAGTTATAGAGAGACAGAGGCAAAGAGAGAGAGAGAGAAAGAGAGAAGTCTTCCATCTGCTGGTTCACTCCCCAAATGGCTGCAACTGAGCTGATCCAAAGCCAGGAGCCAGGAGCTTCCTCCAGGTCTCCCATGCAAGTTCAGGGGCCCAAGCACTTGGGCCATCCTCCACTGCCTTTCCAGGCCATAGCAGAGAGCTGGATTGGAAGTAGAGCAGCCAGGACTCAAACCAGTGCCTATATGGGATGCCAGCACTGCAGGCCACAGCTTTACCCGCTATGTCACAGCAATGGTGCCAAAAAATACATTTTCAACATTCTCATAAATATTATTTTTCCAAGATATTTTTTCAAGTTAATTCTTCCAATAGCAGCAATATATCAGAATAGCATTTCAAAAACATTTTCAGCAATACTTAGAATTTTCTCTAATCATTAACAATAGATACATAACAGTATTTTATTGCTGCTTTATTTTTAGTCTTCAATTACGAGTGATACTGAGTCTTTCATGTCTCTCCCCTCAAATTAACCTCTTCTTACCACATAATAAAATAATTTTCAAACACATTGTAATCATATATTACAAAAATGCAGTCTTTGAGTCACATGATATCTTTCAAACATGCTGCTATTAAAAATCTCGTACAGGGTACAATGAACTCATGACTTCCTCGTATGTTTAATAAGCTAAGAAGTGATCACTCCAGTTCCTAACTGCAGGATTTGCTTGGATGTCCTTTAATCTTCACATACACACTTCACTTCCCCGCATGTTACTGGAATATTTCTCCAAAGTTATGATAATGTCTTAATAAGAAGTAGTACAGACTATGTGAGCTATGAGCTGAGCAGTATTGAGTGCTTTACAGACATGAAACTCACTCAAATCTTGTAACAACCCCAAGAGGAAGGTGTTATTGCCACCTCCATCCTACAGATGAAGAAACTGAGACATAAGCCTGAAAAGTAACTAGGCCCAAGTTTCCGCTTCTAAGTGTTGGAAGGGGCAGTCAGGCTCAAGAGTTCCTGCTGAGAATTAGTATGTGTTTCTGTCTTATCAGTCAGTGCTGCTCTTTCATTAATCAAACAACTGGTGAGTCTTTTGCAAAGAGTTTGAATATAAGCAAAACTCTGCACTTAACTTAGCCCATAAGGGCAGCTTTCAATCATGTTCTTCCATTCACAAACTTTCTGTCTAAACTTAGACAAGCCCTTGAACCTTCCTGAGTGTCGGTTTCTGAGCCACATTCTTTCCAGTACATTCATAGCCATTTCAGTAGTCTTACGTCTGAAAATTATTTACTTTGTTGTGGTCCCATCAACTGGTCTGTAATCAGTGTCAGTAATAATTAGAAACCCCCAAATCAATGTGAAAATGATCCATTCTGTGTGCTTGCTGACACAGTCCTTAGTCCAACTGCAGACCTCAACCAAACAGCTAGCTGCTCGCTGCCAGAGCTGAAAAAAAAAAATCAGAAGACAAAACTGGAGATAAGCTAAAAGAGAAAGTAAGCCTAGTTGTTGGGTTGGTTAGAACGCAAAGTCAGCTGCTGTGGAGTTGTTCTATGGTGAGAAAGAGAAACTGAAACTCTTCCAAGAGCAGCCCTGCCAGCCCTTGACTTTGACCTGGCCCAGCCCTGGATGTTGCCAGCATTTGAGGAGTGAACCAGTGGACAGATAAGCTCTGTCTCTCAAATAAAAAATAAATAAATAAATAATTTTTAAGACCCTAGAAAAGCAATGGCTGGGATAACCTCTGTCTCTCTCAAATATATATATATATATATATATATATATATATATATAAAAATTACATATATATATATATAATTTTTAAGACTGTAGAAAAGCAATGGCTTAGAGGTAGTTCCTGGAAAAGTTTCCTGAGCCCCAAGGGTAGTAGGAAAGCAGCCAAGGACCTCTGACGTAAAGGGCCAGGAAAGTGGACACCTTAGCAGTAATCCCATTAGAACTCTGATGAAACACTACATGTGCGTTCCTCATCACTGCTACTCACCCCATATCCCCCTGACACCTCGGCACTATGTAAGATGCCCAAAGCGTGACTTTGTAACCTTAAGGAGAAGACTCTAAGGAGTGAGGTTAGTTTGTTCCTCCCACTAGTCCCCCATCATCACTGCTATATTTGGCACGGCAGTGATTAAGATCCGAGAGCCATAATGCTCTAATAACTTTAAGGGTGAGCTCTTCTGACTCCCCTTTTTACCATATAATGATTCAGTATGACGTTTTCTGCTCCAGCCAAGAAAAATCCTGATAGATGGAAATTTATCTTACACTTACGAAAAGGCCTGTACTTAAGTTGTTATCTTAAGGTTTTGGCATTGACGTCTATGCTCAACTCATATCCATATTCAGGTCTATATAGAACTGCACCTCAACAAAAATCAGTTTCAGAATGTTTAATTCATCAGCAGGCTCTACTACAATTTGAAGTTATGATTCCAGGAAGTCTGGTTATTTCAAATGTGAAAAGAATATCACCAAGCCACACCTTTCAAAAAAATTTATTAGCATATGATTCTTTGCTGAACAAGGAAGATGGGAAATGTAGTTGCATTCACAAAGAATGTGTGGAGACTGCCAAGAAAGCAAGTAATTTCTGGAAGTCACCCTTATTTGGAAATATTCTAGCTACAGAACTATGGTTGTTTAAACAAAAGCATCTACCATATCTCCTTTTGGAAAAAATGTCCTTCCAAAATATAGGAAAACAATCAGATACGATGCTCCTCAGTTCTTCTATGATTTACTTGAAAATAACTTAAGTTGGAAACAAACAAACAAAAAAGACAAAGCCCACAAAAAACTGCAAGTAGCTTCCTGTAGACACTGTAATATCACGGAAAAAACATAGACTTTGGAGTTGACAGACCTGTTTTTAAAGTCTGGCCGTACTCAACTAGTTGGGTGACCTTGGGCATGTAACTTTATCTTCTCTATGATTTGTCTGTAAAAATAATCAAGTCAGACTAAATGAAAAAACATATGTGCAAGTGCTTATTGAATCCTATTCCTCCACTAGGCCTCAATGGAAAAGCAGAATAGTTACACACGGTTCTTCTCATATATGATAAACAAGTACATGTCTCAGTAAGTACACAAAACTACTCAGATGACTTCTTAAAAGCTCTGGACAGAGGAAAACAACAAAGTGATGCGTGGCCAAGTACAAAATTAGGAACTGCAGTGAGATACACTGAAATAAATTCTACTTCAAGTGGCCCTGATAAAGGTCCTTTTTGAGGTCGCTATTTGCTACATGAAGTTTGCTACATGTGCGACATCCAGAAATTCTACTGCTATAGTAAAATGCCAGGTCGTGCTATTTCATTCTCATTATGAGAATGAGATCAATGAAAAATTATTAGCAGCAGTTTCTGCCCAGTTAGCCAGAGTAAAATATCAGCTCAAGTCCAAAGGCAGCAGAAGACACTAGGGTCAATGGCAAAATGATAAAGTTGCCACCTTATTTTGAAGCTTTTTTTTTTCAGTTGTCCAATAATTCCACAGTATTTTTTGGCTGTGTTGAAATTCTTCTAAGAAACTTCTACTTTAATTGTTATAATCCAGCAGTTGGTAAAACTATGGCAAAGGAGCCAAAATCAGTCTGCTATGCTTTTGTAAATAAAGTTTTATTGGAACACAGTCACACCCATTCAACTATGTATTTTTATGACTGCATTCATACTACAATAGCAGAATTGAGTAGTTGTGACAATGACCATATGATCTGCAAAGACTACAACATTTGCTATCAGGATTCCTACAGAAAAAGTGCATCAACTCTTATTCTACCCCCTAACAACTGTTTGCTACCTAAAATCAAAGATTATCTATGGGATATCTTCATTTTCAAACATGACCACATTGATGTCACCTATAGACTGCCTGGAACAAAAAAAGAATTTAAGATTATTTAATTATTTATTTGAGGGGCCAGTGCCATGGCATAGTAGGTTAATCTTCCGCCTGTGGTGCCAGCATCCCATATAGCTGCTGGTTCTAGTCCCGGCTGCTCCTCTTCCAGTCCAGTTCTCTGCTATGGCCTGGGAAAGCAGTGAAGGATGGCCCGGGTCCTTGGGCCCCTGCCCCCACATGGGAGACTGGGAAGAAGCACCTGGCTCCTGGCTTTGGATCAGTGCAGCTCCAGCCGTTGTGGTCATTTGGGGGAGTGAACCAGTGGATAGAAGACCTTTCTGTCTTTCCCTCTCACTGTCTGTAACTCTACCTTTCAAATAAATAAATAAAATCTTGAACCAAAAAAAATATTTATTTGCAACAGCTAGAGAGGGAGAGACAGAGATCAGTCAATCTTCCATCTGCTGGTTTACTCCCCAAATGACTACAACACCTGGGGCTAGGTCAGGCCAAAATCAGGAGCCAGGAGCAGGGTACAGGGGCCTAAGTACTTGGACCATCTTGTGCTGCTTTCCCAGGTGGATTACAGAGAGCTGGATCAAAAGTAGAGCAGCTGGGACCATATGGGATGCTAGTGTTGCAGACAGAGGCCTAGCCTGCAGAAAAAATTTTTTTGCAGAGTCTTATTTAAAAAAAATTCTTTAAATTTACTTGAAAGGCAGAGAGATGGAGTGACAGCCAGAGACAGAGAGAAATGTCCCATCTGCTGAATCACTCCCTAAATGTCCACAACAGCACTGGTCCAAGCCAAAGACAGGAGCCACACACTCAATCTAGGTCTCCAACATGGGTAGTACCCAAACACTTGATGTCACTGCTGCTTCTCAGGTGTACATGAGCAGGAAGCTGAACTTGGAGGCAGAGCTGGGACTAGAACCCGGGCACTCTGGTATGGGGCTGCAGGTATTACAATTGGCATCTTTACTGCTGTACCACATTCCCACCTAAGTAGAATCTTCTTTGCACATCCTGCCCATGCTTATTCCCTTTCCAAAATAATGGAAGTCAGCAATGTGGCACCCTGTGTTGGAAAAATTGTCAAATTTTGAATTTGGAGTATCTCTAAACTGTACTGGCATGTGAAAGTTGTATGTGATTAACTGCCTTTATTTCATTATCTTATTTAAACAAACCCAAGTATAGCCAAAGTCAGCTTTGAGGGCAGTCTACCAATCTCTTAGGAGATTTGCTCTCAAACAGTAGAGTTGAAACACACTGGATACCCACCATCTTTTTTTTTGTAAAGTTTTGAAAACTTTGAGAATTGTAGCAATGACATCTGTTGCAAACTGAACAATCAGCTGCAGCACTGCTTCATGTCATGAACTTTCATCCCAAATCAGAACTGACAATCAGTCTGATTCAGCCCATAGCTCATCCTCCCAAATAATGTGGTTTGAAAGATAAGAAATCTGAAAGAAGTAAAATAATGGCTGCAATAACTGGAAAAACAGAAGACAGGAATTGGGGCAAAATCTCCCTCCTAACTATGCAAAATCTTCAAGATGGAGCCAAGCTATAAGTAATTCAAAAGTTATAATTTATTTGTGTCAAGGGATCCTTGATATAAGAAGTCGGAGTAGGGAAAGTAAAAAAGATTGGTTCAGCTTCCTTTGTTCTTCATGGACATGTTCCAAGGTAAAGTTCAAACTAATGTTAGTCTTCATTATTTAGCTTTATTATGCCTACAACAAAAATAAAACTATTTCCATATTTTCCCCATTAAGTTACAGGTTTTAAGATATATTTTCCAAAAAGTGATGGGAAGGAAGCTCCTTCTTAAAAATGGGAATGTAGGGGCAAGCATTTAGCCCAGTCCTTAAGACGCCAGTTAAGACACCCACATTCCACAATAGAGTGCCTGGCCTGGAGTCAGCCGTGGTGCCTGACTCCAGTTTCCTGCTAATGTAGACCCTGGGTGACGGCAGCAATACCTCAAGTACTTGGGTCTCTGCCACCCACATGGGAGGCCTCTTGCATTGAGTTTTGGGCTCCCTTCTTCAGCCCTGCCTAGCCCCAGCCATTGTGGGCATTTGGGAAGTGAACAGGTAGATGGGAGTTTCTCTCTCTCTCTCTCTCTCTCTCTCTCTCTCTCTGTTGTTTAAACATTTGTTAACTAAAACAAAAAAAGGCATGTAAATAACACCCAGCAATATTTATAGTCAAGACATAGGGGAAGGCAAATGTTTAATGGCAAATTAGTATATCTTTATAACAAAGTAACATGTAATGACATAATTTCATAGATTTCACAGATAGTTCTTACGCAATTCTAAATCTGATTCTCCCATTTGGTTGCTAAAGAATTTCACTTTTCAGTTTTGCCCCGAGAGAGAAAAAACATAGAGCAAAATCTCTCCCTGGAATAATGTGGTGATTCAAGCACTCCAAGTTCTAAATTGTGTTAGAGGTATATGTTTATCCTTTTGGAGAAAAATATAAGGAGGCTTTTACTACAGACCATGGGATTATTTGCAAATATGCTTTGACAAGGCAAAGCGGTAGACAGTCTCATGATACCAAGAACCCCACTCTTGGGTCATTATTTTGGAGAGCCCAAGTAATAAAATACCACCAAGTTATCAGAGATATAGTGACAAATCTATCCCACCCACAGGCTTGGGGACAGGGAGAATTAGAGTCACAGAATGTGAGTGTGTGTCTTTATAGCTGAGCAGACTACTTTCAGCCAGCCAGTGATGAAGGGCTTTGGACCATGTCCACCAGAAAAGAGGAAATGAAAACTGAAATACTAAAGGCAGACAACTGGAATGCTACTGAGTTTCCCCTGGGTCTGCACTTTTGCTAAATTTCCCTTTACCCACAGCAAAAAAAAAGACCTAGGAGGTCTTTTTGGGAGGCTCTGTCAACTTGTCATCAGGAATCAGGGACAATTTTAGCCTATCTATAGAGGCAAGAGCAAGCAGAGAACTTTCAAATAGTAAATCAGATCATGTTATTCTCCTGTTCAGTCTTTCCAGTGGGTTCCAGTCACTTTTTGAACCAAATCTAAAAGGCTAATCATAGCCAATAAGGCCGTGCATGCTCTTATTCTATCTGCATAACCTCGTGTCACACTGTCTTGTATACCCTGCTTTAGCCACACTCTTCTTCTTGCCATTTCTAGAACATGTCAAACTCATCGTCATTTCAGAACCTTCAGATTGGCTGCCCTCTGGTCTGAAAAGCTCATCCTCCAGACTTCACGTGCTTCACTCCCGTACCCCATTCATGTCTCTGCACAAATACCACCACCTAACAGCAGCTGCCACGAACTGCCTTGTATAAAACTACCTACCCCTGTTCACTTTATATCCCCCATTTGCTTTAATTTTCTATGAATAATTATAAGCATGTGATGATACACTACATATGGATTGAGAAAATTTATCATCTACCCCTCACAAGATCATAATAGACATGGTTTTGAGTTTGTTCACTCCTTATCTGTGAGGGTTAGAATAGTGGATACTCCAGTGATATTTATTGAAAGAATAAATTAACTGAAACAGACAGTGAAATGAAATCAATATTGTAGAGATCTTGTTTCCAGACTGTGCAAGACTTAAAATATTCCAAACAGTTAAACATATGCAAATAGACATTTTAAGACTTCTGGAAAAGTTAATTTCATAAATGACCTTGGCCATTCCACAGTTTAACTCAAATTTCAACCTAATGCTACATGCTACCACTCAAGCTTGGTTCCTCTTTAGTAGCAAGACAGGATTGCTATAATGTCTAATGTTGGTCTCAGAATATCCAAAGACCCTTATCTTGCCAAGTCTGGAGAAAGTTTTAAATATCTTTTGCTCAGAAGAATTCTAGAAATAGCAGACATAATCACTCTTTCAGAAAATTAGATTCACAGATATTGTTGGCCTATTTAATCAGACTCGAGTCCCAGCATACTATCCTAACTTAGTACTATATAAAGGCAAACTCTTGCATCTGAAGAGATTTAACACAGTAGGACATCTGGCTTCCTATTATTCATGGAGTAGGTGTTATGGGCTGAACTCATTCACAAATTTGCTCTGGAGAAACTTGGGGAGAAAGTTAGCAGGTTCTGGAATCCACCTGGAGCCATGGAGTAAAGGTTTTATTTTTATCAATGAAACTAATCAGTTCAGCCCAGTATTGACAGTGACACTGTTATTAGCATCACTGTATCCCCAGGAGACTGCATTATCTTACATTACTAACTCCTGCTGTATTCTATATTTTGTTCTGGTCAAGCTGGACATCTCCTTTTACCAATCTTACCCTGTGCTTTTCTGTCTTAATATGTTTGCTCCTCCTGTTTCCTAACTTGTACCAAAGTGGTTTGTTTTTTTTTTTAAGATTTTATTTATTTATTTGAAAGGTAGAGTTACAGGCAGAGAGAGGGAGAGACAGAGCGAAAGGTCTTCCATCCACTGGTTCACTCCCCAAATGGCTGCAATGGGTGGAGTTGGGCCAATCTGAAGCCAGGAGCTTCTTCCGGGTCTCCCACACAGGTGCAGGGGCCCAAGCCCTTGGGCCATCTTCTGCAGCTATCCCAGGTCACAGCAGAGAGCTAGATGGGAAGAGAAGCAGCCAGGACTAGAACCGGCACTCATATGGGATGCTGGAACCTCAGGCAGAGGCTTAGCCCACCACACCACAGCCAGGCACCTCCCCCCCGCCCCTTTTTGGTAAAGATTTTATGTATTTAGTTGAAAAGTAGAGTTACAGACAGAGAGAAGGAGAGACAGGGAAAAAGGCCATAGTGGTTTTTTAAAATGTATCTCACATACCTCTTCTATTTTACAATAAGCCCATTCATTTATTCATCTATTCATTCGTTCATTCAAACACAATCTCACATTAAGGAGAAAAAAAAGAAGCTAATTTAAATATCTGATCAAAACAGCCCATTTCTAAAACTTATAGTAAAAAAGACAGTACTAAGGATTGTTTACTCCAGATAGAGTTGCTAAGAGTCTCAGACTTGCAGAGAAGTTTCACAAGGATCTATCTGTAGTGTCAAAGACCAAAGTGACTGAGTTCTGTCTAAATCTGGGTTAGTCAAGAACACAGTTCAACAACTGGTGCTAACATGTGTACACAAAGTCAGATAGACACATTTCCTGCTACAAGGGGGAGAAAAAAACATGAAACAGTACCATAAATGGAATACATAAAATATTATATGCACGTAGTTAGGAACACATCATACTATATGCTTACCATATATCATGACTGCTCTCACAGTGTCTAACGACTTGCACAGAATACTTAATAAATATTTATGAAATTGAATGGAATTCAGTTTTTTAAATTAGAAGACACAGATTCAAACTCTTCTTGCCATAAGGTATGTGGAACATGGGAGGCTGATAAAAATTAATTTCAAGCACCAGATCAAAATGACATTAAAAAATAAGATGAGGGGCAGCAATTGTTGTGTAGCAGGTTAAGCTACCACTAGAGACACCCACATCCCGTATTGGAATACCAGTTCCATCCAGCTCTCTTGGTTCTAATCCTGCTTCTTGCTAATGCATACTGGCAGGCAGCATATGGTAGCCCAAGTGCTTGGGTTCCTAATATCCATCCACATGGGAGATCTGGATGGTGCCCTCAGATCCTGGTGTTTGCATGGCCCAGCCCTGGCTGATGCAGGCATTTGGGGAGTGAACCAGTGAATGGAAGATCTCTTGCTTACTTTCACTCTCCCTTTCAAGTAGATGAAAATAAATATTTAAAATTAAAATGTAATTCACAAAAGTCAATTTTAGTAAATGACAATTTTTAAAATAGGATGACATTCTCAACTAAATAAACAAAAGTCTAAGATACATTCAATTGTTCCCATAATGACTATCTTGACACTTTGCATTAAATAATAAACACCAGATTCTCCTACCCCCAAAAATCTTTGTGCCCCACATTTGCAAGCAGGTACACAGTCTACTGGGGAAACCAGTGCTGTGTAAGGAGATGTCCCTATTGCCTCTTCTAGTGTTAGAATCTTTAGGAATTTATTTCTTTAGAGCAACTCAGAGCTGAGGAACATTCAAAAATAAGCTTGCCCTGAGTAAAAGTAAGAAGGCTACAGCCCTTATAATGGCTACTAGTATAGGCCTTCTGCACATCCAGAGAGGCCGGCTCCTGCACAGTGATCTCAGGAGCACCTTGGCACAAGCTGATCCTACTGACCTGTATTTCTTACCATGGAGTCAATCCTCAAGAAATGAACAGATTGATTAAATTGAGATATTCTGTTATGTCAGAGAAATAACATCTATAGGAATTGGTTTTACATGACCAAAATGTATTCTTTTGCCACCAGGCCAAAAGCTGGGCATAATACTGGACACCTGTGATGGAGCATGGCCAAATGAGGATGTGAGCAGGGAAATGCTCAAACATGGCTCATATTAAATTCTGTTACATGTGTTTTTTAAGGTTATGTTTAGGTGTAGCTGAGTCTTGTAATACCAAACTATTTTTAGAAGATGGTCTAGATCAGGAAAAAAATACTCTTGCATGTGTCAGATCGCTCACAGAGAACCAGGTGCACGGATGGCAAATACCAGATGGGGGAAAAAAAAAGCAGGAAAGCAAAAGCAGATACTGAACGGCAGTCTATTTAGGAAAGAACCAGTCAACAGGAAGGAGGAGGAAGCAAGGAGCAGGTCGTGTGTGGGGCGTGATTGAGGAGGCTGAGTACAGGAGACAGATTCTTCCACAAGCTTTCAAATAGGGGAAGACTGAGCAATTCAGGCGCAAAAGGGCCACGTGCCATCAGATACGTGAGGCAGTAAAACCCTCTTTCAACAGTAGTTAAGCTCATAATGTAGGCCAGGGGGTGAAAATGCAAGAGTTTTTTGTGTTACTTGGATTATTAGAAGTCTAACTCAATAACCAAAAGATGGAAAATGTGCAAATATCCATCAATTCATGAATGAATAAACAAACTATAGCATATATGAGGGGGCTTCACAGAAAAGCAAATTAAAGATTCATTTTCGATTATCTTAATATACAGAAGATCAGCTTAGTAAGGATTTCAACAGTTTGCTCCCACACAGAAACATAAAGTGAAAAATAATAGATGATTTTTTTTAAATGATGATGAAATCAGATCAGACCTATTGTCATGTTTAATGAATCTTGATGTGAATGGAAGGGGAGAGGGAGTGGGAAAGGGGAGGGTTGTGGGTGGGAGGGACGGTATGGGGGGGAAGCCATTGTAATCCATAAGTCATACTTTGGGAATTTATGTTCATTAAATAAAAGTTAAAAAAAAAGAAAAAAAAAGAAAAGCAAATTAAAAGGTACATTTACTTTCATACAAAAACTTTGAAATCCATGTATAGTTTTTTCATAATAAACATTTTATAAGTTTTGTAAGACCCCTCATTTATACATTCGAATATGAGTCAATAAAAATAAAGAAAAAAAATGAATGAGGTACTGATAAACACTACAGCATGGAGGAACATGGCAAACATGATATTGAATGAAAGAACCTAAATACTAAAGGTCACTCACTGTATGATTCCACTTTGATAAAATGTCCAGAATAGGCACATTTACATGGAAACCAAATTAGTAGTTGCCAGGGACTTGGAGAAGGGAACTGGGAGTGTCTGTTTAACAAGTATGGGGTTTCCTTTTCAAGTGAAGCTATACAGTGAAATGAGATAGTAACAATATTGTGAACCACTGAATTGCTCCCTGAAAAATGGTTATTTTTTTGTGAATTTCATCTCAATAAAAAAATTTAAGTCTTACTCAAAAAACAGGAGGCAAACTTTCAGTATTCAAGGTATCCTAGCTCCTTTTAAGCTTGTTATACCAATATCCAAAAATAATATTTAAGAATTAATGAGAATAACAGCTAATTATTTTTAAATCAGCCAATTTTGGTATGTCTTTATTTATTTAAACACTTTAATTAAGGATATATTTTATATAATAAAGAATACATGTAACCAGTGGTGATATTCAAAATACTTAATAATATGTATAGCATGGATACTGACCAGATATAATGCCAGCTATCAACCAGTAGGCAAATGTTCTTTTCATTTTATCTGTAACAAGCAAATTAACATAAAACAGGAAATTTAGCTGAATAACATAATAATACCATAACCAAGGCACCTCCATCTTGCCTATAACAATGTGTTTAATTCCTACACCTAGTACCCAGAAGAAAACCACTAACTTCGCCGGCACTGTTTCGCCTATGTCCGCAGTGTGCTAGGCTCTGAAAGTTTATAGTCCCTGAAACTCACAGATGGGAATCCTCACTCTCAGTGCGATGGTCTGTGGAGATCCTCAGGGTTAGGTGAGGTCATGAGACTGGGGTCCTCAGAATGGGATTAGCGTATCTATGAGAGCCAATACAGAGCTCGCTCAGTTTCCTCATATGAACCCACAGAGGAGGCCATGGGAGTGCACAGCAAGTCGGCAAGTGCCTACAAGCCGAAAGGACAGGCGTCAGAACAAAACCTACCTTGGCTGTTAACCATGATCCTGGATTTCTAGCCTCTGGAACTGTAAAAACTTTCTGCTGTTTAAACCGCAGAGTTTCTGCTATTTTGCTATGGCACTCCAAGCAGACTAAGACACTGAAGTTGCAACTTTCAAACTTTTCTCACCTCTATGGGTCTTTATATTTCTTGTTTTTGAGGAAGCCAAAGAAGGACTTGTATCCCTATCCTGAAGGCATTCTGTGTATAGACTCATTTTCTAGATATTGCTTTCTTGGTTATTCTGAATACCAGATGCCCTAATGTGGTGGAAGGATAACAAATGTTCAGGGTGATAAATAAAAGTAAAAATAATCTTCTCCTTCCATGCTTCTGGCATTCTAAGTGAACATGTACATATTTATTTCTGATAAGTTGCAATATTATAGGGGTTGTTTTTTATTAGCTAAAAAACATTGAGGTTTTAATTTCTGTGCTAACTTCTTTTGAAGAAGCTTGCTTAGACCTTTTTAACTTATTGGTAACTAGTTCATTGCTTGCCCGTAAATGCTTAAATGACCAAGTGCTTTGCCCTGCAATGTCTTTAACCAGGAAAACCCTTAGTTTGTATATCACGCTCCACATGCTGTTGGGAAATTCGTAAACAAATGCCAGGGAAGGAATCCAGACCTTTGTCTGGGGTCAACACATAGGGACATACCACATAGGGCTGAAGTGACAGATCTAGATTCTTCTTCTCTTCTTTTCTTTTCTTCTGGTACCCATCTCAGATGAAATACATCTGTGCTATGATTCCTATGGTTAAGGCCTATGTCAACATAGACTGATTTGTAGCAACTTGATCAGTGAAATAGTAATTCCATTTAATTGATATAGTTTGAATTAAGTTGCCATAAAAAAATAGAAGAATGAATGTTTACACTTGGTTTTTCTCCTACATCTTTAAGACCTAATTCTCCCTCTAAAAGGAAAAGACCTGCATTTTAGGTAAAAGCTGTGAAAGACAGTCTTAAAACAATGTTATTTTGTGCAGATTTTTTAAATTAGCTCTCAATTAATGTGCTTTGAAATTATTTACTTTTCTGGTAATGCTTTATATATCATGTATTTTGTAATTTATCATATTATTCCCATGGCATAATATAGCAGCAATATAAACAAATGCTTGGCTTTTCTCATTTTGATGATTCTGACACTCAACCCAAAGCAGTAGCCAACAATGTGCTCATATTATGAAGAAGGCCACATAGAAAATGAAATAAAATTATATACTCAAATGAATGTGGATACAACATAAACTGCAAAAATAGAACTAAAATATGTGTGGGTTATGCTGCTCACTGAAGTGGATGAATTCAAAGGAACATTTTCACTTGGATTTGCATTTCCAATCAAACTTCCAAATTGTTGTGTGGCTTCCACTTTGCATACTGGACACAGAAACATACTAATCTATTTTATAACTATAAATTATTAAAGAAATAAAAATTAAATATGAATTCAAATAATTACTTTCTTAAAGGATATTTTTAATATAGTGTCTTACTCATCTGGGAGATGTGGGTTTTTTAAGATTTATTTATTTATTTGAAAGGCAGTGTCAGAGACAGAGACAGAGAGAGAGAAGGAGAGGGAGAGGGAGGTGGAGAGAAGGAGGAGGAGGGAGAGAGGAAGCGAGAAGGGGAGAGGGAGAGGGAGAGGGAGAGGGAGAGGGAGAGGGAGAGGGAGAGGGAGAGGGAGAGGGGTCTTCCATCTATTGGTCCACTCCCCAAATGGCTGGAGCTGGGCTGATCAGAAACCAGTAGCTTCTACCATGTCTCCCACGTGGGTGCAGGGGCCCAAGGACTTGGGCCATCTTCCACTGCTCTCCCAGGCCATAGCAGAGGGCTGGATCAGAAGTGGAACAGCTGGGACTTGAACTGGCACCCATATGGGATGCTCGCACTGCAGGTGGTGGCTTTATACACTACGCCTCAGCGTTGGTCCCATGGGAGATGGTTTTAAGCAATGGAAGGGACCCTAGTTTGAGACTCAAGGGGAGAAGTTAGAGAGCTCAAGTAAACAATTTAACTTCTCTATTCCTCTGTTCATTCATCTGTAACATGAGGATTACAATGGCACGTACTTTTTTAGAGCTACTCCGAGTGCAATAAAAATGAATGCATATAAAATTCCTGGTGCATACTAATTACTGAGTAAGTATTAACTATTTTCAAATGTCTCAATCTTAAATCCAAGTTTATTCTATCAAAAGCATCACTGAAGAATCTTGGGACTCTTGTTGCATTGAATTACCACACTTCTCCCTAAAACATCCCCTTCACTACTCTTGTTCAGCCTCTTAGTTCTTTTTAAGTTATTATTTTTTTAAATTTTTATTAATATGCTATTATTTCTTTACCAGTTGAATTCAACATTGACATTTTTATCCGTGGGGGCTGCTGCTTCCTTTCTATTCTAACTTTCTTTTCATCCTCTTTCTTAGTATCTCGAGTCTGCCATCTGCTTCTACTCAAACCTTGATTCTTCTAGGAATGAGAGCCCCTAAGGCATGTTTAGTGTTTGCCAGATTGTTCAGCAGCAAAGGCCCTCATATGAAAGGTAATGAATGAAAGAGGTGAGACTAGTTAACACATTACTTTAGAGTTGCAACTGGATTTTTTAAACACGTATGCCAACACTCGTATTTTCAAGTAATTGTTGTCACATTCAAAGTACTCACTGTGGGAGTTTTTGTGTTACTCTGCAATGATACAACTTGGATCTCAGGCACCAAGTATATTATGCTTGAGCAAGTTTGTTCCAATTCAGGAGTGACTTTTCAACCTTCCCTTTCCCTAAAAGCCTCACGGTCTCACTTTCCAAATAATCCATTAGAGTGACAACACTGCATCTACTCCTTCATCTAGCTTACCCCTTGTTTCATCTTACTCAACTGGAATAACACCAACACTAGTGAAATCTAACCTCTTGCCTATTGCACATTCATACCCCTGCTGCTTAATATAGACCCCCCCCCCAGACACACTTCAAATAGACCATTAATACTGTTCAAGAATCAAATTATGAAGCAGGCAATTAGCTTAGTGGTTAAGAAGGCCACCTGCATTCCACATCAGCGTACTGGCCCCTTGATTCCAGCTTCCTGCTAATGCAGACCCTGAGAGGCAGAGGTGATGGCTCAAGTAATGGGGTTCCTTCCACCCAGGTGGGAGATTTGTATTGAGTTCCTGGCTCCCACCTTCAGACCAGCCTAATCCTGGCTATTGCAGGCATATGGAGAATGACCCAGTGGATGGCAGTTTGCTTGTTCTCTGCAACAGCACCCCCCAGGCCTCTTGCTCCCTCCCTCTTATCCCTCTCAAATTTTTTGAAGTAACTATTTTTCTTTTTTAAAAATCATAAAATATTTTCTTAGTCTCTTCATTCCCACACATTTATAAATTATTATTATACTTTTATCCTCAAATTTCCAATATCTTTTCTTCCCACCATCACAATGACCTGAGAGAAAAAAAGACTGAACATTCCACCATCTCCCACGCCTACCAAACTGCCAGCTTCTGTTCCAACATGGGACTGTCTCTTTATGCCATGCTCCTATCTAATGGCAGTCCATCTGCTTGTCCACTAGGTTCCATCCACGCTCGCCTACTCGAAGACACCTCCAGCAATCCCATTCCCTCCTGAATCATCCATTTCCTACTGTCTACTGAATCATTGCCATGAGCATTTAAACACATTCTCTCTCTCATCTGAAAAAATTATTTAACCCCTTCCCATCCCATTTTTATTCACTATAGCAAAACTCCTTCTGAAAAATTTGATCATATTCCCATTCTCTGTTGAGTCCACTATAGTCAGACTTTCACCACCATCACTACACTAAAGCTACTCTTTTCAGGATCACCCATTGCTAAGCCAAATGTTCAAGTCTCAGTTCAAAATTGACTTGTCTTATTCTTATTAATTGCTATAGTTGATCACTCCCTTCTGCCTGGATTCCAGGACACCACACTCTAACATCTTATTGGCCTTTCATTATCAGTTTCCTTTGTTGATTCCTCTTGTTAACCCAACTTCTAGAATGTACCAAGAGCCAATCCTTTATTTCATTCTTTTTTTTTTTTTAATCTATTGAACCCCATGCTATCTTTGGTGATCTCATCTTTTCTTTAAATATTATCTGGACAGATGTCCTAATTTAGAAAGGTTAGACTTGAGACTTGAGTTTTTTTTGTTTTTTTTTTGTTTTGTTTTGTTTTGTTTTACTTTGATGGTGATGGTGTAATGGTGATAAGCATCTAGTAGAAGGCATGCTTTAGGAGCAGGTGTTTGGTACAATGTTGAAGCTGCCGGTTGGGAAGCCCCCATTCCATATTGTTGCATCTAGGTTTGAGTCCCAGCTCTACTCCTGTTTCCAGCTTCCTGCTAATGCACACATTAGGAGGCCATGGGTAAAGACTTAAGTAGTTATGTCCCTGCTACCTATGTGGGAAACCCAGATTGAGTTCCCAGATCTTGGCTTTACTTTAACCTGGTCCAGCCCCAGCTGTTGTGGGCATCAGGATGGTGAATCAGTGGTTGGAAGATCTGCCTGTCTCTGTCATTCAAATAAATTAATTAATTTAAAAAATGTTCAAAGGAAACCATACTTGATTTTTGAATTTGAATCTTTTCCCAGGCTAGTGAAATGCAATAAAATCCTAACTCATAGTGTTGGGAAGAGCAGTAGCAGAATTTCCCAATCAGCCCAGCTAACAAAAGGAGAAACCATTGAGACTCTACCATGTGCTACAGTGCTAAGCTAGGATGTTCCGTAAGTTATGTAGTAAGGGCATTTTCAACTTAAAGAGTTTTTTAACTAACAATAAGTCAAGGAATGTCTGCATACTGATGACTTCCAAATACATATGATCAGACTTCTCCCATGAACTCCAGGTTTATATACCCAATTACTTACCCAATATTTCTAGGTGGATATCTAACAGGCTTCACAGCTATAACTGGCTCTTAACACTAATTTCCTGATATTGCGCTTCAAATGTGTTCTTCCCAGATTTTTCCCGACTTCAAAAGAACAACTCCGTCCTTTCAGCAGTCCAGGCTAAAACTCTGAGAGTCATCCTTACTTCTCTCTCTAACCTATTTCCCACATCTGCAAGTCCTCTCAGCAATACTGTCAAAACATATCCAGCATGCAGTCATGTCTCACCGATTCCACTGTCACTATCCTGATTGAAACTGCTAGCACTTTTGGCCTAGATGACTACAATGGCCTAAGTGATTTCCTTGCTTCTCCTTCATTCACTGATCAGTACAGTCTGCTTTAAACACAGCAGCCAGAGAGAGCCTCTAAAACATGAGTCAGGGGCAGGCCTGTATGCCTGAAATGACCTAGCATTTAAGATGCCTGTATTCCCCATCCCAGTTCCTAGGTTTGATTCTTGGCTCCAGATCCTGACTCTAGCATCCTGCTAATGCAAATCCTGGGCATCAGAGGTGACTGCTCAAGGGGCTGGGTTCTTGCCACCTACATGAGGGACATGGACTGAGTTCCTGTCTCCCATCTTCCGTCCTGGACATGTAAACATCTGAGGTGGGGGGTGAGGAGGGTAACTAGTAGATGGGAACTAGTTCTTTCTCCCTTCCCCTCCTCCTCACTAATGTGCAGCCAAGAAGGCAGCAGGTGATGATGGCTCAAGTATTGGTCACCCACATGGGAGACACAGATCGAGTTCCAGGCTCCCAGCTTCAGCTGTTGCAGTTGTCTGTCTCTCTGCCTTTCAAAGAAATAAATGGAAAAAGTAAAAGAGGATATAGAGGATATCTTGGTATTCCATTTCACAGTAAGTGGAGAAACCATCTTGAATTTTTCTATGAACTCAGAGCTTTGGAAGTTCATTAAAAGCTTCATTTTCAGGGCCAGTGTGTGGTATAGTGGGTAAAGCCACTGCCTGCGACTGTGTCATTACATATGGATACTAGCTTGAGTCTTGCCTGCTCCTCTTCCAACCCAGCTCTCTGTTGTGGCCTGAGAAAGTAGTAGAAGATGGCCCAACTGTTTGGACCCCTGCACCCACATGGGAGGCCCAGAAGCAGCTCTGGGCTCCTGGCTTCAGCCTGGTCCAGCCCCAGCTGTTGAGGCCATCTGGGGAGTGAAGCAGTGGATAGAAGATCTCGGTCTCTCTCTGTCTCTCTCTTTCTGTAACTCTGCTTTTCAACTAAACAAATCATTAAAAATAAAAGGTTCATTTTCAGGAAGAAGAATTAGGTACGATTTCATGCAAATATCTGCAAATGCAGGTTCCATGTTGGAGGAAGTGGTATTTGATTGGTGGGTCTATGAATATGAGCTAAGCAGTAATCTCTCCCTTCTGCCAATTGAGTAGTGAGTGCAGCCAGCTTGTTTTATAGAACTCAATCTTGACCCCCCACATACTAGATTTCCCTCAGTGCCTAACACTTCATCCAATGTCTCTGAGTGAGTGACAACAATCTTCAAGAATCTGGGATTCTAGGCAAAATGCCCAGTATCCACTGGAATAAAGGGTAGGGTGATAGGAGCCAAAGACCTGTTCTCAGCTGATGAAAATCACTCAAGCAAGGTTCTGGCAACACGGCAATGAACAGGATACAACCCCTGCACTCCAGAAGCTCAAACTCTAGTTGAGATTGTTTGGGGAAATATGGTACTGTGAATACACATATGCTAGGATTTCAAATCTTTTTGCACCAAAATAAACTTACCTATTTTTCCACAAAATTTTTGAAGTATTCTTATAGATTATTAAACTATATAGCTGTCCCTCAGTATCTGTGGGAATCCCCATCAGATATCAAAATCTTCAGATGCTCAAATCACTTACATAAAATTGTATAATATTTGCACATTACCCACATACATCACCTCATAAACGTTAAATCACTTCTAAATGACTTCGTATACCTAATGCAAATGCTATGTAAATAGATGTTATGCTATATTTTGAAGTAATAGTGGCAATAAAAGTGCCTGCACATGTTCAGTACAGACACAACTTTTCAGAATATTTTCAATCCACAGCTGGTTGAATCCATAGATGTGAGAGCCATGGATATGGAAGGCCAACTATAATATGCTAATGGCAACGAGGAAACAGTGCTGTGGGATGGCAAGGCTGGAAACCAAATTCACTCTGGATTGAGTGTGGTCAAATAAATCTTTCAGGAGGTGATGCCTGAACTGCGGCCTGACGAATAAGTAGGAAAATAGTATGGAAGGAGAGGAGGCATTTTATGCAGGATAGACTATAAGCAAAGGAATGGAAGTCAATAACAGCATGGCGTGTTCTAAGGAAACCATGAAGCATTCATGACTGCTGGACAATGAAGTCTGAATCAGAGAATGAGGAGGCACGAGCCTGGAGAAGTGAGTGCGAGCCAGATCATGGAGGCTCTGTGTTCTAGTGTGAAGACTTTCTCCTGTAGATAATGAGTGGGGCATGAGCTTTGAGCATGGGACTCATATGGTCAGCATTTCAGAAAATTTTCTAAATTTTTGGCAAAATATAGGCTGCATGGAAAATGGTAAGACTAGATACAGGAGAAACAGTGGAGAAGTCATCAGTATAACATGGAAGAGAGTGACAGTGCTCAGGGGGGAAAGGATTTTAAGAAACATTTCAAGGATAAAATAAGTTGGTCTTTGTAGACTGATCAGAGGTGAGGATGAGAAAAAAGAAAAAACTAGGAGAATTTCTAGGTTTCTGACTTGGGCATCTAATGAAAGGAGTACCCTACTTTGAAATAGGAAATAAAGGATGAGGTGTCCATTACCAGCAAAAATGCTAAGTATTACTAGACTGAGATTAGTTGGCCAGGGTATGTGTATGATGGGGGGGGGAGGGACTTCTATTAAGAGACTGTGCAATGGGGCTGGTGCTGTGGCGTAGCAGATAAAGCCGCTGCTTGCAGTGCCAGCATCCCATATGGGTGCCGGTTTGAGTCCAGGCTGCTCCACTTCTGATCCAGCTCTCTGCTATGGCCTGGGAAAGCAGTAGAAGATGGCCCAAGTGCTTGGGCCCCTACACCCACATGGGAGACCTGAAGGGGGCTCCTGGCTCCTGGCTTTAGCTTTGGTTCAGTACAGCTCTGGCTGTTGTGGCCATTTGGGGAGTGAACGAGTGGATAGGAGACCTCTTTCTTTCTCTCTGCCTCTCCTTTTCTCTGTGTAACTCTGACTTTCAAATAAATAAATAAATATTTTAAAAAGAAAAAAGAAAAAGAGCTCCCTACTTAAAAAAAAAAAAAGAGGCTGTGGGAACAGCTGAATTAAGGCAGTTAGTGGAATCCTCAAGCTGGAGGTGAAGCTAAATTGCAAAAGGCAACAAAACCAAGTACAAAAAGGAGCCCAGATCTAAGAATCAGAGACCAGAGCTGCGAATACAATAGATGGACATAAATGAAAAGAGGTACAGGGAATTACAGTCTACAACTCATGGCACCAGGCTAAGCTGGCTGAGCTTGAAGAACTACAAACTGATGGGCAATGATAGGTGTTTTGGAATACCTTACAAGGATACTTTCATCTGTGTGCAACAGAACATCCTACTCCAAATGCCCTACATTAGAAGGAAGATGTTTAACATGCTTAACAAGAAGTCCCTAGGCCAGATGGCCACGGTGTTTTTATTTTTTTTCTGTCGGGTTTTCCGTGTCTCAAGAGAAAATTCAAGGGCAAGGTTCATTCTATTGTTTTACTCGGCCAAGCTTGAAATATCAGTTTTGTCCTCAGGCATATTCATACTATCACAGGATGATTGCTATAGTTCCAACCATAATCTTTAGACATAAACATGACCAGTAGAAGAAGTGGCCATATCATCCTATGAAAATCTTTTAAAGATTGTGTAAACTGGCCGGTGCCGCAGCTCAATAGGCTAATCCTCCGCTTTGCGGCGCCAGCACACCGGGTTCTAGTCCCAGTCGGGTCGCCGGATTCTTTCCCGGTTGCCCTCTTCCAGGCCAGCTCTCTGCTGTGGCCCGGGAAGGCAGTGGAGGATGGCCCAGGTGCTTGGGCCCTGCACCCCATGGGAGACCAGGAGAAGCACCTGGCTCCTGACTTCGGATCAGTGCGGTGCGCCGGCCGCAGTGCGCTGGCCTCGGCGGCCATTGGAGGGTGAACCAACGGCAAAGGAAGACCTTTCTCTCTGTCTCTCTCTCTCACTATCCACTCTGCCTGTCAAAAAAAAAAAAAAAAAAAAAAAAAAAAAAAAAAAAACAAAACACCTCTCCTCTTCTGTCATTAACGAAAATTGGGTTGCATGCCCTTCTTTTCTTTTTTTTTTTTATTTTTAAACTTTTATTTAGTAAATATAAATTCCCAAAGTACAGTTTACGCATTACAATGGCTTCCCCCCCATAACTTCCCTCCCACCTGCACCCCTCCCATCTCCCGCTCCCTCTCCCATTCCATTCACATCAAGATTCATTTTCAATTCTCTTTATATACAGAAGATCGATTTAGTATATATTAAGTAAAGATTTCATCAGTTTGCACCCACATAGAACATAAAGTGTAAGATACTGTTTCAGTACTAGTTATAGCATTAATTCACATTGAACAACACATTAAGGACAGAGATACCACATAAGGAGTAAGTACACAGTGACTCCTGTTGTTGACTTAACAATTTTACACTCTTGTTTATGGCGTCAGAAATCTCCCTAGGCTCTAGTCATGAGTTGCCAAGGCTATGGAAGCCTTTTGAGTTCACCGACTTTGATCTTATTTAGACAAGGTCATAGTCAAAGTGGAAGTTCTCTCCTCCCTTCAGAGAAAGGTACCTCCTTCTTTGATGGCGAGTTCTTTCTACTGGGATCTCACTCACAGAGATCTTTCATTTAGTTGTTTTTTTTGTTTTGTTTTGTTTTGTTTTGTTTTTTTTTTTTTTGCCAGAGTGTCTTGGCTTTCCATGCCTGTAATACTCTCATGGGCTTTTCAGCTGGATCTGCATGCCTTAAGGGCTGATTCTGAGGCCAGAGTGCTGTTTAGGACATCTGCCATTCTATGAGTCTGCTGTGTATCCCACTTCCCATGTTGGATTTTTCTCTCCCTTTTTAATTCTATCAGTTAGTATTCGCAGACACTAGTCTTGTTTATGTGATCCCTTTGACTCTTAGTCCTATCATTATGATCAATTGTGAACTGAAACTGATCACTTTGACTAGTGAGATGGCATTGGTACATGCCACCTTGATGGGATTGAATTGGAATCCCCTGGCATGTTTCTAACTCCACCATTTGGGGCAAGTCCGATTGAGCATGTCCCAAATTGTACATATCCTCCCTCTCTTATTCCCACTCTTATATTTAACAGGGATCACTTTTCAGTTAAATTTCAACACCTAAGAATAATTGTGTGTTAATTACAGAGTTCAACCAATAGTATTAAGTAGAACAAACAAACAAACAAAAAATACTAAGAGGGATAAAGTATTAAGCTGCTCCTCGACAGTCAGGACAAGGGCTGATCAAGTCACTGTTTCTCATAGTGTCCATTTCACTTCAACGAGTTTCCCCTTTGGTGCTCAGTTAGTTGTCACTGATCAGGGAGAACATACGATATTTGTCCCTTTGGGACTGACATGCCCTTATTTTCAACACTGGCAAGGGGAAAGATTACTTTGGTTTAGGTCAGTCAGGATTTACTACCTCAGCAGATGATGTGTTCACACTCACTAAAGGGCAGATAATGCAGGAAAATCGAGCTTCTATTAACAAGTAAGAAAGGTGGTAGGTATTAAGTAGAGATCCAACAGGGTCCACCATACTCCTCAACATTGAAAAAAATATTGCTCTTTGGGAGCACAGCTCATTTTTTTTTTTAAAAAAAGGTTTATTTTCACCTACTTGAAAGGCAAAGAGAGAGAGACAGAGAGCGAAAGAGGTCTTTCATCTGCTAGTTAACTCCCCAAATGCCCACAAACAGCCAGGGATGGACCAGGCCAAAACCAGAAGCCAGGAACTCCATCCAGGTCTCCCATGTGCGTAGCAGGGATCCAAGCACTTGAGCCATCAACTGCTGCCTCCTAGGTGCATTAGCAAGAAACTGGACTGGAAGCCAAGGTGCTGAGACTCAAATCGGTACTTCAATACGGGATGCAGTCATCACAAGCAGTGGCTTCACCTGCTGTACCACAATGCCCACTACAGATTTAATTTTTTTTTAATGGGAAAGTAATTCTAAAGCCAATACTCATGAATAAGGTGGTTGATCAAACTAGGCAGAACCTTTCTGTTCTAGGTCAGCTTCTCCTTAATGGGTGCTTAAGTCTTGCTACTTAAAGTGTGGTCCATGGACCAGCATAATGAGCATAACCTAAGGGTTTCTTAGGAAAGAAGAACATCAAGCTCTACCACAGACTTACTGCTAGGGTTTGAATGTTTGTGTCTTCACCCAAACTCTAACACAACAGAATTAAGAGGGCAGGCATTTAGGAGGTTATTAGGTTACAGGGGCTTCACCCTCACAAATGGAGTCAAGGGCTGAAAGGATCTAGCTAGGATCCAGCCTTTTGTCCATTCTGCTTATGAGGACTCAGCATGTGTCCCCTCTGGACGGTGCAGCATTCAAGCTGCCATCATAGGCCTCACCAGACAGCAAGCCTGCTGATACCTTGAACTTGGGCTTCCTGCAGCACTGGCATGCCATATGGGCACCGGTTCGAGTCCTGGCTGCTCCACTTCTGATCCAGCCCCCTACGAACATGCCTGGGAAAGCAGCAGAAGATGGCCCAAGTACTTGGGCCCCTGCACCCTCATAGAAGCTCCTGGCTCCTGGCTTCAGATTGGCCCAGCTCCAGCTGTTGCAGCCATCTGGGGAGTGAACCAGGAGATAGAAAATTCTCTCTCTCTCTCTCTCTTTCAAGTAAATAAATAAATCAAAGGAAGGAAGGAAGGAAGGAAGGAAGGAAGGAAGGAAGGAAGGAAGGAAGGAAGGAAGGGAAATCTGATTAACTCAACTTTTCACAAAGTTATATGACAACTAAATCCTTCCACATGTAACAGCTAATAAAATCCCATGGACACTTTGGGAAATACTGCTCTACAACATGGTTGTCAAAGGATGGCTCAGCACTAGCAACAGCAGCCTCACCTTGAGACTTGTTAGAAATACAAATTAATCAGGATCCACTTCAGAGTTACTAAATCAGAAGCTGTGAGTAGGGCCCACCAATGTGTGCTTTAACACTACATGATTCTGATGCACCACAAAGAAGGAGGAAAAACTATCCTAGAGCAATATGACCAAACCCTTGTGTTTCTGGTAAACTATGTAAACAATGGTGATATTGTATTTGGAATAAATACGTAACTTATCAGGACAATGAATTGAGTGTGGAAAACACCTTTTTTTTTTTTTCCATTTGTTAGCTCCTTGATTTCTTTTTTTTTTTTTTATCTTTTATTTAATGAATATAAATTTCCAAAGTACGTCTCATGGGTTACAATGGCTTTCCCCCCCATACCGTCCCTCCCACCCACCACCCTCCCCTTTCCCACTCCCTCTCCCCTTCCATTCACATCAAGATTCATTTTCGATTATCTTAGTATACAGAAGATCAGCTTAGTATACCTTAAGTAAGGATTTCAACAGTTTGTTCTCACACAGAAACATAAAGTGAAAAATAATAGATGATTTTTTTTTAAATGATGATGAAATCAGATCAGACCTATTGTCATGTTTAATCCCAGTGAGAGTCAAGTTGGGAATTGATAGTTTCTTTTCTTTTTTTTTTTTTTTTAACAGAAGATCAGTTTAGTGTACATTAAGTAAAGATTTCAACAGTTTGCACCCCCATAGAAACACAAAGTGAAATATACTGTTTGAGTACTCGTTATAGCATTAAGCCTCAGTGTACAGCACATTAAGGACAGAGATCCTACATGAGGAGTAAGTGCACAGTGACTCCTGTTGTTGACTTTACAAATTGACACTCCTGTTTATGGTATCAGTAATCTCCCTATGCACCAGTCATGAGTTTCCAAGGCTATGGAAGCCCCTTGAGTTCTCCGACTCTTATCTTGTTTAGACAAGGTCATAGTCAAAGTGGAGGTTCTCTCCTCCCTTCAGAGAAAGGCACCTCCCTCTTTGAAGACCTGTTCTTTCCACTGGGATCTCACTCACAGAGATCTTTTTGCCAGAGTGTCTTGGCTTTCCATGCCTGAAATACTCTCATGGGCTTTTCAGCCAGATCCGAGTGCCTTTAGGGCTGATTCTGAGGCCAGAGTGCTATTTAGGACATCCGCCATTCTATGAGTCTGCTGAGTATCTCACTTCCCATGTTGGATCACTCTCCCCTTTATTTATTCTATCGGTTAGTGTTAGCAGATACTAGACTTGTTTATGTGCTCCCTTTGACTCTTAGTCCTTTCATTATGATCAATTGTGAACTGAAATTGATCACTTGGAATAGTGAGATGGCATTGGCACATGCCACCTTGATGGGATTGAATTGGAATCCCCTAGTATGTTTCCAACTCTACCAATTGGGGCAAGTCAGCCTGAGCATGCCCCAAATTATACATCTCTTCCCTCTTTTATTCCCACTTTTATGTTTAACAGGGATCACATTTCAGTTAATTTTCAACACTTAAGAATAACTGTGTGATAATTACAGAATTAAACCAGTCATATTAAGTAGAACAGACAAAAAAAAAATACTATGAGGGATAATGTATTAAGTTGTCCATTAGCAGTCAGGGCTATGCTGATCAAGTCACCATTTCTCATAGTGTCCATTTCACTTCAGGAGGGGAAAACACCATTTTTAAATGTACAAATGCTGACATGTTTCTTTAAAAGGGAAGGCAGTTTCAACTTTATCCCTTTTGGTTTTTTAAAGATTTACTCATTTGAAAGAGAGACTGACAGAGAGAGAGAAACAGAGACAGAGACAGAGACAGAGAGATCGAAGACAGATACTTTGGCCATCCATTCATTGGTTCACTCCCCAAATGGCTGCAACAGCTGGGACTGGACCAGGCTGAAGCCAAGAGTCAAGAACTCCATCTGGGTCTACCACATGTAGTAGTGACACAGACCCAAGTACTTGGGCCATCATCTGCTGCTTCCCAAGTGCATTAGCAGGGAGCTGGATGAGAGCAGAGTAGCCTGCAGCCCTGCCATATGGGATGCAAGCAATCCGACTGGTGGCTTAATCCGCTACACTACAATGTCTACCCCTCAACTTTATTCTTGAACCTCATATAGTCAAGTATTTCAGCACTCCAGGGAAAGGAACCAATAAAAATGCAGTGCAAATACTATCAAGAAAGCACAAAGACAACATATAGAATGGGTGAAAATATTTGCAAATCATGTACATGATAAGAAACTTGTATCTAGAATTTACAGAGATCTCTTACAACTCAATAATAAGACCAATGATCAAAACTGGAAAAAAAAAAAAAAACAGAAAACAGGATCTGAATTGAAATTTCTCTAAGAAGGATAAATAAATGACCAGCAAAACAGGGATAAGATGTTCAACACCATTAGTCACTTGGGAAATCTAAATCAAAGCCATAGTGACACTGATACAGAAACTCCGCGAATATTTAAGGGAAAATAAAAAAAGGAAATTGCCAAAAGAAATAAACAATCAAGCCACAAGCAAACATGGCAGAAGCTTGGATAAACCAATCCAAAAAGGCCATACACTATGTGACTCTAAGCTTACAATGTTCTGGAAAAGGCAATAAAAAGATCAGTGGTTGCCAGGGGATACAAGGGAAGGAAGCATGAGTAGGTGGGGGAAAGAGGGTTTCCAGGACACTAAAACTATTTTGTATGACACTATGATGGATAACGTCACCATACATTTGTAAACTCCCATAGAATACAACACCAAGAATCAGCCTTCATGTATACTATGAACTTGAATTAATAATGTATCAGTATTGGCTCATTAATTGTAATGAATGTACCATATTAAAGTATGATTTTAATAGCAGAGGAAATTGTACATGATATATATATATATAGATAGATAGATATAGATATATAAAGAGAGGGAGAGGAACTCTGTACTCTCTGGTTCATGTTTCTGTTTCTTACCCACTAGGTGGTTATAATCAAAAAGACACAATAATAGATGTTGGTGAGGATGTCAAGAAATTGTATACTTCAAGTATCACTGGTAGGAACATAAAATGGTACAAATGCTTTGGAAAATAGCTTGACAGTTCTTCATAGTATTAAACATAGAATATGACCCAGCAATTCCACTCCTGTGGATGTATACAGGAGAATTGCAAATACGTCCAAAGACTTGAACATAAATGCTCACAGTAGCATTATCCATAATAGCTAAAAAGTGAAACAAACTTAAATGTCCACCAACTACTGATGTGTGGGTAAATAAAATGCAGCATGTCTGTATGATGGAATATTACTCAGCCTTGAAAAGTAATGAACTTCATGCATTGACCTTGAAGATATACTAAGTGAAAGAAACTGGTCACAAAAGATGACATATGACATGATTCCATTTATATGAAATGTCTACAGTAGGTAAATCCATAGATACAGAAGGTCCTCTAGTGGCAGTGAAAGGCTGAGGGGAAGGGGAGAATGACTGACTGCTAATGGAAACAAAATGGATTTGTTTTTGAGGAGATGAAAATGTTCTAAAATTAGGTAGTGGTGATGCTTGTACAACTCTGTGAACATACTAAAAACCATTGAGTTATGTGCTCTAAAAGGATAAATTCTATTATACATGAATTCTACCTAAGATGACATTAAAATGCCTTAATAATTATCTTTGCTGTAAGTTCAAGCTGTTTTTCAGTATTCCTTATGCAACATATAGATGACATGATGGTAATAGTCATTTGTTGCCTTTCTGAATGTGAAATCAGATGAAGTGTCTATTATCACTTAATACTCTGTTGAGATCTGGAATTTATTTCCTCATGTGAATTTTCTTCTAAGTACACACAGATGCAATTACCTGGGGCATCACTGCTGCCTCCCAAGGTCTACAGTAGTAGGAGGTTGGAGTCAGGAGCCAGAGACAGGTATGAACCCAGGTACTCTGCTGTGGGACACAGGCATCCTAACCCATGGCTTAACCACTAAGCCAAACACCCACACCAAGTTTGGTCATTCTGACAGGCAGTCAAATGGGAGTATTTTGTCTTGAAACACCTCGTCCCTTTCCAATTGCTCTTCTTCTTTGGAAGTATCCTTGTGTGGTATTTAAAAGAATGTTAATAAAGTACTATCAAATTCATAGTAGCTTTCTGTCATCCAGTGTCACCAATAATGGATATTGAAAGCAATACTATTATGTAGTCTTATAAATACATTTTGTTTATTCAGTTTTTTTTTTTTTTTTGACAGGCAGAGTGGACAGTGAGAGAGAGAGACAGAGAGAAAGGTCTTCCTTTGCCGTTGGTTCACCCTCCAATGGCTGCCGCGGCCGACACGCTGCGGCTGGTGCACCGCGCTGATCCGATGGCAGGAGCCAGGTACTTCTCCTGGTCTCCCATGCAGGTGCAGGACCCAAGCACCTGGGCCATCCTCCACTGCACTCCCAGGCCACAGCAGAGAGCTGGCCTGGAAGAGGGGCAACCAGGACAGAATCCGGCGCCCCAACCGGGACTAGAACCCCGTGTGCTGGCGCCGCAAGGTGGAGGATTAGCCTAGTGAGCCGCAGTGCTGGCTATTCAGTTTTTTAACAAGATTTATGAGGGAGGGAGGGAAAGAGGGAGAGAAGAGGAGGTGGGGAGGGAGGGAGGGAGAGAGGGAGGGGGAGAGAGAGAGACAGAGAATGTGAATGAATGCATGAGTCTTTCATCCACTGGATTTTTCCCCAAATGGTCACAATAGCCAAAAACTCCATCCAGGTCTCCTGCATTGGTGGCAAAATCTCTAGTACTTGAGCCATTGTCTGCTGCTCCCCAGGTATATTAGCAAGGAGCAGGATTGGGAGTAGAGTATCCACGACTCAAACCTTCACTCCAATGTGAGATGCTGCCATCACAAGTTACAGCTTAACCCACTGTGCCACAATGTCTATTTTTAATTGGTTTTCTTTCTTTTTGTTGATGAATTATAAGTCTTTATATATTCTGGATACTAGATCTCAGTCAGATATATATATATATATATTTAAAGATTTATTTTATTGATTTGAAAGAGTTACAGAGAGATGGAGAGATGGATAGATGGAGGGAGGGAGAGAGAGAGGGAGGGAGGGAGAGAGAGAGGGAGAGATATTCTATTTGCTGGTTTACTCCCCAAATGGCTGCAACAGCTGGAGGAGATCTGATCTGAAGCCAGGAGCCAGGAGCTTCTTCTGGGTCTCCCACATGGGTGCAGGGGCCCAAGGACTTGAGCTGTCCTCCACTGCTTTCCAAGGCGCATTAGCAGAGAGCTGGACTAGAAGTGGAGCAGTCGGGACTCAAACCGTCACCCAAATGGGATGCTGGCACTGCAGGCCGGGGCTTTAACCCACTGTGCCACAGCACTGGCTCCCAGATATATGTTTTACAAATATTTCCCCCTATTCTGTAGATTGTCTTTTCATTTTCTTGAAAGTGTTCTATGATAAACAAAAATTATAAATTTTTATAAAGTTTGATTTATTTTTTTTCTGGCATCATATCTAAGAAATCATTGCCAAACTCAATGGTATATAGTTCTACTTCTATGTTTTCTTCTTAACATAGTTGTAGCTCTTACATTTTGGTTTTTGATCCATTTAGAGCTACTCTGGTAGCAAGGGCCCAACGTAAATATTTTGTTCATATTTATCCAATTGTTCCATGTTCTCATATATTTGATATTAGAATGGGATCCTTAAAGAACTAATGTGTTCAGGTATATTTATTGCAATAATTTACAGAATAGCTAAAACCTGGAAATGCCATACTTTTTTTTTAATCTTTTTTTTTTTTTTTTGACAGGCAGAGTTAGACAGTGAGAGAGAGGAACAGAGAGAAAGGTCTTCCCTTTCCGTTGGTTCACCCCACAATGGCTGCTGCGGCCGGCATGCTGCTGCCTGTGCACCGCGCTGATCCGAAGCCAGGAGCCAGGTGCTTCTCCTGGTCTCCCATGCAGGTGCAGGACCCAAGCACTTGGGCCATCCTCCACTGCACTCCCAGGCCACAGCAGAGAGCTGGCCTGGAAGAGGGGCAACCGGGACAGAATCCGGCGCCCCGACCGGGACTAGAACCTGGTGTGCCGGCACCGCAAGGCAGAGGATTAGCCTAGTGAGCTGTGGTGCCAGCAATGCCATACGTGTTTGACAATAGAATACTAATGAAAAAATTGTGATATATACTTATAAGGTAGCATTATGTAGAAACAAAATGGTACTTCTCTCATTAAAATATCATTGCATAAACAGTAAAGTTGACTAAAATACAGTGTGCATTAATATAACTATATATGCATAAAGATCTTGTGGAATATATAACAAGCAATTAACTTTTGCTATCCATGGTATTAGCAGTATATATGTTTTTTATTTTCTTCTTTTTGCTTATATCTGTTTTGTAAAAATTTTTACAGAATGAACAGTTATTGCTTTTGTAATATTTCCAAGTGACTGTCTCACTAGTAATGTATGGTCTTCCAAAAAAGAGTCAGAAACCTTTGTTGTAGCCGGTTGGAGCTTCCGTACCAACCTGTTCCATCCTGTGTTAGCCGAGTTCCCTGTGCTTGGCACCTCGCCTATCTGATCTCTGATTTCTCTCTGACACTTCCCATGAAAGAGGCTACTCTTTCATGTCAAGTCGCTCTACCACATAGCTGTCGCCTAATGAATGGATCCACCAAAGGAAGTGTGGGGGTGGGAAGTGACTAGCACGTCCCACTCTCATCGCCTGGCCTAAACAAGCCCTAATGTCTATTCTAAATTGGTAGCTAAGCTAAGATTGAGAAATGAGTCTTTATTCTGAAAACATCTCCAAAAACTGTGCAATTGTGATTAGTGACTAGTAAAGGCATTGTGGAAACTTTCTTGCTGAGAGGCAAGAAAAATGAGGGTTAAATAACTCACCAACATCTTTGTTTCTCATTAAGAGTGATGTATGGAATCCAGCATATGTAGTAGCAACAGTTGCTCTCTAACCTAGCAAACTTCTGTTCTGGTTATTTTTATGAGCACTGATTATGAAATTTTATTACTGGATCTGCTTACCCTTAAACAGTTCTGCTCCAATCTTTGGATATAGCATGCCGATCTGCAACTAACATTTAGTGTTTTCTCCCTCTTTGTATTTAATGGATTCCAGGAGGGCTGTATTCCTGCCAGTGTTTTCTTTGTGATTTCATCCAGTGACTGTCAGGCAAACATAGTCGATTTCTCAGAATCAACTTCTCTCTCTCTCTCTTCCTCTTTTTTTCTCCATCTCTTCTTCCTTTCCCTTTCTCAAAAAGCATTTATTAATAGCACAGGCTTAGAAATTGCAGAGTATCTGATTTTCCTTTGTTAAGAGAGATTTGTTTTTCTGAAACAAGATCTTTACTATTTGAATCTATCATTGAGATGAAATTCAGTCGCAGTAATCAGCAGTTTGTATCTATTCCGCCTCTTTTGCATTTTTTTCCCTTTTGGATTGCCACAGAGTTCTTCCTGTTTTTCGCATCTGTCAGAATCTTAGTCACAATATTTCTAGTTCCTTTTTAGCTTAAGCTTTTTCCAGCTGGTATCCAGTTAAATCATTTGAAGGGAGTAAGATCATCTTTGATATCTGATCCTAATTGAACTCAAACTTTGTGTACAGCATACACTCTTCATTCAAAGGGCTTCATTTTCCCAGAAATTTACAAACTTTAGGGAGTTTTAGCTCAAAAACCATTTTTCAGCATGTCCTGCCCTTTGATCTTTCTCCTGTGCCTGCTTGGCAAACACAGACATAATATCTGAGTCCCTGTGGACATTTTCCTGGGAAATTGTATTTCTTTCTCTCTTAGGAAAGAATCTTTTTTTGTTGAGTTCCAGTGTGCTTGGCACATAGGGGTGCTAATAAATCATAAATAGGAAGCCTGATTCCCCTGTCTATGAAAGAAAGATAGTTTGTCACAGGCCTGTGGAAAAATACCCAGGGCCTTTCTTTATAAGTCAAGCGGAGAGTCATTTTCCTCCGCATGCCCCAGTCCTGTATATTTAGTGAAGGCACCTTGCCAGTGTATTTACACCACAGAACTCAGGAAGTGGAAGGCGAGGATGGGACAATGACCAGATAGAATCTTACATATGTGGCTTATCTTACAAGATCATACCCAGATATTTGCTTGATTTCTATGATAGCACTTTTTTTTTCAGTTTTCCTCCATTTATTTCCTCTAGCCGCATTGTTCGTTCCTCTATCTTTTCTTTAAAGATGTATTTTATTTATTTCAAAGGCAGAGTTAGAGAGAGAGAGAGAGAGAGAGAGAGAGAGAGAGAGAGGTCTTCCATCCTCTGGTTCACTCCCCCAAATGGCTGCAACAGCAAGGGCTGGGCCAGACCAAAGTCAGGAGCCTCTTCTGGGTCTCCCTCGCAGGTTCAGGGGCCCAAGCACTTGAGCCATCTTCTGCTGCTTTCCCAGGACATTAGCAGGGAGCTGGATCAGAAGAGGAGCAGCCAGCGCCAAAATGGGATTGCAGAGCTGCAGGTGGCAGCTTAACCCACTGCGCCACAATATCTGTCCCTGTTCCTCTTTCTTTTAAAAAAGTATTTATTTATTTGAAAGGCAGAGAGACAAAAAGATAGGGATTTTCCATCTACTCTTCAAATGCTGGGGCTGGGCTAGCCCGAAGCCCAGAGCCCAGAACTCAGTCTGGTTCTCCTACATGGGTGGCAGGGACCCAAGTACTTGAGCCATCACCTGCTGCCTCCCAAGGTGCATGTTAGCAGAAAGTTGAAATCATCAGACCCAGGACTCAAACACAGCACTCTGATATGGGATGCAGGTGTCCCGACTGGCATCCTAACCACAGCACCAGAACTGGCCCTATTTCTCCACCATTAACTAAACATTAAATATCAGAGTTCCCTAGGACATGGCCTCTTCTCCTTAGATGAAGGAGAAAGTTCTTTGCCTCAGTTATGCGTCAATGACTGTGCTAGATTTTTATTCTGAATTCAGAACAAACCTGCTTACCATACGTATATCACAGGAACCAAAAATTCACCAGGACAAAAAAAATAGTCAATATTTACACCACCTTCCCCAAGGTTTCTGTTCATCCTTCAGTGCTTTGCATTTCAGTCAAAGGCACTGCTACCTACCCACTTACTTAAGTCAGAAAATCAGGAGTCAGAGACAGTGTTGTGGCACAGGGTTTAAGTTGCTGCTTACAAAGCAAGCATCCCATATGGAACACTGGGTTGAGTCTTGGCTTCTCTGCTTCCAATCCAGCTGCTGGCTACTGTGACTGAGAAAGCAGTAGAAAATTGTCCATTATTTGGATGACTGAGACATATACACACACACACATTTATATATATATATATATATATATATAGAGAGAGAGAGAGAGAGAGAGAGATGCCTTCCATCCACTGGTTTATCCCCAGTGGCCACAATGGTTTGGGTTGTTCCATCCAAAGCCAGGACCCCAAAGTTCCTTCCAAGTCTCCCATGTGGGTGACAGGGGCCCAAGCCCTCCACTGCTCTCCCAGGGGCATTAACACAGAGCTGGATCAGAAGCAGAACAGTTGGGACTTGAACCAGCTCAGGCAGCAGCTTAGTTCACCATGCAACAACACCAGCTGGCCCAGAACAGGAAAATTGTATTCTGTTATCATTAGATGTGAATCCAGGTTTTTTGACTGAATTTTTATCCAAATATTTGTGGCTATCTGTATATCTGCTTTATACAGCTGTCTACCTGGGTTCAGGAGTCTTTAAAATAAATGTAGTACTTCTGTTATCAAAGTAGGTTCTACCAAAGTATGGATCTAAGCCACCTGTGAGGTTAGTGATAGAAGAGATAATTTAATAACATCTGGATTATATCTCTTTAATAAAATATTTATTAGTAAAATTATATTCATACTTACAGGGTATCATAAAAGGCTAACAGTGAGATTACATTTGAGTTGGATGGTTAATGGCACAATAATTTTCTTTTTCCTGTTTTATTTACATGTTATACATATAGCCTCAAAACTAAATTGTGTTTGCTTTCATTTTGATTATATATATTTCCGTGACCGATAATACAGAAAGGATATTGCCAATAGGAAATGTTAGAACAATGCCCCATCTTAGTCCAATTTTATCCTTAGATTACTCAGAGTTTATAAAATAAAGAAGAGGCAAATTGTCGTAGGCATGTAACCGATACTGTCAAAGGCTTGTCTCCTACTGTAACAGGTGTGCTTTCAATAGCCTTTTATTGCTCTTTTTATCCTCCTCTTGTTCTGCTGTCCTTTAGAGTCAACAGCTGTGACTACTGTTTAGTCTCTATAGCACCCAGATTCCTTTCTCTGTTAGCCTTTCAGCAATCTCATTCTCCTAATGTCTTCATGTTACTACTCTTGATTACACACAGTGTATACAGCAATGGTTAGAAGCTCAGAAGCTCTGTTGAGTCTAGTTTTAGTACATATAACTCTCTAAATATGTGTTGTCTACTGAATCCCCAACACTTTCTGGGCATGGCCTAGAAAGCCCCTGATTCCCTATGCCATGCTCTAAAGCCCTGTGGCCTCTTAGCTGGGAATGACTCAACACTCCAAAGTAAACTAGATGCCTTAAGCCTACCCTACAGACACACATTCTCCTCCCATTCATCCCTCATTCATTCAAAAACGAATTTTTGAACAACTACGTGAAAAAGGCATTATAGTAGGAAATGGAGATGTAGCCCCTGCCCTTAAGATCTACGGTACAGATCTACGGTATAGACGGACACAAAAACGATTACTATGCAGTATGGTAAATAGGATGGAAGAGGACTGTAGCATTAAAAAACAAGAAGAAGAGCACTTTAGTGACAGGAAAGCTCCCCAGAGGAAGACACAACTAAGTGGGGATCTAAAGGATTGCAGGAATTAACCTCACTAAACACTGGAGAATAGATACCTCCAGTGAGGGAAGCAGTGTTTACAAAGGCACAACACCTTTGAGATAAGGTGGCTTCTTGGGTAAATTGTCAATTCTTCCTCATGGCTGGAAGATAAGGATCCAGGGATGGAGAGAGGGTCAAAGTAAAAGAAGCCTGTGGAGAGAGCAGGGCCAGTCGAGTTGGCTAAGGAGTATGGGCTTTGCAATGCAGGGCACCGGGCACCATGAACGCACAAAATTGCTGTAAGTAGGGGCATGATATGTGTTAACAGAGTCTTAGATGAGTTACCTCATTAGCAGTATGGAAATACAGATAGGAATAGGTCAGGACTCGATACTGTTACAATGTTCCAGTTGACAGATTACATAAACTGAACCAATGTGTTGGTAGAGGGAATGGAGCAAAGACAAATTAGAGATATTTGGAAGATTGAATTGTCAGTACATGCAACAATATAGTTACAATGCAACACGGGAAGTACCATAATAATGCTAAGTACAGGGCTGGCACTGTGGCGTAACAGGTAAAGCTGCTGCCTGCAGCACCAGCATCCCATATGGGTGCCAGTTCGAGTCCTGGCTGCCCCACTTCCATCCAGCTCTCTGCTATGGCCTGGGAAAGCAGTGGAAGATGGCCCAAGTCCTTGGGCCCCAGCAACCGCGTGGGAAACCCAGAAGATGCTCCTAGCTCCTGGCTCCTGGCTTTGGGCTTCCAGTTGGCACAGCACCAGCCATCTGCGGCCATCTGGGGAGTGAACCAGCGGATGGAAGACCTCTCTCTCTCTCTCTGCCTCTCTAAATAAATAAATCTTTCTTAAAAAAAATAATGGTAAGTACATGATACTCTCTAGAAGAGAAAGCAACATTTTTTTTAGGGTTCTGGAAGAGTTGAGGAGGCTCCAGCGAAAAGGTGAGCTTTGGTGACCCCAGGCATAAGAAACAACATGTGCAAGGGCACAAACAACTAAAAGCAATTCTGTACTCAATGAATGATTTGGGTGATGTGTGATCATAAGTGTGTGTGTGTGTGCGCATGTGCTTTCAGGAACACAGCACTTTTCCCCAACTAACTCTCTAAACCTTAAAATTTAAAATAGAAAAGTCATTGACCAATTCCTCAGCTGTCTTAGATATTTTTACAGAATATTTCATTGTTTGCAGATTGGGAACACCCAGTCATGTGAATTCCCATGGACCCCAATTCAAAAACCTATTGGGGTAGAACTTAATCACTGAAGTAGGTTAGAAGTGGATCATTAGACTTCTTAAGGAGAAATTACATTAGCTGCCTATTGTGAATTTTCTTGACCTGTTATTTTCTGGATCTAAGCTGTGTGCTATATTCTACCTAAAGCAACTCAAAGAGCCTCATTTAACATCTGTTGTTTAGGGGAAATTGGGAAACCAAGCAAATGGATAACTTTATTTGTGGTTCTTATCCTCCTTTTCTGAACTGATGTCCTTTATCCAAAGGGCCAATTGCAGTTTTGCAATTCCCCCCTCATCCGTCACCTCAGGATGACTGTAAGTAAATAAATGCCTTGTCTCAAGGGCAGGTGCAACGTAGGCATGTTGAGTTCTAGACTGAGTGTACAAACTGTATCACACTGCTTCAGCATTAATGTCTTCCCCCCTAATTCAATCTCCTGATTTTTACAATAGTTTGTTCTTTGGGTCAATGCTCTTCAAGCTGGGTGCACATACTCCTGGGATACATGAAGAAGTAAAGAAATATGTGAGCAGTTGTTCTTTGTATGTTTTTAACCAATTTCCAGATTTTTTTTACTTCCATGTTTACTCTTTTCTCAACTTGATCTGCATGAGAACATACCTGATACTTTCCCACATTCCCTTCTCTCATGTCTCTAACTCATCTCAGAGCTAACTTTGGTGCCCTATCCCAAGGTGTGAAAACCTCCTGGACAGCACACAAAGGGACACTTAGAATCTTGGTGTTGATATCTAAAAAGTTAATGATAGGATAATCCATTACTTTAATATAGGATAATAAATCCTTTTGTAAAGGCAAGTTGTTTTTATTGCCTTGCTGTCAACAAAATCAGAGGAGGATCTGACCAACTTGTTATGTGCTAGATTATTACACAAATTTTTATGATAGATCATTTTGTAATTTTGGCACAGAATTAAAAAAAGAATGATACTGTTTTAACTCAGTTCTTTTCATTCACACCCATTTGTTTATGCGAACAAGGGTTCTCAATACTTAAATCTACTTAAAATGCCTAACTTTTCTAATAATAAGTAACATTTACTCACAGACATATGAACTACTTTTAAATATCCCCTTCCATCAGGTTAAAAGATGGAGCCCCAATATTCTATTTTGTCTATTTATTATAAGGTTTTATAATATATTTATTTTAATCCATCATATGCTGTTGATTATAATGAAAAAATCCCAATGAGTCAGTCATAGGAAATAAGTATTTTTAACGTGTAAATTTATATGTTTCTATGACATTAGGAGGTAAGGAGCCCAAAATCTTTCCAAAATAAAAATATATTAGGATAAAATCCTGTAGAATGAAAAAATGAGTTTAAGAGGAAAAGGCATGCTATAACATTTCTGACTATTCAAAAGGAGTTTTCACGGGCATTGTAGTGAAGAGGGTTAAGCTGCTGTTTGCGACAGCGGCATCCTATATCAGAATGCAGGCTTAAGTTTATGTTACTCCACTTCCAATCCAGCTTTCTGCTAATGTGTCAGGGAAGGCAGTAGAAGAAGACCCAACGACATGAACCCCTGCAACACATGTGGGAGATCCAGATGAAGTTCCCGGTTCCAGGCCTCCACCTGGCCCGGCCCTGGCTATTTTGGCCATTTAGGGAGTGAACCAGCAGAAAATCTCTACCTCTCCCTCCCCACCCCATCTCCCACCCCCTTTCTGTCACTCTGCCTTTCAAATAATTCTAATTTTTAAATTTTTAAGAAAGACTTAACATTAAAATTAAAAATTTATTTGAACAGAAGAAGTTAGAGAGAGGGAGACATACACACACACATACACACATACAAAGAGTGAGAGCAACAGCAAGAGAGAGAGAGATATCTTTTGTCTGGTGGTTCACTCCCCAAATGGTCTCAAACGCTGGGGCTGAGCCAGGCCAAAGCCAGGAGCCGGGTGCTCCAGGTGCAGGGGCCCAAGCACTTGGGCCATCTTCCACTGCTTTCCCAGTGCATTAGCAGGGAGCTGCATCCGAAGTGAAGTAGCCAGGACATGAACTAGAGCCCATACTGGATGCCGGCATCACAAGTGGCAGCTTTACCTGCTATGCCACAATGCCAGCCTCAATAATTTCTTTTTTTTAGAATTATTTTATTTTGAAAGACAGAGGAGTTACAGAGAGAAGTAGAGCCAGAGAGAGAAAAAGATATCTTCCATTCCGCTGGTTCACTCCCCAAATGACCGCAACAGCAAGAGCTGAGCTGATCTGAAGCCAGGATCCAGGAGCTTCTTCCGGGTCTCCCACATGGGTATAGGGGCCCAAGGACTTGGGTCATCTTCTACTGCTTTCCCAGGCCATAGCAGAGAGCTGGATCAGAAGAAGAGCAGCCAGGATACAAACCGGCGCCCACATGGGATGCCAGCGCTGCAAGCTGGGGCTTTAACCTCCTGTGCCACAGTGCCGGGCCCAATATTTTTTTTTTAAAAGGAGCTTGTTCATACATGTTTTAAATGGCTAATGGTGGATATCAAACTCCCATGATAATTGGTTGCACTTAATATCTTTAAGAGAGGTGTGGGCCAGTTTTATTTTAAAATAGTAATATTCACAAAATGTAAGAAATTACATCATTTGCCATATTTAAACTTTCATAAATCCCTGTTGTTAGATGTTAATTTCAAGATATGTATGGATGGGGCCGGCTCTGTGACAAAATGGATAAAGCCACTGCCTGCAGTGCCGGCATCCCATATGAGTGCCGGTTCGAGTCCCAGCTGCTCCATTTCCGATCCAGCTCTCTTATAGCCTGGGAAAGTAGTGCAAGATGGCCCAAGTCCTTGGGCACCTGCACCCACGTGGGAGACCTGAAAGAAGCTCCTGGCTCTGGATTGGCACCACTCCATCCGTTGCGGCCATTTGGGGAGTGAACGAGTGAATGGAAGACCTCTCTCTCTCTCTCTGCCTCTGCCTCTCTGTAACAGTTTTAAATAAATAAATAAATCTTAAAAAAAAAAAAAGGTACATATGGAGCAGATAGTTTTTTCAAAACTCTTTTGGAGATTATGCAAACGAAAATATTTGAAGAGCACTGTCTCAGGTGGAGAATTCATTCACTAGGGACTGTTTTAACTTCAGTTTGGCAGTCTTTTCCCAAAGGTTGCAAAGGGCAAAATAAATCGGAGTCATTGTGCCACTAATTTATTCCCTTTGCAAGCCAGAGATGGGGACTCCTCCCAGGCCAGGCACAAGACCTTCTTTCCCACTAACTTTTTCACTGTTTGTACTTTTAACCCCCTCCTACTCCCAATGCAAACACCCATGCATGCGCGCACACAAACATTTTTACCTTCAGTGGCATTCAACTCTTTTTTTTTTTTTTAGCTCTCCCTGCCTCCCCTCTCCTAACTCACACTTTCAACAGGCTTTCTCTTCTCCCTTTGCCCGAACAAAAATACTCCTGTAACTAAGGATAGGATACATTAGAAAGAGCTGTAAATCGATATGTTCAGAAGCCAAGAGAGAGAGGTAGAAGGTTGGGGTCCCTGGAGACAATTGCAACCAGCTGCTGTGAGTGTAGCAGCTAAGTGCTCACAGCTGCCCCTTTTCTCCTTGGTTGAATTGCCTTGGGCTGATAGTGGCTGCCCACCAAGGAAGCTACACCCTAGTCTGGAAGTGGCCAAGCCAGACCCTACTGATAAGCGTTTCAAAAGGCAGATCCCCTGACACAAGAAAGAATGGCACTGCTGTGAGATTTATGTTCTGTAATCACCTGCCATAGATCAGTCACTGTGGAGCTGTCCACTCCAGCTCTAACAACATGCATACACTTCTCCTTGTTGATATGTTCTGACATAATTTTCCCAAACAGACCAGTTTTTAATATATTAAAAATCTGTTGAGGTACACGCCTCTTCCCAACACCAATGCCAATAGTACCTGGTGTCTCAGAATTTGGTAGAGCTAGTCCTTCACCATCCAATCTCTCATTTCCATGCATAGATTTAAGCAGCCTTAAACCCAAAGAACTTAGAGTATGGGGAACAAGCCATTGGTGTGATGCATTCATTCATTCAGTCATTCAAAAATATGTACAAAGTCCTTAGTATGTATCAGAGACTGTTCTAGGCTCTTAGGATACATCAGTGAATAAAATAGAGATCTTTGCCTTCATGGAGCATACATTCCAACAGGGAAGAAACAGACAATAAGCACAAATGGAAACTGGACACTGGGAAGAAATGACTGCTGTAGGAAAAAGAGCAGGGGCTGGCAGGTAAAGCCACCACCTGCAGTGCCAGCATCCCATATGGGCGCTAGTTCAAGACCCGGCTGCTCCTCTTCCGGTCCAGCTCTTTGCTATGGCCTGGGAAAGCAGTAGAAGATGGCCCAAGTCCTTAGGCCCCTGCACCCACGTGGGAGACCCGGAGGAGGCTCCTGGCTCCTGGCTTCGAATCGGCGCAGCTCTGGCCGTTGTGGCCATCTGGGAAGTGAACCAGCAGATGGAAGACCGACCTCCCTCTCTCTCTCCCTCTCTCTCTCTCTGCCTCTCATCTCTCTGCATAACTGTGACTTTCAAGTAAAATAAATAAATCTTAAAAAAAGAGAAATTGGGAGAACAAAGGGCAAGATGTAGGAGATGGGAGGTGGAAGGAAAGAATTATGGTATTAACATAGGATTATCAAGTTAATGTAAAATATTCATTCATAGCACTGTTTAAAACAGACCATTGTTTAGAGAAATGATAAGTTCATGGCAAAATTTGGCAGAAGGTACAGAGATTTCCCATATGCTCCCTGTCTCCAAACATGCACTGCCACCCTCATTCTAAATCTCCCCCACCAGAGTGATAGATTTGTTAAAATTATTGAACCTACACTGACACATTATTACCACCCAAACTCCATAGTTTACATTAGAGTTCACTCTTGGTGTTGTGTACATTCTGTGGGTTTGAACAAACTATAATGACATGCATTCACCATTATAGTATCATACAGAATAATTCCACTGTCCTAAAAATCCCCTGTGCTCCACCTATTCATCCTTCGCACTACCCTAACTGAAAATTACTGGTCCAGAATAGATGGAATCATACAGTATCTAACTTTTCAGATTGGTATGCTTTAGTAGTAGTAAGCGTTTAAGTTTCTTCCTTGTCTTGTCATGGCTTCATAGCTCATTTCTTTTTAACACTGAATAATATTCCATTATGTGGTTACTCTGCAGTTTATCCATTCACCTACTGAAACATATATTGGTTACTTCTTTTTTTTTTTTCTTTTTTTTTTTTTTTTGACAGGCAGAGTGGACAGTGAGAGAGAGACAGAGAGAAAGGTCTTCCTTTGCCGTTGGTTCACCCTCCAATGGCCGCCGCGGCTGGTGCGCGGCGGCCAGCGCACCGCGCTGATCCAATGGCAGGAGCCAGGTACTTCTCCTGGTCTCCCATGGGGTGCAGGGCCCAAGTACTTGGGGCATCCTCCACTGCACTCCCTGGCCACAGCAGAGAGCTGGCCTGGAAGAGGGGCAACCGGGACAGAATCCGGCGCCCCGACCGGAACTAGAACCTGGTGTGCCAGTGCCGCAAGGCGGAGGATTAGCCTAGTGAGCCGCGGCGCTGGCCTTATATTGGTTACTTCTAAATTTGGGCACATATGAATAAAGCTGCTATCAACACTGATATGCAAGGGCCGGCGCTGTGGCATAGCTGGTAAAGCCACCGCCTGCAGTGCTGGCATCCCATATGGGCACCAGTTTGAGTCCCAGCTGCTCCACTTCCCATCCAGCTCTCTGCTATGGCCTGGGAAAGCAGTACAAGATGGCCCAAGTCCTTGGGTCTCTGCACCCACGTGGGAGACCTGGAAGAAGCTCTTGGCTCTTGGCTCCTGGCTTCGGACTGGCACAGCTCCAGCCATTGCAGCCATCTAAGGAGTGAACCAGCGGATGGAAGACCTCTCTCTCTCTCTCTCTCTCTCTCTCTCTGCCTCTCCTTCTCTCTCTGTGTAACTCTGACTTTCAAGTAAAAAAATAAATCTTTAAAAAAAAAACACTGATATGCAGGTCTTCATGGAAACAAACAGATTCAACTCATTTGGTTAAACACCAAGGAGCATGACTGCTGGAGCATATGGCAGAAGTATATTTAGTTTTGTAAGAAACTGCCAAACTGCTTTCCAAAGTGGCTATACCATTTTGCATTCCCATCAGCAATCAATGAGGGTTCCTGTTGCTCCAAATCAACACTAATATTTGCTGTTGTCAACATACTAGATTTTGGATGTCCTCATAGATGTGTAGTGATATCTCACTGTTGTTTTAATTCATATTCTCTTTTAAAAAGATTTTATTTAATATTACACTTGATCTTAGCCAAAAGGCCAAGAAGCGATAAAAAAAATCTTTTATTTAATAAATATAAAATTCATAAGTACAGCTTTTGGATTATAGTGGTTCTTCCTCCCGTATCCGCCCTCCTACCCTGACTCCCGTCCCACCTCCTATTCCCTCTTCCATCCCATTCTTCATTAAGATTTATTTTTATTAATTTGCATTTTCCTGATGTCATTTGGTGTGAAGTATCTTTAAAAAAGAAGATTGTTATTTAAAAAACAGTGTGTGTGTGTGTGAGAGAGAGAGAGAGAGAGAATGAATGAGAATGAATCAGAATCTTCCATTCCCCAAAGGCCCACAACAACCAGGGATGGGCCAGGCCAAAGCTAGGAGCTGGGAACTCCATCCTCGTTTCTCACACAGGTAGAAGACACTCAAGTACCTGACCCATCTTCTGCTGCTTTCCCAGGCACATAAGCAAGAAATTGGGTTGGAAACAGAACAGAAACGGCTTGAACTGGCATCCCAATATGGAATAAGGCATTGCATGCATAGCTTAACCCCTGTGCCACAACCCCGGTCCCATGGTATATTTTTCCATATGCTTATAAGCCATCAGTATATATTATTTGGTGAGGTATCTGTTAGGATCTTTGACCCACTTTTTAAATCAGGTTATTTTCTTATCGCTGAGTTTTAAGTGTTCTCCATCTATCTTGGGTAATAGACTTTTATCAGATATGCTTGTCCAAATAGTTTCTTTCCATCTGTCTCTTATAGTTTCATTTTCTTGCATCTTTGGCAGAGCAGATTTTTTTTTACTTTAATGAAGCTTGGCTTATCAATTATTTCTTTCATAGATGGTGCCTTTGATGTCCTATCTAAAAAGTCACAAGCCAAAACCAGTGTCATCTACATTTTCTCCTTTGTTACCTCTAGGAGCTTCAGTTTTGCATGTTGCATTTAGATTTGTGATACTTCTGAGTTAATTTTGGGAAAGAGTGTATGGTACATGCCTAGATATTTTTTTTTTTTTGCACGTGGGTGTCCAGTGATTCTGGCACTATTTGAGGAAAACATTATTTTTGCTCAATTGTATTGACTTTGCTCCTTTAACAAAGATTAGTTGATTAGACTTGTGAAGGTCTATTTCTGGGCACTCTTCTGTTCCATTGGCTTGTCTATTCCTTCATCAGTACCACATTGTTGTAGTTGCTGTGGCTTTATAGTATGTCTCAAGGTTGGGTTATGGCCAGCGCCATGGCTCACTTGGCTAATCCTCTGCCTGCGGCACCAGCACCCCGGGTTCTAGTCCCGACTGGGGTACCGAGTTCTGTCCCGGTTGCTCCTCCTCCAATCCAGCTCTCTGCTGTGGCCTGGGAAGGCAGTGGAGGCCCAGGTCCTTGGGCCCTACACCCGCATGGGAGACCAGGAGGAAGCACCTGGCTCCTGGCTTCAGATTGGTGCAGCACGCCGGCCGCAAAGCGCTGGCCGTGGCGGCCATTTGGGGGGTGAACCAACGGAAAAAGGAAGACATTTCTCTCTGTCTCTCTCTCACTGTCTAACTCTGCCTGTCAAAAAAAAAAAAAAAAGGTTGGGTTATGTCATCTTCTGAATTTATTCTTCTTCAACACTGTGTTGGCTATTCTGGGTCCTTTGTCTCTGCACATAAATGTTAGGATCATGTTGTCCATATAAAAAAATCTGGAGATTTTGATTGCAGTTGCGATTAATCTGTAAATCAAGGAGGTAAGAAGAAATATCTTCCTATCCATGAACATGGAATCTCTCTCCATTTATGCGATTCTTTGATGTTTTTCATCATACATATTCTACATATTTTGTTAGAGTTCTACCTAGAGATTACATTTTGGGAGTGCTAGTGAAAATGTTTATTGACTTTTTAATTTCACTTTCCAATTGTTCATTGTTGGTATAGAGGAGAGTGCTGACCTTTTTAAATTAACCTTGTATTCTAGAAACTTGCTACACTTGTTTACTAGTTCCAGAAATTTTTTTTCTGGTCAATTCTCGAATTTTCTACATAGATGATTATTTCACCTGTGAAGAAAGACAGTTTTATTACTTTCTCATCAGTACATCTCTTATTTCCTTTTCATGTCTTATTGAATTAAGCAGGATATCCAGTAAAAGGTTGAAAATGAATGCTGGGGGGCAGAAGGACATCTTTATCTTGTTCTTGATGGTAGTGGAAACTACTATTTTTTCACCATTAAATTAGCTGTAGATTTTTTGTAGATATTTTCTATCAAGTTGAGGAACTTCCCCTTTATTCCTAATTTATTGAGAGTTTTTGTCATGAATGAGTATTAGATTTTGTAAAATATTTTTCTACATCTACTGCATCTATCTTTAGCCAACTGATGTGATGGATTACTTTTAACTGATTTTTGAATGTTAAATTAGTCTTGCATACTTAGGATAAATCCCACTTGGATGTGGTATATAATTCTTTTCATACACTGTTGAATTCAATTTGCTAATATACTTTTAAAAGATTTATTTATTTGAAAGGCAGAGTTGCAGAAAGAGGCAAAGAGAGAGGGGAGGGTGGAGGGTAGAGGGTAGAGGGTAGAGGGCAGAGGGGAGGGGAGGGGAGAGGATGCAGAGGCCTAAGCACTTGGGCCATTTTCTACTGTGTTCCCAGGCACAGTAGCAGAGAGCTAGATCAGAAGTGGAGCAGCCGGAACTCAGGCCAGTGCCCATATGGGATGCCGGCACTGTAGGTGACGGCTTTACCCTACAGCACCATCCCTGATTTGCTAATCTTTTATTAAGGATTTTTGCTTCTATATGTGTGACTAATATTGATCTGTAGTTTTCTTTCCTTATAATCTTTTTTTTTTATTTTACAGATAAAGTTAGATAGTAAAGGGAGAGAGACAGAGAGAAAGGTCCTCCCTCCGTTGGTTCACGCCCCAAATGGCCGCTACGGCCAGAGCAACGCCGATCCGGAGCCAGGAGCCAGGTACTTCCTCCTGGTCTCCCACGCGGATGCAGGTGCCCAAGCACTTGGGCCATCCTCCACTGCCCTCCTGGGCCACAGCAGAGAGCTGGACTGGAAGAGGGGCAGCCAGGACTAGAACCCGGTGCCCACATGGGATGCCAGCACCGCAGACGGAGGATCAACCAAGTGAGCCACGGCACCGGCCCCTTTCCTTATAATCTTGTCTTGCTTGGATATAAGGCAATGTTGGCATCTTTGAATGATTTAGGAAACACTCCCTCTGCTTATATTTTCTGAATGAAATTTAGGAAAGTTGATATAATTTCTTCCTTAAATGTTTAATAGAACCTACCAGTGGACCCAACTAAGTCTAGTGTTTTCTGTTTCTGATAGTCACTAATTACTGACTCAACTTCATTAATAGGCCTATTCATATCGTCTATTTCTTCTTGTCCGAGTTTTGGCAGAATGTGTCTTTCAAAGAATTGATCCATTTCAGTTAGGTTATCAAATCTGTAGGTGTAGTTATTTATACTATTCCTTTATTATCCCTGAATATATGTGAGATCTATTGTGACATCTTTTTCACTTCTAATATTAATAACTTGTATTCTCCCTCTTTTTTTCTTAATCTGGCTAGAAGTTCATCAAACTTATTGATTTTCTTTTAAAGAGAACTTATGTTGGCTTTTGTTGATCTTTTCCATTGTTTTCCTATTTTCAATTGAATTTATTTTGGCTATAATTTTGTTATTTCTTTTCTTCTCACTTTGGACTTCATTTGCTCTTCTTTTACTAGGTTCCTAGGGTAGAACCTTAGTTGATTGGTTTTAGATTTTTCTTATTTTTTTAGATTTAATTTATTTGGAAGAGAGAGGGAGGGAGAGTGGGAGGGGACGAGAGATAGAGTATATGTCAAAGAGAGATCTCACATCCACTGGGTCATTCCCCAAATGCCTGCAACAGCCAGGACTAGGCCAGGCTGAGGCCAAGAGCTGGGAACTCAATCCCAGTGCCCCGAGTTGAGTCATCACCCACTGCCTCCCAGGGTGCAGAAAGCTGGAAAGGAGAGGGGATCCAGACCTAAAATCTAGGCACTCCAATATGGGAAATAGGTGTCTCAAGAGGCAGCTTAACTGCTATGCCAAATGTCTCCTTCCGTTCTTTTCTAATATTTGCAGTCCATGCTATAAGTTTCCTGTAGCACTGCTTTTGCTGCATCTCACAAATTTCAATGAGTTGTATTTTCATTCAGCTCAAAATATATTTTAATTTCTCTTGAGATTTCTTCATTGGCTCATGGATTTTTTACGGTATGTTGTTTAATCTCCAAGTATTTGGAGATGTTCCAGCTATCTGTTTTCTAGTTTAATTCCATTGTAATCTGAGAGCAGCAGTTTATGATTTCTATTCTATTCAATTTGTTAAGGTATATTTTAAGGAGCAGAATGTGGTCTGTCCTGGTGAACATTCCACATGAGCTTGAGAAGAATACATCTTGCTGTTGGATGAAGTAATGTAGATGTCACGAATATCAGCAGGGGCCGGCTCTGTGGCATAGTGGGTAAAGCCGTTGCCTGTAGCACCAGTATCCCATGTGGGTTCGAGTCCTGGCTGCTCCGCTTCCCATCCAGCTCCCTGCTAATGTGCCTGGTAAACAGCAGCAGAATGAGACCTTGCACCCATGTGGGAGACCCAGAAGCAGCTCCAGGCTCCTGGCTTCAGCCTGGTCCAACCATGGCTGTTGTGGCCATTTGGGAAGTGAACCAGCAGATGGAAGACTTCCCTGTTTCTGATTCTGCCTGTCCCTCTCTGTAATTCACCTTTCAAATAAATAATCTTTCTAAAAATAATATCAGTTAAATGTTTCCAACTCTACCAATTGGGGCAAGTCAGCCCGAGCATGCCCCAAATTATACATCTCTTCCCTCTCTTATTCCCACTCTTATGTTTAACAGGGATCACATTTCAGTTAATTTTCAACACTTAAGAATAACTGTGTATTAATTACAGAATTAAACCAGTCATATTAAGTAGAACAGACAAAAAAAAAATACTATGAGGGATAATGTATTAAGTTGTCCATTAGCAGTCAGGGCTATGCTGATCAAGTCACCATTTCTCATAGTGTCCATTTCACTTCAGGAGGTTTCCTTTTTGGTGTTCAGTCAGTTGTCACCGATCAGGGAGAACATATGGTATTTGTCCCTTTGGGACTGGCTTACTTCACTCAGCATGATGTGTTCCAGATTCCTCCATTTTGTTGTAAATGACTGGATTTCGCTGTTTCTTACTGCGGTATAGTACTCTAAAGAATACATATCCCATAATTTCTTTATCCAGTCTACCGTTGATGGGCATTTAGGTTGGTTCCAGGTCTTGGCTATTGTGAATTGTGCTGCAATAAACATTAGGGTGCAGACCGCTTTTTTGTTTATCAATTTAAACTCCTTTGGGTAAATTCCAAGGAGTGGGATGGCTGGGTCGAACGGTAGGGTTATATTCAGGTTTCTGAGGAATCTCCAGACTGATTTCCATAGTGGCTTGACCAGTTTGCATTCCCACCAACAGTGGGAACATACCAGGGGATTCCAATTCAATCCCATCAAGGTGGCATGTGCCAATGCCATCTCACTACTCCAAGTGATCAATTTCAGTTCACAATTGATCATAATGAAAGGACTAAGAGTCAAAGGGAGCACATAAACAAGTCTAGTATCTGCTAACACCAACTGATAGAATAAATAAAGGGGAGAGTGATCCAACATGGGAAGTGAGATACTCAGCAGACTCATAGAATGGCGGATGTCCTAAATAGCACTCTGGCCTCAGAATCAGCCCTAAAGGCACTCGGATCTGGCTGAAAAGCCCATGAGAGTATTTCAGGCATGGAAAGCCAAGACACTCTGGCAAAAAGATCTCTGTGAGTGAGATCCCAGTGGAAAGAACAGGTCTTCAAAGAGGGAGGTGCCTTTCTCTGAAGGGAGGAGAGAACCTCCACTTTGACTATGACCTTGTCTAAACAAGATAAGAGTCGGAGAACTCAAGGGGCTTCCATAGCCTTGGAAACTCATGACTGGTGCATAGGGAGATTACTGATGCCATAAACAAGAGTGTCAATTGGTAAAGTCAACAACAGGAGTCACTGTGCACTTACTCCTCATGTAGGATCTCTGTCCTTAACGTGCTGTACACTGAGGCTTAATGCTATAACGAGTACTCAAACAGTATATTTCACTTTGTGTTTCTATGGGGGTGCAAACGACTGAAATCTTTACTTAATGTACACTAAACTGATCTCCTGTAAAAAAAAAAAAAAAGAAAAAAGAAAGAAAGAAATTATCAATTCCCAACTTGACTCTCACTGGGATTAAACATGACAATAGGTCTGATCTGATTTCATCATCATTTAAAAAAAATCATCTATTATTTTTCACTTTATGTTTCTGTGTGGGAGCAAACTGTTGAAATCCTTACTTAAGGTATACTAAGCTGATCTTCTGTATATTAAGATAATCGAAAATGAATCTTGATGTGAATGGAAGGGGAGAGGGAGTGGGAAAGGGGAGGGTTGTGGGTGGGAGGGACGGTATGGGGGGGGGAAGCCATTGTAACACATGAGTCGTACTTTGGAAATTTATACTCATTAAATAAAAGATTTAAAAAAAAAAAAATAATATCAGTTAAATGTAATTATCATCTTTGCTCTCCTATAGATAAGATGGGTCTCCCCCTCCCCCCATGGCTTCTTTCAAGAATTTATCCCTTGTCTTTGATTTTCTGCAGTTGGCATATGATGTGTATAGGTATGTTCTAGTCCCGGCTGCCTCTCTTCCAGTCCAGCTCTCTGCTGTGGCCCAGGAAGGCAGTGGAGGATGGCCCAAGTGCTTGGGCCCCTGCACCCGCGTGGGAGACCAGGAGGAGGTGCCTGGCTCCTGGCTTTGGATCGGCACAGTGTGCTGGCCATAGTGGCCATTTTGGGGGGTGAACCAACAGAAGGAAGACCTTTCTCTCTCTCTCTCTCACTGTCTGTAACTCTACCTGTCAAATAAATAAATAAATAAGTCTTAAAAAAATATTGCCTGCTTTTTCCATTAAAGCCCCCAGCACATTAATCATATCACTTTTTAAATTCGTGGTCTGATAATTCCAACATTCCTGCCATACATGAGTGTAGTTCTAACACTAGTTCAGTCTCTTCAAAATGTAATTTTTGCCTTTTTGTATGCCTTGTAATTTTTTCTAAGTAGGGAACATGATGTACACCTTGAATAATGTGGGAGTAACATGTGGGGGAGGGGAAGCATTCCACACTCCTCTGGTTAGGTCTCAGTCTTAGTGAGCCTCTGCCTCTAACCTGAACTTCCCAAGTGCTTCTCAGCCCTAGAATTGCTGGAGTTGGGTATTTACCTTTTCCCTGGCCATTTGGAAACTGATAAAACCTAGTTAAGCTGTTACTTGGGATGCCTTCATCTCATACCAGAGTGCCTGGGATCCAGTCTCACCTCTGCTTCCAACCCAGCTTCCTGCTAATGCAGCTGGAGGTGGGAGGCAGCAGGTGATGGCCCAGGTACTTGGGGTTCTTGCCACACAGGTAACCTGGGTGGAGTTCCTGGCTCCTGGCTTTGACCTGGCCCAGTCCTGACTATCGTGGGCATTTGGAAAGTAAACCAGTGGATGAAAGAGCTATCTCTTTCTCACTCTCTCTTTCTACCTTTCAAACAAACAAACAGAATTTCTGAAAAATTGAATGTTCTGGCATATTTCAAAATGGTTCCTTTTCATCTCTCTCTCTGTTGCTAAAATTCATAGACCTGTCAGGTCCCATAACAACTGGATCTTCCTGGAGTTTTAAACTTACAATTATACACACTGAACCTTTGGCAATTCCTCAATTACAGTTCAGATTTTCCTACCCTAGTACCAGTTTTGGATCATGGGTTTCTGTTTAGATAAATTTATGATTCTCTGTATTGGCTTATCTGCATAATTTTTTAAATATTTATTTATTTGAAAGACACAGTTACAGAAGAGGGAAGGAGGGAGGGAAGGAGAGATATTATTCATCTGCTGGTTCACTCCCCAAATGGCCACAATGGCCGGAGCTGGGCCAGGCCGAAGCCAGGAGCCAGGAGCTTCTTCCAAGTCTCCCGTGTGGGTGCAGGAGCCCACACACTCAGGCCATCTTCCACTGCTTCCCCAGACTCATTACCAGGTAACTGAATCAGAAGTGGAGCAGCCAGGACTAAAACCAGCACTCTGATATGGGATGCCTGTGTTGCAAGCTGCAGGTTATTCCACTGCACCACGATGCCCGCCCTATGTGAGCTATTTTTCTGCATGGATCAGTGGCTCTCAAAGTGTTACGCAGAATGCAACAGCATCAACATTGCCTGGAAACTTGTTAGCAATGCAAAGTCTCAAGCTTTACCTCAGACAGAACAAGGGAATCAGAGATTGGGCCTAGGGCCCAGCAGTCTCTGGTTTAACAAGCCCACCAGGTGGTTCTGATGCATACTAAAGTTTGGAAATCACTGATAGACACGGGCCTGTTAGTGTCTACCCAACTCTCACCAGCATGGCATGATGCAGCTGCTGCAGAGTTGGCTCCTGAAGTCTCACAGCTCTTCCTCTTTTCTCGGGAGAATCGCTCTCAGCTGTCAGAGCTGCCTCCCCCTGCATGTTCTGTCCCAGCACAGGGATGGCTCAGAACTTAGGAAAAATTGAGACAGGTACATAAGGCTGACTTCTTGCCAAAAGTGTAGACAACCCTACCCATGGTTTGTGCCCCAGTGCCCTACCTCCACACAGCAGACCAAGGCTAGACTTCATCAGAGACAATTTCGTTTCTTGTTGTTTTCTCGCCCTATCCTGCCTTCTCTCACAAGTGTTTTCCAATGAGCATTTCCTCATCACATCATAGGCAACCAAATCCCTGTGAGGCTCTGCTTCTGCAGAATTGGACACAAGACAGACAGGGCTCATAATGTTCACGAAATACTGGAAATCAAGGTTCCAAAGCAGCAAATTCAGCAAGTAGACTAATGAACAAGACTAAAATAACCAGATGTAACCACTGATATGCTTTAAAGACCTGGAAAAGTTGTTGCAATAATTTTAGCACCAAGTTTGAAGAGCCAGCGTTCACATAGTGAAAATAGAAGGAAGCTAACACATAAAAAATGCAATATTAAAAATAACAGTAGCAACCATTCTTTTCTACATGCCTTTGTGCAATCAGGTGCCGTACAATTCAGTTATGATCTGAATATGGAGCACCTTGAGAGCTGCCACCATGCCTCTGGATTTGCATGGAACTTGGTTCAAGGAAAGTACTCAAGAAATGTTTGTTAAGGAAAGAAAGTATGCATTCAAGGTGACGTCAACATTTCTACGTTGAAAGCACAGATGAATACCATAAAGAGAAGCAGAAAGCTGGGAAATGATGAGTTTATTTTTAAACAAAGGGTTTGAGGTAACCCAAATTTGAAACATCCATGTAAAGATGCCTCTAGATAGCGAAAACCTAGGTGTGGCCAAAAAAAAAAAAAAAAGTAAGATGACAGGGCCAAAGATATATTTTGTCTCATTACAATATCATTCTCCTAAGTTCTGTCTTCATAACTTGGCATGAAGCCTAGGCCTCTGATCACATTCTCTGAAGAGAATGTTACTAAACATAAATGTCCAGCTGCTCTTTCTTCAAATGATCTTCTAGAAATTTCATTTAAGGGAAACTTTCTGATAAAGGACTTTCAATTTAACAAAGATGCGTCTGTGTAGCAGGCAGTTGTGAAAGAAGGTTTTTCTCACCAGGCAGCAACTTCGAGAAAATTGGAACCAGGGAGATAAGACACCATTTGTATTTTAGCATTTGCCTTGGGAGGACTTTGTGTTTCAATTAGCCTGCGGGTTCTCACATATTTTTTGACAATTTAGGTTCCCCAAAAGAGATTTAAACTAACACTTCATGAGTCAGCTATACCTGAATCTTCGCACTGAAGAATAAGATTTTCAATTTATTGCTTGAGATTTTTAAAAATGTTTTGAAGGCTAAGTTTAAAAGGAAACACACCCTATAACGGTCCCTTCTCTCGTCCCAGGGTTTTAATGAACATACAATGATCTGACCTCACAGGCTTCTTTCTTTGATATTGTACACCAATTACATTATGTACTGAAGATGTGATGACTCATGCCTCTGTAAAATCATCCTCATTGTTTAAGTAGCTCCATTACATTCTATGAAATGCAATTTTATGTATGCTGAAGAAAATGCAGGCAATATGGCTATTGAGTCATGAGACAAAATACAAATGTGCAATCTAGAAGTTAAGTGCATTCTCGGTTCAGACCATAGGAAGATATGACAAGGGGCAGGCTTTTGGCTCAGTGGTTAAGACGCCACCTGAGCACCCACATCCCATATCAGAGTGCCTGGGTTCGAGTCCCAGCTCTTCTGCTTCTGATCCATCTCCCTCTAATGTACACCCTGGGAGGTAGCAAGGGATGGCTTAAGTAGTTGTGTCCCTATTATGCAAATGGGAGACCTGGATTGAATTCTGGGCTCCTGGTTTTGAGCTGGTCCAGCCCTAGCTGTTGTGGGCATTTAGAGAATGAACCAGTCGGTGGGAGATCTATTTCTCTCTCTATCTCTCTATGTGCATCTCTGTATTTCAAATAAAATGAAACTGAATTTTTAAAAGTTTATTAATCTTTTATGAAAAAGGAAGACATAATGAGAAAGGACAGATGTGACAAGAACCAACTTGTAACTCAAGAGCAGCTCCTGTAGTCTGACCTAGGTCAAGTGCTGGGGTTAAAGTTGTATTCAGGGGGCCAGTGTGGTGGCATACTGGGTAAAACCACTGCCCATATGAACACAGTTCCATTTCCAGCTGTTCCACTTCCAATCCGGAAAGCAGCAGAGGATGGCCCAAGTATTTGGGTCCCTACACCCACATGGGAGACTAGGAGGAAACTCCTGGCTCCTGGCTTTGGATTGGTCCAGCTTTGGCTGTTGTGGTCATTTGGGGAGTGAACCAGCAAATAGAAGATCTCTCTCTCTCTCTCTCTCTCTCTCTCTCTCTCTCTCTCTGCTTCTGCTTCTCTAACTTTGCCTTTTGAATAAAATAAACAAATCTTTAAAAAAAATAAAAAACCTTGACAATTAGACATTTAAAAAAAAAAGTTGTATTCAGGGAATTTGGAGGACATTAATCCAGACAGGATAGCAGGGCAATTTCTTCTTTTTTATTTTCAAGATTTATTTACTTATTTACTTAAAGATAGGGTAACAGAGAGAAAAGACAAGACAGAGAGATCTTCTATCCCCTGGTTCATTGCCCAAATGTCCACAACAGCCAAGGCTGGGCCAGGCCAAAGCCAGAAACCAGGAACTTCATCTGGTTCTCCTAAGTGGGGTAGCTGTTTTCCGTGGCATATTAGCAGACAGCTGGATCAGAAGCAGAGGAGCTGGGATTAGAACCAGCTATCTGATATGGGATACTACCATTACAGGCGGTGGCTTAATCCTCTGGGCCACAATGCCAGCCCTAGGAGAGCAGGATAATTTCTATGTTTTAATCAGTCTAGAATCCTGGGCTTATGCCTGGAGCCCATTTCAAAACTACTTTTTTTTTTTTCCAGTATCCAGGGGCTTTAGAATCAACCTGGCTGGCTTGAGGGTTAATGGAGCTTCTAACTACAGACACAAATTGGTAGACAGTCCTGTGAGGCTTGGCTCCGGCCATATCTGAGCAATTACCATTTCCCTAGCTAGCTTTGGAACCTGAGATGTGTCACAATGTGGAGGGAAGAAAATGCCAATTCTGGGAGGCACTGCTATCTAAAGGAGGAACTCTTCATCTTCTAAGGAATAGCAATGAAAAGGTGGTAACAAAGATAAGGAATATTCTGCAGCGTGAGTAGGCCTGACATTTTGGCCCAAGAAAGAGTGTTAGAAGAAACCAAACAAGCTTTAGACACCCTTATGGTTAACATTGCCAAGACTCTGCTCTTTAAAACTGTGAAGATCTCAAGTTTTGTGAAGGGAACTGAAAAAGGAATGATTAAAGTGCATTTCCTCTTCTAAGAGCAGTTTCCTGAAGTATTCCAAAATGCGCCCTAAAGAATATAGTTCCTTTTCTTTGTTTGTAGCAGCTGCTAATAGCTAATGATACACCATTTGGCATCAACTGATGCCTCCAAATGAATCTCAGAGGGAGAAGGAAGTACAGTTACTGTAAACAGGCCTGGGGGGACACAGGGCCAGTGACACTATGGTGTGCAAAGGAACATTAGTGAGGGGCAGGCGCTGTGGCGTAGCAAGTAAAGCCGCTGCCTGCAGTGCCGGCACCCCACATGGGTGACGCTTCAAGTCCCGGCTGCTCCACTTCCAATCCAGCTCTCTGCTACGGCCTGGGAAAGTAGTAGAAGACGACCCAAGCCCTTGGGCCCCTGCACCTGCGTGGGAGACCTGGAAGAAGCTTCTGTCTCGTGGCTTCAGATCGGCCCAGCTCAAGCTGTTGCGGCCATCTGGGGAGTGAACTAGCAGATGGAAGACCTCTCTCTCTGTCTCTACCTCTGCCTCTCAAATAAATAAATAAATAAATAAATCTCTTTTTTTTAAAAAAAAGGAATATTAGTGAAACACACAAACATGTGTACTCATCAGTTTCTTTTGTGTGTGCTTGAATCCATATACGTAATCTAGACATTTTAGTTAATGCTACCAACTTGTCCTCTTGCCATGTTTTCCATTTCTATAATTGCTCACCAGGGAAAGACAGATGACATAGTAGTTAATATGAGCTTTGAAGCCCAGGGTATAAATCTGCAAGTTTCTGAGCTTTGCTGAGCCCCTGTTTCAATGCAGCACATATTGCATAGGGTTCTAGTGAGAGGTGACCAACTCACACAGGCAAGGAGGTTAGTAGAGTACTGATACACCTGAAGAGCTTTTCATGATAGGAGCTGTGATTCTGCTATTACTGCATTCTTCTCACAATTAGGCGGTGGAATTGAATGACAAAATATCATTTCTTAAAGTTCCCCAATGAGCACCATGGGGTCCTCATACTATGACATTGGAGCAATTTTGAAAGGAACTCCCTAATGGAACACAGACCATCCTGAATCCAGGGTAATATGCCTTAAAATAAAAGTGGACTAAAAATGAACCTTTGGATAAGCTAAAAACATGAAGCAGAGCCTTTAGGGAGGAAAACCATGACAGTAAAGATACTACTGTGGGGAGAGGGAATCTACATGGAAAGATCAAAGGGCCACGAAGTACAGGGTTTTTAGGGAAAGTAAATAGTATTGCCAATATCACAGGAGCCTTGCAGGAAAGAAAAATCACGAGTTGGTATTTTTCTGGCTCTATCCCCTTGCACTCTCTAGGAACTTCTTCCTCATTCCCTACCCATGCATTCTCCAAGTCCCTACATTCCCCTCTTCCCACAAAAATTCTGGAAAACATCTCACAAGTTCTCTGGAGTCTGGCACTCACGCCTCCCACTTTTCTTCTTCTCTTTTAGAGTTAGCCTCTAGAGATGCATGCAGGTACTTCAGAAAGTTCATGGAAAAATGAAATTGAAAGATAAGTTTATTTTGGTGCAAAAATAATTTTTGAGACCCATGCATATTTTTAGTAAGATATTTCCCATTAACTTTTTTTAACAATTTATTTCATTTATTTGAAAGAGAGTTACAATGAGAGGTAGAGCCAGAAAGAGAGAGAGAGGTCTTCCATCCACTGGTTCACTCCCCAGATGGCTGCAATGGTCAGAGCTAAGCCTGATCCAAAGCTAGGAGCTTTTTCCGGGTCTCCCACGTGGGTGCAGGGGCCCAAGGACGAGGGCCATACCCCACTGCTTTCCCAGGCCACAGCAGAGAGTTGGATCGGAAATGGAGCAGCCAGGACACAAACCATTGCTATATGGGATGCCAACGCTGCAGGCTGGGGCTTTAATGCTGGTGCCACAGCGCCCCCCCCACCCAATTAACTCTTTGAAGTACATTCATATATTATCATAGCCAATGATCACTGAAAGCAAGACCTCTACTATACCTGCAAAGGTAGACTGGAGGCCAGCACTGTCCATGAGCAGGTTTGTCAGTGCCCAATAAAGAAGGTGCTAAAAGTCTGTGGTGGAATCTTCGACAGTGCTGTCAAAGCTGTTTATACTGAAGTTGCCCAAATGTTAGAATAAGGTTTCTTTTATTTGTTCTTTTATTAGAAATCATTTCCCATAAGACTCAGTCATAACTTCGAGGGGGCTGTACCAAATGATGTCTGTGACAGACACTCTGATGGGCTCACAATCTAACAAAGCCCCTTACACCAGCTCATGTGTCCTTGAGTCAAGATATGTGGCATGCTTTTTACTTGGGATGATAGATTTCCCAGAAGGCATCTTCATGCTTTTGCAACCATGCTGATGTGCCCAGGCAATTGTACCTGACTTGTAGAGTAAATAGCACTGAAGTTCATGATGGGGTTCTCTATCATGATAGGTTGGCTAAAAGAAAGGAACAGGGACAGGGAACTGAAGATCATTGAGAAGTTCAGTTTATGAGGTATGTACTGAATACCTACCACGTGCTTCCCAACAACCTTGCCTAGCTGACATTATTATGTCTATGTTACTGGTGAGGAAACTGATGCTCAATTGGCTAAAGTACCAGGATCAAGATCAAACAGACAGTAAATGACAGGTAGAATTTAAACCAGGTCTTCCAATTTCAATTGTCTCTGCCTGTAGTGATAGTCTATGCTTTTATTACAAGGAGTGCCTCCAGGGGATTCAGGTTTGAACACAAGCGCATATATACAGCTTGATATCTTTTAGACCACTCTCTGATCCAAGGGTCAGCAATCTATGGCCTGAAGGCCCACAACCTGGTGTTGTAAATGAAGTTGTACTGGAATGCAGTTATGCTTATTCATTCACTGATGGATTTACTATGGCTGTTTTGCATTACAATTGTATATGTCAGTAGTGGTCACAGAAACCATATATTTATTCTCCAGCATTTTTAGAAAAAGTTTGGATAACAATAATGCTGGTGAGGATGTGGGGATAAAGGTACCAAATCCACTGTTGGTGGGAATGTAAACTAGTTCAGCCATTGTGGAAGACAGTATGGAGATCCCTTAGAAATCTGAAAATAGGTCTATCATACAATCCATCCATCCCACTCCTGTGGATTTACCCAAACAAAATGAAATCAGCAATGAAAGAGTTATCTGTTCCCCCATGTTCACTACAGCTTAATTCACAACGGCTAAGATATGGAATCAATCCAGATGTCCACCAACTGATGACTGGATAAAGAAATTATGGTATATATATAGTATAGAATACTACTCTGCAGTTAAAAAAAATAAAATCCTATCTTTTGCAACAAAATGGATGCAAGTGGAAATCATTATACTTAGTGAAATAAGCTAGTCCCAAAAGATAGATATCATGTTTTCCCTGTGGTAACTAATAGAGTACCTTGGGGCTGGCGCTGTGGTGACAGGTAAAGCCACTGCCTGCAGTGCTGGCATCCCACATGGGCACTGGTTCAAGTTCCAGCTGCTCCACTTCTGATCCTGCTCTCTGCTGTGGCCTGGGAAAGCAGTGGAAGATGGCCCAAGTCCTTGGGCCTCTGCTCCTGCATGGGAGACCCAGAAGAAGATCCTGGCTCCTGGCTGGCAGATGGAAGACCTCTCTCTTTACCTCTGCCTCTGTGTAACTCTGCCTTTCAAATAAGCAAATAAATCTTAAAAAAAAAAAAAAGGAGTACCTAAAATGTAATGTATAGGAGTGAAATTGACATTTTGAGATTTGATGATTGTTTACGGCCCTCATCTCTACTGTTGAAGAACAGTGTTTTCTTCATACTATCTGTTGAACTCTTTACTTAGAGTTACTCTTATGAGTATAAAGTAAACTGAAAACTGATCTTTGTAAAAATTAAGAGTGGGAATAAGAGAGGGAGGAGGAAGAAGGGTGGGATCGAGGACAGGAGGAAGGGTAGAGTAGGAAGGATCACTGTGTTCCTGAATCTGTACACTTGAAATACATGAAATTTCCATACCTTAAATAAAATTTTTGTAAAAGATTTGGGTGGCAGTAGAGATTGTGGCTCTGAGGGACATGCAGTGGCTATAGGCCTGAGTAGAGGAGCAGGAGCACTGGGTATATGAGACGGGTTGGGTTGGGCACATAAGGTAGCTTACGGCCTGGTCAAGGTGAAGGTGGCTTTGGGGGACATACCTAACAGGCAAAAGAAGGTGAAGATTCTGTACAAACAAGTTGAAGACCTGATCAATACCTGGATCCTGAGGACATCAACTGCAGGGCCATTATCTGATGCCTTTGAGCTGCAGTTCATCTTAACAGAGGAGCAGCTTCTCTTCTCCCTGGCTGCACAACTGGCGCAGGTAGACGCCTTGGCTCCCATACTGGACAGTGCTCAGTTCAAAGCCGTTCCTGAGCATGACACCTGCCTGTGGCTCTTGGCCCAGATCCACATCCGCCAGCAGGATCAGTGGATGCAGATCCCAGAGGAGTCCAAAGCTCTCCTGGAGAACTACAAGACTACGATGCTGCTCTCCAAGCAAAGCCTTGCCAGCTAGAGGCTGCCAAACAAATGAAGCCAGCAGAGAAGTGACAGCTGCTCCCCATCCCAGGGTGGGTCAGGGAAGCCAGGCTCCAGGGCCCACTGCCAGCTGTCTTTGTAACAAGGCAGAGGCAGCTTTGTATTCATTGACTCAAGGACTGCCTATCTGCACTTAGAAGTCAAGTTACCTGAGATTTATGATTTTCACCGCAACTACCACCAACCCCTTCAACTTCTTGTACAGTGTAACAATAAATTACAAAGATTTTTCTAAAAGGAGAAAAAGAAAAAGGTCAATTACCCCTCCAAATTCATCAAAATGTCCCTTTGGGCACTGGTGTTTAGCCTAGCAGTTCAGATATTACTTGGAATACTTGCATCCCACATCAGAGTACCTGGCTTCAAGCCACAGCTTCCCTCCTGATTCTAGCTTCCTAGTGGTGCACACCTTGGGAGACAGCAGCTGATGGCTCCAATAGTTGGGTCCTTGCTACCCACCTGGGAGACCTGCATGGAGTTTCCAGCTGTGGGCTTGGGCCAGGCCCAACCCCAGCTATTGCAGACATTTAGGGAGGGAAACAGTGCATGGAAAAATTTCTCTCAAATAAATAAGTAAATAAATAAGTAAAAGTAATGTTCCAATGGGTTCAGGAGTTATCTTTATTAGCAAATCATATTCCATCCTCTACAACCTTTAGAATCATAAGTGTGTAGAAGCTCCATCCCAGTGTTCAGGGAGAAATCATCCACCGAAAGTACTCACAGAGCCTTAGCTTATGCTCAAGAATAGCACCATGCTGCAGGAATTCTTAAAATGGTGTTGGTATGCATTCTCATAAGTTTATTTTTCCAGGGAGATCTATAGCCTTTTTTCTATCAAAAATTTGTTAAGGGGGCAGGCATTTAGCCTAGTGTCCATTAAAACACTTGTGTCCCGTATTGGAATACCTGAGTTCAATATGTGGCTCCAGCTCCTGACTTCAGCTTCCTGCTAATGCAGAGCCTGGAAGGCAGCAGGTGATGAATGAAGTAATCGGCTTCCTGCCACCCACATGGGAGACTCACATGGAGTTGCCTGCTCCTGGCCTCAGTCCAGCCCAGTCCCAGTCCCAACCATTGCAGGCATCTGGAGAGTGAACTAGCAAATGAGATTTAATAATTTTTTTAAAAAAGAATAATCTGTTAAAGGAAATGCAAATGTCCACTGTTTGATCATTATACATTGTATACACATAATACTAGCCCATAAACATGAACAATTAGAAGATTCATCTGGGACCTACGCCAGGGCATAGTAGGCTAAGATTCCACCTGCAGCACCGGCATCCCATATGGGCACCAATTTGTGTTGCTGCTGCTCTGCTTCTAACCCAACTCCCTGGTAATGGCCTGGGAAAGTGGTGGAGGATTCCCCAAATGCTTGGGCTCCTGTGCCCACATTGGAGACCTGAAAGAAGCACCTGGTTCCCTGCTTCAGAATGGCCCAGGTCCGGCCATTGCAGCCATTCAGGGAGTGAACTAGCAGATGGAAGACTTTTCTCTCTGTGTCTCTTCCTTTCTCTCTCTCTTAGCTCTACTTCTCCAATAAATAAATAAAAATCTTTTTTAAAAAAGATTCATCTGTTGGAGAAGTTTTCCCTTACTCCCATTTTTCCTTAACAGAGATAATCAATTATATATTTTCCCCTATCACTGGAGAACTTGATTATCTGCCTCTGTTTTTCTCTTAGCACTATAATGTCATTTTGAATCATATCAATATTGCCAGTTGGTTCCCTGAGCCCAGGAACCATGTCATCATCTCCACATCATGAGTCCCTAAAATACAGTAAGTACTCCATCATTTTTATTTGATTTACATGAATATACCGAAAACTTTCAATCCTGCTTTCCAAGTTTTTCTAGCTGGATCTCTTCCTAGGAGTAATAAATTCCGTACATTTGTTACTGGGTAAAACATTTATATTTTTAAAAATGCAGGGGCTGGTGCTATGGCGTTGTGAGTAAAGCTACCACCTGCAGTGCCGGCATCCCAAATGGACAGCAGTTTGAGTCCCGGCTGCTCCACTTCCCATCCAGCTCTCTGCTATGGCCTGGGAAAGCAGTAGAAGATGGCCCAAGTGCTTGGGCCTCTGCACCCATGTGGGAGACCCGGAAGAAGCTCTTGGCTCCTGGCTCCTGGCTCCTGGCTTTCTTTGGATCAGCTCTGCTCCGGTTGTTGCGGCCATTTGGGGAGTGAACAAGCAGATTTAAGACCTGTCTCTCCCTCTCTCTGTAACTACCTCTCAGATAAATAAACAAATAAATCTTAAAAAAATTCAAACCACTTCCTTGATCTTCAAGGAAATACTTTTTTTTTTTTTTTTTTGGACAGGCAGAGTGGACAGTGAGAGAGAGAGACAGAGAGAAAGGTATTCCTTTGCCGTTGGTTCACCCTCCAATGGCCGCCGCGGCTGGCGCACTGCGGCCGGCGCACCGCGCCTATCTGAAGGCAGGAGCCAGGTGCTTCTCCTGGTCTCCCATGGGGTGCAGGGCCCAAGTACTTGGGCCATCCTCCACTGCACTCCCTGGCCACAGCAGAGAGCTGGCCTGGAAGAGGGGCAACCGGGACAGAATCTGGCGCTCCAAGGAAATACTCTCTTATTTCTGGTATATTTTAGAATTTATTTGAGAAGCAGAGATAGAGACCTCCACTTGTTGATTCATTCCTGCAAATGCCCACAACAGCTGAAGCTTGACTGAAGCTGGAAATCCAATCCAGGTCTCCCACATGTGTGGCACGAACTTAATTACTTAGGCCATCACTGCTGTTTCCCATGGTGTGCATTAACAGGAAGCTGGAATCCAAAGTGGAGTCAGGACTCTAATACAAAACTAGCTCCTAGCTCCAGATCGGCCCAGCTCTTTTTTTTTTTTTTTTTTGACAGGCAGAGTTAGACAGTGAGAGAGAGAGAGAGAGAGAGGGAGAGAGAGAAAGGTCCTCCTTCCGTTGGTTCACCCCCCCAAATGGCCGCTACGGCCAGCGCACTGCACCAATCCAATCCAAAGCCAGAAGCCAGGTGCTTCCTCCTGGTTTCCCATGCAAGTGCAGGGCCCAAGCACTTGGGCTATCCTCCATTGCCTTCCTGGGCCACAGCAGAGAGCTGGACTGGAAGAGGAGCAACCCAGACAGAATCCGGCACCCCAACCCGGACTAGAACCCGGGGTGCCGGCAGTGCAGGTGGAGGATTAGCCAAGTGAGCCATGGCACCGGCCGGCCCAGCTCTTTTTAAAAATCTTTTTAAAAAATAATAAATAAGCTAAGGATTCACTGAATGACAATCAGCTACAATAAAGGCCTGAGATGCAGCTATATAGACAACTTTGAAGACAAGTATCAGAATAAAGAAGCCTTTCAATGAATTGTGTCTGATAAGAAAATGACTCCAAGTTATTAGAAGGGCTGCAAATGTTACCAGAAAATTGTACATTAACAAGAGTAAGAACTTATCACTTAGGAAAACCTATCCAGGTTGTCTGGACTTTGGGAAGAAACCGTTCATAAGAAAGTCCCAGAAAGATTTCACAGCAAAGTAAAGCTGAGGATTGAACAGATGGTTGGTCAATTCCTTCATTCAACAAATAATGACAGAGCATATATTATGTGCCATGCACTGTTTAAGGTATGGGCAAAAACTTGTCCTTAAAGAATTGACACTGACATTGGCGGAAGGGGATACACATGGTATAGAAATAAGTAAGGACAGCATATAGCAGTCACTTGATGATTAGTGCTATGGAGAAAAAGAAAGCTGGGAAGGGAGATAGGAAGTGTGAATGTGAAGAATTTCAAGTGGATTACTACTGGGAAGGCCTCACTGACGGAGTGGCCTTTGAGAGAACAAAATCATGCTTGTGTCTGGTAAGAAAGTATTCCAGCAAAGAAAACATCTACGCCGAAGTCTGGCTTGGTTTAGGAAATCAGCATGGCTGAAAGTTCAGCGGACAGAAGGGAGACGAGGAGGAGAGGAGATCAAGCAGGCAATGAAGAGCCAGCATCAGATCTTGTCCGTGGAGTCACACAGGGCAACAGAAGGACATGGTCTTTCACTTTTACTCAGTCTTCTACCCTGTTAGCCACTGGACATTTGTGAGCCAAAGAACAGCTCTTTTAAAAGAATCACTCCAGGGGGCCGGCGCTGTGGTGCAGTGGGTTAAAGCGCTGGCATCCCATATGGGCGCCAGTTCAAGACCCGGCTGCTCCTCTTCTGATCCAGCTCTCTGCTATGGCCTGGGAAAGCAGAAGATGGGCCAAGTCCTTGGTCCCCTGCACCCACGTGGGAGACCCGGAAGAAGCTCCTGGCTCCTGGCTTTGGATCGGCACAGCTCAGGCCATTTGGGGAGTGAACCATTGGATGGAAGACCCCTTCCCCTCCCCCTCCCCCTCCCCCCCTCCCTCTCTCTCTGCCTCTCCTATCTCTGTGTAACTTCTGACTTTCAAATAAATAAATAAACCTTAAAAAAAAAAAAGGATCCCTCTGACTACCATGCAGAGAACAGGACGGCAAGTGGCAAAGGCAGGAAGAATGCGACCAGTTTTAAGACTAAGGCAGGAATGGACTAATGCAAGTTCTTTTCGATTTTGGCTATGAGTTTGTATAAAACAGTAAAATGACACCAAGTCGGTAACCTTTTCTTAGGCAAGAAGTAGTTTTGCATAAGAGAGTCCTCACAAACACTTTAGGTGAGCCTCAGGCTGGTTAGGCCCGGAAAAGCAGGATGGCTGCCTTGCATTACAAAGGGCTTTGCAAGCTAGGACTCTAGGAGTTCTATAACTTGTCAGGGCCTGCATGCTGCGTCATCCTCTGCCTACCCCAGGCTCCTCCTTCAGGACACACAGGAAACCTTTAGTTTTTAGATAGCAAATTCCTGTCACCCCTAAAGCCATTCTCCCAGCCCAGCTAACTCATTGCCAGGTACAGAACACTTTATCTGCTGAACCTGGAAATCCATTGGAATCCTCCACAGCACTGTGAATTTGTAGGCAGCTAGTACTGATTCTGCAGAATTGATACCCTAAATTCAACCTGTTTAGCATCTCAGGTCTCACAGCTGCCCCGTTATTCTCTACACAGGAGAGAATGAGATGGGGACGATATCCAACCAAGGCTCTGTTCATCACTGTCTGCAGCAGCATTCCCAGAGTGTGGACTAGCCGCACCCCTAGCTGTGCTAGGGGAATAACCAGGGCTTACTTGGTATAAATGGTGCCAGCCATAAAGAGAGAATATTTGAACATTTTGACGAGAGAGCAGAAAGAAAGAAGCTGAAGCATCCATTCTTAACGAAAGGCTTAGACCAAGAGAGGAGGTCTGCATGAGCAGGAACCTGGAGGGAGAAGCCACAGCAGGGACTCTCGTCCAGCTCCTGCAGTATGGGTTACAGCTATTTTTTTTTTTTTTTTTGACAGGCAGAGTGGACAGTGAGAGAGAGAGACAGAGAGAAAGGTCTTCCTTTGCCGTTGGTTCACCCTCCAATGGCCGCCGCGGCTGGCGCACTGCGGCCGGCGCACCACGCCTATCTGAAGGCAGGAGCCAGGTGCTTCTCCTGGTCTCCCATGGGGTGCAGGGCCCAAGCACTTGGGCCATCCTCCACTGCACTCCCTGGCCACAGCAGAGAGCTGGCCTGGAAGAGGGGCAACCGGGATAGAATCTGGCGCCCCGACCGGGACTAGAACCCGGTGTGCTGGCGCCGCAAGGCGGAGGATTAGCCCAGTGAGCCGGTTACAGCTATCTTAATTGGTATCTTAACCACTAGGCCAAATGCCCACTCCTACAGAACTTCTGATTTCCATTACCACAGTGCCTTCTCATGTAATAGGGTACAATGCAAGTAATGCAAGGGTTAAAAAAAAAAGTAGGGATTTTGCACCTTTCTGAATGCTACACAGAAAATAAAGAGCCTCACATCTCACATTGGGTGCTATGTCATAGCAGGTTAAGCCTCTGCCTGCAGAATGAACTTAGAGAAAGTGGAAGAGGCAAATTTCTGCCCAAGGCTGAGTCCATTAGAAGAAAAACTGTTTTGCACATGTTCTCTGACAAGATAACAGTAACAAAATCTGGCTGCTGTGAGCTGACGCTGTGGCATAATGGTGGGTTAAGCCACTACCGCCTGAGGCAGCGACATCCCATAGGAGCGCCAGTTCGAGTCCCAGCTGGTCCACTTCCCATCCGGCTACCAGCTGATGTGCATGGGAAAACCCTGGAGGAGGACCCACATGCTTGGGCCCCTGCACCAACTGGGGAGACCTGGAAGAAGCTCCCGGCTTCCAGTTCTGGCTGTTGCGACCATCTGGGGAATGAATCAGCAGATGGGGAGGGGAAAGGGAAGGGGAGGGGAAGGGGAAGGGAAGGGAAGGGGAAGGGGGAGGGGAGGGGAAGGGGGAGGGGAGGGAAAGGGGAGGGGAAGGGGGGGAAGGGAGGGGAAGGGAGGGGAAGGGGAGGGAAGGAAAAGAAATACTTGGGCAGCTGATTTTAGGGAACAATCCATAAGGTTTCTTAGCTCTCTTTTAGGGAAGTAACAGCTCAGAACTTGCCATTTTAGTATATGGTTGAAGAAATGAACTGAGGAAATTTCAGAGGTGGAAATATATATGTGATTTGAGAATCAAATTTGGATAGAAATTAAAAAATTTGAAGAGGCTTATAAAACAGAAATAAAAGAGCAGGAGGAGGAGATTTAGAGCTGGGGAATAATTCTGTCTTCCTGGAATGTAGTATGGGTAGAGTCATGATGGAAAATGTAGTTATAAATGTGGGTTGGGGCCAACCTAGTCTTAATGACTGTCACTAATCTTGAAGCACCTTGTGGCAGCTCTATAACATGTTCATGGACTGGATAACTTAAGCCAACCCCAGGGCAAATCCTTGGAGAACTCTGCCATTAAACATTTCAAAGCTCTCTAAAACAGCATAATATAATATATTCTATTTTCCTCACAAGAATACTGTGATAACCAAATGGCACGAGCAGTATGGAAGACTTTGGGTGATTGGCATGTTGTATACAACTGCAGAGTGGTGGTATTGCTTAGAAAATTCCCACAGGCTCCTACTCAGCTCTTACGCTGCATTTCCTACAATAACTTGCTGACTAATCAAAACATTCATTGGTTTGAAAATTTTCAGAAACTTTCAGCTTAAAGTGTGACAACCTACAGGCTCCCACTTTTGTTTCCACTATCACCAGCCTGAGACCATTAATATGGCATGATATCATATTACAGAAATCAAGGTTTTTCTCCATTAACTTGTCTTTCTGTAATCTTAATGATCCTTCTCTATTTAACCAGAGTACTATTCCATGGATCACGAGACTATATGGAATCTGTGGTTTCCGTAAGTGACTCTGGAGTATGTATCTTGCACTTATTCTGAATAATGCTCCACTAGAAATAAAAAATTGATACACACACTTTCTAAAGTGTTGGAAGGTATTAAAAGTATAATAATGGCTAAGAGAAGGGTCAGATTTCCTCAACCTGCAATCCTGGATTTATCATCTTCCTCTCTATAATGTGGTAGCAACATTCACCTCCCAGGATGGCTTCAACAATTGAGCTAGATAAAGTGGGGAAATTACTCAGGGCTAGGCAAGATATACAGTAAGTGTTGAATGACTGGTGCTTTTATCATTACTATGAAGTTGACTGCTTCGATTTTTAGGCATTGTATGTGAAAATGTATTTTAAACAACTTCAACCTAATAAGCAACCACAAAGCTCACCTCTATTACTTATGTGTATTTCCATTATATAGGTTCATGGCTCCTCTCTCAGAAAATAGCAAACCTGCAACATTCATTTGGGTGGCATAGAGAAAATAGCTCACATTTGCCTAATGCTTTACCTTTTAAAAGGGTCATTCATGTACTTAGCCTTCACAAGAACTGACTAGAAAAGTGAGTGGATGTTTCCAATCCTATAGAGTAATTGTGTAGTGCAGCTGGTTTTAGCACTTAGTTGCATTCTTATTTCATGCCAGGCGGCTTTATTTGTTAGGATCCCCTGGATCATCTTGACATCAGAGAACATATGTTTCAGAAATGTTTTTATTTGAAGGGAAAATCTAAAAGTTTATATGGTAAATGTATAAAGAAATCTATGTGACTTAAAGTAAGTAAAACTTAAAGTAGGCATAATACAATACTCGTTCCCTCCAAAGTTGAAAGGGGTAGGTTTTGTGACATCACTTGGGAGGTCCATAGCCCATAGTGGGTTTTTTTTGGGGGGGGGGGAGTTCCCACTGGAGTTCCTACCCAACTTCCTGCTGCTGTGTACCCTGGGAAACAGCAGATGATGACTGGAGTGCTTGAGCCCCTGCTACCCACAAGAGAGAAGCCCTGGATGGAATTCCTGGCTACTGGTTTCAGCATGGCCCAGCCCTGGCATTTGGGGAGAGAACCCACAGATGGGAGATGTCACCCTCCCCCTCCCCATCTTTCTCACTGTGCTGGAACACTGCCTTTTAAGTAGATGAAATAAACATTTTTTTAAGACTTAAGAATATGTGGGGACCTCTTTGTGACTACCAAGGTTGTGAATATAACCATATTTCAGACAGTAAAACCTTACTGGTCAGAGATACGCCAACAGACACAAGGGGAATTTTATTTAAGTAAGATCTTCAACTATAAAAAGCAGCCACAGATGGAGGACTTCTATAATTCTACCCATCCTTGGTGAAAGATATTTTCATTTCATGCTGGGAACTGTACTTTTTCCATCACTCAGATTACTTTATGAGCCATTTGTGGTTTTTTTTTCTCTTTTAATGGAATGAAATGGTACAAGGTTAAGGTTCATTATCAAATTGGAATGCAAAAGCAACATTAACCATACTTCAGATTTGCCACTGCAGAAATTGTAGGCAAGAATATATATATAATGATGTTTGTTACCCACTGAAAAACTCTGAAGAGACCTTGACAGATTCAAGGCTATCAACTTTAATGAAATATATAAACTCACTAACTCATTGAAAACATGCAATTGAAGCACTATCTCATACTTCTTGAAATTTTAACTGCTTAAAAGGTTCTGATCTGTCAGAACCAGATCAATTATCAATCTCCCTATCTGTGTATGACTATAAAATCATTTCACAGTCATCACAAGCTAAATACAAACAAAACATTATCATGGATATAAGTAGATAGATTAAATTAACTGATATGAGTGAATGAGAATAAAAGAACACGTAGGATAATTGTGTAGCAAATCACTTCTGAGATTCACCAAATGGTGCATATTACTTTTTCTTACTTTGAAAAAATATAAATACTCAAACAAGTAGTTAATAATGATTTTAGAGTTTAACATCTCAAGGTGCTTCAGAAACGATTATAGGTAAATAAAAATAACACTGCTGCTAAGGCATGTGCACTGACAACATGGTAATCCACTTGGTTGGATATAGAATTGTATGTGTCCTCTAAACAGGGCCTCAGATGTTTAGCATAAGAATAAAGCTGGCAGGTCTAGCATGTGGCAAAGTGAGTTAAGCTGCCACCTGAAACTCCAGCATCCCATATGGGTGCCAGTTGGAGTCCCGGCTGCTACACTTTCCATCCAGCTCCTTGCTAATGGCCTGGGAAAAGCAGTGGAGGATGGCCTAAGTGCTTGGGCCTCTGCACCCACGTGGGAGTCCCAGAAGAAACTCGTAGCTTCAGCATGGCCCAACCCTGGCTGTTGGGGCCATCTGGGGAGTGAACCAGTGGATGGAAAAACCTCTTTCTCTGTGATTCTGCCTTTGATTATTTATTTGAAAGTCAGAGTTACAGAGAGGGAGAGACAGAGAGAGAGATTTTCCATCTGCTGATTCACTACCCAGGCGGTCACAATAGCCGGGGAGGGGCCAAGCCGAAGCCAGGAGCATCATCTGGGTCTCCCACATGAATGTGGGGGCCCAAACACTTGGACCATCCTCCGCTGCATTCCCAGGCATGTTAACAGGGAGCTGGATGAGAAGTGGAGCAGCTGGGACTTGAACCAGCACACATAAGGGATGCCAGAGTAACAGGCAGCGGCTTTACCTCAAACACAAGACTCAAATCTTTTTTGTTTTTTAAGAAGAAAGCTTCCTACAAGGAGGATCTCTGTGAGATCTCAGAGAAAAGAAAGTGTCATCAAAGAAGGATACACGCTTCTCTGAAGGGAGAAGAGAACATCCACTTTGCTTATGGCTGTGTCCAAATACTGACGGAGTCTATGGTCACAAAAGGTTTCCATAGCCTTGGTAGCCCATGACAAAAGCCTCAGATGATCATAAAAAAAGAGTGTTAATTGTTAAAGGAACAACAGTAGTCACTGTGCACTTGCTCCCCAGGCAGGACCTCTGTCCCTATTGAATTGTAATATGAGAATCAACTGCCAATTCTCTCCCCAAACTGTACTCTATATGTTGTGTGTGGGTGTGGGGGCAATTTGTTGAAATCTGTGATTAGCATAGAGTTGGTCCTCTGCATATAAAGTCATAGTAAAAATGATCCATAATGAAGGAGGAGATGGGAGAGGGAATGGGAGGTGGGATGGGAGTGGGGAGGGTGGAGGTATGGGGAAAAGAACAACTATATTCCTAAAGTTGTATCTATGTAAAAATGTATTCATTAAATAAAAAGAAGAAGAAGAAGAAAGCTGGCAATATTTTCTTTCTTTCTTAAAAGTTACTTTAAAGACATTGTGGTTACCAGTTTGCAGTCTGCCTTGTCAAGGCCTTGAATGTTTAAATCAGAAGACCAGGGCAGATTGGATTAAGATGGTAGAGTAGGGAGGGAGCTTACTGCTCTAGTCTAGGAGAAGATAGTTTTTAAAAAGTGGAGAAAGTACAGTCTCAGGGAAGAGGAAACTCCACACAAATTATATGGACACACTGAATCTACATGGAGGGTATGGACACCCACAAATCAGGACCCCAGCAACTAAGAGCCTCCACACAAGCTTTGGAGTGAGGTAAGACCAGATTGTAGCACCCCCAAAGCCACTGGTGATAAAGCTACAGGAAGAGCCTGGAAGGAATCCGGCTTGGATCCCTGTGGGGGGACAGTGTACCTGCCAAACTAGAGGAGAAAAAAAATGTGGGGCATGTTTCTCTCTCCCCTATCACCCTGCAATGGCATCCTGTAACAAGCCCATAGAGAGTGGGCACCATTTTGGACATACGTAAGAGCTGCACCAGCTAGTGTCCGAGCCCAGCAACCAGCCCAGCGCAGACTCCTGAGTCTGGCAGGGAGAATGGACAGGAGGCTGGGTTCTTGTGACCATGAGTGGCTGTGAAAACAATGAGGCTGCATAGGAGGACTCAGGGTGTGGCTGGGACTTTGGGCAGTCACTGTGGGAGGTTCCACACACTCAGAGCTCTCTGGTTACCTGGTGAGGGACATTGCTGGGGAATCTTTTGCTTACACCAAGGACTGCACAGATCATTTGTATGGTCCTTGTGGCTGTGTGGATGAATATCATACCCACACCCACTGGGGCTAGCGCCCAGGCACTAGTCTGCTTTGAGAAGAGGGCGTGAGCTGAGTATATGCCAACAGAGCAGAGCCATATCTGGAGTTATTTTATCCCCTCTGATAAGAGAGAGAGAGAGAGAGAGAGAGAGAGAGAGAGAGAGATTTACCACACCCAACTGGGTGTCACCTTAATAAGACTCCCTTCACCCTAGAGCACTGAACAGAGCTCCCTGGACACACCTACCACACACCTCTAGGTATTCACTGAAAAGGTAGATACTCCACTAATCCACAGAGGAATAGTCCAAAGATAAAAGGTGCCACAGTCAAAAAACAACAAAGAAACCAGTGAGTATCTCCACAAATGCCAAACATTAATGCACTAATTCAAGAAACAAGAATAAGGAAGACAACATGATGCCACCAAAATACAACACTTCAATACAAGGTTGTGAAGATGAAAAAATTGAAGAAATGCCAGAAATGGAATTCAAAAAACTGATCATAGGATTACTTAGAAGTAATCAGAAGCAATGCATGAACTAATGAAATCCATACATGAAATGAAAGAAAATTTCTCCCACAGAATTGATATCTTAAAGAGAAATCAAAATGAAATCTTTGGAAATGAAGAATTCAATAGAACAAATAAAAAAATGTCATGGAAAGCTTTAACAACAGAAAGATCATTCACCTGGACCAAGTGGGATTTATCCTGGGATGCAGGGATGTGTAAATCAATTAATGTGATACATCACATTAACAAACTGAAGAACAAAAATCATATGATTACCTCCATAGATGTGCAGAAAGCATTTGATAAAATACAACACCCTTTCATGATGAAAACTAAGCAAACTGGGTATAGAAGGAACATTCCTCAACACAATCAAGGCCTTCTATGAAAAACCCATGGCCAGCGTCAAACTGAATGGGGAAAAGTTGAAAGCATTTCTACTGAGATCCAGAACCAGACAAGGATGCCCACTCTCACCATTGATATTCAATATAGTACTGGAAGTTTTAGCCAGAGCCATTAGGCAAGAAAGAAAAATCAAAAAAGATAAAAATTGGGAAGGAGAAAGTCAAACTATTCCTATTTGCACATGACATGATTCTATATAAAGAGGATCCAAAAGACTCCACTAAGAGACTATTGGCACTCAAAGAAGAATTTAGTAAAGTAGCAGGATATAAAATCAACACACAAAAATCAACAGCCTTTGTATACACAGGCAATGCCATGGCTGAGAAAGAACTTCTAGGATCAATTGCATTCACAATAGCTACAAAAACAATCAAGTACCTTGGAATAAACATAACCGAGGATGTCAAAGATGAGAATTACAAAACATTAAAGAAAGAAATAGAAGAAGATAAAAAATAGAAAAATCTTCCATGTTCATGGATTGGAAGAATCAATATCAGTAAAATGTCCATACTTCCAAAGCAATTTACAGGTTCAATGCTATATCAGTGAAAATACCAAGGACATTCTTCTTATAGATAGAAAAAAAGGATGCTGAAATTCACATGGAAACACAGGAGACTCTGAATAGGCAAAGCAATCTTATACAACAAAAACAAAGCCGGAGGCATCACAATACCAAATTTCAAGACATACTACAGGGCATATGTTCTCTCTGACCTGTGATAGCTAATATAGCACCTAACTAATAGAGCACATAAAAGGCAATCTGTACAAGTGAAACTGATGATTTGAGAAGCAATGACTTGAACAGCCCTTGTCTTAACTGTTGAGGAAATGTCCAACTCCACTGCTAGTTTTCTTAGGTGCTTCTTTATTAATGATAAAACTTGTTCTCAAGGACTTAAAAGGGGTGAATGCTCCAAGATGTGAAGTAGTCCACACATCAGACTCATAGAATGACAATCACTTTAAGTAGCACTCTGACCTCAGAATCAGCCCTTAAGGCATGCAGGTCTGGCTAAAAAGCCCATGAAAACATTTCAGCCATGGAAAGCCGAGACACTGTGGCAAAAAAAATGTCCTACATGAGAACCCAGTGGAAAGAAGTGGTCATCAAAGAAGGAGGTACTTTTCTCTGAAGGGAGGAGAGCATTTCCACTTTGCTTATGGCTTTGTCTAAATACTGATGGAGTTTATGGATTCAAAAGTCCTCCATAGCCTAGGCAACTCATGTCAAGAGCCTTGAGTGATCACTGATGTCATACAGAAGAGTGTTAATTGTTAAATTAACAACAGGAGTCACTGTGCACTAACTTCCCATGCTGGACCTCTGTCCTCAAAGAGTTGTATTATAATTATGTTTAAATGCTCCCAAAAGATGTATCATTCTTGGATGCTTCTTTAAAGTTAATTAAGTTTCTAAAAAATGAAATTAACTTCAAGATGCAATGACTTTGAACAGCCCTTGTCTTGACTGTTGAGGAACAATTTGCCTTTTTTTGTGTGTGTGCACATTGTTGAACTCTTTATTTAGTATAGAGTTGGTGTTCTGTGTATAAAATTAATTGAAAATGGATTTTAGTGGAGAATGGGGTTGGGAATAGGAGAGGGAGGAGGGCGAAGGGTGGGAATGTGGGTATGGTGGGAAGAATCATTATATTCCTAAAGTTGTACTTATGAAATGCATGAAGTTTGTATTCCTTAAATTAAAGGTTTCTTTGGGGAAAAAGAAAATGATGACAACGACCAGGACAGGTGTTATAGCACAGCAGGTTGAAGGTGTCACTTGGGAGCCTTAACTATGAAGTAGTGGGTTAACCCACCACTTGCCACATAACAGGTTAAGCCACTGCCTGTGAAACTGGCATCCCTTATGGGCACTGGTTTGAGACCTGGCTGCTCCACTTCCAATCCAGCTCCCTAAAAATGTGACTGGGAAGGCAGTGGAAGATGGACCAAGTGCTTGGGTCCCTGCACCTACATGGGAGATCTGCAAGAAACTTCTGACTCCTGGCTTCAGGCTAGCCCAGCCTCAGCTGTTGTGGTCATTAGGGGAGTGAACCAGTGGATGGAAGATACCTATGTATCTATGTCTCTCTCTCTCTCCATCTCCCTCTATAATTGGATCACTGGATAAAGTGCTGCCACCTCTGCTTCTGATCTAGCTTCCTGCCAACGCATCTTGTGATGCAGCAGATGACAGCTCAAGTGTTTGTGCCCCTGCTATCCAAGTGGGAGACCTGGATGGAGTTACAAGCTTCCGGCTTTAGCCAAGTCCCGGCTGTTGCAGGACTTTGGGGAGCGATCCTGCAGATGGAAGTTCTCTCTCTCTGTAGCTCTTTCAAGTAGATGAAAATAAATAAATCAGAAGGCCATAAACTAATTCTTTCATCACTCTTAATCAGCTAATTTGAGAAAGTAGAAAATTCTAGAGATTTAATTGTTTATATTAACACATCACAGACAGATTTATATAATGCCAATTGGTAATTGAGGCATTTCTGGATCTGTCAGAAAATAAAAAACCCTCTTGCCTGAACTTATGAATCATTTTGCTCTGTTCTTCAATGCTAAGTTGCACAATGAAGCTGTATCTTAGGTGATAATAAACTTGATGTTAGACTCTCTAAATATCTTAAATAATAAGTACTAGAAGTGGGACAGGAGTGACCATCTATTAACCAGTCAGTGTCTGAAATAAGAAAAGCCAAGCCCAGGGAGGTGAAGTGCCTTGTCCAATGTCCTGAAACTAACTGCTGACAACGCTGATGCACAGTTAAGTCTCCAGTTTGACAGTCCAGCAGACTTTTGACTTCAAGAACTTCACAAGTTTTAATTGGTTACTACCAAACATATACAATGATTTCTGTTTTTTTAGAACTTTCTGATTTGAACATCAATAACAACAAATCATTGAGCTCCTAATAGGTACCTCTCTCTTTCCTAGTTACTCTACACTACTGGGGAGAATTGACATCAAGCCACACTGAGTCTTCCAACCAATGAACATGTATCTCTCTCCATTTATTATTTCAAACAATATCTGACCTCTTTTGCCAGTGAAGCGAAATCAATTTTCTTTGATAACACCATTTTCTTGGCCTTGCCCTCAAGGTATTTTAGAATAGCTATTGGGTCTATTCTATTCTTCGTTAAGATAAACCAACAACCAATAAAATTTAGGGAAATACAATGTATTTACTCAGGGGAAGCTGTCATTTGCCTCCACATTAACATATGAATGCCAGTAAGACTGGCATTCAGTATGAAAGCATTTCAGAGAAAATATTATAAGCTGACACTTACGTTATTCTGAGAGGCAGAGAAACAGAGAAAAGGGGCTCTCATTCACTGGGTCACTCCTCAAATGCCCTAGAACTAGGGCTGGGTGGGGCTTGGCCTAAACAAGTAGCAATAAACTCAATCTATGTCTCCCATGTAGGTGGCAAGAACCAGTTACTCAAGCCATCACTGCATCAGCCAGAAGCTAGAATCAGGAGCCAGAGCCCAGTATCAAATCCAGGCAGTCTGAGATGGGATGTGGGCATCTTAACCACTAGCCTAAACATCAACCCCTGATATATTTAATTTTTAACACCTTTATTAGGTTACAATTTGACCTTCAACAAACTACATACATTTCAATTGTATAATTTCAGAAGTTCTGACATACGTATATACACACAAAATCATCACCACAGTCAAGTAGTGAACAAATTCATCTCCACTTACAAGCTCCTCTGTGCTTTTACGAAATCTTTCCTAACATCCAATCCCTGCCTCTCACATCCCCAGCAACCACTGATCAGCTGTAGGTTACTTTAAATTAGTTTTCCTATCTTAGTATTTCATGTTTGGCCTCATACAGTCTAAACTGTTTTTCTGCGGCCAATTTCACTCAGCATAATTAGAGATTCACCCAAGTTGTTACATGTGTCAAAAGTTCACTTTATTTTAAGTATTGAGTAGTATTTCATTGTATAGCTATATCTCAATTGTGCATCCTTTTACCTGTTGATGGATATTCAGAATGTTTCCAATTTAGTACGATTTTACAAATAAAGATGCTATGAACATTTTGTTCAAATCTTTGTATGGACATATGCTTTTACCTTTCTTGAAATAATTACTTAGGAATTGAAAGGCTTTTCATAAAGCATGTGTGTATGTAACATTTCAAGAAGATGCCATACTGTTTTCACTATTCTACATTCCTGAAAGCAGTGAGTGAGGGCTCCAGTTTCTAGGCATCCTTGTTAACACTTTGTATGGGGCCCAGCTTGTCAGCTTAGTGAGTAAAGCAGCTGCCTGCAATGCCGGCATCCATGTGGGCACCAGTTCTAGTCCAGGCTACTCCACCTCCAATCCAGCTCCCTGCTAATGTGCCTGGGAAAGCAAAAGATGGCCCACATACTTGGCCCCTGCATCCATGTGGGAGACCAGATGAATATCCTGGCTTTGGCCTGGCCCAGCCCTGGCTGTTGTGGCCATTTGGGGAGTGAACTAACAGGTGGAAAATCTCTGTCTCTTCCTCTCTAACTCTGCCTTTCAAAAAAATCTTAAAAAAAAAAACACCTCATTAGTTGTTCTAATAGATGTGTAGTAGTATCTTACTGTGGTTTCTATTTTCATTTCTTGGATAACTAATGATGAACATTTTTTGGGTGTCTATATGTCACTCATACACAGTATTTTTTTTAGTGAATGCCTATTCATAACCAGAACTTGTCCCTATTTAAATAGGTCTGCTTTCTTAGTTATGAGATTTTTTTTACATATTTTACAAACAAATTTTTATCATTTATATGCAAACACTTTCACTCAGTGTGAGGCTGTCTTTGCATTTATTTAACAGTATCTTTTGTTTTTTAAAATTTATATCCTTACTTTTATCTACTTGAAAGGCAAGTGACACACACACTCACACACTCACATACACAGAGAAATATAAGGATCTTTCATCTGCTGCTTCAGTTCCTAAATGCCTTCAACAGTCAGGGCTGAGCCAGGCTAAATCCAAGACCCTAGAACTCCATTTGGGTCTCCCACATGGGTGGCAAGGGCCCAAGCACTTGAGCCATCAACTGCTGCCTCCCAGGTTGCCTTAGAAGGAAGCTGGGCTATAAAGTAGAGGAGCCAGGAATTGAAGTGGCACTGTGATATGGTACGTAGGTGTCTCAAGCGATGCTATACCCATGACCTTCCAACAACAGTATCTTTTAAAAAGCAGAATTCTAAAGTTTTGGTGAAATCTATTTTAGAAGTTTTGTATTTTTATATATTATACTTTTGGTGTTATATGCAAGAATTCTTTGCCAACTTAAGGATGTAAACTTTTTCTTCTAGAATTTTTATATTTTTAAGTTTTATACTTAGATCTACAATCTACTTTGAGTTAATTTTCATATGCATGAGGTACGGACTCACATTAATATTTTTTCATGGGGATATGTAATTGTTCCAGCACAATTTGTAGAAAAGGGTATGTTTTCTCCATTGAATCACATTTGATACATTGTTGAAAATTATTTGTACACATGCCAGTCTCTTTCTGAACTCTCTATTCTTTCCCATTGATTTACATATTTATATTAGTAGCATCTGGTTTTGATTACTGTTAACTTATAATGAGTTTTGAAAACATTGGCGATTATACCGCCAAGTGAGTGCACAAATCATATTTTCTAAATTAAAAGGTTTGGGAATTTATGAGAAATATTTGAGAAGCAATAATTTTTAAAATACAGTATTATCTTTCAGGTTGTTCCCTTACCACAGATGTTTGTAATAATACAGTTAAAACCTTAAGGACAAGTTGTCTCAAAGGTTCATAAAAAGGACTTCTTGTGACATAATACAGCAACTACTGAACATCCATCAAATTTCTTACAAGTTTTTGTTTACATAATTTGATTACCCTCCCAAATTTGTTATAAGTTTAGGGAACAGCCTATGCTACTCACATGTATTTACATTATTTGCCATACTTAGCATCTGCCTTCAGTGATAGCCTGAGTGATGAGAACACATCTCCTTTTGAGATAAGGAGTAATGAAGTGATCAGGAAAGCAAACAGAAGGATATTCTAATAGGAAGATACATTTCTCCAGTTAAAATTGGCAAGACCTAAATGCAGAATCATCAACTTTTCCTAGACTTTTGAACTCTGATGGAAGCACGAATTGAATGTTCACGGAAATGACTGGAACAGGTCTATCTGGAGAAGTGACATTCTTCAATTATAGGAAGATTCCACCGGGAGCTCTACATATTCATTTTGGGTGCTCTCCAAATTCTTATTTAAAATATTTCTACTTTTCTCAGTTCCGTAGACTTCCTCTCGCCCCTACCTTTACCCCCCCACCCCTTTTCTGGCTCAGACATCATAGTAAGAACAGCAGAGAGCTGAGGCACTTATCTGACTGGTTCAACCTAGCTCAACAAGAGAAGAGAAATTGGAAGAGCACAAAAAGGGACCAAAACTGGGCTTTTTAATTCACTATTTTTTGCATGGAAGTACAGGGCTTTAAAATAATTCATTTCAGAAATGAATGGTTGGGGCCAACGTTGTGGTGCTGCACGTTAAGCTACCACTTGCAATGCCGGCATCCCACATGAGCGCCAGTGTGGGCCCCAGCTGTTCCACTGAAGACAGCCTGGGTCACTTGGGCCCCTGCCACCCACGTGGGAGACCAGGAAGGAATTTCAGGCTCCTGGCTTCAGTCTGGCCCAGTCCTAGCCATTCTTTCAAATGAAATAAATCTTTTTATTAAAAAAGAAATGAATGGTCTTCACAAAAGATGTTTTTCCAGTCATTTAAAAAAATCTTGTATACCCAGGGGATACACAGGAATGGGAAAAGATGGACACTCAGAGACTTAAGGCACACCTGCCTCTTAAAAATTAACCAGCCCACTAGAATATTATATAATTGAGCAATGCTCTATAAGGGTAAGAGGGCATAAGATTGCAGGCAGCATACTTATACTAAAACACTATTTGTTGCTTATTTTAAAATCAAATTTAACTGGGCAACCTGTAGGCTTATTTGCTAAGTCTGGCAATTCTAATAAGGTGTTACACCATCACAAATGTGGCACTACAATATGGGATGTGGGCATGCCAACCAGTGGTTTACCCAGCACACCAAAAGCCTGCCCCCTACAGTCAGCTTTTCTGATTTAACATTCTTTAAGGAACAAAGAGTTTTCGCATATGTGGAGGGAAAAAAAATCTATATTTTCCTTGACTTTAGAAAACAAACTGAAACCTAGTGTTCCATTACTTTTCTAAAGGTTTTAGGATGGACATCATTTTATTTACAGAATTTAGATCCTAAGTTTCAATGCAGTATCAGTATTATGGAAAAGGAACTGATAACATCTGTAAATTTTCTAGCTCTCCATGGATCCTCTGCCTTCTCAACCAGGGTGCTGTATGTATTAATACCAGACTTTCTGTGGCAGTGAGCTTAGGGGAGGGGAAAATTCAGGAAACCCACTTGCCTGTGAGTGCTGGTACAGAGAGAGCACAATGCAGGCTCTATATCTGCTTCATGCACACCGAGCAACCAAGGGTTAACATCTATTTCAATATCACCACTCAAATTGCTGTTTACCATCGAAAGTACAGGGTACAGAGCCCGGGGAAAGGCCACAAGGGTCATTATGCCTTGGTGGCAAGAGACCTATCATTATTTTCATTCTATTCAATGCCAACAACCATTTATTAAAGGACAAAATTGGAAATTCTCCACTTTACTCTTTTTAAGGACTGTTTTATTTCCACAACCTGAGGAAAAGAAAGAAGGCTTTCGAGATGGAACACTGCCATTGTCAAGGCTTTTTAGTGCCACAGGCTGCCCTCATCCAATGACACTGTGCTCATTGTTGAGACAATTGAATCGCATTTCTTCCTTAGAGTGAGTTGAAATATTTTTAAATCTTGTTGCCAAGGCTGGCTTCATGAAACTGACATATATCATTTGGTTAGTCCCTGAATGAAACCAAGTACATGAGGTTTTGAGCCTGGAGGACCCTCCCCCTTCTAGGAAGACGCATCCCAGTTCATTTGTAGCACACACAGCCATTTGCTCCCTCGTGCTGTGTACCATCCTTATCTCTCTGTGCGCCTCATTTCCTGTTTAAGCATAAACTCCATGAGGGCAGGAACCTTAGTTCACTGATGTTGATCTGCTCATGCAGAACTTCACATTGGACAGCATGTGTTCGTGATAAATGTTGAATGAATGAATGATTGTGTGCTCAGTTTTTATTTTGTGCTGACTAGAGCATGATCAGAGGCATGCTCAGACGTCTGGGACTTCCAAGCAAATATCTCCAAAATGAACGCCTTCTCTTCCCTTACCACAAAATAAAAAACTTTGAGAGTCCTGTTATCCAGGCCTATCTGGGTATAAAAAGAATTGGAATCAATTGGTTATAGCTTAGTCAGTTGGCTATATGACTTCCTATAACCAATCAAAGCTCAGTTACTCTGATTACATGTTTGGTATATCAGAGTGTCTGGGTTCTAGTCCCAGCCCTACTCCCTTTTCCAGCTTCCTACTAATCTGCATCCTAGGAGGTAGTGGATGTTGGCCCAGATACTTGGGTTTCTGCCACCCACATGGGAGACCCAGATGGAGTTCTGAGCTCCTGACTTTGGCCTGTCCCAGCCCTGGCTGTTGTGAGCATTTGGGGAGTGAACCAGTAGAAGGGAGGCTGCTCCCCCTTTCTGTCTCTGCCTCTCAAATAAATAATTAAAATGTTAAACTACTATCAGTTTACTCTGTTGGTCCCAGTGCAGGTGCCCAGTCAAAATCCATGACAATGGTCCCCCAGAGGTTTCATTTAACATCCTACAGACAAAGTCTAAGTAGTACAAGTAACACTTGTGGGTAACATTCAGCAACCAGAAAGACTTCTTTGGCACCTGTGGGTAAATGGAGAGGTTAAATTAAGTTATAGAGGCAAGAAATGAGTATTGACCATGAATGTAAATGTATCCTAGAGAATTTTTTTAAAAGATTTATTTATTTGAAAAGTAAAGCAACAGAAGGAAAGGGAGAGACAGAGAGAGACCTTCCATCCACTGGTTTGCTCCCAAATGCCTACAATAGCTGGGGTTGGGCCAGTCCAAAGCCATGAGCCTAGAACTCCATTGGAGTCTCCCACATTGGTGGCAGGGACCCAAGCACTTGAACCATGTGCTGCCTCCTCAGATGCATTGGCAGGAAGCTGGATTGGAAGTGGAACAGCCAGGACTCAAATCAGGCACTCCAATATGGGATTGAGGCATTGCAAGCACAGCCTAACCTGCCATGCCACAATGCCCACACCTCTAGCAAAAAACTTTATCCCCAGTTTCCAAATTTCTAAAAACAGTGGTTCAAATACATCATATTCAAATCACACAGTAAGAAACTAAGAGGGAGTTCAAATTCAAGAATAATTTGAGTATTTCTTGACAGACTCGAAGCCCATGCTCTTTTCACTACACTTAATAAGAGCTTACAGCAAACTACTTCAAAAACCTTTGTATATGCTATATAGTCCATTTGTTACACCCTGACATTTGATGATACTTCAATATAGTAATTGTGCAATAAATAAAGGAGATTGTAACCCTATAGAGGAGGGAGCTCAAAAGGAAAAATTACATGGTTCAGAAGGCATATGTCTTGAGGTTGTAATAACAGAAAAATTACATATTCAGATTCCATCAACTCTCCATGCAAACATTTACATCTCTCAATCTTCTAATTTCAAGGACACACATCTGACATAATGGTGAAAATACTGCTTGGGATGCCTGTGTGTCATATCAGAGTGTCTGGGTTTGGGTCCTAGCTCTGCTTCTGATTCTAGTTTCCCCGCTAATATGTACCCTGGGAGGTAGCGGACAATGGGCCAAGTAATTGGGTTCCTGCCACCCATGTGGTAGACCCAGATCGAGTTCCTGTCTCCTGGCTTCAGTCTGGCCTAGCCCTGGCTGTGGGGGGTATATGCAGAGTGAACCTAGGGATGGGAGATCTTTGTCTGTCTGTCTGTCTGCCTTTCAAGTGTAATTTAATTTAAAAACGCCACATCACAGCTTCTTAAGGATTTGGCATAAATGAAAAATCATACCTTAAAAAAATCTTCTAATTCTAGGAACAAGTTTTACTTAGTCATCCCTCACAGGTACACCCTTCCCTCATACATCTACCCAATCCTCATGGGAATTTGGGGGGAGCAACTTGGTAACTATTGACCAAGACCTCCCTGAAAGAGTCTCACAGCTTTGTTCTTTCTCCAAGATAGGTCTGTCCATAACTTATTTTCTTTCTGACATGAATAGCCCTTCAATTGAAGGGCCTCATTGTCCCTCCCTTTTTTTCTCTGTTACTTAAAGTCTTCCCAGGGACTGCATTTCTTGACCTGAACTCTACTCTTATCAACACTGAGTCACTGGTACCTGGTACTACATTTTCCAGACACTAACTGCCACAAGCACTTCCTTTGATTCTATTCATCACAACAACGAAGCCAATGAAGTGAACAGAGCAGTGCTCCCTTGGTTATCTCACTGAGTCCCTACAATCTTGTATGGGGCTTCTTCAAACTAAGTTTGGGGAGAATGGAATTAAAAGATAAATTTGTTTTGGTGGAAAAAAATGTTGAAATCCATGCATAAAACATATTTCCCATGAACTTTTTGAAGACTCCCTCATATTGGGTACATGTATTTCTTTTTTTTTTTTTTAGTTGATGGATTTAATCAGCCATTACATTTCATTAACTTAGCAATCTCATTAAGCCTAATCAGACAGGTAAAAGAAAAAGTTAATGATCAAAGTTAAAAAAAAAAAAAAGTCTGGGCCCTAGAGAATCATTTGTAGTACACAGCTTTGAGTTCCACAGAAATGGCTTCTTGGTGCAGAAGATTTTTTTCCCCTCCAGAGAGTTCACTACTCCAAAGCCCTCAATAGCCAATGCCAGTCCAGGCCAAAGCCAGGAACCTGGAATTCCATCCAGTTCTCCCACATGGTTGGCAGGGACAGAAAGCTGGATTGGAAAGGAGGCAGGACCAGAGCCCATGCAGTCAGATATGGTATATAGCCTCCACCAAGCTTAACCTGCAGCCACGACACCTGCCTGAGGAAATCACATTTTCCTAAGTAATCCAGGTGATAATGATACAGGGAGTCCAAAGACTACCCTTTGAGAAATTCTGGTTTAGCTATTTTGTAATAAGGCTACAGTAGATCAATCCTCAAAGTTAAAATGCTAGGGGATTCTTCAGATTGAATATTCTATTGCCTTGAGTTATAGGACTCTGACACAATGTGAGAGGAATAATGTGGAACATTCAATCAACACAGTTGTTCACTGCAATAATATGTCAACATTTCAAGTCCTTTTTCAAGACTCAACAATTGCTCTTTCCACACACGTTCCTGTTTAAAAGGAATTACAGCTGGCACTACTTTTATAACCAACACTTCCAAATCTGTCTATAAAGTATTTAAAATGAACAAAGTGCAGCTATAGCTATATTTGCAGTTGTGTAGAACAAATCTATTGCCTTAAAAATTACAAGCCTGACTAATTAAAACTGCAAGACCAAAGCTCTACTGAATAACAATGGAATTTCAAGCATATAAGCAATGGAACAAATCACACATGGAAAAATCAATAGATTTGGACTACACAAGAATGGAAAAAACTAAAGCCCAAAAGCCATTACTAAACAAGAAAACCTAAAGACAAGCCACAAACTAGGAAAATATTTGCAGCAAACATTAAAAAGGGAAGACTGATTTGCAAAATAAAAAACTAAAGTCAAAAAGGGAAATGAGTGTAGAATAAGGAGAAAGACACATGATACAAGTTCAAGAACTTAACAAATATTTTTAAATGTTTAACATTTTGAAACACCAGTGATATAAATATTTTTGCCCATAAAATTAAGAACTTTAGGGGTTGGTATTATAGCATAGTGGGTTATATCGTACATTAAGCTGTCACCCATGATATCAGCATCCCATATGAGCACCCATTAGAGTCCTGGCTGCTATACTTCCAATCCAGCTCCCTGCTAATGCACCTGGGAAGGTAGTGGAGGATGGCCCAAGTACTTGGGCCCCTGCCACTCGTGTGTGAGGCCTGGATGGAGTTCCAGGCTCCTGGTTCAGCCTGACCAAGCCTTGGCTATTGCAGCCATTTGGGGAATGAGCAAGCAGATGGAAGTGCTCGCTTGCTCACTTTCTTTCTGTCTCTGTAAATAGGCCTTTCAAATAAAGAAAATAAATCTTTTTTTTTTTAAAAGTAAGGACTTTAAAAAGATTAATTGGAAGAGAGTTCAGTAAAATGCACAGGTATGCTCAACCACTGCTGGTAGGTGGGTGATTGTTACAAACTTTTTTTTATTTTAGATATTTATTTGAGAGGGAAGGGAGGGGGGAAAAGGGAGCACTAGCAAGCTCCCAACCATTGGCTCATTCCCCAAATGCCCACAAACCCAACACAATCCAGTTCTCCCATGGGGGGGGCGCAGAAACTCAATTATTTGAGTTATCACTTCTAACTCCAAGGGTCTAAATCAGCAGGAAGCTGGAGTCAGGAAGTAGAGAAGAGAATGCAACACAGGTACTCCCAAATCTGGGTATCTTTTTTTTTTTTTTATTAATGAATTAATTTTTTTTTTTTTTTTTTTGCCAGGCAGAGTTAGACAGTGAGAGAGAGACAAAGAGAGAGTTATAGACAGTGAGACAGAGACAGAAAGGTCTTCCTTCCGCTGGTTCGCTCCCCTAATGACCGCCATGGCAGGTGCTGTGCCGATCCGAAGCCAGGAGCTGGGTACTTCCTCCTGGTCTCCCATGCGGGTGCAGGGCCCAAGGACCTGGGCCATCCTCCACTGCACTCCTGGGCCACAGCAGAGAGCTGGACTGGAAGAGGAGCAACTGGGACAGAATCCGGCGCCCGACCAGGACTAGAACCCGGAGTGCTGGTGCCGCAAGCGGAGGATTAGCTAAGTGAGCCATGGCGCTGGCCCCAGATTTGGGTATCTTGACCAGCATTTTTGCCACTAGGCTAAACATCTGCCACCAAACTTTTGTTTAAAGCAATTGAAAATTGCCTGATTTGATCAGTGTATGCTATATACATGTTTTGAAATATTGCATGGTATCCCAAAAAATGTACAAAGTATTCCATATTAATTAAAAATTTCTTTAATTTAAAAATTTTTATCATTAACCTTTTTGAGGAAAAAAAATCACACACCGAGACTTAGTAAGTTACTTTCTGCTACTTTCTAGATAATGAAATAATCAGATATTCAGACAAAGAATTAAATACAGAAATATTTTGAAGATGGAAAAATTAGAATCAAACTAAATGTCCAACAAAATATGTTTTAAATAAACCACCAATGGTATATCCACATAACAAAGTTATATAATAAATTTTAAATGTGTTTTCAAGTACTTAATGACACTTAAAAATTTTCAAATGTAAGGACACATTGAAAAAGGTAAAAACATTTTATATACAATATGATCCTAGTTTTTAAAAAATATTTTTATACAAATGTACATTTAAAAACTGTAAATAAATACATCAAAATGCTAACAGCTGTTAGCTCTGGGTGTTGAGATTTTGATTCTCCTCTTGGTATTTTTCTGTGCTACAATGACCATATGCTACTTTTATAATCAGAAAATGCAATAAAACTTATTTCAAAAGTTTCTCTGAAAACATAACATCAAAAAGGAAAAGTGGTCAACTTAATTAATTTATAGTTTGCAAGTGACAGAGAACACTCACCACTTGTTTCTGCAGCAGGCACTGGAATCCATTTATGGAATGCCAGTGACCTTATATTCTCAAGACAACTGCTCATCTGTCTCCTGATTGAAAGAGGGGGATATAGCAAAAAGACAACAGTCTCTGGAACAGATGTCTGAAGGCAGATAAAACACGTATCAGAATAAAGGAAAAGGAAACTTTTACTAACAGTCTTTAGTCTAATTTTATTCGAGCTTAGGACTCTTACCAAGGCAATTCTCCTTGTACCAACTGGCATACCAACTGATCAATATAACACCATTAATATTTATGAGTGTGTCCTTTTTTCTTAAACAGAAAAGGCTTTCTTATAAGATTTTAAAATTGTAATCATATGCAAAATGTCTTTTTTCCTGCCTTGAAGTTTCGATGGTTCAGTGGGGGTTAATTCTGATAATCAAAAAACTGAAAAAAAAGATGACACATACTGGCCCACTCCACCAAAGACCAAATTTGCCTAAGAAAATACCAGAATCCTAGTAGGCGTCAACATCAATTTTGTTTAAATAATGCTTGTTAGACTGGTGGGATAGAGATAATTCTAGTACACTACATGCTAGCTGAATACCCAAAGTAGAACTCAAATTTCTTCATATTAAAATCAGCAAAGAAAATGGGCACTTCTTGGTTGCAAGGCATTTAAAAACAAAGTGAGGGTCATTTCAGCTAATATAGAAGGGAAGCAGAGCCAAGATTTTCTCCCTGTTCCACAGGAGGTCACTACTTGAGCAGTTCCAAACTCAAAGAAAGAAATCAGACTTGGTGAGTTTAATTCTCTATATGCAAAGGACAGGTTCAAAACTGAGGGATTTCACAAGTTGATGCACTATATCTAATTTGCCACATCTCAGCCCAGGGTTAGATATGCCAACCTACCTACACATGAGGTAACCAGTGTATACTATGCTCTTTATAGTCAATTAAGGCATTGATTGGGAGGGATGGCAAAGAACTAGCTAACACCACATAAGATACTTAGCAAAAGAAAACAGAAACTGAGAGCATACATGGAAAGGCAGATATTATAAGGATCCTGCAAAGTAGGGCGAGGAAGGTTCCTCAAATAATGAAAAAAAAATGGGTAAAAGATCCCTAAAGTCAGATTTTTTTTCCTACATTAATTCAACAGCCACTTAACAGCCAAGGACTGTGTTGGTGCTGCAAATACAGGAAAGGAGACCTAACCTTAACAATTCCATGGTCTATTGAGGAAACTTAAGAATTCCACCAAATCCTACATTCTAGTAAAAGTTGTAGCGGATAACAATGTCTTCGTCTTTTACCAAGTTTTTATTTGCTCTATTATGTCCCTGGGACTTCGAAACTACAAAGACCGGTAAGATAGGGTCACTGCCATTAGAGGGTTCACTGCAGTTTTGTTAGGGAGATAGACAAGTCAACAAGGGCAATGACAACACGGTGCTTAGCAACAATGGATAACATGTCATGAGGATGAAGAGATGAAGCATTAACTTTCCCCAGGGGGGCTGGAGAAGTCATCTCCAAAGAGATGCCATTTGGTGAGAGACTTGAAGGAAGGTTAGGGATTTGCTAAATTAACAGGGAGTGTGCAGGCAGGCCTCACAGAGGGCAAATGATAGGAGGGAGTATTTACTGACACCATGTGCCAGGTACTATATAAAGTGCTTCATATATGTCATATTTGATTCTTCCTTCAATAACCATTTGCTTAGCACATGCTATATACCTACCACTACACTGAAGTGCAAATGCTCTGAATTTTCACATGAGGGCACCAGGGAATACAGAGACAAAGTGACTTTCTCAAAGCCACACAGTAAGAAACACACAGTCAAATCAAGCGCTGGCCTTCTGAACACACAAGTTTTCCCTTTCACCTCCCAACACTGGGTTATAAAGGTACACAGGCACACTGGGGATATGATTGGATATCTTGTTTCACTAGAATATGCAAACAGATGTGAGGGTTGAGGGGGTGAGAAGTGACAGCAGAAAAATCTGTGGAATATTTCAGTAATTTGCATGTTAAGGCTTACATATCTGATCATTCACATTTGCTTTTAGAAAAGGAGAAATAATTCCTTTTTTGAGTGTGTGCCTTTCCAAGAAGATTCTGGAACAAGTACAATAACTTTTTAAAGTTTATAGAAACTTATGACCCCATAAACTTATGGGAAATAAAAACAAAAAGGAATTAAAAATGACTCTCAGTGCAACCATTTTTTACTTGCAATTACTTTAAAACATCATGAATCATAAATATTTATCAGCTAGCTTTCCAGACAATATACCAGGACCTAACCAATGATAAGGGAACAGCTGTCTGAAGCAAATATGGAGAACACAAAAATGAAAATGGCAGCTTTTTTGTTGTACAACTATATTGTATTTAGGTCATTTTATATTCCAAAACATACTGCCAAAATCAACACATAACTTGAAAATTCATTATTTATAAAACTAAATCACAATAAATGATCAATAAATGTGGCAAGTTAGTGTTACAAAATAAAAGCAAATGTTTTGCAATAAAGATTGAGTTGTTAAGTAGTACAAACCCAGAGTTACTTCATGAGATTTCTAGTAAGCCTTCTGGACAGTAATTGAAATGACCTATCTTAGTGATCCTGTATTGAGATTGAATATATTGGTTTTAATTTTGTAGATGTTAATATTTAAGCAAATATTTAGCTACCATGGAGTATCAAAGCTTTACAATTGATTTAATGGTTTTTAATAGAAGTAACTGAAAACAGAAATTAGCTATAGAATTTTACAATAATTGAAAACACTACTAAGTTATGCATTCCTTAAATTTACATAATAATTTACATTTTCATACACATTGTTGTGATTATATATCAATTTCCCTTTTAGAAATGAAATTTGTATTTCCAATCATTTATAAAATGTCTTATGACATTTTGGAAAAAAATATAGTACTACTGATAAGCATTCAATTAGCCCAATTTTTTGACCTGCACTTTTGGAAACTGAGCTGTTCTAAACCATCAGAGGATTTTCTTTCCTACACACACACACACATACACACATACACACACAAATGGGTTGAAATAAATAATGAAGGCACTGATTCATTTTTTTAAAAATGTGTATTTAATTCTAAATGGAAAATAAGTCACAGGAAAGACTTTAATGTTCTGAATCATTTATGGTAAAATATACTACCACATATTTTATATTTTATTTTATGTTAATAAGACATATATTGCAAGATAAATTTGAAAGAAGGAAGAATCCTGGACAACTATTTCTCATCATGCATGTTCATTTTGTACATCTTGGGGCTTCAATACATCATCATGGTGCTGGGACCTAAGAAATGCTGGTATCCACAGTTATATTTAAAGTAAATACTGCTAACCCTTTGCTATCTGTTGTTGTCTATTCTCTCCTTGGTTGGTTTTCTGCTCATTAGAAATTGAAAATTACAATAATCCATTACTTAATTTTTTAAATTAAAAATTATTTTACTTGGGGCATAAGTGGATAAATCTGCTGCCTGCAGTGCTGGCATCCCATATGGCTGCCAGTTCGAGTCCTGGCTGTACCACTTCTGATCCAGCTCTCTGCTGTGGCCCAGGAAAGCAGTAGAAGATGGCCCAAGTCCTTGGGCCCCTGCACCCATGTGAGAGACCTGGAAGAAACTCCTGGCTCCTGGTTTAGGATCAGCCCAGCTCTGGCCCTTGTGGCCATTTGGGGAGTGAACCAGAGGATGGAAGACCTTTATTTCTCTTTCTCTCTCTCTCTCTCTCTCTCTCTCTCTCTCTCTCTCTCTGCCTCTGCTTCTCTGTAACTCTGCCTTTCAAATAAATAAACCTTTAAAAATTATTTTACTTTAGAGACAGAGAAAGAGTGCTCCCATCCACTGTTAAACTTCAAATGCTCAACACCCAGGACTAGGCTGGGCCAAACCCAGGAGCTAGGAACTCAATCCAGGTCTCCTACATGGGTGACAGAGACCCAATCCCTTGAGTGATTACTGGTGCCTCCTAGAGTCTGTCTTCATGAACAAGAAGCTAGAATCAGGAGCTAGAGCCAAGAATCAAATCCAGGTACTCTGACGTTACACATGGGCACCTTACCTGCTAGGCTGAATGCCTGCCCCTAAGCCACTGTTTTTTAGTGAGCAGTACCTACTTCAATCAGAATTAAAAAAAAAAGTCAGAAAGGAAAATAAGGCTGGAACTTATTTCTCAGACTTGAAGAAGAGAAAGGGTTTCATTCTCCCTTTACAGATGAGAAAAGATCTTTTATATTCTTTTTTTAAAAAAATATCTATTTATTTGAAAGGCAGAGTGACTGAGGGGGAGAGGGAGGGAGGTTGAGAGTGAAGGAGAGGAAAAAAAGGGAGAGATGGAGAGAGGGAGGGGGGGAGAGTGAGGGAGGGAAGGATGAAGGGATGAAGGGAGGAAGGGAGGGAGGGGGGGGAGGGGGGAGAGGGGGAGAGAGAGATCACCCATTTACTGGTTCACCCCTCAAATGGCCATAACAGTCAGGTCTGGGCCAGGCCCAAGCCAGGAGCCAGGAACTGCATCCAGGTCACCCACGTGGGTGGCAGGGGCCCAAGTACTTGGTCCATCTTCTGCTGCCCTCCTACTGGGCATATCAGCAGGAAGTCTGCTTGGAAGCAGAACAGCTTGGACTCGAACCTGCACTCTGATGTGGGATGCAAGCAATGCCCCAAGATCTAAATATTCAAAGATAAGGCAACGGAGAAAGGAGAATTAAGGAAGCAAAACAAATAAGGCCTTTCAATCATGTGACAGAATGACCTAACAGACCTCTTTGCAGGCACTGAGTTGTTACTAATGAAGTGAATATTTTATTCTGACCTCCCAAGGAATAATGCAGTGAATTTTGCATCTTCTACAATTAGAGTCATTAATGAGAGCAGATTCAAAGAGCAGTCCAAATAAAGGACCTTTTGCATTGTGTGATATTTCAAAGGCACTGTCTTGAAACTAATCCTCCCTCTCTCTGTTGAGATGCCATTCAGATTTAATATACTCCCTTGTCAAGTCTTCATCTTGGATTAGATCCCTAAAGCTTAGATTTTGCACTTCTTTGCTTGAAGGGTTGTTCGCCTTGGTCAGTTTTGGCCTGAATCTTAACTCTGCAGGTGCAAGCCTTTGGATACCCACTTACACCCGAACTGCATTTGACCTCAGCCAATACTCTATCGCTGACTTCACTTCTCCAGGAAACTGATGGCTGGAAGGGACTCCACACAACTATACGCCATGAGTTATGGCAATGTCTCTGGAAAGCATAACCATCTAGCATATTTGAAAAGCCACACTTAAAACTGAAATACAGAGATGGACATTTGGTGCATATGGGATCTGACTGGGAATCCTACATCCCGTATCAGAGTGCCTGGTTAGAAAACTGACTCCTCTGCTTCCAAACCAGCTTCCTGCTATTACACCTTGGGAGACAGCAGATGATGGCTCTAATGTTTGGATCTCTGCCACCCACATGGAAGACTCAGACTGAGCTGCAGGCTCCTGGCTTCGGCCTGGGTCAGCTCTGGCTGTTGTGAGCATTTAGAGAGTAAACCAGCAATGGGAAATTTCTGTCTCTCTTGTCCTTCAAATTTAAAAAGTGAACAAATTTTAAACATAAAATTAAAACATACAGAGAAAAAAGTATAATCTTTAAACTGCCAACTACTTAAGTAACTTTATAAAAGAACTTTGAAAGAATGAAAAGTTTAGGGCAAATCATTTTGCTCCTGTGGGGTCTCAGTTTTACCAATCTGTAAAATGAGTGGGATGGTCTATAACATTTCTTATCATACAAAAATACTATCCCTTTATCAAATGATTTTACTTTTTCAATTTGATGTTTTAGGAGACCATATATTAAATAAATCTGATGCTTTAGGAGAGTCCCTATATTAAATAAAATTAAGGGAAATGTCAGCCATATGCTTTGTGATGTTTTCCCTATAAACATTTTAGAATACATATTTAATTTTCTTAAAATATCCCTCTATAATTATTTAAGTAATCATTACTCAGAATCACTATGTAGGACAAATTGAGTTATAATAGTTTATTAGCTAGAAATTTTGATAAATCAAGACTCTTTCTATATTGTGCCTACAGAATAACCACAATCTTTGGGTTTCTAACAACCAACAGGTTTAACTAAACCTTTCACTGAAATTATCCTAAATGTTAATATCCTGCAGAATATAGACTGAAGATAAAACAGCCTTACTTCTAGCCTTTGCAGTACTGAAACATCTATATAATTATTCCTGGACATAGGAAAAATATAAAGTAGAGTTCTATGTTGCTACCTTTAGTTTAAATTGCTATCACATGAATCCACTATGACATGATATTACTATTACTGTGACATTACTATTACATGACACTGCCATGTGGTAGTAAGGAAACAGCAAATAAACACATGCCATTATACACAGCTAACAGTAGATGAGCTATGAGTAGAATGTCTTAGTCTGTTTGTACTGCTATAATAAAATACCTTAGACTGGGTAATTTCTTATATATATTTTTTATTTATTTATTTATTTATTTATTTATTTGAAAGTCAGAGTTACACAGAGAGGAGAGAGAGAGGTCTTCCATCTGATGGTTCACTCCCCAATTGGCCGCAATGGCCGGAGCTGCACTGATCCAAAGCCAGGAGCCAGGAGCTTCTTCTGGGTCTCCCACGCGGGTGCAGGGGCCCAAGGACTTGGGCCATCTTCTACTGCTTTCCCAGGCCATAGCAGAGAGCTGGATCAGAAGTGGAGCAGCCGGGTCCTGAACCGGCTCTCATATGGGATGCCGTGCTTCAGGCCAGGGCGTTAACCCGCTGCGCCACTGCAACGGCCCCTATATTATTTATTTGAGAGGTAGGGTTGGAGGGGTGGGGGAAGGTCGTCATCCGCTGGTTCACTCCCCAAATGTCCACAATGGCCAGAGCTGGGCTGATTGGAAACCAGGAATCAGGAGCTTCTTCTGGGTCTCCCACATGGGTGCAGGGGCCCAAACACTTGGGCCAACTTCTACTGCTTTCCCAGGCCACAGCAGAGAGCTGGATGGGAAGAGGGGCAGCCCAGACACGAATTGGTTGCCTGTATGGGAAGCTGGTGCCACAGGCAGAGGCTTAGTCTACTATGCCACAGCAGTGACCCCAGACTGAGTAATTTCTAAACCATAAAAATGTACTTCTCACAGTTCTAGAGGCTGGTAGTCCAAGAGCAGAGTGCCAACAGATCTGGAGGGCTCTCTCCTCCACACATGGTTCCTTCTGTGTGTCCTCCAGCTCTCTGGGACCTCTTTTATCAGGGCACTAATTGTAGTCTGAGGGGTTCACCCTCATGAGCTAATCACCTCCAAAAGCCCCTACCATCTATACCATCACCTTGGTGATTATGTTTAAGCATGTGAACTTCAGGAGGAAACAAACATTCACACCACAGCATGTAATAATCACGACTGCATATCGAAGAAACGTGCCATCAGTGGGTTAACTAATTTTCCAGGGAAGTGAGGAGGAAAATTTATCATTAGTGTTCCTGTACTTTATTTCTGGGTATAAAAGTACAGTGAATGCTTTCCTGTAAAATCCTATGGTTCTAATCACAGGCTGTAGAGTCAGACTTGAGATGGAGTCATTCCCCCAAAACTATCCCCTCCCCAACATACACATACACACATGTACACACACTCCAGCTCCTGCATGAGCAGCAAAATGACCTTGGTAAAAGTTACTTATGGGGCCGGCGCTGTGGCATAGCGAGTAAAGCTGCCGCCTGCAGTGCCAGCATCCCATATGGGCGCTGGTTCGAGTCCCAGCTGCTCCTCATCCGATCTAGCTCTCTGCTATGGCCTGGGAAAGCAGTAGAAGATGGCCTAAGTCCCTGGGCCCATGCACCCACATGAGAGACCGGGAAGAAGCTCCTGGCTTCGGATCGGCACAGCTCCAGCAGTTATGGCCAGTTGGGGAGTGAGCCAGCAGAGGGAAGACCTCTCTCACTCTCTGCCTCTCCTTCTCTCTCTGTGTAACTCTTTCAAAGAAATAAATCTTTTAAAAAAAATAGTTACTATGCCATAGGCCTTAGTTTTCTCATCTAAAAATGGGAACAATAATGCTTCCATTCATAGTAAAGTTATTAGCATTCAATAAAAGTGGACCTGCTACTACAAGCAGCTGAATAAGGGGTAGTTGTAATAGTTGTCATTTTATCTCCCTCCTCACCGTGTAGAATTTTGCCATTATTATTGGAGTCAAATTTGAAAGGTGAAAAAGCAAAAAGAGTAGATAGCAACTGTCAGTTGTGTGATATTAAAAATTAGCAAGGGGTGGGCATTTGGCACAGCAGTTAAGATGCCACTTAGGAGGCCCACCTGCCATACCTTAGTGGCTGGGTTTGAGTTCCATCTGCTTCCAGTCCAGCTTTCTGCTAGTACTCACCCTGGGAAGGCATCCGGTGATAGCTCAAGTTCTTGCACCCACAAGGAAGATTTGGATTGAGGTCCCACCTCCTGGCTTTGGGCTGGACCTGCCCTGTCTTACAGGCTCTTGGGGAGTAAATCAGAAGATGGAAGACTTCTGCGCATCTCTGTCTCTCTTTCATTCTCTTTGCCTGTCAAGTGTAAATAAATAAATAGATTGAGAAGACCTAAGGTTGTAGTAAAGGAAAGGTACTAATTTCTATTTTCTTATCTTCAGTCATGAAACATCTCTGATATACACCTTTAAGGACATGGCTCCATCCAGACGCCAAGAACATACTGGAATAAGCACAGGGATCTAGATAGGGATTGGCCAGTACACCCTACAGGCCTAATCTGTTGCCATCCAACCTTGTAAATTAAGTTTTCTTGGCACACCTCTATGCCCATTTGTTCATTTTTTAGGGCTGCTTCCATACAGCAGCAGTTGTGTAGTGATAACAGAGACTATATGGCCTGTATGCAGAAAATATTTCCTAGCTGTCCTCTTACAAAGTATGCTGACACCTGACCTAAAATTTTCCTTTGGAAGGGTCAGCACCATAGCACAGCCACTTCAAGGATGTCTATATCTCATATCAGAATGCTGGTTCCAGTCCAGGCTACTCCACTCCCAATCCAGCTTCCTGCTAACGCATCTGGGGAGGCAGCAGATGATGGCTCAAGTACTTGGACTCCTGCAACCCACGTAAGAGACCTGGATGGAGTTGTGGGTTCCTGGCTTCCGCTTGGCCCAACCCTGGCTGTTGTAGGCATTTGGGGAGTGAACCAGTGTCTGGGAGATCTCTTTCTCTCTACCTTTCAAGTAGATTAATAAGCATTTTAAAAATTCCTCTGGAAGCTGATCTCATTTCACATGATGTCCTTTCCAGAGGACTTTCAAATACTTTTTTAAAGTTTTTAAAAGCTGAGTTAAGCTTAGTTATAGGCCTCTTCCATTTCATCCACTAAGTGGGTTTTCTCCCACAATAACGCTGCTCAGTGTATGAAAGGGAATACTCCCTGCCCCAACAGACAGCTTTCCATCCTGTTTACAAGATAAACAAACCAATGAAAGCATTCTTAGCTCTGAATTATCAAATAGATGATATTCATTCACACTGAAGCTTCTTATCCTCAACCTTTCTTTAACACTTCCTAAGGAAGCTCTTGGTTATGCAGATCCAATGTGCAACTCTCATTATAACTGCAAGTTGTTAGTGAAACTATGGCATAACTTAAATACTTAGATCAAATGAACCAAACCTTTCCCAAAAATATCAAAAGAAATATATATTTTGTTATCCAAATGCTATTTATTGCTTATTTGATTCATTTAAAATGGGGGTGTTTTTTTTTTTTTTTGTAATGTGTAACTTAAATCTCTTTTGTGGTAAATTGACATCCTTTGTCCTTTTCCTAAAGACAGTAGCAAACAAGGGCTCAGGCTGACCAAGAGCTATTTATTACTTTATCTTCCGAGGCCCTTTTGATTCCTATGGATTTAGTTCGTCTCCTGCAATTACAGATCATTTCTCTCCTTGTTCTGCCATCACATGTCCTATCCTCATTAGTGTGGTTTTTCCTTGTGCTCAAGCAGCAGCCTAATTGAGTCAGTTTCTTTTTTAATAACAGCTTTACTAGGATCTTCACATATCATCATTTACCAGTTTAACTGGGGCAATTCAATGATTTTTAGCCTATAAAGTTGTGCACAATCTGTTTTTGCAGATTTTCATTGCCCCCTTAAAAGAAACCTCAAACCCACTAGCAGAAACTCCCCATTTTCCTCCTAGTCCCCCTCTCTCGCCGTAGGCAACCACTAATCTACTTTCTGTCTCTGTGGATTTTCCCTTTTTGTTCATTTCATATAAATGGAATCATAGAGTATGTGCTCTTTTATAACTGGCTTCTTTCACTTAGCATAATGTTTTCAGGGTTCATCCATGTTGTAACACTGTCATTCTCTTTTTAAAGTCACAGTTTGCATATTTAGTAGACACAGACTCAAATATTTAACTATGAGCATTCTTGGAAGAATAAATAGTGATAGCATTTTTAACATGTAATTATTCTCTTTCTCTCGCTCTCTCTCTCTCTCTCTCTCTCACACACACACACACACACAGGCAGACACTCCTAAATGCACCAAAATCTGGGGAGCCTGGTTAGTGGTACGGAGAATTATTAATAATTCTCGTGAATTCTGAAATGCCCTCTACAATTTATTCCAAGGGTCTTCAGTGTACCTTTAACAAATGCTTCTCATAGGGAAACCTCCAATATTTGAAGTTATATTCTGATGAAATATTTTTAAAGTTTTTAGACGTATAGGTTGAATATTTCACCAAAAAGAATGTTGCATAACCCAGAGGCACAAAATGATGGTCGAGATGTATACATTAACTAGGTGCTCACCTACCTGACCATCCCTGTAAGTTACAGCTGTATCCATATTTCCTCTAAAAGCAAATGCCAATTAGTGATGTATACCTCAAAACGGAGGGTATTAATATGACTAGATCTAAAGTAACTGTCAAAAGTATTATAACCAAAATAAGACTTTCTGTAACTTGCATTTCAATTGTTATAAAACAAGATTAGCAAATATTTTCGATCTCTAAAGTATGTTTAACAAATATACATTCATCCCTCAGTATCCGTAAGGGATTGTTTCCTGGATTCCCAGAGATAACAAAATCCAGAGATGTTCAAGTCCCTTATATAAAATGGTATAGTGGAGTGGGCATTGCGGTGGAGCAGGTTAGGCTGCCACTTAGGATGCCCACATCCCCGACACAGTGCCTGGTTTGAGTTTCAGCTACTCCATGCTTCCTGCTAATGCATCTGGGAGGCAGCTGATCATGGCCCAAATACTTGGGTTCCTGCTACTCCTGGGAGCCCGGGATGGAGTTCCTGTCTCCCAGCTTCTGCCTGGCCCAGCCTTAGCTATTGCAGGCATTTGGGTGTGAATCAGCAGTTAGAACAAACTCTCCTAATGCCTATAACAAGCACACCCTCCCTTCTGCTTTAACTTATCTCTAGATGACTTATCATACCTGATACAACATAAAGGCTACATAAACAATTATTATACTGTATTGTTTGGGGAATAATAATGGAAAGAAAAATCTGTATGTGTTTAGTATGGATGCAATCCCTCTCCTCTCCCCTGACCCCTTACCGAATATCTTGCATCCCCAATTGAGTCCTCTGATGCAGAACTGGAGGATACAGGAGGACCAACTGGGTTTTTTCTTTTAGATGGGTACATAGAGTAAATAGAGATCTCAAGCAAACTTTTTACCTGTTGATGTAATCACTGGACCTCAGCTTTTGTTTTGCAGATGACAAAGCAGAAGCACAATCACAGAAATTCACCTGAAGCTTTCTCTTTGTTTTCTTCCCAGGAATGGAATGTTTTTCATTTCTCTTTAGCCTTATCAAGTATTACCCATCTTTTCAAGCCTAGCTTGCCTCTCATTGCACAATGCCTTCTCTGACTGCTTCAGCCCTATCATTCTCATTCTTTTCAAAATTCCTAGGGCATCCCTAACATATTCTACCCTGAAATGTTTCTCATTATTTCACTTATGTTGATTTTGTATTGAATTAGTAACAGTCTGTTAATTCCTTGTGTGCTGGAACTATGCATTTTTATGCTACTTATAATACTTAATTCCATACTAGAACATAATAGGCATTTAAAAGAATATTGTTGATGAATTATATATTTAACAGACAATAAACCTAGGGGAAACACTTTAAATTTGAGAATTTCCAGTGATGATAGTGACCTCCACTGGATCTACAGAACAGAAGGTTAAGCTCGATTCCAAGTCTTAATCCTATTAAACGCTTTTCCATTTTTTTTTGTCTTAAATTTCTTTAAACAAGTAAAAATATGAAGTTACCTTGGACATTAACAGTAATTTCTCTAGTAGAACCCATTGTAAGATAATCAGCTTTCCTTAGCAGACATTCAGATTCACGGTAACCTCTGAGGCTTGGAAAGTATTTGACAAGTATCTATTTAAGGAATTAACATTCGTGTGTTATACATGTACATTTTTGGGCTTTGAACACAAAAACATTCCTTAGTAAAAACTGGGAATAACTGCTCAAACTTTTATCTTCTTGTTCAAAAAATTTTGAGAATTTTTAGGTCTACCAAACCTTCCTCCAAGACTAATATTTTAAGGATAAAAGAAACCTTTAAAATAACATAATTTGAATCAAAATTTCATGTTACAACATGTTGAGAACAGAGTAATCAAGGATCAATCCAAGAACCTAAAACAGTACAAACATAGAATAAAATTCTCATATAAACCATAAGTGAAAGAAAAATATAAGAGTTCCTAGAAATAAATAAAATAAGCATTTTACCAAATCAGATTGGTACAGAATTGGACATTTAAACACTGAGAAAACACTTAGGTGGGTTAGAAAACTGATTTAGTATTGAATTGATCAAGATTGTACAAAGTTCACCTTTATTTATATTTTTCTATTTAATTGTAAGGCAGAGTGAGAGCAAGTGAGCTTTCATCTGCTGGCTCACTCCTCAAATGCCTGTAACAACGAAGGCTGAACCAGGAATGAATTTGGGTCTCCTATGTGGGTGTCAGGGACCCAAGGGCCTGACCTATCATACGCTGCCCCCTAGGGTGCATATTAGCAGGAAGCTGGATCAGAAGCAGAGGAGGCCATCCAGGCACTCCAATATGGGATGTGGGCATGCCAAGGGGTATCATAATCTGCTTGGGGTGCTACAACACCTGCTCTGATCAAGATTCTTTAATTCTTACTTCTGTTATATGAAGTTGACATAACACAACCACATTTTATTAAACTATAAAAAGGAGGTTTTAAAAAAGAAATGAAAAAACCAACTGACAATTTACCCTATGAAAATTTCAGAAAAAAACCTCAGACTACACACATGTCATAACTTGAGAACTAGACTGTGGAGAACACTAGGCACGGCCAAAGGAAAAAGAGCAAAGAGAAGGAAGATGTGAGTGTACAAAGGAAAAAAGAAAGGTAGGTCAGACAGATAAAACCTAATTGGGAAATCAGAGCCTCCTTGGATGTTAAGCACAGAAAGAAATGCTGTCAAAATTGTGTGACGCAGGTAGGGGCCAGCGCCGGGCGTTGTGGTGTAGCAGGCTAAGCCCCCGCCTGCAGTGCTGGCATCCCATATGGGTGCTGGTTTGAGTCCCAGCTTCTTCTCCACTTCTGATCCAGTTCCCTGCTATGGTCTGGGGAAGCAGTAGAAGATGGCCCAACTGCTTGGGTCCCTGAATCCACTTGAGGGGCCCGGAAGAATCTCCTGGCTCCTGGCTTCAGATTAGCCCAGCTCCAGCTGTTGCAGCCATTTGGGGAGTGAACTAGCAGATGGAAGACCCATCTGTCTGTCTCTCCACCTTTTTGTCTCTATAACTCTGCCTTTCAAATAAAAAAAAAAATGTGATGTTAAAGTTATTCATTACAAAGGAATACGGAGATTGAAAACTGAAGATGGAAAAGGTGAAAACTCTTAGGTTATCAATTTGCAGCATCTGGGAGACCTATACATAGCTTTGGGTTGCTGTTGTTTTACAAGAATAGACCCATAAAATAACCATTAGTTTGACAAACATCGACTGAACTCCTTTGTGCCAGTCATTCTGCAAGGTGCTGGTGAGATGAATCTGAGGCTGTAGCCTGCCTGTAGCAGCTGGAAGGGATCCTGAAGATCATCCGTGCAGGCCTCTATACAGATAAGAAAATGACCCACTCTGGGCTACTTTGCGAATTATCCCATACGAGTTAAATTAATGGGGTGAAAGATCACAAGAAATGCAGTTTGAATGGAACTTTGAATATCACCCTCCTCTCTCAGAAGAAAATATTAAACTTTGAAAAGGCCTTTCAGATTTTGAGCAACACAAAGGCAGCTTAGTTACATCAAACCGGCTATCTTAATAGTACTCATTAAAATGGAGTTCTACCAGGATTATATTGTTGAGCTTGTTCAACAGGAATCTCAAGTAGTATCCAAAAAGGTGCTTCTGTGTTTAAGGCCCTTTTTGTCTGTTGGAAAGTTACTGAGGCAATGAGAAGCAGTGCCATTACATCACTGGGGCACCTGTGGCTTTGGATGGGGGCGGGGCTACCTTACTTCCATTAAAATGGAATTTCTTGATTGAATTATCAGTATTAGTGATGAACAAAGACCTTTATCAAAGCTTCTATTAAGATTTTTGAATAAGAGACAGGAAAATATGAATAGCATATGCATAGGATCTTAATATTTTGACATGCCTTAAATTTTAGATCTTGAAAAATAAACTAAAACACGAAGTAATTGAAACAAATATACCCACACTGGAAAACTTAGCTTGCGGAGTGCCTTTATGCTTGTTGCTAAGTTTACAATTTAAGGTTCAAAGCAGATGGGAGCTCTTCAGTGGTGACTGGCAGACATCATGAAAGGTAGAAAACTGAAGCACCCTCTACAATGTACAAATTTTGTGGGAAGAATTCCAGAAGCCACACCAAACCTTGAGCCAATTATTGAAAGGTAGAACTGTCCTCTTAGAGCCTATTGTAAACGTGTAGGGCAATGCACTACATGTTCAATCCAACAGCAACGTGTTGGAATAAGTGCTTTTGTGCTGACCCAAGCGTGACCCAGTACAAAAGCCCTCGTAACAGAAATTTAATGTTTCTGAAAGCATGATTGCCCTCTTATTTCTTTTTCACCTTCCTGTGCCTTTCATAAGTTCTTCCAGTTGGTTAATCATTAATTAATATTTAACAAGGCTTCTTCCCAGTGCCAAGTCCTTCTCTGCTGCTCCAGCCTTTAGGCAGTATATGAACTCACCCATTCCTCACTTAAGAAGCCCTGGCACTGACTAGATTAATTTCTCTAAGGAAATTAAGGCGAGCAGATGAAGTAGGGGGTTCCTTTACAAGAGCATTCAATTTTTTTAGCTTGCCTTCATTTAGCATATTTTTTGAGTGCATGAAAAAAATGGGGCATAAGTAAACCAATTTTACCTTTTTCCACAACCTCCCAAGCATACACTTCCTGAACAAGATGGGTACAACTGGAACAGGAAAGGGCTTAGATTTTTCTGCTACAGATGTCTCAGAACAAGCCAATCTCTTGACCTGATCCTGCGGAATCCCTGAAACGCTGGCCCTTAGAGCTCATTTTGGACCTCAGTGAGCCAAAGGATTGGAATGCAGATAAGGAGGGAAAACCTATGAGGGTATTATTGAAAGAGGTCAGCTGGGACATGGAGGCCATGTTGAGGGCCGAGAAGGAGTAGTAGTACTCCGGGAAGCAGCAGCATTTCTCCAAGATCTCTCGGGTGCTAAGCGAACCCCAATGTGCACTTATGCCCATTTCCTGTCAAATGAGTGGAATCAAGTTCCTTCCACCACCTCCTCCGACCTCCACTTCTCTCCACACGACAAACACACCAGACAGGTGATTTTGGTCAACAATTTACTTGGCACGAAGCCAAAGGCACGAGGGCCCAGCCCTCTGCCTATCCCTAAGGAATGATTGCTGAGGTTTCCCTCAGCGTCGTTTGGCACCTGGGCTGATCAGAGTACAGGAAACTAAAAAGGTCCCCCCACGTGCCGAGACTCTCTTAGTGACTGCGGGAGAAACTGTACCCCCCACCTCAAGTCTTAAATTGGTGATGTTCAAGTTCCTGTTTCCCACATTCCCATCTTTCTATGTATTCCACAAGATTTCTCCAACATGTCCTCCAAGTCACATTCTGTGGACTTCTAATTGCTTTTTAGCCCAGGTAGGGAGGGAAGAAGCAGGCACCAGGGAACAGTCTGCGCTCCCTGCCGCAGTTACAGTTCCCATCACTCTCGGGTGCCCATCCCCGTGCCAATTCTCCTAGCTCCCCACCCAGCTGAAGTGACAGGCTCGTGGTCCAATCCCCTTCCTGGTTCCCAGGGCCGACCGCTAGCACCACCCGAGCCAATGGCGGCGGCCGTGGGGCGGAGGGGGCTGGAAGGAGGGGAGGGAGCGCTGGCTTTAGAGCCGCAGCTGCAAAGATTCCAAGGAGCAGAAGTTGTCTGAGTGCGTCGGTCGGAGGCTGTCGGGCCAGACCGGAGACTCTGCGACTTTACGTAAGTGCTTTGCAGCCACTGGCGGATACCAGGGCAGCGGGACTCCTGGGCGTGGGCAGGAGTGGGTCCCCGGGAGAGAGCATCTCCCGGAACCTCAGCAGGAGCGTGCCTAGCCCTGGGGGGCCGTGGAGGTGGAGAGACAGAGAGAGCGAGCGAGCCCGAAAAACTTTAAGTGGAGCCCTTGGGCGCCCAGGCGACCCTTCCCAACCGGGATGGGTGGCAGAGATACAGGGCTCCCCACCACTACCCGCCGCAGTTTTTTCTGCCCCTCACTTCAGAAGAGCCGGCTTTCTCACCAGTTGCTGTTACTGCCAGCCTTGGGCTGAAGTCCTGACGCCAACCCTACCCCTGATCCCCTTCCGCGGCTGCGGCCCCTAAGTGGAAGCCCAGCGCCTAACTTCCCTTTGCCGTCCTTCGCCAGCTATTGCCACCTCCTCCTCCTCCTCCCGCCTGGACTCAGGAAATCCCTGAGCCCACAGCCCGCGAGGCCGCCTCGGGTGACCTGGCGGGCTCACGCCGACCCCTGGGCTCTCAGAGGGGGTGAAGGTGCCGTGGCCTCGGAAAGGAACCAGGGTCAGGTTGCCTGTCCTCCCCCGGCTTCCCACTCTGGCCATTACCCCGAGCGTCGGATCGCACCGCGTCTCCGTATGAGTAAGCACTTTTTTGCTTTTAGTAGCAGAACATCCCCGGACCAGTAGGGCAGTACCTTTCCGTTCTCTCCCCGTCCCCGGGCCCTGTGTCTCTGCTTCCTCCTCAGCGCTTTGGGCTCTGCCGCTCGCTCGGAGAGCGCGGTCCTGGCTGCGGAAGCCCGGGAACCAGTCCCGGCTCCCTGGGAGGGCAGAGCCGCAGGGGCGGTGGGCGGGGGTAATATCCCCCTGCCTCGGCACAGCTGCACTTGCCCGTGTTTACTTTTCCCCACCCGCAGTACTTAGGCGCTCTAATGAGCGGCCGGGGGCCGCCGACCACCCCCGCCCTGGCTGCTCGCCAGTCCCCAAGTTGTTGCCGCCGCCGCCGTCGCTCCAGTGTGCTGGCGACTGCGACCGCCGGGTTCCAGGGCGGGAGAGGATCCTAGCCCGAGAGGTGTAGCGGGGTTAATATACTATCTGACACTTGCCATCCGCGACGCTGCTTACTTCTAACCTGATCTGCGCAACTTATCTAAAGGTGCAAAAGATTGAGCCTGGAACTAAGAGGGTTGGAGAGCCTCCCCACTTAGGGTCAGACAGAAGAGATGCTAGGGGCGCCTGGCCTGTAATATGGCATGAGACAGGGGAAGTCTGCTTGGCCACAGTAGGTAGAAAAGTGGCATGAAAAATGACTGAGGAGTAAGCATTCACCTCACTTTACGGGATGTCTCAGTGTATTTGGGAGCCTAAACTACATCCTGGAGATGCAGTTACACAGTGCATTCCTACTAAGTGGCCACAGCCCCACACATGCCAATTGACATCACGTGCCCCAAATCTCTGATGCCCCTGGGGTGATGGTCACATGACGTCTTTTGACTTTAAAACTGGAATGTGACGGCTGAGGCCCTTGTTCCAAAAACTACTGCGACCAAAAAAAAGGGGGGGGGGGTTGGGGGGAGTGAAACTAGCCTGGACTCAAGGGAATTCTGCTTGGATTTAGATGAGGGAAACAGAAAGTGAATTTGGCGCTGGATTTTTTCCAAAATAATAACAGCATCATTTTTTTTTTTAAAAAATAAGGTTTGAAATAGGTTTGTGCTGGAACATGTTTCTTCCCTGTTTCCCTTCCTTAGACTTTTCTGGATTTCAAAAATATCTTACTAATTATTTTCTAAGAAAATCCCTAATTATTTTCTAGGAAAATCCTTTTACTCATGCCCCATTTCTTTCTTTCTTTCTTTCTTTCTTTCTTTCTTTCTTTCTTTTTTTTTTTTTTTTTGAAAGATTTATTTATTTTATTTGAATGGCAGAGAGACAGAGAGGTCTTCCATCGGCTGGTTCACTTCCGAAAAGGCTGCAATGGTCAGAGCTGGGCCAGGCCAAACCCCAGAGCCAGGAGGTTCTTCTGAGTCTCCCACGTGGGTGCAGGGACCCTAGCACTTGGACCATCCTCCGAGGCTTTCCCAGAACCGTTAGCAGGGAGCTGGATTGGAAGAGAAGCAGCTGGGACACAAACCGGTGCCCATATTGGATTGCCAGAGGCGTAGGCTTAACTTACTATTCTACAGCGCCAGTGCGGCCCCTTGTTTGATTTGTAAAAGCTAGATTTTGAAGCCATATCCCAAAAGCTAATGCTAAAAAAATCAGTCTCTGTCCATATTCCTTGGTCTGGCCTATATTTTAATTGTACCATTATCTATATTAGACATCTACTTGAAAGCGGTGCATAATGTCTTAACTAAAATTAACCATCAATTATTTGTGGTTTGGAACTAATTGGGTTAGAAATCACACACCAAAACTGAACACTAAATTTAATAAATGGAATTCGTTGGAGTTTTACCTGCTGATGGTTTGGTAGAATACTGAGGAGACACCAAAACAACTTTCCCAGATTGACCTGCACCCACCCATGAGGCTCAAGTTAAGGTTGTGCTAGGAAAAATGTGGCAATTTTTGCCATTCAGATGATATATTGCAGAGTATACAAACAGGTAGAGGTATCTCTGAGGTCAGGAGTTTAAAAGCTTTACTTATTTGCAAAAATGCATCTGGTTGATGCATATTTAACCTTGAAAACAAATAGGGCAGAAGCTATAAAAATGAAACTGGGACTATTTAAGAGATTTTGGCTTGGTATTTTTTTTTAGTCAAAAAATCCTTTGTTGGGGCTGGTGCTGTGGCGCGGTGGGTTAGAGCCCCAGACTGCTGTGCCGGCATCCCAATGGGCGCCAGTTTGAGTCCCAGCTGCTCCACTTCCAGTCCAACTCTCTGCTATGGCCTAGGAAAGCAGTGGAAGATGGCCCAAGTCCTTGGGCCCCTGCACCCGCGTGGGAGACCCAGAAGAAACTCCTGGGGCCTGGCTTTGGACCATTCCAGCTATCTGGGGAGTGAACCAGCAGATGTAAGACCTTTCTCTCTGTCTGCCTCTGCCTCTCTGTAACACTGCCTTTCAAATAAATAATAAATATTTTTTAAAAAATCCTTTGTTTGCTCTAACAACTTCTGAATGACTCCATTTTCTTGCTGTCCCATTGTTTTCTAAACCTCAAGGGAAGAGCTTCCTTAAAACACAGAATTCTGACCCCCAGGTTAGCCTTTTAGCACAGGTTAGCTAGAAGTGAATTTAAGCTGCACCTGAGTTACTAGAGTTAACCACACTGGTAGATAGACCCCCCTAGTGGAAGTGAGGTGATAATATAATTTTAGATTGAAGTCTTAATAACTGTTTAACCTCAAAAAAGGGGAGGAGCACTATCTAAGTAGGTTATAGTGGTAGTGAGGTAAGTTCTCTTTTTAAAATAATATGAACTCATGCCAACACAGAATCATCACTAGGCTCTAGTCCACAGCATTTCATTGTCTTGGGATGCCTATTCAATTACAACCACCCTCAAAATTGCTGACTTCATTTTTTTTAGTGGGATAATCCAATGAACCCAAAGTTTCACTAAAATTAGAGTGCTGTGAATCTAATTCTTAATTTCTGCTGTTAGATCTAGCTGGGTATCAACCCCTTTCTTTGCCTGGTAAATTATGCCCTGCCTTCATTTCATACGATCAGCATTGAGGTCCAGTCTCTAGTCTGATGCTATTTAGATTCAATTGTAAAAACTGACTAGGCTTATGACATTTGGGATTAAAGGATTAATTAGAACTAGTGAGGAATAATTTGGGGGGGAGGACATTAAGTCTCTTCTACAAATGCGTGTTAGACTTTACTGTGACTATTTATACTGGCAGAATGTCAGTATCCAGGGTTCTATCAGAAGCCCAATGAAATTTTGCTCCTAGGCAAACAGTACTAGTGTTGGTGAAAAGAAAAGGCCATGGTGATTAAGCACTAAAGTGATTCTTTTTGGTAAAACTGATAAAGAAAAAAAAGTCTACTTGCCATTATTCCATATTCTGTTTTAGGCATTATGTCTAATTGGCTTTCACAGAATTTACTGACATAATACTCTTGGCACACGTGATAATTCTTGAATTTACTATTTTGCTTTACTTTGTGTAATCTAGGTGGAGTGTGTGTGTGTGTGTGTGTGTGTGTATGCCAGATTGTTTCTTGTTTTTGTTATTTGGTAAAGATTACACAAGTAGCTGAAATAAAACAAAAGTTGAAAATGAACATTTGTCAGTACATGACAACTTAAGTATCTGTTTTTAGAATCATTTTATACTATAGCAATTTTTATTTTAGTGAAAAGTGATCTGGGGGGAAATTTTTAATCTGTGAAAGTAATAAGACTTAGTTTAGAAGAAAACAGCTGGGTCATGTTTTGAATCTGCATAATTATTTTGGAGAGTGATATGCTATAATGTATGTTCAATGTGTTGGAGATTTTGAAAGCTTTTTGGATGCATTACAACGTTGGAAACTCTTTTAGATGCCAGTGGTCACGACTAGCTGTTTTTAGTTATGAGAGAGCTTTGGTTAAAGTTACAAAAAATGTCTGTTCATGAAATTGTTTTAGAAGGTCTGATCATACTTGGGCTGATTTATTTTAGTTATGGAGGTGAGACAGTTTCAAAAGATTCATAATAAATTTAATAAGACCGAATTTTGTCTTGTTCTTAGCATTTGAAAGACAAATATTAGTGAGTCTAAGCTGTTTTAGGGGTGAAGAAGCATTGATGTTATGTGAAAATAAGGAGGGAAGTATGATGGACTTGGTTTCAGAAGAACTAGATTCTAGATGTTTTGCCACCAACTCATAGTTTGGCCTTAAGAAAATCACTTAAATTATTATATTGACAACTAACGTTGAAGACCTATATGTGCTAGACATCATCCATTTTCTCATTTATTAAATGAGGTTATGGATCAAGATTTCTTGTTTGCTGGTATTTTTTCAAATACTTACAAACTGGCTTATTTCAGTTATATAGGCATTTATCAGTGTGTTTGCCAAATGATGATGCAGTTATATTGAAGCAAGTTAAACACCTTGTTGTTAAATTGGGGACTATCTGGGAACCATCAGTGGCATATTCCATGACTAAGGTAGTTCTTTAAAATTTAGAGGTACTATTTATATCATTCATTGACAAGGATTTTTGGTGTATTAGACCTACTGGTTTTACAATATGAGAGCGCTTAAGTTTTGTTGAAAGGTTGGCAGTTTGACAATAAAGAGGTAGTATTGTTTATTGGAAAAGACATTGAGCATGGAATCCAGAGTCTTTTAGTCCTCTGCAATCTGGAGAGGTAGGTCATCTTAAGGAAATCATTGAAATTTCTCTGTGGTTATATCTGGATTTCACTTTATTTCCATCTTTTTCCAAAATATGTATTTTATAGGCATTCTGAAAGGCTAAGTGAGCTTTGTGAAGCCATGGCTCTTCGTGAGCAGGTGCTATGTACATTCAAAGTACCGCAGTAGTATATCATAGAAACACCTTGGCTTTCACAAGAGTTTATAGAAATGGCAGAATTTCATCACTTAAGTCTTGCTGTGTTTGACTTGTCTGTAAATGTTCTCCAACTAGCCAATTTCTACAAGGAAAGGAGAAATAAAGCCATATATAATGTGAAAAGAGAAATGGTTACTTAAAAAAACCCAAACACCTGCATGTGATACTTTCTTTTTTTTTGTTGTTTTAATTTATTTATTTTTTTTTATTTTTTGACAGGCAGAGTGGACAGTGAGAGAGAGAGAGACAGAGAGAAAGGTCTTCCTTTGCCGTTGGTTCACCCTCCAATGGCCGCCGCGGCCGGCGCGCTGCGGCCGGCGCACCGTGCTGATCCGATGGCAGGAGCCAGGAGCCAGGTGCTTTTCCTGGTCTCCCATGGGGTGCAGGGCCCAAGCACCTGGGCCATCCTCCACTGCACTCCCTGGCCACAGCAGAGAGCTGGCCTGGAAGAGGGGCAACCGGGACAGAATCCGGCGCCCCGACCGGGACTAGAACCTGGTGTGCCGGCGCCGCTAGGCGGAGGATTAGCCTAGTGAGCCGCGGCGCTGGCCTGCATGTGATACTTTCTTATATTCCATCCCTCAAGTATAGTCCAAAGTAACTTGTTAAAGCCATTCATTTGATGGTGTTTCTTCTCTTTTTAAACTACTGAGTGTTTTGGTCTTCACTGGTAGTTGTTGGCTTATACTACTTCATTCTTCATTTTGTGATTGCCTGTTTTATGTAAAATTGCTCACAAAAAAATCGAGTGTTTATCCTCATTATTGCAGTCTGAAAGAGGACAATGTGCAATTATGGAAAAGTGCATAATGGAGGCGATCATCTATGTATCTCAGTGCTCTGCCATCAGTAACATAGAAAGTGTGGGAGGCTTATGTAAATCTTTATTTCAAAGTTCTCAGGTAAATTTCAACTGTCACCCGCAAAATTGTTAACTTGGAATTAGTTTTTTTTTTAAGATTTATTTATTTGAAAGCAGAGTTACAGACAGAGAGGGAAAGAGAGAGAAAAAGAGAGAGAGAGAGAGAGAGAGAGAGAGAGAGAGAGATTGTCCATCCACTGCTTCAAACCCCAGAGAGAGAGAGAGAGAGAGATTGTCCATCCACTGCTTCAAACCCCAGATGGCCACAACAGCCTGTACTGGGCTAGGCAGGATCCAGGAGCTTCTTCCAGGTCTCCCATGTAGGCAACGGGAGCCCAAACACTTGGGCCATCTTACACTGCTTTCCCAGGTGCATTAGCAAGGAGCTGGATCAGAAATGGAGCAGCCAGGACTCAAACTGGTGTCCATATGGGATGTTGGTGCTGAAGATGGCAGCTTAACATGCTATACCACAATGCCGACCTCAGAATTAATTTTCAAATTTATTCTCATCTTGCCAATTATATAATGGTTCTATAACTCATTCTTTCAATTATCATATTTTTAAAAATTTTGTTAGTTAAAATTATAATGAATAACGTTTGTTAAAATATTTGTCAAGTGGTAGTACTTACAAATAAACAGAAAGCCCTGAGTTAAATGATTTTTTAAAAAATCTGTTATGTGACCAATTCTGACAAGCAAGTTCATTTTGCTAGTAGAAATGATTTTTTTTTGTAAAGTCTGACCCTTATTTCTACCACTTCTTCTTTAAAAGATTGAGTAGCAAAATATTTTTTTACATTTTACCATCTATCAATTGTGTAATCTTTGTAAACCATCCATTGAAAATATAGCTGTGATTCTTTTAAGCTGTGATACACACAGGAGTATATATACACCTATGTATCTATATGATTTTATATAATATTTAAAAATAATAGGGGGTAGGCGCTGTGGCTCAGCGGGTTAATGCCCTGGCCTGAAGCGCCGATATCCCATATGGGCGCCGGTTCTAGTCCCGACTGCTCCTCTTCCGATCCAGCTCTCTGCTGTGGCCTGGGAAAGCAGTAGAAGACGGCCCAAGTCCTTGGGCCCCTGCACCATGTGGGAGACCCGGAAGAAGCTCCTGGCTCTTGACTTCAGATAGACGCAGCTCCGGCTGTTGCGGCCATCTGGGGAGTAAACCAACAGATGGAAGACCTCTCTCTCTGGCTCTACCTTTCTCTGTAACTCTTCCTGTCAAATAAATAAAATAAAATCTTTAAAAAATATATATACATATAAATAATATAAAAATTGTACTTTCTATCAAATGCAGTTTGTTAGGACAGTATATTAGCTTTAAATAGTGATTATAGAGTTCTACATTATCTTCTCTAATTGCATAGTGTTGTGTTCACATTAACATTCTGCTGTTGACACTGAGGAATAATACACTGTCTTTCATTGCCAAATGTGAGTTTTAAGCTTCTTTCCTCTATTTATTAATTTGCTTATTACTGCCATTTTTGCCATTTCTTTTTGTTCTTTTTGATATTTTGGGCCTTGTATTTCAGATGAGAGAGAATTACCAATATACACTGCAAAGTGTTTGTATAAAAGTGGAAACGACATGAAAGGGTTTCTGGGGCACATCTTGTTGCTATAATATTCAATGTGTATTAAATAGTTCATCTACTGGGAAAGTGTCTGAAGTGGTGCATACTTAAGATATTTTTAATCACTTCACTATAGGTTAGAAAATATAAGATTAGTGTAGAAATTAGAGGAAACCATAAAATAGGTTATAATGAAGAAAAATAGAGGGCCAGCTTTGTGGCCTATCAGGTAAGTCCTCTGCCTGTGACACCAGAATCTCATATGGGCTCCTTTTTATGTTCTCACTGCTCCACTTTTGATCCAGCTCCCTGATAATGCAGCTAGGAAAGCAGTAGAAGATGGCCTGAGTGTTTGGGCCCCTGCCACCTATGTGGGAGAGCCAGAAAGCCCCTGGCTTCAGCCTGGCCCAGCCCTGGATGCTGGGGCCATTTGGGGAATGAACCAGTGGCTGGAAGATCCCTCTCTGTCTCTCCCTGTCTCTCTATATCTCTTTCAACTAAATAAATAAATAAATCTATTTTAAACAAAAAGAAAATAAAAAGTGCTCAATTATGTTACTTGCTCATATTTTTGTCTGTTTATTTCCTATATACATATTAAATATGTAGAGAAAAACATTTTTAAAATTGGAATTGATTTTTTTAATTAAATATATAATATTCTAAATAATGGATGTTTCATAATTTATTTCACTAATTATAGGTTGTTGGACATTTAAGTTTTTCCATACCTTCTAGGTAATGCTTTAGTGAAAATTCTTGGGCAAAAAGTCATTATACAGCTCTATGATTATAAGACAAGAAATTGCCAAGATTGTTTTAAAAATGAATTCCTTTAACAATCTCTGAAATTCAAACATTGCCTTAAACAAAAGGCCATTCTTCATGTAGTGTATTATATTATGCTTGATTCTAAACTGGAACTGGTTTAGTTAGGTCAGGTATATGTCTTGGAAAGGTTTTGGTTTCCTCTGATCTAGTTAACAGGTGTAAAGCAGGAAGAAGTTGAATGCTGTAGGGTGTACAATCATAGGAAGTTCTGTTTTTTGAAATAAACCATTAAAGGGGAGGAGAGAGACAGGTTTGTTTTTAAGTACTCTTTATATTTTAGATTGCTATAAAACTCAGTTCTGGTATTCAAAGTGTGTGTCCGTAAGAAAACTTAAAATCCTGTAGTTGGTTAAATAACCATTTGTTGATTGGCTGTTTTATCTCTGGCTATTGGTTTCCCATGTTACTTTGCTATCACTCAATAAACTATAGTTAGAGTCAAAGTTTTATATTTCAGGCTGCTTAAACAATTAAATATTAAATATTGGTCTGATACTGATTAAAAAAAAATTCTGATGCTGCCATGTAGTTTGTGCCTTATCCCAAGCTGCTTTACAGGACCCTTCTTTGATATTTTTCTCCTTTCTCTGGTTCAGTAACCTCACTAAGAACACTATGATGACCCAGAAATGATGTGGAAGAGTTGTCTGACTCAACGACACATTCTCACCACCTTCTTATTTTTCTCAGAAGGATCATGCACACACTATTTTTTTAAAAAAACTTTTATTTAATGAATATAAATTTCCAAAGTACAGCTTATGGATTACAAAGAATCAGTGTTAGCATATGAGTTCCAATGGCTTTGCCATTTTTAAAAATAAATTTTATTTGTATTGATTTTTTAAGCACAGTTTGGAACATTTGCCTTGTGTCTTTTTTTAAAAGATTTATTTATTAATTTGAAAGGTAGAGTAACAGAGAATGGAAGAGAGAGATATCTTGCATCTGCTGGTTCATTTCCCAAATGGCTGCAACAGCCAGGGCTGGGCCAGGCTGAAGCCAGGAGTCAAGAACTCCATCCGGGTCTCCCACATGGTTAACAGTGGGCAAGCACTTGGGTATCTTTTCCCACTTCCACAGGTGCATTAGCAGGGAACTTGATTGGAAGTAGAGCTGCTAGGACTTGAACCTACACTCATATGGGATGCCAGGATCACAGGTGGCAGCTTAATACACTGTGCCACAGTGCCAGCCTTGGCTTTGCTATTTTATACCTCTGTGGCACTGAGGCGGTTTCTTAATTCCTCCAAACCTCAATTTCCTCATCTAAATAATGGGAATAATGCCACTTTCTTTCAGTGTTGCTCTTAGAATTAAGGGAAAACAGTTATAAAGTAAAGCAACCAACATATAATAAGTGCTCAATAAATATTTCCATTTAAAAGTTAACCAATTCTGTCTTACATGGTCTTTGTCAGATGGCTGTGTCTACCTCTTAATTTTCCTGTGTCATCATTCAAGATAAATACCATAGTTTATTTTTTAAAGAATTACTTATTTATTTGAAAGTCAGAGTTACACAGAGAGAGAAGGAGAGGGAGAGAGAGAGAGAGGTCTTCCATCTACTGGTTCATTCACCAATTGGCCGCAACGGCCAGAGCTGCGCCAATCCAAAGCCAGGAGCTTCTTCCGGTTCTCCTATGTGGGTGCAGGGGCCCAAGGACTTGGACCATCTTCTGCTTTCCCAGGCCATAGCAGAGAGCTGGATTGGAAGTAGAGCAGTCAGGACTCGAACCAGTGTCCATATATGGGATGCAGGCGGCTGCTTTACCTGCTATGCCACAGCACCAGCCCCCATATTTATTTTTTAATGTTATTTTAATTGATTAATTTTTTTATTTGAGAGACAGAGACAGGCAGAGAGAGATCGTCCATATGCTAGTTCATTATCCCAAAGCCCACAACAGCCAGGAGGCTAGAACTCCATCTGCGTAGCAGAGACCCTGGTACATTGGCCATCATCTGCCACCTCCCAGGGTTTACATTAGCAGGAAGCTAAATTGGAGACAGAATAGCCAGGACTTGAAACAGGCACTCAGATATGGGATGCAGGCTTCCCAGCTGACCACTGTGCCAAAAATTCATCTCTACATTTAGTATCTTAACCTAAATCAAAGTGTTTCAGCTTTAGTTGGCCCTCAGGAAAAGAAAAAGCAAACTAGAATATAGTGGTAGGTACAAGCAGAAGAGACAAAGCTATGAAAGGGTGAAGGGAAGGTTGATATGTCAAGGCAAGTACAATGAAACATGCAAATTTTATGTAAAAGAAGGCCTATAGGCCACTGATAAATTGGTGTAAAATTTCAGGAAAACTTTGATATGCCCAAAGTTTTCAGGTATATGAGAGATACTTCAAAAGGTTTGTGGGAAAATGGAAATGAAGACTTTCTTTTGGTTTAAAAAGTTTTTGAAATCCATGCATAGCTGTTTTATCATAGGCTTTTTCTGTGAATTTTTTGAAGACCCCTTGTATCCCTGGACTTTAAACGTTTTTAAACCAGAATAAATTTACCTTTTAATTCCATTTGTCAATGAACTTTCTGGGTTACCTTTTTATATTGAGATAGTATTAACTGCATACAGAGAATCCCTCAGCCTATTTGTGGAATGGTATCATTGTTCATCCAGCTAGCAAAAGTTTTTTTTTTTTAAGGTTTGTTTTTTATTTTATTTGAAAGGCAGAGTCACTGGGACAGGGAGGGGAACTCTTATATCTGCTGGTCCACTCCCCAAATGGCTGCAATAGCTGGGGCTGTGCCAGGCCATAGCCAGGAGCTCAGAGCTTTCTCTGGGTCTCCCATGTGGGTGGGTACAGGCCCAAGCACTTGGGTCATCTTCCACTGCTTTCCCAGGTGTATTAGCAGGGAGCTGGATTGGAAGTGGAGCAGCCAGGACTCAAACTGCCACCCCTATGGGATGTAAATATTGCAGGCCGTGGCTTAACCCCCTATGCCACAATGCTGACCCCCAGCTAGCAAAAGTTTAATGAAGGCTGTTAGATGTTAGGGCTTCAACAATGAATAAGACTCCTGTAGTCTACCAGAAGGGAAAGACCCAAAAGTAATAATGGTTCTCATGAAACCTGAACATATTCTTACACATAGAAAATGAACTTACTGTGACCTTTTTTCTCAACATAAAATAATTTCCAAATTTAAACCTTGGATGAACAAAGACATTCACTTATAACCCAATATAATCAAATCTAAACTAAGAACAAATCAAATTTAAACATTGTCATTTCTTTGCAATAATTATTGCATCCTAAAAAAAGAGCCCACTATGAGTTAATTTTACTTAAATAGAACATTGCTCAGCCTATAAATGAAGGTCCGCAGACACCAGTGTCTTGGAATAAAATAGCCTGTTGGCAAGAAAATGAGCCACACCCCATTTAGTTTTTACAAAAATAAAATTCTTTCCAGCTTTACTAAATTGTAGATGCAGTGCACAACATGTACTTCTGCAGTAGTTGGTTCTGCCGCTGTGGAAACAGCCATGTGTGCAGATGCCCTGAAATCCATCTTTTTGTCATTGCTTCTTCATGTAGCTCTCATGCTTTCTGTAGAAGAACATTCTGCTAAGTTTTACCTGGTTCATTGATAAAAGCATGTAACTATTGGTATAGCTGACACCTAAATTTCCTGCCTTGAGCTTCTTGATTGTCACAAACTTTAAATTGGGCAGTGAAACCTGGGATGTCAATTGTGATCATTGTTTTGTTTGATGGGAGAGGAACAAACTAGTGTACTATGTCTGCTGTATATGGTGTCCCTCAAGGGCAGTGATACATTTCTTCCATGCATTACGGGACAGAGCTTTCCTGCTAGGGAGAAGGGAAACAAGCTGAAGAAAGCTCCACTTGCTTCGTTCCTTCCCAGTGCCCCTGGCATGCAGTATGGTATGTATGGATGGATATGTATTTGAAGGAGTGAAAAATGGGTGGCCATAAATAGTCCTTGCTAATAAAAGAATAAATTGGAGGGAGGGGGTGAGCGGATGGCACATAGTTGTAAAACATTAGGCCACCACTTGGGACACCTGCATCCCGTATCAGAGTGCCTGAGATCAAATCCTATCACCTCATCTGATGCAGCTTCCTGCTAGTGCACACTCTGGCAGCCACCAGATGATGGTGTCTGCCACCCACGTGGGAGACCTGGATGGAGTTCCTGGCTCCTGGCTTTGGCCTGATCCAGTCCTGTCTGTTGCAGGCGTTTGGAGAGTAAACCAGAAGATGGAAGATCTCTCATGCTGTCTCTTGCCTCTGCCTTTCAAGTAAATAGATGAGCTTAAAATATATAATGATTTGACCCTACAAAAAGACCAAGCAAATAGCTTCCTTGGTTTTCTGTACCTTTTAGTTTTAAATGAATGAATCTGAGTGAATGTTCTGAGTAGTACTGCTTAACTTCAAAATTAAAGAAGAAATTGGGACATGAATATTTTTACTTTTTTAGAAGCTTTATTGAGATATACTTCACTTACCATACCATCAGATATATGCAATCACTACCACAATCAATTTTCAAACACATTTTTAAAAGCTTTATCTATTTTTTATTTGAAAGACAGAGTTTGAGAGAAGGAGGAGGGAGGGGTGAAGAGAGCAAGGAATATCTTCCATCTGCTGGTTCACTCCCCAAATGGCCACAACAGCCGGAGCTGGGCCGGTCAAAAGCCAAGAGCCAGGACCTTCATCTGGGTCTCCCACATGGGTGCAGGGGCCCAAGCTCTTAGGCAATCTTCTGCTGCTTTCCCAGGCACATTAGCAGGGAGCTAGATTGGAAGTGGAGCAGCCAGGACTCAAAATGGTGCCCATATGGGATGCTGGCACTGAAGGCAGTGACCTAACCCCCTAGGCCACAGCACCACCCTCAGACATTTTTATCATCTCAGAAAGAAACCTATACACTGGCTGTCGCCTTCTTCAGTTCTCTCTCCCAACCTTAAGAATCACTATATCTTTCTTTTGTCTTTAAAGATTTTTGAAAGGCAGAGTGACAGAGAGAGCAAGAGAGATTTTCCATCCACTGAATCACTCCCCAAATGGCTGCAATGGCTAAGGCTGGGCCAGGCTGAAGCTGGGATCCAGGAACTCCATCTGGATCTCCCATGTGGTTGGCAGGGACCCAAGTACTTGGGCCATCTGCTGCTGTTCTCCCAGGTGTGTTACCATGGAGCAGCTGGGACTCAAATCAGTGTTCCAATATGGGATGCCAGCATCACAAGCAGCAACTTAACCTTCTGTGCCACAGCACTGGCCCCAGTCATCTTTGTGTCTTCATAGATTTCCCTATTCTGAGCATCACATGTAAATGGGACCATATTATAGGAGGTCTTTTGAGAGTAGCATCTTTGAATTAGCATGCTTTCAAGGTTCACTCACATTGTAGCAAGTATCTACACTTCCTTTTTATGGGTGAGTAATATTTCACTAGATATATGCTAGATTTTGTTGATCCATTTGTCCATTGATGGGCACTGGATTGTGTTTTGTCTTGGCTCTTATGAATTATCAGCTACATCAACATAAAATGTTTAACCAAATATCAACTAAAGAGCTAAAAATGCTACAGGCAAGGTGGACTTTCTTTCTTTTTTCCTTTTAAAGATTTATCTATTTTGGCCGGCGCCGCGGCTCACTAGGCTAATCCTCCGCCTAGCGGCGCCGGCACACCGGGTTCTAGTCCCGGTTGGGGCGCCGGATTCTGTCCCGGTTGCCCCTCTTCCAGGCCAGCTCTCTGCTGTGGCCAGGGAGTGCAGTGGAGGATGGCCCAGGTGCTTGGGCCCTGCACCCCATGGGAGACCAGGAAAAGCACCTGGCTCCTGGCTCCTGCCATCGGATCAGCGCGGTGTGCCGGCCGCAGCGCGCCGACCGCGGCGGCCATTGGAGGGTGAACCAACGGCAAAGGAAGACCTTTCTCTCTGTCTCTCTCTCTCACTGTCCACTCTGCCTGTCAAAAAAAAAAAAAAAATAAAAAAAAAAAAAATAAAATAAAAAAAAAAAAAAAAAAGATTTATCTATTTTATATGAAAGGCAGAGTTACAGAGAGGCAGAGAGAGAGGTATTCATCTGCTGGTTCACTCCCCAATTGGCCGCAATGGCCGGAGCTGTGCCGATTTGAAGCCAGTGACAGGTCTTCCTCCAGGTCTCCCAACAGGTGCAGAGGCCCAAGGACCTGGACCATCTTCTGCTGCTTTTCCAGGCCATGGCAGAGAGCTGGATGGGAAGCGGAGCAGCTGGGTCTTGAACCTGCACCCATACAGAATGCCAGCACCTACCCGCTACGCCACAGCACTGGCCCCATGATGGCCTTTCTTTTATTACTAGTCTACTGTTAAAATAAATCCTTGTTTTGAATGATTTTCAATACTACTAATTTTTCAATCAAAGTTTATTTTTATTCCTGATACTTACAGGCTTACTATCGTTGATTTATTCCTAATAGCTTTCCATAGTAGTATTTTTATGTGAATAATGGAACCCTTATATAACATATAGAATCATACTTTCTAAAACCTATAATAGTTTTTTACAAAATTCTGTTAAACACATTCATATTTAATCACAATTTTTGAATCTTGAAGAGCAAAGGTAAGCAGTGTCGAGGACTAGAGTAGTAAATAATGCTTTGAAACACAATGGTTACAGTCAACCTGAAGCATTTTTGAACACATACATTTATTTTTTAAATTTACTTCTTCAAATATGAAATACATTCATATAGAACAAAATTCACAAGCTATTAAGAGGCATAATGAAAAATAAATCTGTAACAGTCATCCTTTGGAAAGATTAGTGGAAATAATGTTTAAAACAGGATATGGAATTGATGCTAATTTAATTATGCTTCATTATCAATAGATTTTTTTTAATTCAAATCTCTCGTAACTTTCATTTACTTATTTATTTCAGTGGGGAGGTAGAGAGATTGATCTTGATCTTCCATCCACTGGTTTACTTCCCAAATACCCATAACAGCCAAGGTTTGGCCAGGTCGGAGCCAGGAGCCTGGAATTCCATCTCCCGTGAGGGTGGCAGGTACCATCACTTGCTGCCTCCCAGTATGTGCATTGGCAGAAAGTTGGAATCAGGAGCAGAGCTGGGACTGAAACCCAGGCACTCAGACATGGGAATGCAGATGTCCCAAGTGTTATGTTTACCACTATGCCAAATGCCTGACACCAAACTTTGTGAAGTAATTATAGATTCATACATAGTTGTAAGAAATGGAAGAGAGAGATTCTGTGTACCTATTACCCAGTTTCCCTCAATGGTAACCTCTTGGAAAAAACATAGTATATTATAAAACCATATAGTACAATATCAAAACAAGGGGCTGGTGTTGTGGCACAGCAGATTGAGCTGCCACCTACAGTGCTGGTGTCCCATATAGATACCAGTTTGAGTCTTGGTTGTTCTACTTCTGATCCAGCTCCCTGCTAATGTGTCTGGGAAAGCAGCGGAGGGTGACCCATGTGCTTGGACCTCTGCCAACCATGTGGGAGCCCTAGATGCTGTTCCTGCCTCCTGGCTTTGGCCTTTCCAGCCTGGACATTGCAGCCACCTGGAGAGTGAACTAGCAGATGGAAGAATCTCAATCTCTCTCTCTTCTCTTTTCTCTCGCTCTTGCTCTCTCTCTGTAACTCTGCCTTTCAAATAAATAAAAAATAAGTTTTAAAACTATCAAAGCCAAGATATTACCATCAATACAATCAAGATGCAAAACAGATCAATCGCCTCTAGAATTCCTTTTGTTGCCCTTTCACAGAAATACACACTGCTTTCTCTTGCTGCCACCATTCCTGACTTTTGGACACCATTAATCTCTCCATTTCTATAATTTCATCATTTCAAAAATATATAAATTGTATCATAGAGTGTTGGGGATTGTTTTTTTTCCACTGAGCGAAATTAACTGGATATTCATCCAAATTGGTGTGTATATCAATACTTTGTTTCTTTTCATAGCTAAATAGTATTCCATGGTGTGGATATACCAGTTTATTGAACCATTTACCCATTGAAGGACATCTGAGACATTTCTAGATTTTTGGCTATCACAAATGAAGCTGATATAACTATGTACAGGCATTGATGTGTGTGTCAACTTTCACTTTTCTGGCATTAATCACCAAAGAATGCAATGGCTAGATTGTATGGGAGTTACATGTTTTGTTTTATAAGAAACTGCCCCTTGGGGCCAGCGCCTGCAGTGTCAGCATCCCATATGGGTGCCGGTTCCAGTCCCAGCTGCTCCACTTCCGACCCAGCTCTCTGCTGAGGCATGGGAAAGCAGTAGTAGATGGCCCAGGTCCTTGGGACCCTGCACCTGTATGGGAGACCCTGAAGAAGCTCCTGGCTCCAGGCTTTGGATTGGCCCACCTCTGACTGTTGCCTCCATTTGGGGAGTGAACCAGCGGGTGGAAGACTCTCTCGCTCTCTCTGCCTCTGTCTCTCTATAACTCTATCTTTTAAATAAATAAGCCTTAAAAAAAAATAAACTGCCCCAGTGTTTTCCCAGCGTGACTTATGCTTCTACTAGCAATGTATGTGTGATCCAGTTTTTCCACATCATTGTAGTGTCATTGTTTATCCATTTTGATAGATGTGTAGTGGCATCTCATTGTAGTTTAACTGTTCCTAGATGTCTGATGATATTGGACATCTTTTCATGAGCTTCTTTCCCATCTGTATATCCTCTTCAGTAAAATGCTCATGTGTTTTGTCTGTTTTCTAATTGCATTAGTGTTTTTTATGTTGAATTTCAAGACATGTTTACACATTCAAGATATTAATCCTTTGTCACATATGTGATATACAAATATTTTCTCCAAGTCTGTGGATTAGCTTTTCATCCTCTGTAAAAGGTCTTTCACAGAATAGAAATACCTATTTTTATGAGGCCCAGTTTATTTATATTTCCTTTCAGAGATTATCTTTTTGGTGGCATGGCTAAGAACTCCTCATTAAATCTGGTTCCTGAAGATTTTCTTTATTGTTTCTCTAAAGTTTCATGGTCCTATGTTTTATATTTAGGTCTGTGATCGATTTTGAAGTCAGTCATTTTTTGTAAGTTATGAGGTAGATTGAGGGTTTTTTTTTTTTTTTGCCTGTGGTTATTGGATTATTTTAGCACCATTCCTCCACTGATGTACTTGTTTGTACCCTTGTCAAAAATCAATTGAGCATATTTGTTTAGGTATATTTCTGCATTCCCTGTTCTGTCCCAATATGTCTGTTGTTCTACCAGTATCACACTGTCTTAATTACTATAGCTACATAGTCTTATTTAACACCAGGAAAGTGATCGCAACCACTTTATTTTTCAGTGTTTTCACTGTTCTTAGGCTTGTTCTTTTCCACCTAAGTTTGAATAAAACCGTGACTGTAATACAAAAATATGTTCTTGGATTTTGAAAGGACTTGCATTGAAGAGTTTTGAGATTGCGTATGTATGTCAGCAAGATTAAAAATGGTAATTCCAGGAGTGGGCATTTGGCCTGGGAGTTAGGATGCCCACGTCCCACTTTGGAGTACCTTAGGTTTGATACCCTGCACCGGAGTTCCTGGCTCCAGCCTCCTGCTAATGCAGATCCTGGGAGGCAGCATCGATGGCTCAAGTAGGTGCAGCTGTTCAAACATCACTGGTGGGGCCAGTGCTCAGGCGTGGCAGTTTAAGCCTCCATCTGCAGCGCCAGCATGCCTTATGGGCACTGGTTAGATAGAGTCCCGCTCGCTCCACTTCCCAGCCAGCTCCCTGCTAATGCACCTGGGAAAGCAGCGGAAGATGGTCCAAGTCCTTGGGCCTCTGCACCCATGTGGGAGACCTTTGGAAGAAGCTCCTTGCTTTGGATTGGCACAGCTACAGCCATTGTGGCCATCTGGGGAGTGAACCAGTTGATGGAAGCAATCTCGCTCACTTGCTCTCTCACGCTGGAATTCTGCCTTTCAAATAAATTTTTTTAGAAAGACATCACGGATGGTACTTGCATCCCATATTTCAGTGCCTAGGTTAAAGTCTCAGCTCAGCTTTCAATCCTAGCTTCCTGCTATTGCATATCCTAGGAAGCTCAAGTACTTACATCCCTGCCACCCGTGTAGGAGACCCAAGATTGAGTTCCTGGCTCCTGGCTTTGGCCCAGCCCAGCCCCAGCTATTGTGGACATTTGGGGATTTAACTGGCAAATGAAACATATTTCTCTATTTCTCTGCATCTTTCTGCCTTTCAAATAAAATGAAAATAAATATTTACATTAAAATTGATAATCCTATTAAGGAAGACAGTTTAGTTTCTTTCTAAAGACTAATACTTGGTTTTATTTTCTAGAGAAATGCCTATTATGATTTGAGATCATTGAATAAATACTAATTGGTAGTTTCTCTTCAGATATAACTTGGATGTTTTTTTCTAATTGCCAAGATGCAAGTTTTTCAAAAAAAAAAAAAGGACACATTCTCAGTTTAGCTGCATCACTGTCAAGTTCTAAATCACTAATATGCTTTTGAATTTAAAAATCTTTTGAAGGTTTACTTCTGGAATTTCTAAAGACTATGCATTAGATTTAGAAGAGTACTTATAAAGACTCCTAAAAACTTATTGTTCTGCCTTAAGGAAAACTTGGTTGACCTTTTTGTAGTCTTAAAGAAATTCATTTACCAAAGTAGCAAAATGGAATATGCTACTAAAGCATTGAGATTTAGGGTATAGGAATTCAGGATGTGTTTGCTATTATGAACAGTAAATCAGACATTTTTAAATGAAAGGATGAGTGTTGTGGCAAGATAAGCTGCCACTTGAGACACCCCCATCCCACAATGGGGTGCCGATTCAACTCTCCAGCTAATCCACTTACGATTCAGCTCCCTGCGAATGCACCTAGGAGGCATCGGATGATGACCCAAGTATGTGAGTTCCTGCTACCTGCTTGGGAGACCCAGATACAGTTGCTGGCTCCTGGCTTCAGCCTGGCCCAGCCCTGGCTGTTGTGGCTATTTAGGAAGTGAACTAATGAATGGAAGATATCTCTCTTTCCCCCTCTCCATCCGTGTGTGTGTGTGTGTGTGAGAGAGAGAGAGAGAGAGAGAAAGAGAGAGAGAGAGAGAGAGAGAGAGAGAGATTGTGCCTTTCTTTTTTTTTATTTTAAAGGATTTACTGCCTTTTTTTAAGATTTATTGAATTGGGGCCAGCGCTGTGGTATAGTGGGTAAAGCTACCACCTGTAGTGCTGGCATCCCATATGGGCACTGGTTCAAGAACTGGCTAGTCCACTTCCAATCCAGCTCTCTGCTTTGGCCTGGGAAAGCAGTAGAAGATGGCCCCAGTGCTTGGGCCCCTGCTCCCATGTGGGAGACTTTGAAGAAGCTCCTGGCTCCTGGCTTCAGAGCAGCCCAGCTCTGGCTGTTGTAACCATTTGAGGTGTGAATCAGTGGACAGAAGAACTTTCTCTCTGTCTCTCCCTCTCTCTGTCTTTAACTCTACCTCTCAAATAAATAAATAAATAAAATATAAAAAAAAAGGCGGGGAGAGAGGGAGGAAGAGAAGGGAGAGGTCTTCCATCTGCTGGTTCCCTCCACAAATGGCTGCAATGGCCAGGGCTGGGCTAGGCCGAAGCCAGGAGCTAGGAGCTTTTTCCTGGTCACTCATGTGGGTGCAGGGACTCAAGTACTTGGGCCATATGCACTGCTTTCCCAGCACATTAGCAGGGAGCTGGATTGGAAGTGGAACAGCCCGCACTCGAACCAGTGCCCTTGTGGGATTCTGGCGTCACAGGTGGCAGCTTTACCATTTACACCACAATGCCAGCTTCAATCAGACACTTTTAAAAGCTCATTCTCTCAAGCATTGACTTCTCAGAGCCAGTGTGCTTAGGACAGTCTACCCCACCAGAACTCTGCTAATGGCTCTAGCCAATTTCTGAGGTTTGTAAAGTGGGAGAGGCAAGAGGTTGGTTACTCCTGCTCGGATGAGTTTCTGCTAACAATATCATGTTTAGAAAGTGAAGACCATGAAAACCTTTGGACTTGTGGCAGGATTCATTATAATGAGAGTGTTTAGCTGTTACCAATGAACAGATTGCCAAATAAAATACCAAACAAGCAAGACTGGTCAGTTGCAATCCAGTGTCTAGTAATCTGAGCCAGAATAGTGTTATGTTTATGGATTCAACTCTGTCCTCAAAAAAAAACTAAGATTGAGACATCTCAGCAGAAATAAAACCAAATTTGTGGCCCTCTCCCATATATTTGAATGCTAAGGGCATGTAACCACTTTATGAGACCAATGATGTTTTTGCAGCCAATCTTAAGGATAAATCCACATTGTGTTCAGGATTCTGTGTTGGGCCAAACTTAACAATGACCATTATGTGTAGAAAATAGCAACCATTGTTACTGAACTAAACTGTCTCTGGAGATTTAATACAAAACTTAAACTAATAAAACATAATGGCAACATAACCAAAGAAATTAAACAGAGAAGTGGTTAGAAGCAGAAAGCATGGTGGAATTGTTCAAGTATACCTGGCAAAAGAACCCTGAACTACCTGTAAAGCTGAGAACTGTTTACTTGTCAAAAAAAAAAAAAATTCCAAAGTCTACACACAAAAAATTGTATTTTTCAGCTGTACTGTTTTTGTGAGAGACCCAAAAACTTCAGGACATGCAAAGCAGGCTGTTTGTAGCGACCTTCCAATGAAATAGAATTTATTTGTGTTGTGATTTCAAAGTGGTATATGTGCTTATAAAAATCAGTGGGAGAATTAGGCTGGCATAGGAAATGTTGGCAATCTTAGGGGCATTTTATTAGAAAATGAGGCAACCGTTTTTTTCTCTGTGTAGTTGTCTACATAATATAAGCAGAAGTCAGAAAATATTCACATCCAAGTATATCTGAAACTCTTCATGGCTGCATTTAACACTTTGAAGTGATGGCAACATCTGGTAACAAGTAGAAACCAGAGTCTTATAAGCTATGGATTCATGTTACCACTTCATCTGAATTAGTCATTTAAAGGGGATTTTATGTGTCTTCCCTAAGAACTGACAAGGTTAATCTTACACTAGGGCAAGCTGGCAGGAAATGCTAAAGCAGCCCTCTCTTTTGAAGCTTTTGTTATTCCTGGTGATGTCGAAAACTAGTCGTTTTGAAGTTTGAAAGGCTAAAACAGTGATATCTTAAACGAACTTTTTTCTTTCATATGTGTGTGGGGGGGGCGTGGCAAAGCTGAGGAAAAACTCAATGCACTCAAAGTTTTTTATACTTTCCACTCTACTTTTCTCTGCAATGTCTTTATCTTCTAAAAATACAGAACTTAGAAAATCACTTCAACTGCCGAATGTGATGCTGGGTTTGGTTCCACTAAAAGGTATAAGCTACCATTTGGTTGGCCACATCAGCTCTCAGGAGTCATCCTGTTTTATAGAATTGCCTGATGGGAGAAGAGTAGATGTCTTTTATCTTCACTTATTTGTTGCTTTAAAAAGACAAATGCTACAAGCTCATTCTTGAGGTAATAAACCACTATGGCAAATGACAATGAGTTTGATTTTTTTAGGATGCAATATCACCAATATACACTCACTTAATAAATATTTATTATGTACCAACCACTGTTCTAGATGCAAAAAAAGATTGCTGAACTAAACAGGCAGAAAAATTATTGCTCTCATAAAGCTTAATAAATATTAACATAGTAGAGCAATTTAAAATTATTCAACACTATCACTCAACTTTAAAAGACATTCATTAAATGAGGTTAGGGAACTCTTGAAAATTTTATTTGCAGTTTGGGGAAAACTTGACAGCTGTTCAGAATATAGGGCAAGAAACTAGAAGCTGATAATGAAAGTAAATAGTTTTTCTTTTTTGATCACTGCTATTTTTTTATTTGTGTCAGATCATTTGAATATCAGAGGGATGTCGCTAGTTTAGCTTGTGGATTTATTCTTTAGGAAGGGCTTAATTTGTGTGTGTGTTGGGGCAGGGGTTGAAAAGGCATAGTAGCCTTGGAAGAATTCGTGTAAACTCATGGCATTTGTAAATGCATTTTTTTGTCATTTGAAGAAGTATACAATTCTAAAATGTATTTAATATTCGCCATGGGAAATGAGTGTACTGCTTGGTTATTTTTGCATATGTGAGTAGCACCAGAGCTGACTCAAAGGAGATGACATGATGGTTCCTGTCCTGAGGTGAAATGAGATGACGGGTTGTGGTGGAAAAATGATGTGGTCATGCCCATATTTGCTCACACCTTCTGTTCCTTTCCTTTTATAGAGGCAAACTAAGGAGAGTCTCATTCCTTATTTTTTGTTTCTTTTTTGTATTTTATTTCTCATACCGTTTTTCTTCTTAAGATTGCATTATAACCATTTGAAATTCAGTTGGCTCAAGTTGTGCTTTGTCATAGCATAAGTACTCCTTAGAATGACCATAGTGGAAGCATTGTATGCATTTTAGGAAGTTAAGATTATGTGTTCATAATATTAACATATATGGTCATAAGCATGCCGAGTTCTTTGTAGGTGTGAAAGGCATGTTTCATAAATCCTTGTTTTCTGATACCATCTAGTACAGTTCCTTAATACAAGCCAGGAATTTTAGTTTTGCTTACTAAGATATCAAATACTTTCGTATAAGAATTTTTAAACACTTTTTATGAAATTGCCCAAACATGCTAAAATCAAACCATGAACTTCCTCAATCTTTAATAATTATTAACATTTAATATTCTTATTTCATCTTTTTTAATGTTTTCTTTTTCTTTTTTTTAAAGATTTATTTTATTTATTTGAAAGAGTTAGAGAGAGAGGTAGAGCCAGAGAGAGAGAGAGAGAGAGAGGTCTTCCATCTGGTGGTTCACTCCCCAGATGGCTGCAACGGCCAAAGCTGAGCTGATCTGAAGCCAGGAGCTTCTTCTGGGTCTCCCACATGGGTGCAGGGGCCCAAACAGTTGGGCCAACTTCTACTGCTTTCCTGGGCCACAGCAGAGAGCTGGACTAGAGGTGGAACAGCCGAGACTCGAACTGGCGCCCATATGGAATGCCGGCGTTACAGGCTAGGGCTTTAATGTGCTGTGCCACAGCGTTGGCCCTTTATTTCATCTTTTTCCTCCCATTCTGTTATAACTGAGAATTATTTCAGAATAATCCACATTATTAATTGACCTATAAATATTATGGTATACTTAGTTTTAATTATTTTAACACATTGATAAATTTTGCATTTCATATAGGCTTTCACATTTATGCCCTTGACTACTTTAAACCCATAACTACTTTATGTTAGGAAAGGACATTCTTACTGCTTCTTAAAAGGAGAGTTTGATTTGCTACCTAGATTGAATGTTAAGTCACTTCTTAATATTTTTTAAAAATGTATTTATTTAAAAAGCAGAAAGAGATCTTCCTTCAGCTCATTTCGTTCCCCCAAATGCTTGCAACAACGAGGGCTGGGCCATGCCAAAAGTTGGAGCCAGGAACTGCATCTGGATCTCCCACATAGATGGCAGGGGCTCAGGCACTTGAGTCAGCATCTGCTGCCTTCCCAGGTGCATTAGGAGGAAAGTGGATGGGAAACGGGGGATCCGAGACTCAAGTAGGATGGTACGCAGCCATCCTAACTAGCGGCTTAACCTGCTGTGCCACATCACGTGCCCTTTAATCTTTTATTTATTTATTAATTTATTAGCAGTAAGCATGCTAGCCAAGTTTAATGGAAAGAAGTAATGAAAGGAGTATACGTGACAGATCAGACAGGCATCTCATTAAACAATTGAGAGTCCAATCTGCCTTCAGATTGGAGTTTCTATGGGTGTGGGTATGGATCCTGTATTTTTCCTTCCCTACACCATTTCTGGTATATTGGTGGGTGGAAGGCTTTCTGGGTATTGGAATTCCTCCTGGAACTTCACAATAGCCCCCTTGGTGAAGGGCATCTTTAATCTTTTAAAGTAGTTTATTAGAGGAGGGGTGTTTGGCACATAGGATTCCTGGCTGGTGTCCAGGCTCCTCTGTTTCCAATCCAGCTTCCTGCTAATTCACATCCTGGGAGACAGCAAGCAGTGACTCTAGTACTTGGGTCCCTGACACCCACGTGGGAGACCCAGATGAAGTTTCTGGCTCCTGGCTCAGTACTGGCCATTGTGGGCATTTAGAGACTGAACCAGAGAATGGTAGATCCATAGATCAAACTCTCATTCTCTCTCCTGCCCCGTGTGCCACCCCCCACCCCACCCCATATGTGTGTCTGAGGGAGTCTGTCTCTCTGTGTCCTTCCAATAAAATGAAAACAAATGTTTTAAAAATAATTTATTTAAAGTTTTAAAACTTTTTAAGCATGCCTTGATAAAGTCATGTCTTTGGAAAGTGCACCCAGTTCAGCCAAATGTGCCTTGAAGGAGATAAGCTGTAGATTGACCTTAAAAACTGATATTCATAAAATGGTGTTTCTTTTTCTGGTTGGATAGCATAGAACTTGGGTTAAAACCTGGATAGGCTGGTGCCGCAGCTCAATAGGCTAATCCTCTCCCTGCGGCGCTGGCACACCAGGTTCTAGTCCCGGTCGGGGCACCAGATTCTGTCCCGGTTGCCCCTCTTCCAGGCCAGCTCTCTGCTGTGGCCAAGGAGTGCAGTGGAGGATGGCGGCCATTGGAGGGTGAACCAACGACAAAGGAAGACCTTTCTCTCTGTCTCTCTCTCACTGTCCACTCTGCCTGTCCAAAAAATAAATTAAAAAAAAAAACCTGGATAAATAATTTTGAAAATTCTGTAATCAATTAAAAAATTTTTGTTAAAGCCTACATATTAGTTTGTCTCTAAATTAGATGGCTCCATCATAAATATTACTAAATATAGCACTGATTCTCAAAAGGTGGATATGGGCCCTTGGCAGGTCAAAATTACTTTCATAGTAACTCATGCTAACACTAAGGTGTTATTTGCTTTTTCACTGTGTTGACATTTGCGTTGATGGTACAAAAGCCACAGAGAATAAAACTGATGGTACCTTAGTGAGAATCCAGGCAGCAGGTGACACCACACCGTATTAATAGTCATTGTTCCTCAACATAATCCCTTCACCATTAGAAAAAGCCCTACAGCATGCATTAAATTTGCAAAATGTCCTTGATGAATCAGGGAAAATTAATTTTATGAAGTTTCAATTCGTGAGTATACATATTTTCCATATTCTGTGTAATGAGATGAGACATACCCACAAAGCGTTTCTGCTCAATTTGGATGTAAAATGATTGTCTTGAAGAGAAGCACTTATGCAATTGTTCTCAGATATGAGCTAAACTAGCTGCCATTTAAAATTGGAAAACATTTTTTCCTGAAAGATTGAATTGACTGATTAGGCAGAACTGAATATTTGAACCAAGCGTACCTCTCACTGCAAGGAAAACAACTGAGAATATACATTGCCAATGATAAAATTAGAGCTTTCAAGCACAAATTTAAGTTTTTGAAAATTTGTATAGCCACCATGATGTCTTCTCAATACTTAGACTTTCCTAATGAGATTGATAGTGTAATTAATGAAAGTGATTTGTTTGATATTTTATTATGCAGGGTGTCAGTATTTGAAAGATCTGTATAACTTAGTGCAATAGTTTGGCAAATAACCAATGGGTGATATTACAAAATCAAGCATGGGCAAAAGGGTCATTCAAATTGCAAGATAGAGCAATGAATTTTAATATAATAGAATATGAAAAACAATTGATACTGTATCAGATTTCAGAGGGTAACAAACATTTAAGAAAGTACTCCTCTAGTTTTAGTGTGGTATTGAAGAAGGTTATCCATAATTATTTGGAAAGATTCTTAAAATACTTATCTTTACAGTATTTCTATGGGAGGCCAGTTTCTCTTCATATACATTCTTGAACTAAAATACATATTACAACAGATTGAATACAGAAGCATATAAGAAAATCCAGTTGTATTGGAATAAGCTGAACAAGGTAAACAATGTGCAGCAAAGTTTCACAAAGTGCAACCATATACCTATGCTACTTTTCTAACCAAATTTTTTTGCATTAGTTATTTTTCATTACAAATATTATTTATGTTAACATGTAGTACATTTATTGTTGTTTAGATTTTTTTTTATTTGAGAGACAGAGACAGAAAGATCTCTCATCTATTTGTTTACTCCTCTACTGCCTGCAATGGCAGGGTGCTGGGCTGGCCAGGCCAAAGCTGGGAGCAGGGAACTCAATCCACATCTTCCACATGGGCAGCAGGGCCCCAACTACTTGGGCCATCATCTACTGCCTTTCAGGGTGTGTCTTGGCAGGAATCTGCAATCAGGAGTGGAGCCAGGACCTGAAGCCAGGTGTTCTGATGTGGGATGTGGGAGTCTTAATTACTGTGCCAAATGCCTGCCCTGTTGTTATTGTTAAAATAAATAAATGTCTTTAAAATCTACCACTTGTAATTTCTAATGTGATACATCCATGGCTAGATCTAACCCTTATGAAAAAGGTCCTGAGGTCTAAAAAATTAGGAATTCTTGGGCTAGTTGGGATTTTGTTTGTTTCTGCCTCCTCTCCCTCCCCTTTCCTTCTACCCTTCCCTTCATTCTTTGAATGAGAAACCCTCAGGACAGAAAGGTGTAGAGCATATGAGTTATTCCTTTGTGTTTTTATTAGCTATGAACAGAACACAGATGTCTTTTAAACCAGTTCCTTGCATCGTATAGAGTTCAGCTGATGATTTTTGGAAATCTCGTACTTAAATTGCCTCCAATTTATTTCAACCATCTGGTTTTGGTGCATTAGGATAAAGTAGATAATTGAATGTCCAATAAGGTGTTTTATTTTAAACTTTTGATTGCTTTGTTATACAAATAAAAAGCTAATAAATACTATCAGGGAACCACCCCTTGGAATATGGAAAGTAAGATATTTTTGTGATTGGTTTTTCTTCCCAATTATGAAAAAAGGCTTATACAAACAAGATCTACTTGATAAAATTGACACATCCTTGTAACAGAAAGTTTGTACACCTAATGCTGTGCCTAGTTTAACTTTCCAATATATTCCAAAATTACAATAGCAATTTGCTGTATGTTAATTTGGTACCTATTGTATATATTAGATCCCTTTATCTAATGCTTCACTCATTGTGAGCGTTATTTGCTTGCTTTGTTTTCATAAGTCGTGAAGATGAGTAAAATCCTGTTTTATGAGAGGAAAATCCACGTGATTGAGGTGTGGCACTAAGCACAGTGGGAGAGGCCTCCGATGTGCATGTCACACATGGAAATAGTACAGCCATTCCTGGGTGTGGTGGAGACCATGGCGTTTGGGTAAAAGTTGGACGAGACTTTAAAAATACTACATTTACACCTTGTGTTCTGACTGTGTATTGCAGTGATTCATATATGAAACTTGCAACTTTTTGGGTATGCTTGTTTATATTCTGTGAGGGATATGTGTATGCTCGGGGGCATGTGTGTGAAGTCTCGACTTGGTTCCTAACATCTAAGAAAGAGAGAGCAAGAGCTTGGTTTCCATTGACTTTCCTTAGCATTCCTCATGATTAAATTCAGATTCTAACACTAATGTTTCATTCTGTGACCTGCTTACAAAAATGTAAAATTTATTACCTTACTCTTGCCACCATCTTCCATTCTCAAACCAGTCTTCATCACCCATAGTAAAAACATAGGTTCTGTTCCCTTACAGAGTCACACACACAAGTACAAATGTGTGCCCCAAGCACTGCACACACACCCCACACATACACTTAAGGAGATGAATGAGATACAAATTTACAAAATGAGCAGCAGACTAAAACTGGTTTTACAGAACTGTCCTACCTACCACTTACCAAGTAGATGTGCCATTTTCAAAGGGAATATCTATTCCTAGAATTTTGATTACACTATTTTGCTGTTGAAATAAATTCCATCATGTTATGGTGAATAGGCTTGAAAATCAACAACTTGGTGTTGACAGATTTCACTCTGATTAAAGATTAGCCTTGACAATAGGGAAAGCACATACGTTCCCCATGACCAAGAAAGGGAAAGTCAAGGAAATGGTTTTTAAGGAGCACTGTTGTAATGACCCATAAAACTTGTTTCTTAAAAAAGCCCTCTTCTAAAGTTGAACATTGCATAAGAAGACGTCAAAAAGTTTGTGGGAAAATGAAATTAAAACATTGGTTGGTTTGAGTGCGAACAAATTTGGAAATCCAAGTATATGTTTAAAATATCCATTTCTTCTATGATCATGCTATGTGTCTGAAAAAGGTAATTATGCAGCACTAGGAACTAGTCATCTAAAGAGTGTGTGAGGTGACAGGTGTTGCTGAAGAAAAGGTAAGAGGGGAAAAAACCAGCACTTCTGGTCTGACACTGGCAACTGTCTTCTTACCAGGGGCAATGTGTTGTGCCTCTGTTTTCTCTGGAAAATCCTTGATAATGCCTATATGTGCGCCTCATGTCCCCCGCTTCCCCCACCCGCTTTGCCATCAGCCCACGGAGCTTGGTAGTTACTATCTCCTGTATTCCTGATAGGCTGCAGGCAGACAGTGTTGTCCTTGTTTTACAAATGGAGAAATCGAGACCTGGGAAAGTTGAAGAGGCTTCGTTCACATAGTGAGTCAGCAACAAAGACAGATGGAAAACCATGTCTTTTGGCTCCTACTGTTATATTCCTTCTGTGCTAAATCGTGTTGCCTTTTGATATTTCACGCAATTTTTGTGATTGGTGAAAGCACTTGACTTCGGGAGACAAAATGTAACCCGATGTGTGTTGATGGCGCTTAGTCATGAGGCCAAGGGAACGCGGTGTGCTTCAGAATGGGGACTGTCCTGCGAGAGTTCCTTTTCACAACTGAATGCACTGTGAGTTGCCTCCCGGTGCATCAAAAATGTCTCCCTTTATTTTATATTGTTTCTAAAGATTAGGATATATTATCCCACTTTTCCATCCTCATAAAGCAGATAGAGCCAATGATGTCCTCCGAGTTTCATCCCAGCCTGATTATAATAATACCTGCCACTTCCTCATCTCCTTGGTGGACCCAACCACTCTTAGGTTCTAATATCTTCCAATTGACTCCTCATAGCAACCTTATGAAGTTACGTGGCATTAGCTGCACTAAACCCAGGGGCTCAGTCTAAGTGCTTTCTTCAGGGTCATGCAGACGTCAAGGTTGCCCAGACTCCTACCACTCTAATTCATCCATTGTGCTCCATTTCCTCTCAAATTGTTAACCTGCCCTGTGTCACTATAGGAATGATCTCCTGAGCCTCGCACAGTATTTACACTGATGATCTGTTCTCTCCCATGAAGGGCACTCACAATGAACCAGTTGCTTAATTTAGCCATTTACTCATGGAATTGTTAGACTGGTTAAAAGGCAAGTTTCAATAATAAAAAGAGTAGTTATCACATGTACCAGGCCATGATACATTTATGGTATGTATTAACTCGTTGAAGCCTCACAACAAAGGATAACATAGTTAACTTTTATATGAAGTAGTCCCTGTTATCGTTAACCAGGGTGGGAAGCAACTTGCCCAAGGACATGGGTAACTAGTACGTTGTGGAGCCAGGATTTGAACCCAGTCTGGCTGCAGAGCTCTTCCCTGTGCAGTGCTTCCTGTCAACAGAAAATGATCCAGTTCAGCAAGTATTGGTTTTGTTCCTATGGGCTATGCTGGTAGAAATTATAAGCATACTTCAAAAAAACTGCAAAAAGGGGAATTGAAAGGTAAATTTATTTTTGGTTGAAGCACAATTTTTGAAATCCACACAGTATTTTCATATATACATTTTCCATGAACTTTTTGAAGTACCCTCACGGTTCCTACAAGTCAAAGCCATGTTTTCAACCAAAACCAAAATGTAGATGCTTGAAGTAAATGGTATAGCACCTCACATACAGACTAAAATGAATAATAGAGCATATAAGTGGTCTGATACAGTTAATGTGCCTTTCTAAGTAATGTACCTGATTGTGGATGAGTGACTTGGGCACTAGGGAGAAGCTGTTCTTTCTATGTGTTCTAAAATAAGGAGGTTACTTGGCTACTGTTCAAACTCTAAATAGGTATATGGGTTGTAGCTATTTGACCTGAACCAACTTTGAATTCTCTCGAGTGCTTGTATGGTTCTATGGGAGCTGAAATGAAAAAACAATTTTTTTTTCTCCAAATGTTGTGTTTAAATTAGACTTTATTAAATCCTTGGCAAAATAGTGCAAGGCCAACAGGAAGGGGCTTCGTAAGTATTATATCATTCTTTTGTCAGAGTGTTCTCCTTTCTAGCAGGAAGTGTTGTGACTTGCTCTCTAAAGATGCAATTGTAAGAAGAATGTTGGGTTTCCAGATTGCCCTTCTGGGCGTGGGAGAAGGTTCTTTCTATTAGTGCTGCGAGAAAGGAACGAAACAGGTTTGCTCTCGTCGCAGAAGGGTAACTATTTTAATATTATTTTGTTAGGCTCTAACTTGCAGATTACTAAATATTTAAGCAGAAATTCATGTTTTAAAGCTGGAAATTCCTGTTACTTATTGGGAAGGCTAAACGTTGAGAGTCACTTTCAAAATAATATTTATTCAAGTAGAACCAAGTTTGTTTTACAAGCAATTATTTTGGAAGTTTAGAATCTAACCTGTTCTGTGTATATTTCATGTTTTCTTTAATTTAAGAATGTTTTGGGGACTTTGTGCATTTGAAAAATTGGTCTTGAAATCCAAATTACATAGCTGGATTTATCACATTTGATACCAAAAGTTTAAATGCTAGAAATTATTCTCTATGTAGATTGCCAGGGGTGAGGAACATGGGATTCTAAATGTTTTTGATCCCTGTTAAATGATTTTTCAAAATTCAAGAAATGGAAGTTGAGGTGACGATCATGACAGAACATGCCATGATTAGATTATCACTCTGCTATTGCAAACTGACTTATGTCAAACAGTAGTCTTGGTGTTTATAATTTACAAGATGTCTGAAAAGCACTGCTGATGTAGGTTAACGTGGCAGTGATAGTGATTTCTGGTGCTCATAGATTCACTGGGGTTTTCTGTCACCTGGTGATCAGGTAAGTTTGATAATTTTTTCCTATATTTCTGGCAAAGGGAAGTATAGGGAGTATATAGCAAATCCTGACTCTGAGTTAAGAGTCACCTGTCTAATTGATTGAACTTAGTATAATGGTATGAAGTGCAAAGTAAAGTACGAAACAAGTGAATCTCGGTGCTTCAATCAACAAGTACTGCATTTGAGAACATATGAGTAAGGTATATAACACTTGCAAGGAGCACTTTCAGTGACAGATCAGATTTCTGCTGAACTTAAAGTGGAAGCTGAAGTTGTGTGTTACCTGGTGATTTCTGACCTGTAGGTCATAACACTGTGTGGTATTTTCGTGTTGAGTTGATGCTGCTAGCTAGCCTGATCTTGCCTGGCCATATGCACGTGTGTGGGCCCCCTCCCCTGTGCAGCCGTGACATTTGCCCTGGGCTTCTTTCAAACATGTTAATTTTTAGAGGAAAAGAGGCTGCAAATACCCCTCAGGTCTGAGGGTTAATTCATTTCGTTAGCAGATTTATTTTTTCTGTAATTCATTTAGATTTCTTTTGGAGGATGTAAAAGTTTACTTAAGAAACATGGAAGGGATTAAACTTTTTTAAAGTGCCCTATTTCAGTCCTAGGAGCTGATAGGTCTTAGCTTTGTAAAGATAGGGGAAGGAAGAGTGTCTTTGGGGGTTTGATATATTATTCTTCATCATAGGAAAAGGGACTTTTAGATCATTATTAAGACTTGCATTGAATATGTACAAAATTCTTGTCTGACAAGCATTGAAAGCTATCTTTCATCTCGCTGAATTAAACGTTTCAATTTTTGGAAAAGTGATTAACGTATATTTTTAAATAGCCTTTGCTTTCAGATCTTACCTTTGTTTATTAAGTACAAAAAGAGGAAAGGAAACTTTTACTTAAAATGGAAGCATTTGATGTTTCTCCAGGAAATGACACAGGATTGGGCACCCTTTGGGGTTTAAGTGACTCATAGATATTGGCCCTGAAAAAAAAATTAACTAAAATCTAGCAGATGCTTGAATCTAGCACCAAATAGAGGTATTTCCAGAAAAAGGAATTCATTTCTTGATAATAATGTAGGAGTGAAATCATTATATGTGTGGTATTTAAAGTCATTCAGGGAAGAGACATAGGAAGGGAGGAGCAAAAGAAGAGGGAAAATCCTGGTAAATGTAGACTCGGTGGTGGGTTTATGGGTAGTTGTTATATTGTTTTTTATTTTGTATACACTGAAAATTTTCCTAATAAAAATGGAAGTCTGACTAGTTTGAGGTAATTTATATTTATTTCTAAATGTTAATTGTTCTCTATAAATTGCAGGCCTGTCAAAACATCATCTGTGTATGATGTATCTTACTGTAAAGGTGAAACCTGCTCCTTGTAAGCCAACATTGTTGCCAGTAAAAGCAGTTTCTTTAAAAAAAAAAAAAACAACCCTGTTTCTGTTTGACTTTCAGCTAAATTCAAAGGACAGTTTGCAAACATCTTGAGTTTTGTAGTATACTGAAGTGTTAAACAAGAGGAGAAAGTGAAAACATGATAATAGGCCAGTTGCATGTGAAGAATGTGAGCACCTTATTATGTCTTGAGAATTTTGTTCCCAGCCGGCTCCCATAGCATATGTATTTTTCAGATCACACAAGGTGACTGATAGCCTGTGTGCCCTTGTGTAGGTCTACTTGTTTGCCATACATCACACCATCAGCATTCATTTATTCAACACACATCTACTAGGCGCTTGTTGTGCACGAGATGCAAAGTCAAGATACCAACTCGTCTTTCAAAGAGTGCACAGACTGCTGGAGGAGACAGAAGAAGTAGATCGTCTCTCACTGACAGAGTTGACAGGACTCTAGGGAAGGCCAGGAGCTGGTTAGCAACTATGACCCTGTGGTATACTTTTTTTGAAATAGTTCAAGCAGATGGTCTCATTGGTTGTGGGTGTTAGAGACATAGGAAGAGGACAAAGATAGCTCAGTTCTGTTTGTGGTTTTGGACATCTCTGTGCATGCTCCTGCAATCCTTTTTGTAATTTATTTTTAATTGACATTAAAATCACACCAATTTGGGGGAAACTATGTGATGTTTTGATGCATGTATACATTATGTAATATTAAAATCCATATAAGCATATTTGTCTCCTCAAACATTTATGATATCTTTGTTGCAAAAAAAATTAGGATCCTGTCTTCCGGGAAAGGCATCTGGCCTAATGGTTAGGGTAGCTGTGTCCCACACTGGAGTACCTGAGTTCCAGCTCTGACTTCCAGTTCCAGCTTCCTGCTAATGCAGATCATACTACTCACATGGGAGACCTGGATTGAGTTCCTGGCTCCCAGCTTCAACTTGACCTAGCCTTGGCCATTACATGCATCTGGGGGAGAAAACCAGTGGATGGGAAGTCTATTTGTCCCTCTTCTGACTTTTTGCATTTCAAAAAAAAAAATTTAAGATTTATTTATCTGAGAGAGCACCAAATCCTAACCACTAGACCACTAGAGAAGATAGGTTTATTTATTTGAAAGGCAGAGTGACAGAGGGAGAGAGACCTCCCATCCACTGGTTCACTCCCCTAAATGGCCACAACACAAAGGGCTGTGTCAGGCTGAAGTCAGGAGCTCCATCTAGGTCTCCCTAGTGGGTGACAGGGACCCAAGTATTGAGTCATCGTCTGCTTCCCAGGTGTGTTAGGGAGCTGGATCAGAAGCAGAGTAGCTGGGACTTCAACTGGCACTCCAAAATAGGATATGGGCATCCCATGCAGCACCTTAAGTGGTTGCTCCACAACCCTGACCTCTAAACAAAAGTATTTTCTTAAAAATCCTTTCTTCCAGCCTTTCTGAAGCAGACAGTACATTATCATAATCTATAGTCCCCATACTGTACAAGAATATCACAACTATTTTTATTTGCCATCTGGGCTCCCTGCCCTTTTTTTTTTTTTTTTTTTTTTTTTTTTTTTTTTTTTTTTACAGGCAGAGTGGACAGTGAGAGAGAGAGACAGAGAGAAAGGTCTTCCTTTTCCGTTGGTTCACCCCTTAATGGCCGCTGCGGCCAGCGCACCGCGCTGATCCGAAGCCAGGAGCCAGGTGCTTCTCCTGGTCTCCCATGCAGGTGCAGGGCCCAAACATTTGGGCCATCCTCCACTGCACTCCTGGGCCACAGCAGAGAGCTGGACAGGAAGAGGAACAACCAGGACAGAATCTGGTGCCCCGACCGGGACTAGAACCCGGGGTGCTGGCACCGCAGGTGGAGGATTAGCCTAGTGAGCCGCGGCACTGGCCTCCCTGCCTTTCTTAAACCTTTACACAAGGAGCCTTCAGAAAGTTCAAGGAAAATGTATATTATGAAAAAAATTATGTGTGGATTTCAAGTTTTTTGCACCAAAACAACCTTATCTTGTAAAAATATTGTATACAAATATATGTTTTACATTTTAAAAAGTTATTTATTTATTTGTAGGGGAGAGAGCGCGAGCCAGCAAGTGAGCTTGCATCCACTGGTTCACTCCCCAAATGCCCACAATGGCCAGGACTGGAACAGGGTCTAAGTTGGAGCTGGGAACTCAATCCAGGTCTTCCCCATGTATGGCAGGGACCAATTACTTGAGCTATGGCCACTGCTTCCTGGGGGTCTGAATGAGCAGGAAGCTGGAGTCAGGAGCTAGAGCTGGGAATCAGCTCTAGGACTCAGATGTGGGACTTGGGTATCTTAACCAACCACTGCAGTAAATGCCCACCCCCTAATCCATTGCGTTTTAATGAGTAACACCTTATGGCAGCGAAGAAAATGAAAGTCTTTACATTGTGTGGCAGAATCAAGCCCAGGTGGGGAATGGGCATCTTAACTGGTGTTTTAACCACTTAGTGCCCACCTCAAACTTAGCCATTACTTCCATTTTTACAGGAACGTTTTGAGGCCTTCTTCTCTATGTCTCCTAAATCTGAAGGAGTTGTTGGAACAGCACCCTTGCAGGAGAAAGCGGTTTCTTCTTCACCTTCCACAGTAGACAATTGTTTAAATCTCCTTATGTCCAAGGCCAATTGTTGTTATAGGTAGGCAGCTACATGGGGTTGGATAAAGGGTAGAGCTGGCCTTCAGTAACGGTGCCTTCCAAAATGTACTTCTCAACTGATTTGGAATTTGAAACATATTTCATTATGGATATAGAAAGGTTTTTTTTTTTCAGATTACTTAACAAATGTGCTTGAAATTTTGTACCATGTTCCCTGAATATTTTGGTGTTCAGGTTATTCTAATCAAAATGAATTGTAGATGCATAGTTGCAAACTTTATCCAAATTTGCGTTCCATTAGCCAACTGCTTTATTCTCTAGTTTGTTTGTTTATTTATTTGTTTATTGTAGTGTGCTTACTAGAAAGTTTTAGATTACATTTCTATTTTTTACCTTTTTTTAAAAAAAAAGATTTATTTATTTCAAAGGCAGAGTTACAGAGAAGCAGAGGCAGACACAGAGAGATCTTCCATCTGCTGGTTCCCTCCCCATATGGCCGCAACAGTTGGGGCTTGGCTGATCCGAAGCCAGGAGCTTCTTCTTGGCCTCCCACGTGGGTGCAGGGTCCCAAGTACTTTGATCATCCTCTGCTGCTTTCCCAGACCATAGCAGAGAGCTGGGATCGGAAGTGGAGCAACCAGGATTCAAACTGGTGCCTGTATGGGATGCTGGCACTGAAGGTGGCAGCTTTACCTGCTATGCCACTGCGCTGGCCCCAACTCTCTAGTTTCTAATCCTATACAACATAGTCAACATATGTAACAATTTGCCATAAGAAAATGCTGTCAGTTTTATTTGGAGTATCTGAAGGCATCCTTTGTTTAGTTTTACAATTTTCGGCTGAAATGTTAGTTACCAGAAGACCTGGGCTGAAAAAGAGTCTCAGTAAGCAAAGTCTGCTGTACACATTGAATGTTGCTTTCATAGAAGTTTGCTCTCCGCATTGACCATAGTAAGCCATTTTTAATAATGCTGACATGCTACAATGGATGAAAAGTAGAACTCTCCACTAACTCTTTCTGCTGCTTTAACTTCTCCTAAATTGTTAGCACTAGGGACCTCTAACACCTGTGAGGGAACTCAGAGTTTGACTTGACCCTCAGAGCAACAGGTCACTAATGAGAATGATGTGTCAGGCGTCTTAAACTGTCCAGTTACTCCTTTACCAAGCCTGCATGAGTTTTCTAAAAGGAAGCCAATCATACCCCAAACTACTTGCACTTTGAGAAAAATCCTGTAAGAAAAACCAATCCTAAAATCAAAAGTAACCCTAGGTGTTTGGTTATGTTTGTATTTAGACCAAGTTATTAGCACTGATACAATAGGAGTGGTTATTCGCAGTACTTAGCATTCAAGAGCATGAAATTAAGCAATGTTAGCTACGGTGACACAGAATCTTGGCCTGTATAGGAATGGATGTGTCACAAGACAAGGTAAGCATTTGAGTGCTTATTTTGAGAGTATGGTCTAAAACAGATTGTGGTCAGTGCAAGTTCTACACCAGTGTTTTGAAGAAAGAATTTTTGGAGCTCTGTATCATCTTTGCTGAACCTGCCATCTATATTCCATATGTTTCCCCCCAATTACAGTCTGGGTTATTTCAGTTCAAGGTTTCAATGAATCCCTTATGAAAACAAGTCAGTTGGCTACAGGGGCCACTGTCTACATTTTCTGGCTGCCATTCTTTTTTTTTTTTTTCTTTCTAGCCCAGCGCCACGGCTCACTAGGCTAATCCTCCGCTTGCGGCACCAGCACACCAGGTTCTAGTCCCGGTCGAGCTGCCGGATTCTGTCCCAGTTGCCCTTCTTCCAGTCCAGCTCTCTGCTGTGGCCCGGGAGTGCAGTGGAGGGTGGCCCAAGTACTTGGGCCCTGCACACGCATGGGAGACCAGGAGGAAGCACCTGGCTCCTGGCTTCAGGTCAGCGCGCGATGCACCGGCCACAGCGCGCTGGCCGCAGTGGCCATTGGAGGGTGAACCAACGGCAAAGGAAGACCTTTCTCTCTGTCTCTCTCTCTCTCATTGTCCACTCTGCCTGTCAAAAAATAAATAAATAAATAAAAAAGATTTTTTTTCTTTGAAAGGCAGGATGACAGAGAGAGAGAAAGATCTCCCATCTGCTGGTTCACACGACAAATGGCCACAATAGCCATGTCTAGTCCAGGCTGAAGCTAGGAGGCCAGAAATCCATCTGGATCTCTGTTGGGGTCTTAAGCCTGAGGCTGGCCCCTGACCAGCAGAAAACAGTACAGGCACTCCCCGAGAAGGCGAGGTAAGGTCGACGGGTCAAGCACACACCGCAGCAAGCACCTGTGAGTTCTGTCGAAGCAGGAACTACTTTATTGAGGAAGTGTACAGGCTTATAAGGCTTACAAAAGACATGCAGTAGGGGAGCCAATCAGCGAAAAGGTCATGCAGGCATGGGTGGACCATGCACAGGGGCATCTTAAGCAAAGTATAGGGATCATGCACTGTCCACGTGTCCGGAACTAAAGTGGACCTATCCCTTCCAGTGGTCTGATCTTACGTAGCTTAACCACAGCAGCCGCAGACACGCCCCTCGAACATCCGCCAGGTGCCATATTGTAATGGAGGTTTTAGGCAATGCCCAACAGATCTCCCACATGGGTGGCAAGGCCCCAAGCACTTGGACTGCCTTCCTCTGCCTTCCCAAGGAGCGTTAGCAAGAACCTGGGTTGGAAACAGAGTAGCCAGGACTTGAACTGGTGCTTGGATACGGGGCTGCTGGCATTGCAAGTGGCAACTTAACCCACTGTGTCACAACACTGGCTCCTTGGCAGCCATTCTTTTTTCTCAGTTTCATTGTTATATATGTTATTAGCTTTTAAAGTATCTTCCACTGGCTGTACCAGGCATGGGCCTTCTCGCTGCAAAGCAATGTGTAGTTTGTTTTTTCTTTTAATGTTAAGAGAATTTAATTACCTTCCTTTGCACATATTCTTTTAATTTTAGATTTGCCGCATAGTGCAATTTTGGGGGCAAAGTCACTTACCCAGCCCAATACTTGTTCCTCTCCCAATACAATTGAGAGGATGACGTTAATGGAAGCTTACAGCCTTACCTTTCACATTCTAATGTCTGTAACCACTGGATATTAGGCATGCTAATTATCAGTACCCTTGAAAGACTGTTGTCAGTTTGGAATATTTTTAAGCCATGCCTATGTATCCAGCATCAAGTAAGTTATTGTGGGAGAATGTGTAAGAAAGATGAAGTTTAGGCTCTGTTCTCCAAAAATAATCTTGAAATAAGACTTACAGAGCAAGAAATTAGACAAATTTTTGTGTGCTGTTGATGAAAGAATTGTTCTCTTTTCTTGAAGAAAATTATTCTCTTTGACCAAATTTGCAGATCAAGGTTTTGGAATGTCTGGCACATGAGCCATATTAAGACTTGCAAAATCATTTGGTCTATCCCTACCAAGGCAACTGAAGGTGGGACTCAAAATACAATAAAACTATAGCAAGCTAATTTTTAAGTTGATAATTTTCATGGTCCACCACTGGTGTTATAAATATCCAAATGGCCCTTGGCAGAAAAAAAGTTTCCCCACCCCAATTATGAAGGAGGCAGATGAACTGAATCAAGCAGGATGATGGGTGTTCCAGCCAGACTTTCCTCCATTTATGTAACTGTAGGAGGAGATCTCTAATTAAATTGCTAACTTTTGTGGCAAAAGTCTAAATTCTGTGGGAGTTGAAGAGAAAGATGAGCTGGAGGTGGAGTGACAGGGAAACATGCTTTGGGAGAGGTTGAAGCTTCTGCTGAATCCTGAAAAGTGACTAGAATTAGGAAGACAAGAAAAACAAAAAAGAAGGCATTTAAAGTGTGAGAAGTAGATAAAGAGGGAATCCTTAGTTGGAAAGAGGGAAAGAAGAGGGCAGGCTAAAACCAAAGGTGCTGATGTAGGAGTTAACAGGGTGTGTTCAGGAGGATGGTTATAATCCAAGAGCTTGCTCTGAGTGTAGCTGAAAAGTAGGCTGCTTAGGTGTGACTAGTAGATCCACTCTAGAAGATCTGAAATATCAGGCAGAGATTAGACCATCTGCTTAGGCATAAGCAATTATAGCATCGTGAAAGAGGACTGACATGACCAAATGGTGTGTGGATACTCGTTGTGGGTCATTTTGAATTCAAAGATCTTTTTGAATTCTGGGTTCAAGAATTCTGGACCTTTAAATTTTAAAAAACTTATTTTATTTGAAAGGGAGAGAGAGACAGAGCTCGATCTGATCTGCTGGTTCACTCACCAAATGCACTCAACAGCCAGGGTTGGACCAGGTCAAAGCCAGGTGCAAGATACTCAGTCTAGGTCTCTCCTTTTGGTGGAAGGGACCCAAGTACCTAAGCCATTACTGACTGCCTCCCAGGATGTGTATTTGCAGGGCATTGAAATCCACAGCCCTGCCGGGACTGGAACCCAGACACTGTGTTACGGGATGCAGGTGTCCCAAGTGATGTCTTAACTGCAGGCCCAAATGCCATCCCTCAAAGAATGCACTGTATTGGTGCTGTGGAGAATACAGCGATTAGCAGGCTGTATTTCTACTCTACTAGGTCTTGTTGAAGAAATAATGTCACTCAACAAGTTGTCATTGAGGAGACTGTCCAGCATAATGGTTGAGAGTACTGCCATGTGTCAGATAGGCCTGGATTTGACACCAGGTCTGCCTCTTTCTGACTGTATGACTTCAGACAAATTACTCAACTTCTCTAAGACTGTTCAGTGTTCTGTAAAAGTAGGAATAACAACATTACCTTGTTTGTAAAGGTTTTCTGAGAAGTAACTTACATAACATTCTAAAAAGCATGTAGCAGAGTCAATATGAAATCCTTCCTGTTAGCTGCTATAATACGTTGTAATGAAATATTATATTTTAAATATTATTCTCTGCTCTGTGCAGGCACTGTGATAGGGGATGAGAATAAGAGGATGAATGGGGTATATGCTCTCTGCCATCAAAGTGATTTGTATAACAGTATTGAATGCTAGCCTTCTGGTGACTGTGTTTTTCCAAATTTTTAAAAAAAAAAAAAGTGATACATATGGTCTGACAGTGAAACAAGATATTTAAAATTGGAGCTCTGTGATTGAAGCCAGTACTGGCTGTAATAGAAGAAAACGCCCAGTTCTGTGAGAGTACTGGGATGAGCAGCGTCTTATGTGGGTGGGGACAATCCAAAGAGCTTTTCAAGAGTAGATTGGGAGATGGGTGAAGAACGTTGGAGTGTAGAGAACACAGAGGGACAGGAATGGACATGGGGAAATAGGGGGCCTGTCTGGGGAACAGGGATTTTTAAAGTGTAGCTTTCAAGGGTGCGGTCCATGTGAGTGGGGTGACATTGGCAAAGACAGGCAGATATTAGCTCAGAACAGTTGAAGGTCTTGAGTGCTGTGCTACAAAGCTGGGACTTTATTTGCTATGGAATGTCTCCTAAGAGCTGCTCCTCAGGAAGTTAGTCATGCAAAGATTGCATTGGAAGGAGACAAGACTGCAGACAGATCAGCTACAAGGCCAGATGTGAGGTGATGAAGGAATACGATGGCAGAATCCCAGGGCTAGCACAGGAAGACTCCAGAAGGCTTCGTGATTGACTCACCCTCCCTCAGTTCCTTATGGGCCAAACTGCTGTCTTAGATTGACGTGCCTGGAAACTTCAGAAAGTAGGCAAATTGAAAACAAGACTTGGTTTGTCAGGAGAAAGAGTTGGGGGGAAATAATGTGGCGGTAAATTTAGACTTTCCCACCTCGAATTCTCTTTCCTGTCTTTCCTTCTGCCTTAATTGTGTGGACTCTTAAGTTGCAATCTGACCTTCTGCCTTAATTGTGTCTGTCACGAACCCTTAGGCGCAAAGCTGCAGCCACACTGTCTTTCTCCAGCTTCAGATATCATCTTCTCTTTGTGTCTCTGCCTAGAATACTTTTACCCCTGATGCCTATCTGAACAATTCCTGCTCAGTGCTCTAAGACAAAGTTCAAAAGTCACCTTCTCAGAAAACCTACCCTGACACCCACCACTTGGGTTATGTGACTGTAATAGCATGATAGCACTGAGCCAAAGTTCATGGAAAAGGAAAATTAGAAGATGAGTTTATTTTGGTGTAAAAATTTGTGAAATTTATGCATACAAGAGGTCCTCAAAAAGTTCATGACAAAATACATATTATGAGAACAATTATGTCAAAATTTTTTTTTGCACCAAAATACACTTCTTACTAATTCTACTTTTTCACAAACTTTTAAAAACACTTGACTTTGGTTAATTATTTGAGAGGCTCTCCAGATGCCTGGGACAGCTGGGATTGGGCCATGCTGAAGCCAGGAGCCAGGAACTCAATTCAGGTCTCCCACATGGGTGGCAAAAACCTAATCACCAGCAAGCCACTTAGCTTTGCCTCCCAGCGTCTGTACCAACTGGAAGCTGCAGAGCCAGAGATCAAACCCAGGCACGCTGATGTAAGAATGGTTACGGCATCTTAGCCACTAGGCCAAACCCCTGCTCCATACTTTTTTGAAGCATCCTCTTATTACATCCATTTTCCCATATATTTCCCCTACTAAACAGTAAGCTCTTCCAGAGAAAAGAGGATTTGGGCGTCCTAATTGTGTGTCTCTGCAGCACCCAACAGTGTCTTGTACATACTAAGCCTTCAGTTAGGATCAGTATAGTGGTGGGTATTGGGTACATTGGCCGGGACTGTGTATGTGATGTGTGCATACCGCATCGCAGTGCCTGGATTCACTCCTGATTCTACACATGCACTCTGGGAGGCTTAGTACTTGGGTCCCTGCCACCCACATAGAAGATCCAGATTGAGTTTCTGGTTTGTGGGTTCTGCCTGACTCAGCCCCAACTGTTGCAGGCATGTGGGGAGTGAATCAACATAATTGGGAGCTCTCTGTTTCTCTACCTTTCACATTAAAAAAAAGACATAATGCATTTTTAAAATAAAGATTTGGTGAATATAATAAGTAGGTGAATGTAGTAGACATTTGGAGTAAAATCTTCTGAAGTCATTAGGAAACACAGCGCTGGAGCTTGAGTAATAGAAGAGTAGGTGAGCGCTGGCGCAGAGTGTTGCCCAGCCAACTAACCTGGAGACTAGTGCTGTTGACTTTCCTAACTAGGGAGGAGGCAGGGTGGCGGTTTCTGTTGGTACAAGTGGGTATGTAAAGCGTGGGTGTTTCAAAGCACCACCTGTTTTGGATAGAGGAAGATGACAACACCTCTTTTCTGTTGACCACTCTTGAATTGTTCACATGTACCGGTGGCTACATTGCTTTTTTTTTTTTTTTTGGTAGTCATTTATAATGAAATAATGGATTTGTGTGTGTTTTTGTCCACCTTTTTTTTTTTTTTTGCTTTCTTCTTCATGAAACGAGCTTAAGTATGTGTTGCCCAATGTCTGTTTTAAGTAATCAGCTTCTCTTTCCCAATTCTATTTATCCAGCATGCCAGTGGCTGGGATAAAGTCTAACACAAATATCCCATCTTTATCCTTTACTTGCCTGTCAATTTCACTAAAAAAATATGAAGTTCATAATCAAAGTTGACCCTCCACAGAAGAGCTTCCCGGGGTGTCAGCCATGCCTCCTAAACCTGACGTGGAACTGAATGACACACACTAGCAGGTAGATTAGCCAGTGAGTCACATACCTAAGGTGAGCTGCCTTAGGAAATGAGAACAGATACCCCTCCTGCCTTCACTCAAACACCTTTCAGAATTTGAGTAATAGTTTCAGGTAGTTGTAGGTGCACCTTTCTCAGCAAAGATTTGTGTTCAGGGTTTATGTTTAGTTAAATGAGCTGGTGGAGTGGTTTCATAATTGCTGTATTGTTAGTCAAACTCTGTAATTAGGGATGACTTCATAGGCATAAGATTCTTCTATGGGTGACGCCCTGAATTCATACCCAGTTGTATACCATATTCTTTTATGAAAGCAAACAAACAAACAAGGTTCTGTTTGCTTTTCTGTTACTCCCTTAGTTGAACAATCTGTTTTCCCAGGGTCTCCGAAGTTCAGGAAGAGAGGCCTTGCTTTTTGTCCTGCTTCTATCCCTTTCCGGAGGAGGCAGGCACAGGAGCTAGGGAGGAGACAGAATCCGGGACAGATCAAAGTGATTTCAGGAGGCAAGAAGTCAGGAAAATGGAGAGATCCTGGGAGGTTTTGTTTATATTTCATTTGCTGAATTTAAATGCAGGGAACATATATTTCTCTTTCTTTCAATATTAGTTTTCTCTCTCATATGTCATGTAAAGGAAGTTCAATTTTATGGAAAGAGAGTCTGGAGAAAAGATATATTTCAAAGTCAACCTTTATTTTATTTTAAACTCTTAACCTTTTATTTTACATTGCTTATGGAAAAATGTGCAAATTCACAATGTGATAATATTGATAAGCTATTAGTTGTTTTGGAAAATGGTCCTGAAATATTTAAAGTAAAATTTGTATTATTACTTTTGAATATCAGCCATCTGTCTTTCATGCTGTATTTAGAAACTGTGTTTAGAAACTGGTCTTATGAAAGAGCCAAATTAAGTTGTGGATTAAAAAGTGGCTGACAGGTTTCTTTAGGCCCATCCTTCTTAAATTACCTTGACTAAAGGCTTATAATTTTTGTATATGAGGGAGACTATTATGTTCTGTAGTCAATAATTATAGGAGAGATGAGATAACTTTTCATGTACCCCATTTAAAAGACTCTTACTAGGACTAATGCCTAGTGTTTATATGGCCTCTCACAATTACTTAGGCAGTCATTTGTTGACCTTTTTCTTTCATTAAGGATTTGAAGGTGCCATATAATCCTTTATAGTGTGCCTTCACATATGCCATCTTAGTCTTCATGAGGAACCTAGGGAAGGAGCCATTATTATACTGCTGTTTTCAAAGGAAGAACCAGGCTTATGGAGATTAAATGAACTGGTTTGTGAACCCACTGCTAGGAAATAGCAGAACCAGGACACAAATGGATGGCTTCTGATTCTGTGACTCACAATCTATCCATTAGAACATACTCCATTCTTGGGGAAGGAACAACACCCTTGGTTTAAGTACTCCGGATTAAATGAAGTGTCGGGGGGGGGGGCAGTAATGATGTCAAATTTTCTGTTTTGCTGCCTGAGTCCAGAATCTGGTATGGTTTATTTGCTTTGAGAGAAAAAGGCCATATATGAATGCCCTATGAAGAAGAATAGAGCCTCTAGTATTCAAATTTGTTAAGATTTTAATTTTTAAAAATCTTCAGTCATTTCTAAGTTTATCTAATGTGATGTTTTCTGCCAAGATAGGCTTAATTCCTTGATTTCCTTAAAATATACTATCAAGAACCATTTTTTTATTCATAGCAGGAAAAATCTTCATTAAACAACCTATTTTAAACTTCAGATTGAGGCCAGCTTTGTGGCACAGTGGAATAAGCCACAGCTTGAAACTCCAGCATGCCATGTTGGATTGCCAGTTCAAGCCCCTCCCATGTTGGAGTGCCAGTTGAACTTCCAGCTACTCCACTTCTGATCTAGCTTCCTGCTAATGCATACCCTGGGAGACAGCAAGTGCTTGGGCCCCTGCCACCCACCCATTTGGGAGACCAGATGGAGTTTCTGGATCCTGTCTTTGGCCTAGTCCAGTCACTCTGCCTTTCAAAAAATGAGTGAATAAATCTTTTTTAAAGAGCTTCAACTGGCAAATTTAAGAATTGTAATTTTTATCAATTAGAGCATATGTTGTGAGCCTTTTAAATGTGACTATACTTTTTACTTTGACCTTCAGTACTTCAGAGGAGTGTTTCTATATTTACTTTAAAATAACTCTCTCTCTCTCTGACCGAAGTTTTCTTGGAAATGTTTTGGAGATGTGTGCATGTTCCTGTTCTTTTTTTTTTTTTAATTATTTGTGTGTCAGAGAGAGAGAGAGAGAGAGAGAGAGAGAAAGGCCATCTATTGGTTCACTCCTCAAATGCCCACAATGGCTGGGGCTAGATCAGGCCAAAGCCTGAAGACAGGAACTCACTCCAGGTTTCCCACATGGATGGAAGGAACTCAATCACTTGAATCATCGCCACTGCCTCCAAGGGTCTGCATCAGAAGGAAGCTGGAATCAGGAGCCAGAGGCAAGTATCTACACCCGGGCACTCTGATATAGAATGCTGGCATCCTAACCGGTGGTTTAATTACTGTACCAAACCCCTGCCACCAATTCTTCTTTTCACTCTTATTTAGGAGTGCCTCTTTTTTTTTTTTTTTTTTTTTTTTTTTTTTTTTTTTTTTTTTGACAGGCAGAGTGGACAGTGAGAGAGAGAGACAGAGAGAAAGGTCTTCCTTTGCCGTTGGTTCACCCTCCAATGGCCGCCACGGCCGGTGTGCTGTGGCCGGCGCACCGCGCTGATCCGAAGGCAGGAGCCAGGTACTTATCCTGGTCTCCCATGAGGTGCAGGGCCCAAGTACTTGGGCCATCCTCCACTGCACTCCCTGGCCACAGCAGAGAGCTGGCCTGGAAGAGGGGCAACCGGGACAGAATCTGGTGCCCTGACCGGGACTAGAACCCGGTGTGCCAGCGCCGCTAGGAGGAGGATTAGCTTAGTGAGCCGTGCGGCACCGGCCACGGCCAGGAGTGCCTCTTAATGTCTCCTGTAGATGGAAAATCTGAGGTATAGATGTAAAAGAAATCACTCTAGGCCTTTATTAAGATAAGCAAACAGGAATAAGAAACCAGAAAACTTAAAAAGCTCATGGAAAATAAGTTTTTGGGTAGAAACATTTTTTTGAAATCCTTAAATATGAGAAGTTGTCAGAAAGTCTATGGAAAATGCATATTATTAAAAATGTGTGTGTGCATGTGTAATATGTTGGATTAATTTTTTTAGAGTAAAGTGGTACCTTAAAATAATTTCTGTGATTTCTAAGCATTTCCTAATTTTGTCCAAGGAACATCCTGAGATGGAATTACTAATCCTTAAAGTTTCCACAGACTTTTTTTCCTTCTAACAACTGGGCATTTGTACCTTTTATTGTAGCCACTAATTTACTTTGTGTTGTTTTGTAATTATTTACAGATTTGCCTCTCCAGTTATAAATAACTTGAGGGCAGGAAGTAGGCATATAACAGATACCTAAAATATTGGTGGCATTTCAGGAGGAGAGAGGTAGGGGGAAGGCATGAGGGGGAAGGCAGTAGAGAAGAGGTGGAGATTTCTACCCTATTCAGCACTGTGCCTGCAGAGGGGACATTGGGAAAGGAGAGTTTCATGAGAAACCACCTGGGCAACAGGGAGAAGAGGGTGGGGGGAGGGTTATTATGTCCAGAGCCATCATTTCTGATTTTAGTTTTTGTGTAGACATGATGTGGCAGTACTGGTTGAGCATCCCAAATCCAAAAGTCCTCCGAAATACTCCAAAATCCGAAACTTTTTGAGTGGTGATATAATGCCAAGGAGTGGAAAATTCCACACCTAACTTCATGTGAAGTATCACACTCAGAAAGCAGGTACACCAAGAATGCTGTGTAAAATTACCTTCAGGCCATGTGTGTCAGGTGCAAATGAAACTTAAATGGCTTTCAGGTTTAGCCTTCGGGCCTGTCTTCGAGGTATCTCACGCTTATGTAATATTCCAAAATGCAAACAAAAATTTCAAAATCTGAGACACTTGTGATCCCAAGCATTTAGGATAAGGGGCATTCAACCTGTTTGGAAATAAACTCAGTTGTGTGTTGAGTTTTTTGAGTGTGTGTGTGTGTGTGTGTGTGAAAAACCTTTCGAGGTCACCTGTTTAAGATTTTTCTCACTTTCAAACATTCTATAATATTGTTCCACATGGTATAATTCATGGAGATGGGAAATAATTGTGTACTGAGAACATGAGTGCTTGATATATGTATAAAGAAAATTGGAATTAATCCTGTCTAGTGTTTCCGCATTCAGCAGTGTTGAATATCCTACTAGTGAAATATAGATTACTTTTAGAATTACTCTTCTTAGGTTGTAGCTTAATTACGAAATTTTACTTTTTATTCTTAATCTTTAAAATGATGAACTTCATATCTAACTGGAGATGTTTCTTTGCCTCATAGATCCTGAGAGCACTCTGAAGGAGTTTTTAACCCAGCCTATCTTCTGTAACTTTGTCCATCTTTACTGGCTTTTTAATATTATAGGTAAGAAGAGCTTCTGAAGGGACAAGTTCTGTTGGTTTTTTTACAGTCTAGGTTTATTTAGTTTTTAAAATGCCAGTACTATATGGGTGTGGCATTATGGTGAAAGCTAGTAATGTTGTATGGTCATTTTAAAACATCCCTAGGATTTGAGAAATCTGAGTTGAAATTGCAGTTCCAAGGTCCTGCTGGACCCTACGTCATCTAATAAGAAAAAGGGAGGGCGGACATTTGGCACAGTGACTAATCGCCACTTGGGACAATCACATCCCATAAATAGAGTGCTTGGGCTCAGGTCCCAGTTGCCCTCCTGACACCAGCTTCCTGCTAATGAGTATGGTAGGAGGCAGTAGGTGATGGATCAAGTACTTGGGCCCCTGCCACCCACGCAGGAGACCTGGATTGAGGTTTGGGCTTCTGACTTTGGCCTTGCTCAACCCTGGCTGTTACCACCATTCAGGGAGTGAACCAGCAGATAGAATGTTTCTCTCTCTTTCTCTCTCTGCCTTTCGAATAAATAAAAATAAAAGATTCTTGGGGCCGGTGCTGTGGGGCAGCAGGTTAAAGCCCTGGCCTGAAGCGCTGGCATCCCATATGGGCATCATTTCTAGTCCCAGCTGCTCCTCTTCCAATCCAGCTCTCTGCTATGGCCTGGGAAAGTAGTACAAGATGGCCCAAGTCCTTGGGCCCCTGCACCCATGTGGGAGACCAAAGGAAGCTCCTGGCTCCTGGTTTTGGATCAGCTCAGCTCTGGCCATTGTGGCCATCTGAGGAGTGAACCAGCAGATGGAAGACTTCTCTGTCTCTCTTTGTAACTCTGTCTTTCAAATAAATAAAATAAGTCTTTAAAAAAATAAATAAGTGATTAGTTTTACAAATAATATTTATATCATAGGATAGTTATAAGAGTTTGGAGGATTAAAATGCATATGAATGTATTTAATGTGGTTTAGGACACATAATTGTTGAATGAATGAAATTGATTGAGTGCCTTACTATGTGCCTGGGATTGTGATAAATTCTAGAAGTAACAGTGCTGAATAAAAGAGCAATGTGGCCCAGCTCTGCTATGAATCCCCATCACATATCCCCTTGACCCCACTTCTCTGTATGAGTATTATGCTCATTGGCAAAAAGATGAGTTGGTAAGTATTTTGTTGCCTTTTAAAAAATTGTCTAAAATGATACATATAAGTTCTCAAAATTTTATGGTTTATGAAAGTCAACAAAGAAAACAAAAAGAAACTTAACATATAAGATACATTTTTGGAAAGGCAACACATTTGTGGCAGTGATTCTATAAATGTTCGGAAAAGAGTGCAGATTGGTGCCGCCTCACATGGCGCACCACAATGTTAGGAAAAGAGGTGGAGAACAGAGATGAGGCAGGGTATGAATCTATAGCCAGACCAAATTTATTCAGAGAAAATAAATCTGCAGAGGTGGGAGACCAACTGCCAGCGTGCACAGATTGGCTATGTGGCAGAGAGCCCCAACCCCAGGGGCTGGGCCTTTTTATATCTTAGGTGGGCTAGGGACTGGGGGTCAGGGTAGGGGACAGCAAGCAGAGGTGAATTTCTCCATACTGGTCTTTCAAGTGGCCTCCGAACCTGGGGAAGAATGCGGGGGAGGGGTGTAAAGACAATAGGATGTGAGACCGAATTGACATTGAGGGACAAGGAATAAATTCTGACACGTATCTTTTGGGCAATGAGCAAGAATGGCTGAGGCTTATGTCTTTGTTCCATCAACAATGGCGTTATGTATGTGTCCAGATCTTCATAGATGTACAACCCCAAGAATGAAGACTAATGTACACTAGGGGCTATAGGTTATGATGACATGTCAGTAGTCTAGGATCATCAGTTACAACAAATGGACCACTGTGGTGGGAGACCTTGTGGTGGGGAAGGCAATGCATTTGGGGGGTATAAGAGATATATGGGAACTCTCTATACTTTCTGCGTAATTTTGCTGTAAACCTAAAGCTGCTCTAAAATTAATTCTGTTTAAAAAATAAGAGGGTTAAAAAAAAGCCAAAAAAAGATACCATATAGTCATTTTATCTTACTTTGTCCACAAATTATTAATAAGTTTGTATTTGAACATTATCCACTGTGACACAGACTTCCTTTATTGCAAGACTTGGCAAAGTTTTTCTGTAAAGGTTTAGATTGTCAATATTATATGCTAAGAGGTAAAATCAAGAATATTCTATATTACCAATATCAATAATATATTATTTTTACAAATTTTATAGGTAAATTTATAAAATATAATTCAGAACAATGTTAACTTCTGAAATAGAGGTCTGATAGAGTTCTTTATTTTTTTCTATGATAACATTTTACTTGATTGAGGTTCAGATGTACTATTCTCAATCATCAAAATTGACCCTAAAATGTCTTCGGTAAAAACCATATTTAGTTTGAGGATCATACAAAAAACACATAGTGATCCAGATATTGCCTATGGGCCTAGTCTACCAAGCTCTGCTCTACTGGTTAAACAGATTAAACAGGGACAAATTGGAAAGGGTACAAATAATTATGTGCATAAGAATGTGTGTATTAGCACACACTTGTGTGATTTGTCTTTCAAAACTAAATTTATTTCTTTTTGTCTATTCCTCTTCTCCTTCCTTTAACAGGAGTGATTGGTAAGTGTCAGTATGCTACTTGAAAATTAGTATTTCCACAGAGAATGATTTGCAAGTGACTTTGTGGAAAAATATTTTACATGCATCATTGGTCACGTAATTCTGACCTTCAGCTTTGACACATATAACCAAAAATTCCTGTGATGTATCTATTTCCTGTCATTGTTGGGTACCTTGGCCCTTCCTTATGCTCTTTGAACACAATTTAAGGTTTTGTCCTCAAAAGGAAGGTTTGGAAATATTTTTCCTGGTTAACTTTTAGTAAATGATGATTTCCATTTTTTGTATTGCAGCTGTAGGTGCAGATATGGTTTACCTATGCATATTGTTTTAGCAGTTACAATTCTGGTTAAATTAGCACTGAGCACATAGCAAGAGGGTTATATAATCATCACAATTTTTTTAAGTTTGAAATCTTGGCAATTTCTCTTTAGATCTTTAAATGGATGAGATGGCTACCACTCAGATTTCCAAAGATGAGCTTGATGAACTTAAAGAGGCCTTTGCAAAAGTTGGTGAGTATTTTTTGTCATACAGTTACAGTAGAACAATCTTTATTTGGTCCCCCTCAAAATTATTTATCTACAAAATGGTTCATCATGAACATTCGGGCAGAATAGTTAAAATAGATAAGGATAAAGTTTTGGAAGGTATACTTAAAATTGTTTTATTTTGGGGGTGGGCATTGTGGTGGTGCAGCAAATTCAGCTGCCGCTTGGTATGTCTGCATCCCATCCCGTATCAGAGTGCCAGTTGCTCTGTTTCCCATCTAGCTTCCTGCTAATGCATCCTAGGGGGCAGCAAATGATGGCCCAAGTACTTGGATCTGCCAACCATGTGGGAGACCCTGATGGAGTTCTTGGTTCAGCTTTGTCTTTTGAGGGCATCTGGGGAGTGAACCAATGAATGGAAGATCTCTGTCTCTCTCTCTCCCTCCCTCTCTCCCTTTCCCTCTCTTCCATCCTCCCTCCTACTCTCCCCTGTCCTCTCCCTCCCCCTCCCTCCCCTGTCACTCTGCATTTCAAATACATGAAAAAGTAAATAAGCATTTTAAAAACTTTCATTATTTCTAATTATATCTAGTATTGAATATGGGTAAGGGTTTTTAACCTAGGTTCCCAGTCATTAATTGAGGGCTACTGTAGCTCCTGAAAATTTTATGACAGATTTTGTTGTGTTATTATTATTGTATTTTATGTATCATATTTTTTCTGAAGAGAGAATTTGGAATGTTCACAATTCTCAGAGATATGTGAACCCTTGAAAACATTAGATATTGGGGGTGGTGTTATAGTGCAGACTTAAGCCACCACCTGCAATGTTGACATCCCATAAGGGTGCTGGTTCAAGTCCTAGCTGCTCCACTTCCCATCCAGCTCCTTACTAATGTACCTAGGAAAACAGAGGAGGATGGCCCAAGCTTCTACCCATGTAGGAGACCTAGATAGAGTTCTAGGCTCCCAGCTTTGATATGGCTCAGCCCTGGCCATTATGCCCATTTGAGGAGTGAACCAGCAAATGGAAGCTCTCTCTTTGTCTCTCCCTCCCTCCCTCCCTCCCTGTCTTTCTCTCTCTCTCTCTCTCTCTCTCTCTCTCTCTCGGTGTGTGTGTATGTGTGTGTGTGTGTGTGTTCCTCTCTCTAACTCTGCCTTTCAGGTGAATAAAGTAAATCTTTAAAACAAAAAGAAAATATCAAATGCCATTTTGCCCTTTCCTTATTAGCTTGGCCGTTTTTTCCTAAGATTTATTTATTTATATGAAAGTGAGAGAGAGAGAATATTAGTTCAGTCTTCCATCCACTGATTCACTCCTCAGATGGCTACAACAAGCAGGGCTGGGCCAGGCCAAAGCCAGGAGCCTACTAGTAGCTCTATCCAGGTCTCCCACATGGGTGCAGGGGCCCAAGCACTTGGACCATCTCCTGCTGCTTTCAAAGGCCATTAACAGGGAGCTGGATCAGAAGTGGAGCAGCCAGGACACGAACTGGCACCCATACGGGGTGCTAGCATTGCAGGAACTGGCCTATTAGGTCTCATTGCAGCCTTGTCCTGTATCTTCTGTGCCTTTGGATAATGCAACTTTTTCTTCCTTTTCACATTAAATAATAATATCAGTAGAAGATGAGAAGTCATATGAAATTGCAGAACACATCTTAGAACAGAGCAACTATGCAAGCAGTATTTGGTATTTACATTCCAAATTTCAGTGCTTGGGTCAAGTCTGTGGAAGCTAATGAGAAAACAGGTTAAGAACTGACTGTAAGTGTATACTCCAGTGAGTCCACATGTGCTGAGAGAGGTGGAGACTATTGCTCTTTGATATCCCCTAAAGGATATAAAGTTAGATCATGATTTGTTATTTCAATAAGAATTTACACTTAGACTGGTATTACAAATCCCTTTAGTGAAAAGTGAGGAAGTGTACATCACTATTCCCATATGTTTATGATGTCCATTTTCTTTTTTTGCTTTTTCTAAAGACTTACTCTATTGTTTATTTGAAAGCCAGACCCACAGAGAGAGGTCTTCCACCCACTGACTCACTCCCCAAACAGCCGCAACGGCTAGAGCTGAGCCGATCCGAAGCCAGGGGCCAGGAGCTTCCTCAGGGTCTCCCATGTGAGTGCAGGGGCCCAAAGACTTGGGCCATCCTCCACTGCCTTCCCAGGCGCATCAGCAAGGAGCTGGATGCAAAGTGGAGCAACTGGGACTTGAACTGGTGCCCACATGGGAATGCTGGCATTGTGGGCTGGGACCCCGACCTGCTGCACCACAGTTCCGGCCCCATGATGGCCAATTTCTATAAGACATACCTTAGGAGGAATGATTGTTCATAATCAGAATGCTAATGAGAAAAAACTGAGAAGTCCTGAATCTAGCACAACTTTGTGTGTGTGTTTAAAAAGCAGTAAATTAACTTGCCACGCGTACCACTTACTGTAAGAAGAGTATCACATGCTCTGATAATGAAAAACAACAAGTGAGTCTGTGGCTGCAAGAGATTTTTGGCTTTGTTTTTAATCTCTCTGTTTTCCTCTGTCTCATTATTCTACAGAAATGGTCTTATAATTGTTTGAGGAACGCATTTCCTTTGAGCTTCCTGTTTTATTTATATTCATCTTTCTATGATGAAGGTAGCTTAATTTTATGCTTCCTTATGAATAGAGTGTTAGGGTAAGCACTGTGCCTAACTAATGTTATTATTCTGTAGTCCAGAGCCTCACTTCCTCAAATCAGTGTTAGTTATTAAGATACAGTCATTGTCCTCATATGTGGCATCTTGCAAATATTTTGGTGCAGTGTTTCTGAAAAATTAAAGCAAACTCAGATATTGCCAGCTTGATAGGACATGAAATACTTTTTCCAGTAAAAGAACTTAATTCCTCCTTAAAAGCTTGATGATGGGGCCCATTGTTGTGGCATAATGGATTAAGTCACTTCCTGTGACGCTGACATCCCATATGGGCTCCACTTCCAATCCAGCTCCCTGCTAATGCACCTGTGAAAGCAGCAGAGATGGTCCAAGTGCTTGGGTCCCTGCACCCATGTGGGAGACCTGGATAGAGCTACTGGCTCCTGGCTTTGGCCTTGCCCAGCCCCGGCCATTGCAGCCACTTGGGAAGTGAACCAGTGGATGGAAGACTGACTCTGTCTCTGTCTCTGTCTCTGTCTCTGTCTCTGTCACTCTGCCTTTCAAATAGAAAACAAATCTTTTTTTAAAAAAAAAAAAAAGCTTAATGATATAAAGAGTGTTGACCAGTTATCTCCATGGAGGAAACAGTTAAAATATAATTGAAGGATCAATTAGAGGTTTGACTGCAAGAAAAGGTCATTGTAAAACTATTGTTTAAGGACATTAGGGTACACAGCTCCCAAAGCAGGCAATTGGAAGCATGCATTTTATTGAAATCCTTATCACGCATATGTTCCTAAGATATGCAGACTCTTATTGTATATGCTGTAAATCTGAATTCTGGAGTCCAAGCTTTCTGTCTGTGCCAAGTATTATTTCTTTTATATTCCCTTTCAGTAGCTAGCACAGTGCTGCACATATGTTAGGTCCTCGATAAATATTTAATTGATTGAATCTCAAGGAACTATACACAATCTTTTGATGTACTGTTATTATGTCATTATCAGCTATATATTCAAAGGGCCTTTATTATGAAGATTTTCATTAAAGTGGAATTTATTGTTAAAGGTTTTGGCCATTACACTGTAGCACGTAAAAGTTATATATATTTTTTGAGCATAATAAAGGCTTGTGTTTAGTCTTTTAGAAACTCATTAAAAGGCCCAGCTGAATCTTTTGATTTTCCATATAAAACTCTTTGTAGTTTTTTTAGTTGTCGTGAGTTATAGAGCCCTTGGGCAACTGTCAAATGTGTTATGGACATTTTTTCCCTTTGGGGAAGCTTTGTTTTAAAAACAGGCTCTATAACTTGTTTTCTTGTCATGGACAATTGTTTCCTATTTTTGAGGGTGGAGAGAGAGAGTACGGAGAACTACTTTGTGTCAGTTCAATTGTGACAAAATATGGAAATCATTATATGATTTTCCCCATCTATTAGCAATAATAGCCTTGATTATCTCCTTAGAAATCCAGCAAAAATCATAGTGTGTGGAGAAAATCTGTGTAATTACCACTAATCACAGGTTTTGTTCAATCAATTAATAAGGCTTTGAAACTCTCCTTACTAGCAATAAATTGAGTATTAGGATTTAAAGTCCTCCTTTCACTAATTTTTCTGCACCTGCTTAGTTTTAAGCTCCAATCCCATGTAATTATTTTAATTTTCTCAACAATTATTTCCAATATTTCCCGCTGGGATAACAAAAAACTTTCTCTCTCATTTTTTTCTTCATAATGTTTATGTTTTAACTTAAATGCTGCAAAACTGCGTAACTTCTTTCTAAAGAACAAATAAAGCTTTCAGACCACTTGGAAAATAAACATTTTACAAGCTAGAAAATGACTTGTACATTCTAAGACTTTACTCTTGCTATGGAAGTTAAAAGTCATTTGGCTGATAATTTACCATACTGACAAATTCATGTCATGTAAATCTTTTTCGGTTTGTTTTAGTCCTACAAATGCTCACTTTTAAATTTGACTTTTTTCTCTCCTCAGCATTTTCTGCTGAACTTTTTTTAAACGTAAATTCAGCACTTTCACAATAAAAGAATAATGGGGTTTCTTTAGATGGCTAGGAATAGTGTGGGTGTATTCCTATGAGGTTACCCACCAGACTAAGCCAAAATTTTTTGGTTGTGGTGCTCGTAGCGGTACCAGATTTCTCTCATCCCAGGAAGTTGAGTTGTTTCCAATTACTTGATATTCTCTGGAATATAAAAACCACATCGGGATGATGCCACAAAAAACATGGTGGTTTAGTTTAATTTACTTTTATTATTCAGTAAAGCTCTACCAGTACATATTTGATTAATTGTGCCTTAAAAATAAAAACTATAGCCCAACTTAAACTAAACTAACCAGTGTTCTTTCACTGTCCCATGTGGTTAATTATCTATGCAATATTAGAAGCGGAGGTCTTTGACTAGTCTGAAAGTCATGCTTTGATGGTAGAGAAGGTACTAGAAGTTTACATGGGTGGGTGTAAGAGCTCACACGTGTGTGAGAACACTCATGATAGTATGTATGCAGGTACATTTAAAGTGAGAAAACGACAGCAAATAAAGTGATGGCCAAACTGCAGGGAATTTTGAGTCAGAAAAAGATTGAGACTCTACATTTTTGATTGCCTGGTCTCAGCCCTCTGACCTTGTACAGTCCCCAGCTGGACTTGACTCTCCCTTTGGGAACCCACCACTATTAGGATGAACTTTATTGCCTCAAGAGTCTACCCTTAGCTGGGATTCATTAAACTGCCTCTCTTGTATTTGCTAGAGTGAGCTACCTCAAAAGGTAGAGGCTGGGAGAGGCAATCCCCACGTTTAGCTAAGCATCTGGAGTTGTTTAGCAGCTGCCTTTTTGAAAGTTTTAAAGCCTAATGAAAGCTTGACTTTACTGCTTAGATCTTAGAATGGAATACAGTTGAAATTCTTTTGCACAAGTCTTTTGGCTGAGTCTTTTAAATCAATATTTTGTGAACTTTCATGGGCATGAGACACACACACACACACACACACACACAGAATCCGTTTATTGTTAAGACACATAGATTCCTTTTGTCGTTTCCTTAGTGCAAAAAATGTAGAGACTATACTGGTCAAACTCAGCTGAGTCTTTAAACCCAGATTTTCTGAAAGGATATGCATCTGCACTTGATTGGTTTTGTTCCTAAATCCTAATGAGCACTGTCCCGAGTGAGTTAATGAAGAGGTCGCATATGTGTTGCAGATGAGGGCACGCGATATGCAACCTCTTTGTAAAGAAAGACACCAGATTCAGACTGTCAAGGATGGTTAAAGCAACACACACACACACACACACACACACACACACAAAACCTAAGGAGTTAAAGGAAATCCCAGTCTGTCTTATTGCCAGATTTATAAGACAAAGTAGCACCCCAAAAGATGCGTTTGAAGTGATGGATTGCACCACATACCACCTGGACAAGAGCAGTGTAAAACAGCAGCTAAAATCAAAACCACTTGAATTCTGGCTCAGCTTTCTCCAGACAAGCACTTAAAATAGCTTAAATAACAGGATGCAAGGGGAGGGAAAACATTTCCTTTTAAGGATATGCATTCTTGGTGTGATTCAAACTTCTGCAGGAACATGGCTGTATAATAAGTTTGTTTACTTTGAGGTTACGTGGGGGAGGGTGTTGAAGAAGTTGACTGGCATTTCAAATAATACTTGGTAAAAGAGAATAATGAGGTTTCCTTTCAAACAAAATGCAGATGTGAACCTACATGTGTCATCCAAGAGAGAAAGAGAAAAGTCCTGGTAACACTTGGTTCTTTTCCGAGGAATTCAGTAGCCAGTATGAAAGATGATCCTGTCTGGTGCAGCATTGGGAAAGTTAGTGATTTGATTTGAGAGTATAGTGATTGTTTTTTCCTTTAAAAAAAGAAAAGAAACACTTGGTCAATTTATTGAAGCTTAGCTTTTTACCTTCTGTTGGGTCTTTGTTCAGTGGTTCAGTGCAGTTTCTTTTTTTTTTTTTTTTTTCCTGCTGCTTGTTAACATCTCCCCATACTGACCATGTTTTCTAAATGCAAGAGTGGAGACATGTGAGGGCAGAAACAGAGACTGCTTTGGATAATATAGGCCGTATGATAATTCATATCTACTTCATGATCTGGCTACAAACAGAAGACTCCTCAAAATGCAGAGACATTGCTACCCCCATGCCAATGTGCCCTTTATGAAGAAGGGGCAAATGAGCCAGAAAGGGGACCCCAGAATATTGGCAGGCTTAATGAGAAAATAAAAACTGCCATCCTGCCTGCTGGCTGCGATTTTATTTTCCAGTTGTTAAAACTGCTTTCAATCTTGGTCTGTGTTATTTGGGTCAGATGATTAGTAAATTCTCATGTTTATGTCAAAACTCAAAATAGGAAAAGTTCACCATCAAACATAGCTTTGAACTCCTGGTTCATAATGTCATTGATGAGATGGCCCCTGTGTAAAATGCTTTTATGCTACTTCATTTTCTGGTTTTCAAAGCAGTTTAGATCCCTGAGACTGCTTAAGGATTTTTTTGGTGGTGGTGGGGGAGTGTCTAGGGGTTGGAGATAAAATTAGCATAAAACGCTTTAAAAATGATTACACGCTATTTTGTCATCCAAGTACTTTACCAGCTGGGAGATTTTGCAAAATTAATTGCTAGCCGCCTTTTTTTTTTGGGCATCCTCTGCCTTCTTATTGAAATTGAAATTGTTTTCTTTAAAATATATGGTTTAAGGATCTCTGAGAGAGGCTTGATGGAATTTACCAGTAATAACACTAAAATGCCTGTGATCACGAGATAAGCTGGATTAACATCTGCTGATAAAATATAGCAGAATATGTAAAATTTTTCAAGGATGACACATATTCTTTTCATCTCAAGAAAGATAAAGGATATATATGCCACATGACTTGAATTTTTACAAGAATTTGGAAGCTGTGGTTTCAAGTAAGACCCCAGGGCGGGGGGGGGGGGGGTTCTATCTGATTAATTTCTGTATCTTTGGTATGTAGCACGGTGCCTGCACCACGTAGGTTCCCAGTTTGCTCTGGAGGCAACTTGAACTAACCAAGTGCACATGGTATTTCTTAATAAAGCCAACGCAGGTTTCTACATTTGGAGGAAGACAGAGGTCCTGACCTGACTGCCTTCACTGGTTGTCTACTTGGGCCTTCCTTGGTGGGTGTGTTCACTTAGAAAACCAAATTACAGATCTGAAGGCTGCTGGGTGGGGACAGGATTAGAACAAAGGGAACGAGATTGAATGTTATTTAAGGGATATTTCTGTCAAGTTTTGGTTTCCTGATGAATTGCCATTCAGTCTTTTAGTACTATTTCTGTATTCTTTTGTCACTCTTGTTTATTTTTGTTTTTAAACTGCCTATGTAGCATCTGAACATTCTTTCCTTGGTCAGTAACTGAAAGTCAATGATGCTAGAATATTTTTTTCATTGCTTGTTCTGTGGAAGGCACTGTGCTACATATTGGAGCAGGAAATAAAGAGATTTCAAAGAATCTTTATCAAGAGATTGCAACCTAATAAGGAAGATTGTCATGATGACAAATTCTTATTCTTCCAACCCCCTTTAAATTTGTCCTGTCGCTTAACGAAAGGCATCTGTTATTACTACCCTTACTTCAAAATGGAGTTTCCGCATGTGGTTGTTTTATGTTAGTTATATTTTAGGGTGGCTACTTCCTGGCATCTTTTAATCACATCAGTGAGCTCTCTTCTAATTAATGCTCAAAAGAGGTTATTTCAGAGAGGATTCCTGCAAATAGTACTCCCTTTCTTTCTGTTATCCAAGCTTCGGTTTCTACCTAATACAAATTGAACGCCAGAGACTCTCGGGGCCTTGGTCAGTTTCCTGTAGCTCTGGGTTTATTGTAGCTGTCCAATATTTAGTTTAAAACATCTCTACCTTCTTCTTCGATTCTATCACTGAGACAGCCAAAGGAACAGTGGTTGAGAACCTGTTCGGTGTCATCTCTAAATTGGCATGAATAACAAGAAAATAGAATATGCTCAGATATGTCATTTCACAAGCCAGAGAGAAGTAGAATACAATTTTAAAATGTTTTTCTATGAAAAAAAAAAAACACTAAAGTATAAGAAGTTTTGATACTTAAAATGAATACGCTACCTCCTTCTCTAAAGATTAGAAAATGAAAGAATATTATATTTAGGTGATCAAGCAGAGTACTGATCAGAAAGTTATCACTCTATATCTGGTTTTAATATGCATTTTAATCCTATCTCTGGCTTTTAAAAATGTAGGGGGGAGGTGGGCATTTAGCCTACTAGTTAAGACTCTTAGGTCCCACGCCAGTGTGCTTCAATCTGATACCCGGCTGTGCCTCCTAAATCCCTCTCCCTGCCAGTATAGACCCCAGAAGGCAGCAGTGATGGCCCAGGTAATGAAGTCCCTGCAGCTCCTGTGGGAGACCTGCATTGAGTTCCCAGCTTCAGCCCAAGCCAGCCCTAGCATTTGGGGAATGAATCAGCAGATAGACAGATGAGAGCTCTCTCTCTCCCTCTGCCTCTCTGTCAAATCAGGAAAATAAAGTAAAACTTTAATGTGTATTTAGTTAAGAGGAGGGGCTTGTGAAGTCTCATGTGCTCTCACTAGCACCAGAATGTGACAGAGCTGAAAGGGGGCCTTAGAGATCATTTGGTCCAAAGCATTCCTTTTACAGGTGAGAAAAATAAGGGGGCCAGTGTTGTGGCTCAGCAGGTTTAAGCCGCTACCTGCAAGGCCAGCATTCCATAAGAGCACTGGTTTGACTCCCAGCAGCTCCATTTGCCTAATCCAGCTCCCTGCTAATGTGCTAGCCCTTTGGTGAATGAACCTGGGGATGAAAGATCTCTCTTCCTCTCCCTCTCTCTATTTCAGATACATAAATAAATTTTTAAAAAAAAAAGAAATAAAGAAAAAAACTAACTTGTGCAAAATAGTAGCCAAGTTGAAATTATATCTTGTGTCACATCACTTACAATGTGTGTCCCTTTAACTATGCTATGTAGCTTTCACCATGTTTCACTTACTTACTCTCTAACATTGAGCTGCATTTGAATTTTATAATGAAAATAGGAGAAACAGGTTGGTATATGCACAGGCACAGGTATATTTAAACCTAAGGCTTTCAAACATCAAGAGTTGCTAAAATTCTGCCACAGTGCCATGTGGATTACTCTGTTCTTTTCAGTGACTATAGATGTTGCTGGATTCATTTTCACATATGAACACTTTGTGTATAAAAATGAAGGGCTTGATGTATGGCCTTTTGTAAATTCAAAGCAAAGAAATTGAAGATATATGTAGCTATATATATATATATATATATATATATATATATATATATAACTTAGGAAAGTTAAGTGTTTTACCTTGAAGGAAATAAAAGTGATTTCCAGAAATATTGAGTAGCTTGTAATTGTTTTAAAAGTACTCATGCAGATATCTTAAAGGTAATGAATTTTTAAAGGTAGTAATCGATGTTTAAGACTATTTGACTATTGGGGCAGGTGTTTGTCATAGCAGGTAAAACACTGTTCGAGACACCCACATACCCTATCAGAGTGCCTGGGTTTGACCCCCAGCTCTGCTCCCCATTCCAGCTTCCTGCTAAATCAGACTCTGGGAGGCAGCAGAGGTTGGCTCAAGTACTTGGGTCCCTGCCACCCATGTGGAAGACCCAGATGGAATTCCCAGCTCCTGGCTTCAGCCTGGCCCAGATTTGGCAGTTGTGGGCATTTGGAGAGTGAATCAATGGATGGGAGATCTCTCTCTGTGTTTGTTCTTTATTTGTCTCTCTCCTCTCCCCTTCCCCTGTCCTATCTGCTTCCCAAATGTTTGTCAAAGATAATATTTGATTCTAGAAGTATACTGAATTACAATTAAGCATAGGATTTTATCTGCCTTCAAAATATTGTTGAAATGCCTTCATATAGGGTATATAATATCTTAGTGGTTGACCAAAAACTTGGCTAATAGGAATTACAATTAGATCACACCTTAAAAAATTCAAAATATGTTTCATGACCTAGAAGAGCTGATAAAATCAACTTCCTGACCTTATCTCTCATTCTGCTCAAGTCACGCTGATCTTTGCTGTTCCCAAAACATACCAGACACACTTCCGTGCCACAGACTGCATTTGCTATTTCCTTGACTTGAAATCTGTTCTCCCAGCTATCCACATTATTTAGCGCATGCAGGTCCTGAAATATAAAATCATCAAAGAGATCTTTCTTAACCATTCTGTCTAAATAGCACCACCACCATCCCACCCCCTTCCATGTCACTATAACTTAGAATTACCCAACTTCTTCAACACTTTTGACATTTTGAGGTACTTAATTCTGTTACCCACTAGTTGACAGGAGCATCCTCTCCTTCTCTGTCTTCCAAGCCTTCAACCTCCACCAATTGTTAAAAGTGTGTACAGACATTTTTAAAAATTTATTTATTTGAAAGGCAGGGAAACAGAGAGAGAGAGACAGAGAAAGCGAGAAACAGATGGAGAGAGAGCTTCCATCTGCTGGTTCATTCCCCAAATGCCTGTAACAGTCAGGACTGGGCCAGGTAGAAGCCAGGAGCCAGGAACTCCATTGGGTCTCCCACATGGGTGACAGGGATCCAAGGACATTGGCCATCACCTGTTGCCTCCCAGGTTGCACCACATTAACAACAAGCATTAACCTAGACAAATATAGAAAACAGAAAATATTTGAGATTGCTACTCAAAATCAAATTTTATTCACTTAAAAAATGTACTCAAGTGGTTACAACCCTCAGGATATCAACCCTCTTTCTCAATAAGTCAACTTTTGGTCATTGATCAGTTTTTTGTTGATGTTTTTCATTTTTAGCGGTTTCTGAATAAGCATCATTCATCTAATCAGTAGTTGGATACATATCCTGTTTACACTGCAGTAGCACAAAAATAAACGTGTTGTATAGAGAGTCATGTTAAACATCTGCTTTACTCTGTAATGCATTGATTTCTATGAACTCTACATTTGTCTTAAATTAATGTTTGTTTACATTATCTCTTGGAAAAAAATTGGCACTGCAGGTGGTTTGCTTAATCATAGGTGTGCTTTCAAATAGAATCACCACTAATTCATAAAAATTCTTTTAGACTAATAGAAGAATAGGAACATAAAACCCCTAAAAAGTTATGTAGACATTGCTTTAGACCATGGCAGTATTTTGTTGGTGTACAGCCTATTCATTTTTTAAAGTCTCTTAGCTCAATAATTAATTTTATTAGCCAACCACGTTATCTTAAAATTAAACATGCTATTTTTAAGCAAAACCTTTTATGCCCTGTTTAAAATATAGAATATGTCAAACAAAACTTTGCACTTCAGTTAAAATTTTCATTCCCCAAACAACCTTAGATTGCAAACAAAAATAACAAAAAAAAATATTTAGGAGAGCTTATGAACTGAGCTGAAATGAAAGAAAATGCTTATAATAGATTTACACATTTCTCATAATTTTTTTCTGCTTATTCTCTCTTTTTTTTTTTTTTACAAAGATCTCAACAGCAATGGATTCATTTGTGACTATGAACTTCATGAGCTTTTCAAGGAAGCTAATATGCCACTACCAGGATATAAAGTGAGAGAAATTATTCAGAAACTCATGTTGGATGGTGATAGGAATAAAGATGGAAAGATAAGTTTTGATGAATTTGTTTATGTAAGTATGTGAAAATTCACAATTACTAGAAGTAATGATTGTTTCTTTGTCTAGTGGGATCTTGGAACTCTTTAAGTTGCTCAATATATTCAATAAGTACTGTTAGTTCTTTTGGCCACAAGAATATCTTTAACAAAACAATTGAAAAAAGATCACAGAAACAAATGAACGCCACAGTGCTCACCATGGAAGGTGAAAAATCATTCATTAAGTGACGTTTTTCAGGGTGCTAAATGACTTCCCTGAAGTGTTCTTTCTCCTGTGGTGAACAGTGTGCCCCCAAGTTTTAATGATACACCTGACTCACAGTCTTGGAAGCTTCCAGAACTGAACTTTCTCATTAACAAGATGTTTTCTGTTCTTGTGGTGGTGGTGTTGAACTGTACCATTTTCTCTGGGGTGATCATTTTGATAACTAAAAGTTAGAAGCATATCTTTTTAGTCCATTTACATTTTTGTTTTCTTCTCTATTATGAAATACTTCTCAAGGCTAGAGGATGATTTCTTAATTCTTTTATCCTCAATATGCCTACTTTCATCTTCCATGTTTAATGCCTAGAGAGTATACAATGGCACTTTAAAAAGTTCTTGGAGGGGCCGGCGCTGTGGCATACCCGGTAAAGCCACTGTCTGCAGTGCCAGCATCCCATATGAACACCAGTTTGAGTCTTGGCTGCTGCACTTCTAATCCAGCTCCCTGTGCTAATGTGTCTGGGAAAGCAGTAGCAAATGGGAGACCAATAAAGCTCCTGGCTTCAGCCTGGCCCAACCCTGGCCATTGCAGCCAGTTAGGGAGAGAACCAGTGGATGGAAGATCTCATTATCTCTCTCTCTTCCTCTCTCTCTCTAACTCTGCCTTTCAAACAAATGAAATAAATCTTTAAAAAAAAAGTTCATGGAAAAATGGAATTAAAAGATAAATGTATTTTGGTGTAAAAATTATTGAAATTGATATTTAAGGTTGTTTTGGGTTTTTTTTTTTTGGTAACATGCCTTTTCCATGAACTTTTTGAAGTTCCCTCTTGTGTGTAGCAAGTGTACTTTATTGAAACCTAACTCACAGCTGCCAATAATTAAGGTCTAGGATTTCTAGCCATTTTTAATCTATATTTACTGACAAAGTATTCAAGGTATATACTAAAAAATAGCTGTTGCCTCTTCCCTTAATTAGGTACATCCTTTAGAGTTTATTTATGTATTATTAATTTCAGGTTGAGTTGGACTAGATGTTACTAGGCATTCCTTTCAGTATATTGGAAACTCATAATTAGTGCCTAATATCGATCCCAAACTTCTAGCCCTCTGATGTTCCTTTTCACTGGTTTATTTTTGTCCCAAGACAGCCGAGATTATAACATATGCTCCCCTCAGTAACTGTGGCTCACTATAGCAAGTGAAATCATCTCCAATTAGAACTAACTCTTTTAGAACACTCTAGGAGTTCCAGAAGCAAACTGACTGAATATCCACTCGGCTGACAGCATCTTTGGGAGGTGCTTTTTGTTTTTAAAATGTAGACTTGTATCACAATTATAAAGTTATAGTCCTTGTAATTTCCTTTTGAAATACTGATTTCTTCTCACTGTTTCTGTCTCCAGTTGTGGCTTTTTGTTTTGAATTCTATGTTCAATAGTAAGTTGCAGTTGATTTGGAATTTGAGCACTTGCATGTCCTCTGATGTATAACTTGCTCCCCTTGTAACTGCATGTTTATTTGTGGATTTAAAGCAGCTCAGAGCAGCAGTTAACTGTGATTGGTTGGTTTTGATACAATTTATAGTTCAGAGTTTTTTAATTTACTGGAAATAATGGACCTAAATCATTAAGATTTGCCAGTATTATTACACACAACATTGTCGATGTCTTTAAAAAAAGATGATCTTGGGGAAATTTTAAAATTTTGTACATTTTGAAAAATTGCAGTTTCCATGGAGCTTTTTGTGGCTTTCAAGGGAGGAGATGTGATTGCCTTAGTAAGGAAATACCATCCATTTTGGCAATACCAAGGAATTTTTTTTAAAAAATACAACATTAATGAGGACATTTTAGTTTAAAATATACATTTGAGAATTGGAAGGAATCAATATGTTTACACACCTCCATTTTTCAGAGTACAAGAAACTAACAAATTTAGGTTCCTGAAAAAGGAAGTGATTTGCCCAATGTTACACAGGGCAGTCTTGACTTTTTTCAGTTACCTTCTTGCTATATTCAAGAAATTTGGAATATGGAGAGCAAAGTAACTTGCCTGATGTTTCAGATTGGTGCTGCCATGACTGTACGTGAAAGCAAGAAAGGAGTTTAACCAAAGGTCTGTCCATACCCATTTGCTTTGTCATCAACGAAACATCTTACATCTTGTAAAGCAAAATCAAAGTAGGGTTTAGTTATCCAAGAAACAGGAAGCCTGTTATTCCTGTCAGGTATTAGAATGAGCAAATGGAAATGCACATGTTCTTACATAGTAGGTTTTTGGTTGTTACGTAAATTGCTGCTAAGAAGTGTTAACCACAATCCAAGCTAGACACCAAATCAGTTTACTATGCTGATTTTAGAGAAGAATATGAGGGGCTTCAAAATGGTTAATTAATTCCATTTTTCCATGAACTTTCTGAAGCCCCCCCTTCACCCCCCGCCCCGTGTTAATGTCTGTGAGTGTGGGTTTGTTAATCAGCTTTTCTTTGCTTTAAATAAAATGCCTAAGAGGAGCTGCTAAGGAGGGAAGAAGGGTTATTTCAGCTTATGGTTGGGAGGTTCACAGTCCAAGGTTGGGTGACCCCATTGGTTTGGGCATCTGTAAAGTCGCAGCATGGCAAAGGGACAATCACATGGTGAGCCAGGAAGCAGAGGGAGGGAGGGTGGGAGGTGCTTTCTCTGCTTATATAAATCAACTTTCTCATGAACACTACCTTTTGAGGGTATGCCCCCATGACCTGAAGACCTCTCTCCAGGTCCACCTACTGGTCATGATAATCAGATTATGTTTCTACCCTTAATCCATCAGTCTATTAACCATTAGTATAAGACTTTGGGGTTTAAGCCCCTGCATGAGTTTGGGGAGCCGACTCTTACTCAAATCATAACAGTCAGAAAAGACTCAGGGGCAGGCATTTGGCACAATGGTGAAGACATTGTTTCGGACAACCACATCTCATAGCAGAGTTCCAGTCCCAGCTCCTCCAGCTCCAATGCAGCTTCCTGCTCCTGGGCACTCTGTAGGCAACAGGTGATGGTCCCTGCCACTCATGTGAGAGACCTGAATTGAGTTTCAAGCTCCTGGCTTTGTCCTGGCTCAGCCATAGCTGTTGCAGGCATCTGGGAAGTGAAGCAGTGGGTAGAAGATCTCTGTCTCTCTGTCTCACCCCCTCTCTCTGCCTTTTAAATAAAGTGGAAGGAAAGAAAGAACAGCCAGCATTTGAAACATCTGCATCCCATGTCCAAACACCAGTTCCTGTTCTGGCTCTTCTGCTTCTGATCCAGCTGCCTGCTAATGAACCTGAGTGGCGGCAGATAATGACATAAGTATTTGTATTCCTGTCACCCACGTGAAAGAGCCCCATGAAGTTCCAGGCTTCTAGCTTTAGCCTGGCACAACCCCACCCGTTAAAGTCAGTCATTTGCCAAGTGAACCAGCAGATCGATCGATCTGTCTCTCCCCCATTTCCATTCTGTCTTTCAAATAAATGAAAATTTTTTTTAAAAAAGAAAGAACTCTCAATATTTTATTTAACCTTCAGATAGGAAAATCAAGTTTAACACGCTGCTCTTGTTTCATCTAAGAGTTTCAAAACTAAGTTGCTGGGTTTTTACACTTATAGCCGGAATGTTTTTCTTTGATAGTTTAAGACTAGTTTGCCAATAAGTTCATTCAGCAAAGATGGCTGCGTTAAACTCTTTATTTTCACAATGAGAAGCTTCTTTTTGCACAACAGTAATAACTCATTGACCTTTCTCAGGACTTTTGCTAATGGTACCAACTTCATAGGACTAAAGAACTTAATATAAGTAAGAGTCTTAGCATACAGTAAGTATTATATAGGTGTTGTTGTGGTAGTTACTTAAAAAAAAAAAAGATAGTATTTTCCAGTTGTTACTAGGTTTGGGCCTGCAACTGGATTTTTCCCCAGCCCCCCCCCCCCAAAAAAAAGAGGAAAACTTCAAACCTGCTGCTTTGGAAACAAGCCCCAAACACTGGAAACCTTCAGTATATTTTTGCATTTCTTTCTGAAATCTTTCCTTCTTCAGTCAGACGCCTGTGGTTTTTTTTTTTTTGGTTTGGCCACCAGTTCTATCCTGAGCTAACTCCAGGGTCAAAAGAAGTCAAAAGAAGTTAGCGGGTGCTGAGTCTTTGAGAGAAAGGCACTGACACTTATAAAACAAATAATAAATGCATATATTCCATAAAAGAGATTGAAAAAATGTATAGAACAAGACTGGATAGTGTCTCCTGAGAAAAGTACACCAAGAATTTGTTCACAGATGATAAAGCAAGTCCTTCCTCTTGGAAGGAAAACAGCACAAAACAGTGAGCTCATTAGTATCACAATGGGCAGCTTTGAAAAGATTCATTGAGAAGACTCCAGCACAGTAGTCCGCCTTGTGCTATCTCTGATTTCGGAGATTTTTTAAATCTAAGGAACAGAAGAAAATACCATGAAACTGAAATGTTAAGCTTAGCTGAAATAATTTATTTAAAAATATTTAGAAAATGCAGATCATTTAACTTCCATGAGACAATTGGAATTGTAACAGATTTAATTATGGTTTGGCTGGTTATGTCCAAGCATCAGGAATTTTACTGGAACTATGTAAATAATTGCATTAGGATAATATACAGCAAAAACATTCTGGTTTGGGTTTTTGCTTGAATTACTCCTCTTTTCTACAATGTTTACAAATTTGCATTCCTTGTTTCAACTGAAATTGTAATCATTGAAAGTGCCTCATTTTCAGAGGTAACTGATCCTTGAAACAAAAGCACCAATAAGAAAAATGACTTTTCCTGTGTCATTCTGTGGGCAGTAACATTTTTTGCCATGAGGTCAGCATCCCATATTGGAGCAACAGTTCGAGTCCCTGCTGCTCCACTTCCAGTTCAACTCCCTCCTAACATGCCTGGGAAGACCACAGAGAATGCCACCCACATAGGAGACCTGAATGGAGCTACTGGCTCCCAGCTTCAGCCTGGCCCAGCGCTGGCTGGTGTGGCCATTGGGGAGTAAACCATGGGATGGAAGATCTCTCTCTCTTTCTCTTTCCCTCCTACTTCCACTCCTTTTCCTCTCTCTGCCACTCTGCCTTGTAAATTAAAACGTAATTCCTTTTTTAAAAAGATAAATTTAGACTAAAAAATAAGATTGTAGGGCCGGTACCGTGGCTCAATAGGCTAATCCTCCGCCTTGTGACACCAGCACTCCAGGTTCTAGTCCTGGTCGGGGCGCCGGATTCTGTCCCGGTTGCCCCTCTTCCAGGCCAGCTCTCTGCTGTGGCCAGGGAGTGCAGTGGAGGATGGCCCAAGTGCTTGGGCCCTGCACCCCATGGGAGACCAGGAGAAGCACCTGGCTCCTGCCTTCAGGTCCGCGCGGTGCGCCAGCCGTAGCGCGCTGGCCGTGGCGACCATTGGAGGGTGAACCAACGGCAAAGGAAGACCTTTCTCTCTGTCTCTCTCACTGTCCACTCTGCCTGTAAAAAAAAAAATCAGATTGTAAGTAAAAATAATTTTAAAAATTTGAAAATTGCCAGGAATGCATGAGTCCCCTCCACACTATTGACACTTAGAGTCAGTATAATGGCCATAGAGGAGGAAGGGTGATTTCACTGGTTGTGTGCAGGATTCAGAGTAGTGTGTGTGTGTCCATATGCATTTACATGTAGATAAGCACCCCTTACACACATACATACATTCTAAAGTTTTCCCATTAAAAGTACAGGTATAGCAGCAAATCACAATCATGCAAATAGAGTAAGCTTGATTTTTGTACACTTATTGCTTACTATTTGCCTAAATAAAATTGTGCTTGTGAGTTCAAGAGAAGTCAGGACTTAAGAAAGTAACAAGAAAAAATGACCTTGTCATAGGGCCACTGACTATACATAAAGTCACTTTCTCTAGGTAAATTAATTATTCAAAGGTGCCTTCCTGAAAAGACTAAATGTAAAAAAAAAAAAAAAAAAAAAAAAAAAAAAAAAAAAAAAACCACTCCTTCCTTCCACCTGACATAGTCTTTGTGCAAGACACAGGGCTTGGCTAGTGTAGCCTGTGCTGGATTTCAGCTTCTGCTCATGGCTACCCCGACAGATAGAACCAGAAGTGACCCTGTTCTATGAACTTCAGACATAGGTTGCATCCCTCTACGACGTGTATCTATTTCTCAGTAATGCCAAAGGCCTTTGAGTTCTTTTGCATTTGTTCAGCAACTTTTCCATTACAGTCACATGTTTCTTTTGATGAGTCCATTTAAATGGGGTTCTAAACAGCATTTAAAGAGTTGTGTAAAGTTACTCCATCTTGCTCCTGTTTGACTGGAGGTGGCTAATTTAGTCATGCACATTAGTAGATCAGTAATAAATTTGCAGTTAAGTAAATGCTGGTATTTAGAAAATATATATACAGGGGCCAGCATTATGGCACAACAGGTTAAGCTGCTGCTTAGGACACCAGCATCCTATGTTGGAATGCCAGTTTGAGTCAGGCCTATTCTGCTTCTCATTCAGCTCGCTGCTAATGTACCTGGGAAGGCAGCAGATGATGGCCACGTACTTGGGCCCCTTCCACCCACAGGAGAGACTAGGATGATGTTCCTGGCTCCTGATTCCAGCTTGGCACTACCCCAGCTGTTGTGGCCATTTGGGGAGTGAGCCAGCTGATGGAAGATCTCTCTGTCTCTCTCTGTCACTCTGCCTTTCCAATAAATAAAATCTTTTAAGAAAAAAAATAGAGAGAGACCTTTAGAATACTCATCTGTTCAATCAAATGTTTATATGAGGATATGAAATTTGCTTTGTAACCACCTGCTTTTGTGTAATTGGAATGTGCAACTCAACTTCATTAGCCATGTTTCATACTGTGAAGAGAAGCTGGACTTCATAAATGCCAAGACTAGACAATCACTGAAGTCTCTTTAGTGTGTCTATTCTTGATAGTCATCTATTACTGCTAACCTAACACCATTTGTCACCATATTTTTCTATAAGTTTTGATTGAATCAACCCTCACTGAGCTACCCCATGACAGCACAAAATAGATTTTGTGGAGGCATACATTTTTATCTTTCTTTGCACTAAGAATTGAGGAAAAGAACAAAGCCTTCCTAATTGGTACAAAATTAACATTTACCTGTTCCTTTGAACCCCACTGAGTTTTGGCTTAAAAGTGCAATCAATGCATGTAGCACTTAATATTTTTGACAAGTGTGTGCAATTGACTTTTGGCGCTTCATTTCCATAGCAGTGATGTGGTACTTCTTGAGCCTTTCCTATACTCAAGCCCCGGTTTCCTTTGAACACTCATCACCTGTAGAAAAAAGTGGGTGATAACATATAAAAGGAGATAAATTGCTTATTGTTGTATGTGCTGTAGATTGTGAACCAACAAAATTATTTTACTTAATAGATTTTTCAAGAGGTGAAAAGCAGTGACATTGCCAAAACCTTCCGCAAAGCAATCAACAGGAAAGAAGGGATTTGCGCTCTGGGAGGAACTTCAGAATTATCCAGTGAAGGAACACAGCATTCTTACTCAGGTACTGCTTTCACATGCATTGGGTTTACAAAGTAAACTAATATGGTGGGTGCTCTTAGGTGAAAGAGAGGCTCTAGAGAAATATTTTTTTCCTAATTAAGAATCCAGAAGAAGTCCTTTGTGACACGTATGTGGTTTAGGATGAACATTTACCATAAAGACATTACAAGTATTTATTGTATGACTTTGTTAACTTGCAAGAGACTTGATATGAGGGTACTTCAAAAAGGTCATGGAAAATGGATTTTAAAATAAGCTGCTAAAAATTTTTGAAATGCGGTGCTGTCACTGTGGTGTAGCAGGTTAAGCTGCCATCTGCAGCACCAGCATCCCGTATGGGTGCCGGTTCGAGTGCTAGCTGCTCCACTTCTGATCCAGCTCCCTGCTAATGTACTTGAGAAAGCAGTTGGGAGATGGCTCGAGTGCTTGATTCCCTGTACCCACATAGGAGACCAAGGAGAGACTCCTGGCTTTGGTCTGGCCCAGCCCTGGCCATTGTGGCCATTCGGGGTGTTGACCATCAGCTGGAAGATCTATATCCCTCTCTCTAACTTTGCCTTTCAAATAAGTAAATCTTTTTTAAAAAATTGTTTTTGGAATACAGGCATATGAGGGATTTCAAAAAGTTTATGAAATGTGCATGTTATATAAAACCTATGCATGGCATTCAAAAAAATTTTTGCACCAACCAAAATTATCTTTTAATTCCACTTTTCCATGAACTTTTTTTTTTGAAGTACCCTTATACTTATAATGCTAGGTTTTGTTATAATGAAGTTCTACCGTAAAGTCATTTTTCAAAAATTTTGAAGAGTAGCTTCTCTAAGGATCAATTAACTTGCCCTATTCCATTTGTTAATTTTGGAATTCCTGTGCTTCCTAGTATCTGGGTTTACAAAGAGGATAACCAAATGTTTGTGAAACATTAACTTTCAGCACTACCATAGGAACTACTTTAGAGTCTAAAGTCAAACATTTAGCCTAGAGTATGAACTAATATCTTGTTATTTAATATAATTTTAGAGGAAGAGAAATATGCTTTTGTTAACTGGATAAACAAAGCTTTGGAAAATGATCCTGACTGCAGACATGTTATACCAATGAACCCAAATACCGATGACCTGTTCAAAGCTGTTGGTGACGGGATCGTGCTTTGGTAAGGCGATAGCTTGATCTATATCCAGATTTCCAGAGAAATACTTCCACATAATTGGTCTGTTTGTTTCTGGATGCCTGCCAGCTTCACCTTGGGAAATAATTAAAATGGAAAATCATCCACATTCTCCTTTTTCATTTCACCCCTCGATCTATTCCTGAACCTAAAATTCAGTCATAGATTGGGGACCTCTTTAAAGGGAAGTGCTCAGCTCTCATTATCTTCTCATCACTGAGCAAGGAGGACATTATAACTTTGTTGAGCATAAGTATGTCAGTATCTATTCTGATGTATCATAGCTTCCAGTAAGAAAAAAAAGAGGCTACTACTCTTCAGTTCCTACCCTCCAGTGACCTATTTCTGTTGCTCTTGCCCCAGAGTCAACAGTGAAGTTTTTCATAGAAATAAGTATAGCTTCGCCTATGCAGAAAAAAAAATTTAGGACAGTATTATAAACATCTAAAATGTTAGAGTCTAACTTCTAATTTTACTAAATGAGAAGATTATTTTTAATAAGAAGAGACTCATTTTCGGGGTAAGATCTTATCTGTTTTAACCCTTATTCTTTAAGGGTTTTTTTTTCCAGTATCCAAGTTATTCATTCTCATAAGAGGATGTGAAAAATACAAAAAAATTAAAATGAGAAAATGTGATCCAATCTTCTTCTTGGGATACCCAACTATTATAAATATTTTGGTTTGCATTAATTTGCCTTTTTGGTATGTATAGTTTTTTGTGATCACCATGATAAAAGTCATCTATATCCTGCATTTGATTTTTTGCTTCAGTAAGATGATCAACCTTTCGGTTCCTGATACAATTGATGAAAGAGCCATCAACAAGAAGAAACTGACACCCTTCATCATTCAGGTAGGCATTGTTTTCCCCTCCCTCCCTCCCTCCCTCCCTCCAGCAAACTACTACTTGAGGACCTATTCTGTAGACTATGGAGCCTGCCCCTTCTATGTTCTCACTTACTCCTCAGTAACAGCTCTAAGGTTGGAATTATTATCCAGATCTTACAAAGAGAGCTGGGGCTGAAGTGCATGTTGGACCTGAGGCTCAAATCTCTAACTCCAATAACCTATGTTATTTTCTCTATACAATGTGTTCAAAGATTGCAGAAATAAGAAAAAATAGTTCAGATCTTAAATCACTGGCATGCTTTGGAATGGAGTACTAGACTATTAGCAAAAATTCCCTCAGGCAAAGAGCATGCCTTGGAATGTGGAAACTGATAAATTCTGGAACTCTTTCAGGTGTGTGCAATACTGTTGATCTCTCATTTAGGCTTTTTTAGAAGTATAACACTTTATTCACATAGATACATTTAATCTGGTCACTTACCCTTTTCCTATAGTGTTAGTGTACTTCAAGAGGGACCAAATAAAAATATCAAGTTAACTTCCCAGGAAATTCTGCTAAAGATAGTAAAAAGGAAAAAAAAAGACCGAGATTATTTTTAGCTTTGCTTTTTGAACACTGAAGTCTAGAATTTATTCCCTGTGGATCATATATGGCTAAAGTTAATACAGGATATTAATTTCCTCATTGAGTGTTATTTTCAGTGACGAGAGAGGTAGACTGTTAAAAAACAGAAAGATCAAAAAGCAAGTGTATAATTTGGCTGTCTCACAGGAAAACTTGAACTTGGCACTGAACTCGGCTTCTGCCATTGGATGTCATGTTGTAAACATTGGTGCGGAGGATTTGCGAGCTGGGAAACCTCATCTGGTTTTGGGACTGCTTTGGCAGATCATTAAAATCGGTTTGTTCGCTGACATTGAATTAAGCAGGAATGAAGGTAATGGAATGCAGTTGTTATTTATTACTTCATTTTCTTCTGGTTTTGCAGACTGTCATGCTTTCATTTAATTGAGGCGATCAGATGATAACTAGAATTACCATAAGATAATGTTGTGGAGTTATTCAGGACAACAGCCTAATTGCAACTCTCTCCTTCAGTAGTAATTAACGTTTAGCTGACACTTCAAAATTCACGTTACAATAAAGACACAGTGGTATAGAGAGGTTAAGGAACTTTTGTTACTGAAGTTAAAAATGCATCTGTCTGCCCAAGGGCATGAGAAGGCCAGTCACCAAAGCCAAGGTCTTTTTGTGGAGAGAAAGGTGGTTGCAAGAGTAAGGAGGAGATTCCCCCTGCATTCACCTCTGACTGTGTACTATCTCTTTAAATCCCGCTCCAGTTCTTGCAGGGTGGAGGGGTGGGAGGAGAGTAAGAAATCAGGAGTAATTCTCAAATCAAAGTCCTGAATTAGGGACCTGAGGAAAATCTTTATGGATTAGGTAGGAAGGAGCTAGAATGCAAAACCACTGTCCAGCAAGTTCCGATTGGAGGGGCTTAGAATCTATCAGGCTACCATGGTGCTGTCATGGCTTTTTGTTTTGTTTTGTTTTGTTTTTAAAGATTTATTTATTTATTTGAAAGTCAGAGTTACACACACAGAGAGAGAAAGAGAGGTCTTCCATCTGCTGGTTCACTCCCCAATTAGCCGCTACAGCCAGAGCTATGCCAATTCGAAGCCAGAAGCCAGGAGCTTCTTCTGGGTCTCCCACGTGGGTGCAGGGGCCCAGAGACTCAGGCCATTTTCTACTGCTTTCCCAGGCCATAGCAGAGAGCTGGATCAGAAGTGGAGCAGCCGAATTGGCGCCCATATGGAATACCAGCACTGCACGTGGCAGCTTTGCCCACTATACCACAGCACCTGCCCCGTCATGTTTTTAAGTATATTTCCTTAGAAAGCGGGAACTTAAATGGGTAGCCCATACCATTTTCTTAAGGTCCCAAATTTGATAGCTGTTTTTTTTTTCTGCCCTGCCCATACAATCCCTACCCTCAGCTTTACCATTGTATACCATCTCCTATTATTTTTAATATATTTTATATCCTATCATTGGTATAGACTTCTTTAAAACTCTTTTTAAGATTTATTTATTTATTTGAAAGAGTTACAGAGAGAGAGGGAGAGACATATCTTGCATCCGCTGGTTCACTCCCCAAGTGGCTGAAAGGCCAGGCTGGGCCAGGCTGAAATGAAGCCAGGAGCTTTATCCAAGTCTTCCACATGAGTGACAGGGAATCATGCACTTGGGCCGTCTTCCACTGCTTTCCTGGGTACATTAGCAGGGAACTGGGTCAGAAGTGGAGCAGGCAGGACTCGAACCAGCACCCATAAGGGATGCGGTGTCACAGGTGTCAGCTTTACCCGCTATACCACAACACTGGCCCCCTGAAAGTCTTCTAACCTACCCGTGATGGTCTCGCGTTTGCTGGGCCAGCAGAAGCATCATCTTTTTTACAGCTTAGGTTTTATATCACATCGCTGATTTATAGGATGTATATGTATATGCCATACAATTGTCGTTGGGTCCCAGCAAGTACTACATTTCCTTCTTCCTGTAAAATGTTGAGCAACAATCCAAACATTCATATTTAATCCAGAACTTCTTAGCATCACCATCTCGATCTCCAGTTAGTTTAGAGAAAAAATATGAGAGTTCGTCAAAAAGTTTGTGGAAAGCTACGCATTGGAAGTTTTGTGGCACAAAGATAAATTTATCTTCAAATTCCATTTTTTCCATAAACTTATTTATTTTTATTTTTCCCATGAACTTTTCTTTTTTTATATATATAAAATTATTTTATAATTACATATAATTATATTTTAAAATATATAATTTCATATTATATATTTTAATCATTATGTAATTAGATATTAAGATTCCTTTCTATATAAAAGTAAAGTATTTTATATATAAATATTACTATAATAGAGAAAGTGGTCCTCCATCTGCTGGTTCACTCCTCAGATGGATACAATGGCCAGAGCTGGGCCCATCTGAAGGCAGGAGCCAGGAGCTTCTTTCAGGTCTCCCTGTGGGTGCAGGGCCCTAAACACTTGGGCCATCTTCTGCTGCTTTAACACGCTACAAGGAGGGAACCAGATCAGAAGAGGAGCAGCTGGGACATGAACCAGTGCCCATATAGGATGCTGGCACCGCAGGTGGAGGCTTAGCCCACTATGCCACAGTGCTGGCCCCTTCCAAGTCCCCTTGTATAGATTTGGGATGCTCAATGTTTTCCAGATCTCATAATGTCTGTCAACAGTCTGATTTTGTATATTTGTAAGTTATAAGGCTTGTTTGCACATTCAAGCTTTGGTACACTTATATTTTCAATCCACCCAAAAGTATTTACTTTTGAATGACTAGAATTATTTAGATTGCTGGCCTTCACCATGGTGTTTGTCTGGCTTAAAGGAGTTGAAGGAAAAGGGTAACACCAAATAGAAAGGTATTGGCTCGCTGTGTAATTCTTTCCAGTATTTAGTGGAGATGGGAATGAATTATCGCATAAGGGCCACACTACTTCTTAGAACAATGTTTAAATTTTAGGCCTTGCTCTATGCAAGGACCCAAGCTTCTACCTATTACCTATGGAATTATTTACCCAAGAAAGTTTGGTTTCTTTCACACATTCATTTCAACAACAGAAAGATTATTGAGGAGCCTTTCTGTGTTAGGAGCAATGACAAATATAAGGTTGTGTTAAATGCCTTTTAAAAGAAGTTAAACCCTTCAAGGGTGGTGTAGCAAGTAAAAGCCACCACCTGCAGTGCTGGCATCCCATATTGGTACCAGTTTGAGTCCCGGCTGCTCCACTTCCAATCCAGCTCTCCGCTATGGCTTGGGAAAGCAGTAGAAGATGGCCCAAGTCCTTGGGCCACTGCACCCATGTGGGAGACTCAGAAGAAACTCCTGGCTCGTGGCTTCCGATCGGGTCATTGCAGCCAACTGGGGAATGAACCAGCAGATGGAGGATCTCTCTCTATCTCTCTCTGCCTCTCCTCTCTCTGTATAACTCCAACTTTAAAATAAATAAATAAATCTTTATAAAAAAATTTTTAAAAGAGTGAATTGATTAATTATACTTAAATAGATAGTATTTTATATACTTAAGTACCATAATGTTTCTAGACTATTTTAATCAAAAGGTTAAGTAAAAGTTCCCAAGTTTTAAGTATCCTTCCCCAAAAAAAGTATAAAATAAGAGTAATTTATGCAAATATGTGGTGGAATGTGAAAATGTCAAAATTTATAACTTTATTTGGTATTTGGAATGTGAATAACCAAAGAATTATATATTATAATTATTATATATTATAGTATGTATTACATATTTTATATAATTATAATATTATAAAACTTATATAATATTTATGGTACATTCTCATAATACAATGTCTATGTATATCACCTTGCTTAATAATTTTCTACTGGAGCAGGCACTGTGGTACAGGGGCTTAAGCCACTGACACCAGGATGTTGCAGGTGTTTGGGAGGTGGACCAGCAGGTGGAAGATCTTTCTCTATCTGTCTCTCCCAATCTGTCACTCTGCCTTCAAATGAACAATAAATGTTTTTCATGACAATAGGTCTGATCTGATTTCATCATCATTTAAAAAAAATCATCTATTATTTTTCACTTTATGTTTCTGTGTGGGAGCAAACTGTTGAAATCCTTACTTAAGGTATACTAAGCTGATCTTCTGTATATTAAGATAATCGAAAATGAATCTTGATGTGAATGGAAGGGGAGAGGGAGTGGGAAAGGGGAGGGTTGTGGGTGGGAGGGACGGTATGGGGGGGGAAGCCATTGTAACCCATGAGTCGTACTTTGGAAATTTATATTCATTAAATAAAAGATAAAAAAAAAAAATAAATGTTTTTGAAAAATCATTTAAAATAGATACATACTTTCATTTTTTAAAATATTTGTTTATTTATCTGAAAGTCAGAATTACACAGAGAGAGAATGAGAGACAGAGAGAAAGGTTTTCCATCTACTGGTTCAATCCCCAATTGGCCACAACGGCCAGAGCTGTGCCAATCCAAAGCCAGGAGCCAGGAGCTTCTTCTAGGTCTCCCATGTACGTGCAGGGGCCCAAGGACCTGGGCCATCTTTTACTGCTTTCTCAGGCCATATCAGAGAGCTGGATTGGAAGTGGAGCAGCTGGGACGCGAACTGGCACCCATATGGGATGCCGGCACTGCAGGCAGCGGCTTTACCCGCTACACTACAGCACTGGCCCCCATAGTTTCATATTTATCTTTTGATTAGTTTATCAGTACCTAGTAGTTTTTGTACCTCCGTTTCTTAACAGAGAGTCAAAAGAGTGAACGGCTTGCAGTGACCATTATCCTAGCATATATTGGTTATGGGATTGTTTTTTTTCTTCTAGCCTTGGCTGCTTTACTCCGAGATGGTGAGACTTTGGAGGAGCTCATGAAGTTGTCTCCAGAAGAGCTTCTGCTTAGATGGGCCAACTTTCACTTGGAAAACTCAGGCTGGCAAAAAATCAACAACTTCAGTGCTGACATTAAGGTAACTGTGCAGAGAACTAGAACACTTTGGGGAGGTATAACCCTCAGGGAATTGCATTCCAGCTTACCAGGGAGTACATACTAATAGGATGTCACCAGGCCTTGTTGCCTTTTGATCCTGATGGTTGATTTCAGTAGAGAGGCAGAAGCAAATAGAGAAGCATGCGCACCAAGTCTGTCTTGTGGTTCGTGGGAAAAGCCTAAGTGAATTATAGTGCTCATTTGTTTCCTATTCTGCCTCCTGCTGAACATGGAATACAAAAGGATGGGGCACGACTCTTCTAGGCCTTTCTCAGGGCCCAGTGTACCTGTTAGGAAAGACCTAGAGGAGAGGAAGAGCCTCACCATTCCCCTTCACTTCCCTTCGCTTGCCATTTCTCCTGTTGTGTTCTCCACTTTCACATGTTGAGTTTTTTGAAGGATGAAGCGCTCTTACCTATGTCTGTGTCTCCCACCCCGAAACCCTCCTGTTAACCCCAGTCTCTAACATAATCTCTACTGCATAAGAGACCCTCAACTATTTCCTGTATTGAATTGAATTTTGGCACCAACTCTTCACCATGAGCAGTAGGTGAAAAGCCAACAAGGGAGGGAGATGTTGGTTATGTTCATCTACCACATGTTGCCTTTGGCTTCTCACACAGAGAAGGCCGAAATCACTGTGGCTTTGTCCTTCCGTGTGCACAGGTTCTGCATCGGCACATTCAGCCTACTATAGATTAAAACTTTGGAAAAAATATTGCACAGCTTTTTTTTGTATTATTCCCTAAACCATACAGTAGACAATATAGCAACTATTTACATAATATTTCCATCATTTTAGGCATTATACAAGCAACCTAGAGATATTTTATGTAATCGGGAGAATGGTCATACCTTATTTGCAGTGTACTCTATTTTATAAAGGACTTGAGCATCTGCAGGCTTTGGTGTCTGGGGAGAACCAGACAGCAAGGGCTGACTGCGTTGTAGACAGCTCAGTAACCAACTCAACTTTCTCCAAAGTCCAGATGTTGGAACAAGAGAAGGGAAAAAAACTTGAGGCTCTTTATCAGATATCACTCACAGGCTATGAAAACAATATTCGGAGATCATATTATTCAGTAGTGAGAGGAAGCAAGAGGGGACTTGGAATGATTATATCAGTGAAAATTAAGGCTAGCCCCCAGATTATAACACCATCTGACCCCTTCTTTTTAACTTATATGATAGATTTGGCCAGGCATTTCTTGCTTCATGTATTAGGTATGTTACTGAAAACCACTTGTAAATGGATTTTATATACTGGGATATATTTTAAGTGAAACCTTCTTTGAATTTTTTTTAAAGAGCAAAGAATTGTTTGCTAATATAAGAACTAGCTTCCAATGTATGCATATTCACGTTTGAATTTTCACCTAGAAGGCCCCTTTCAGGACAGGAAATACAGATTCTACTGGGTCTGCTCTTTAGCTGTTCTTCTCAAGTGCATAGGATTCGACTATAACTTGTTTATGTAACATTAGCAAGTAATTAGAACTGAATGGGCTTGCACAGCTGTAACTCACCCTTCCTTAGGAGGTAAATCTTATGCCCCCTGAGGATAAGTACTGGATTGTCATTTCATGAATTGCCCTACATGGCTTTTACTCACCTGATCTCTGCCATTCCTAGACTCATTTATGGCACTGAGTTTCAAAATCTGACAGCTAGATTAAGATGTAGCTTTCTTGGAAGCTCATAGAGATCCGTTTCTAGTAGTTCTGAGACTGAATCCAGTAATTCCCATATACCAGCACTTCAGAAAGTCTGCAGGAAGATGAGATTACAAGATACGTTTATTTTAGTGCAACAGAATTTGGAAATCCATACATAGGTTTTCATATTACTAGTTTTCCACAAGCTCTTTGAAGACCCCATCATACTGAGCAACTTCCTAAGGGGATGAGGATGCATGTAGTACAGAGCTTACCATTAGAAACACTCCTTTATAGCTTGTGTATATTTTCAATGTCCAGGAATATAAAATTGTCAAGGCTGGGAAGGTGATCTTTAGATAGGGAAAGATTAATCTTTTTTTTTTTTTAAGATTTACTTATTTATTTGAAACAGTTACATAGAGGCACAGGCAGAGAGAGGGAGGGAGAAAGAGAGAGATCCTCCATCCTGTGGTTCTCTCTCCAAGTGGCTACAACGGCCAGAGCTGGACTGATCTGAAGCCAGGAGCTTTTTCTGGGTCTCCCATGCGGATTCAGGGGCCCAAACACTTGGATCATCTTCTACTGCCTCACCAGGCCATCAGCCAGGAACTGGATTAGAAGTGGAGCAGCCAAGACTCGAACCAGTGCCCAAATAGAATGTGGGCACTGCAGGCGGCAGCTTTCCCAGCTATGCCACAGCACTGGCCCCGGCCCTGAAGGGTTAATCTTTTTTTTTTTTAAAGATTTATTTTACTTATTTGAAAGAGTTACAGAGAGAGGTAGAGACAGAGAGAGGGGTCTTCCATCTGCTGATTCACTCCCCAGATGGCCACATCGGCTGGAGCTGAGTCGATCCAGAGCCAGGAGCTTCTTTTAGGTCTCCCACGTGGATGCAGAGGCCCAAGGACTTGGGCCATCTTCCACTGCCTTCTCAGGCCATAGCAGAGAGCTGAATTGGAAGAGGAGCAGCCGGGACTAGAACTGGCACCCATATGGGATGCCGGTGCTTCAGGCCAGGGCTTTAACCCACTGGGCCACAGCGCCGGCCCCCAAAGGGTTAATCTTGACTGCAGTCCTGTCCTCTAGTGTTCCAGAGAAGACTGTGTGAAGACACTTAAGCGTTTGCGCTAGGACAATGACTGCCAAGGTGTGTTCGGTGGATAGTCCACAGTCTGAATTCTCCAGTGCCAACCCCACTATGAGCAACTCCACTTTGTTTTATGTATTGTGATTCCAAGTAAACAATGTGCAAATGGTGGAGCAGCCTGAGCTCAACACAAAAAGACAAGCATGTTTTGTTATGTACATGCAGATCATAAAAGGCTGAATGCTGCTTTACCAACTACTTTTCATTTCAGACTTTTTATCATTTAAATTTACAATTAAATATGTATATTTTTACACAGGTAATCTCTTTACCATAGATTATGGTATTTATTGCACTTTCTAATGACATAACCTCTTCATTTTTTCTTTCCCTATGCTTCCTGGATTTCTGCTCTGCTGCTTCTTTTCATGCATATTTTCTCTATCAAGCTTATTGACTTCAGTAATTCCGTGAAGGTACAGAACTAGCTACGTTTGTTAGCATTATCGTGTTTATGATGCCAGTAAATTGTAAGGGCACATCAAATTCCAATTCATCCATATTCAGGAGATATAAGCCAGGTAGCTGGAATTTTCTGGGGAAAAGATCAGTTAAATAAGAAAGCAGAATTTTCTGCCATGTATTCTCACAAAATCTAATGCAAATATCCTTCTAAACAAGGGACAATGGGATGCATTCATTCCTTATGAATGTGACCTCACTGACATTTTCCATTCATTTGTAGGATTCCAAAGCGTATTTCCATCTTCTCAATCAAATTGCACCAAAAGGACAAAAGGAAGGTGAACCACGGATAGATATTAACATGTCAGGTTTCAATGTAAGTATAGGTGCTCTTTTGAATTGTTGTTGACTTCATATAATTCCAAAGATTTTTACAGTTGCATGTGGTAGTATTGACAACTTTAAGCATTACTTTTAGAAATGTATTACTGTACATGTAATTCAGAGACAAAAAAAACTAGCTCTGCTTTATTTTTATAATTTATTAGTGAGTTTCATAATTATGGTGGTATTGGTTTATACTGATGGCATAAAATAGTCAAATCAAATATAGGGAAATAAACACCAGACATCAACTTTTTCCAAGTATTCGGATTGTAACCATAGTAATTGATTATATATTCAAACTCTAGAGCCATGAAATTCAATTTGAGGAATCTCTTTCAGGGACCTTGTTCCTTTGGTTACATAAGTCACTAATTTGTTTAGTGAACTTGGACCAAGAACTTTCCCCACATTGAATTTCATCTTGCTTATGCATAAAGGGTTGCACTATTTAGTCCCAAGTTGCTGGGGTTCTATAGTTCTGTGTACCCAATAGATATGGAATACATTCCGGTAATTAACAAAATCCACATATCTAACCTATATTGCACAACAGAATTGAGTGGGTTCACAGGCTAAACCATTTTGCACTGTCCTAACCAGAACTGAACTTGTAAGCGACTTGCATGCTATCTGAGTATTTCTGTCTGTATGTTAAATGTAGAACTTTTCAGCTCAGGTCACTCTTGCTGGGGTTAGGGGCCATCCTGTGAATTAGGGAATCTGGAATGGCTAGCTAAGTGATGTCGTACCTGGGGCAACACCACTAGTATATGAACTGATTCTGGGACAACCCTTCTTGAGTCAGTCCTCTTGTCTCTTCCCAGAATTCTTCAATGATTTCTTGCCCCGCCCTATGACTCTAGAATTCAATCTAAAATTCTATGCTTAGCCCTTATGGCCCTACACAATCTTGCTCAATTTCTCCTTGTGTTATTTTCCGCAAGTCTGTGCCCCTCCCCCAAAGCCTCCCTTCCCACTAGCATCCAAGCACCTCACTCATTTTATCCCTGAGCCTTTCTTTGCTCACACTTTTCCCTTATTTTTCAGTTTCCTTCATATTTTTCCAGCTGTACACTAAAGGAGGTATAAAGGCCTAATTTTAAAATCTGAGCAATTCTAGCCTTTCTCTCCCTATTTTTTCTTTTTCTTTTATGTGTGTTTCTTTTTCTTTTATGTATGTATTTCTTTTATTTGGCTTTTTGGAATGAAGTTAAATGTACCCAGAATGTAGAGATATTATCTTCCGCCACCTAGTGTATTTTAAAGGTACTGCATATCCAGCAAAGCCAACTTTTTTTTTTTTTTTTTTTTTTTGCATTCAAAACAATTTTATAATAAGTACCATATGTTGGCTAAAAGAAAGTAGAATTGTATACCCAGACTATGATTGTAGGGAAAATTTCTATATTTTTAGTATGGGCTTTAAAAAACTGTCTTTACTTCACTTCAACAGGAAACAGATGATTTGAAGAGAGCTGAGAGTATGCTTCAACAAGCAGACAAATTAGGCTGCAGACAGTTTGTCACCCCTGCTGATGTTGTCAGTGGAAATCCCAAACTGAACTTAGCCTTTGTTGCTAACCTGTTTAATAAATACCCAGCACTAACTAAGCCAGAGAACCAGGATATTGACTGGACACTATTAGAAGGTAACTAAAAGCTTGTCGAATTCTAATGGGTAGACTACAGAGTAGAAATACAAAGGCCATGGTGATTTCATCATCTGGACCTACTAAGTGTCTTTGCTTGCTTGCCTTCAGCAGGTATCTACTATAAGCAGGTGCACGTGTTGAGTAAAAATTGGCAGCTGCTAGGAAGTGATAATACAAGTGAACTTTTGCTTTATTTTTTTTTAGGTTAATTTATTTGAGAGACAGATACAGATAGAGAGAGGGCTCCTATCTACTGGTTCACTCACCAAATGTTCTCCATGGCCCAAAATGCAATCTGGATCTTTCACATGGATGTTCAGGAACCCAACTACTTGAGCCATCACCACTGCCTCCCAGGGTCTGCATTAGTAGGAAGCTGGAGTCAGGAGCCAGAGCCAGGAAATGAACCCAGGTGCTTGGGTGTGGGACACTGGCATCCTACCTAGTATCCTAAGTGCTGGGCCAAATGCCTGCCCCACAAGTGAACTTTTTAAAAGAAGTCTAGGGGCAGTGAATGTAAGGCCACTTAGTAAACCAGTGTTTCAGGATGACAATGCTTTTTATTTTTTAAGTTTTATTTATTTCATTTGAAAAGCACAGCGACATAGAGAGAGAGAGGGAGGGAGAGAGATCTTCAGTCTTCTGGTTCACTCCCCCAGATGACTGCCAGCACTGAGCCAGGCCAAAGCCAGGGGCCTGGAACTCCATCCTGGTCTCCCATGTGGGTGGCAGGGGCCCAAGGACTTGGGCCATCATCTGCTGCCTTCCTGGGCACATTAGCAGGAAGCTCAGTGGGAGGTGGAGCAGCCAGGACTCAAACCCGTGCTCATATGAGGTGCCAGTGTCTCAAGCAGAGGTTTAATCTGCTGCGCCACAGTGCTGGCCAAAGTTTAGAGCCCTTTTCAAACATCACATTAAAAAAATGCACATACTGGAGAAACTTTTAGGTCTGAATACAGCAGATAAAATAATCCAACACATGGATATTCACATACATAGGGTGTTTAATGAAGAAATAACTTTTGAAATACTCTTAATAGGAGAAACTCGTGAAGAAAGAACCTTCCGTAACTGGATGAACTCTCTTGGCGTTAATCCCCACGTAAACCATCTCTATGCGTAAGCACTTCTATGCACTTATAAAGTTGTGAACACCATGAATGGATGCAACACAAATAATGATTTTAAGCTTGTTAGTTTGTAGTGGTTGTTTATATCAGAAAATGTTGAGTGGCACTTTCCATCATTTTCCCAATACCCAGAAATTCCAGTGATTTCTTTACATAATCATTAACTGCAAGTGTTAGAATGTATGAATGTCTGTAGGGCCCTGGGGAATGGATGCTTTATATTTTGAAAGACAGACCAGGGAACATTTCAAGCAGACCATCCACAGTGCCTCAAGGCCTTTGGCCCAGTGTTCTCTCAACTCGGAATGTTCTTTGCCCACATGTCTTGCATCCTTATCATATTCCAGCTACCAATTCAAGAGACTTTTGCTGGCTACCACCTGCCACTCTCTAACATATAACCCTAGTTCCTTGTTTTTCTTCATAACACTAACACACACCCCAAATCATATTATTTAGCTGGGTGCTAGTTTATTGTCAATCTCTCTTACTCCAGTATAGGACAGGGATTTTTATCTTGTGAGCCCAGCCTCTAGAATATTGCCTTGCTCACACAGTAAATTCCTTTAAGTGCGTTGGATGGTCTTTGCTCTGTTTTCAACACAGATTGATACAAAACAGGAATCTGGGGAGTTATCTATGATTTTATGCATTTTGTGTGACAGCGTGGTATTAACAGATTTAAGGAGAGATCCAGCTGTCTGAAACACTGATTAAGTTATTTTTAAATTGTTAGTGACCTGCAAGACGCCCTGGTCATCTTACAGTTATATGAACGAATTAAAGTTCCTGTTGACTGGAGTAAGGTTAATAAACCTCCATACCCGAAACTTGGAGCCAACATGAAAAAGGTAGATAATTAAGTTGTTCCATATCTTTGATACAGACTATTTGTATTCTTGATCTGTTTCTTTTGTTTCAAAAACTCTGAACTATGAATCACTTGAGGATAGAAATTGTGTCTTGTTTTTGTGTGCTGACACCTGTCATTACACACACACACATACACATGAAAATCTATAACCATTGACTTTTGTGTGTTTGCAGCTAGAAAACTGCAACTATGCTGTTGAATTAGGAAAGCATCCTGCTAAATTCTCCCTTGTTGGCATTGGAGGGCAAGACCTGAATGATGGGAACCAAACCCTGACTTTAGCTTTAATCTGGCAGCTGATGAGAAGGTATAGTACACAATTATAGCAGTTTAAGCTGTATTATCATACAAGTCTGTGATTTAGTCATTGTTTTTCATAAGGAAATGTACCAATGATGAAACCTTTGCTTTTAAACTCTGAACTTAGTTTATTTTTTTTAAGATTGTATTTATTTATTTAAGAGGCAGAATTACAGACAGACAGAGGGAGATACAGAAAGGTCTTCCATCTGCTGATTCACTCCTCAAATGGCTGCAACAGCTGGAACTGAGCCAGTCTGAAGCCAGGAGCCAGGAGTTTCTGGGTCTCCCACACGGGTGCAGGAACCCAAGCAGTTGGACCATCTTCTACTGCTTTCCCAGGCCATAGCAGAGAGCTGGATCAGAAGAGGAGCGGCCAGGACTCAAATCAGTGCCCATATGGGATGCAGGCACTGTAGACAGAGGCTTAGCCCACTGCGCCACAGCATCAGCCCCATGAACTTAGTTTAATTAATGAATACAGAAAATGAATTTAAAAAGCTAATGGCAAAGGGAATTAATAGATGTTTGTTTTGGTTCCAGAAATTTTGAAATCCATGCAAAGTTTTCCATAATAGGCAGTTTTTGTGAACTTTTTGAAGACCTGTTGTATATGTTGGATGTTCAATGGGAAATTCTTCCTTGTAAATTAGGCAGCAAAACTATGACTATTCCCTCCCCTGCCATTTTTTAACAATTTCTTCTTTTTAAATTAAGAATTATTTATTTTATTCATTTGAGAGGCAAGGAGACAGACAGGGAGAGAGAGTTCCCATCCACTGGTTCACTCCCCAAGGCTGAATCAGACTGAAGCCAGGAGCTATTAATCAACCCAAGTCTCCCATGAGAGTGGCAGAGACCCAGTTACTTGAGCTGCCTCCCAGGGTTTACATTAGCAGGAAGTTGGAATCGGAAGCCAAGCCAGGACAGGAACTCAAACACTACCATATGGGATGCAGATCTACCGAGCCGTGTCTTAACCACTGCACCTGATGCCCCTTCGTAAGAAGTCTGCCAAACAGATTGAAGGCACATTTAGTATCAGTGAATAAAGCAGCTATAAGAAAAAAATGAGCATCCCTATATATCCGTGTGAAAGTGAACATTTCCCAACCGTAACGCTGAAAAGCATTCATCATAACTGAGTAGCAGCCAAAGCCCAGTGAAAGTCATTCCCACCGTTGGAACAGACTGTTGGACTTGCTCACTGAAGCATGGTAGATCTTCCCCTCACCTTTGAAAGGGATGGAGCGCTGACAAGCCACTGCTACTTGAAGTAATTTTTCCATATACTGTGAATCTCTTTCCGTGAAATCTTCAGTCTTCCAAACCTAAGGAATAAAAGAAATGGAAGAGAAAGCATCTTTCTGGTGTTGCCATTTTTTTTTTCCATAAAGTAGATGGTGACCTTTTGTTCTGCTTCTTAGATATACCCTCAATGTCCTGGAAGATCTTGGAGAGGGTCAGAAAGCTAATGATGACATCATTGTGAACTGGGTGAACAGAACGTTGAGTGAAGCTGGGAAATCAACTTCCATTCAGAGCTTTAAGGTCAGAATCCCTATTAGATTCCACACTATGTTTGCCAGATCATATCTATAACTGGGAAGGACAACCTTTGGTTTCTCTGTGAATGAGAATTGCTGGGCGAATGCTGAGATCCTCTTAAATTGCTAAGCTTTGTTCTTGACATTTTATACAAGTAAGCGTATGTTGCTTTGTACATAATGGAGACTCTCTGACTGGTTCTGCCTTTTCACTAGGACAAGACGATCAGCTCCAGTTTGGCAGTGGTGGATTTAATTGATGCCATCCAGCCTGGCTGCATAAACTATGACCTTGTTAAGAGTGGCAATCTAACAGAAGATGACAAGCACAATAATGCCAAGTAAGAGAGACTGCCTAAGATTGTGGAAAGAATGTGGACTTTGTGGCTGGGCCAATCTTAATTCTTTTTTTTTTTTTTTATTTGACAGGCAGAGTTAGACAGTGAGAGAGAGAGACAGAGAGAAAGGTCTTCCTTCCGTTGGTTCACCCCCCAAATGGCCGCCATGGCTGGCGCTGCACCGATCTGAAGCCAGGAGCCAGGTGCTTCCTCCTGGTCTCCCATGCGGGTGCAGGGGCCCAAGCACTTGGGCCATCCTCCACTGCCCTCCCGGGCCACAGCAGAGAGCTGGACTGGAAGAGGAGCAGCCGGGACTATAACCCAGCGCCCATATGGGATGCCGGTGCCGCAGGTGGAGGATTAACCAAGTGAGCCATGGCGCCGGCCCCAATTCTTAGTTAGGTTCTGCCACCTTAAGTGTGGTGTCAACTGGGAGAAACCTCTGTTTCTTTTTTGAAAGCTTTTAACATTTCTTTTAAATAGCTTGATTAAGATAGATTTCACATTTAATGTCATTCATCATTTAAAGTGTACTTTAAAATCCGGTGGTTTATAGTATGTTGAAAGAGTCGTGCAGCCATCACTATAATGTATTTTAGAACATTTTCATTACATAAAAAAGAAACTCCATAACTGTTAGTAGTCACTCCCCATTTCTCTCCCCTCCCCCACGTAACCTCCCCTCACCCACCAGCCCTGGCTCCAAGAAATCACTTACTCAATTTCACACTTTTTATCTTTTTCTATCCTGGGCCTATTCCCCCTCCTATTTCTCTGGAATTATATATCCTTGGACCAACATTTCCTTACCCTTCCCTCCCCACTAACCACCATGGTACTGCTGTCTCTCTATGAGATCAGCTCTTGAATTAGATTCCACATATGAAAGTAGAATACTACACACCCAAGAAAGGGATGCAATCCTATCATTCGCAGTAACACAGATGAACTTGGAGAACATTTTGTCATGTGAAATGAGGCAGATACAGAAAGACAAATACTGTGGGGTGGGATGGAGGTATAATGGGAAGAAGCACTATATTCCTACAGTTGTACTGATGAAATTTATACTCATTAAGTAAGTGGTTTCTTTGGGGGAAAAAAGACAAATACTGTACAATCTCACTCGTATGGAAGAAACCTTTTAGCCTCAAATTCCTCATCAGTAAAATAGGGCAACAATGTTTTAGAAGTTTTATAGAGATTAAGTGAAAATATATATATATATATATATATATATATATATATATTAAGTGCTCAATCACTTACTTTGGTGGGTTATAGAAATCATGTAGTGTAACTTTTAATGCAAATCAGGTTCAAACTTAGAGCAAGGAAAAAACAAGTTAAGGATATCCATACTTTACAATGTTCATTATCTGTCTCACTGTTTTTTTAAAAAAATTTATTCTTTTTGAAAGATAGAGTGATGGATGGACGGAGAGGGAAGAGACAGAGAGATCTTCCATCTGCTCATTCACTCCCCAAATGGCTACAAAAGCCAGGACTAAGTGCCCAGGCCAAAGCCATGAGTCTGAAACTCCATCTGAGTCTTCCACATGGGTGGCAGGGGCCCAAGTACTTGGACCATCTTCTACTGCTTTTCCCAGAAGCATTAGTGGGGGCAGCAGGATTGGAAGTGGGGCATCTGGGAATCGAACCAGTGCTCACATGGGATGCCAGCGTCATAGATGGTGGCTTAATCTGCTTTACCACAATGCCAGCCCTTAAAGTTCTTAATTTTATAGACAGAATAGTTTTTATACTCATTATTTGTCTCATGTGTCTTTATTCTTGCCCTGACTCTTTTTTAAACATATTATCTGTTTATGTTTCTTTTACTGCATGTAGACCACTCTTACAAGGCTATTTAAAAAGTTTATGGAAAACAGAATTAAAAGATAGGTGTAGTGGCACAGCAGGTTAAGCCACCGCCTGTGATGCCAGAATCCCATATGAGTATTGATTTCAGTCCCAGCTGCTCCATTTCCAATCAAGCTCCCTGCTAATGCACCTGGGAAGGCAGCAGAAGATGGCCCAAGTACTTTTCTTCCTGCCACCCACATGGGAGACCTGAATGGAGTCCTGGCCCAGCCCCGGCTGTTGCAGCCATTTGGGGAGTGAACCAGCAGATGGAAGAATGATCTCTCTCTGCCTCTGAAATCCAATATGCTTGAGCTTTTGCTATATGTTAAACACGAAACTAAGGGCTTTATTTGCACTGATCTTACAGCCAACCTAAGTAATTTCATTTTCATATAAAGTCAGTTCAAGATTAATTCTCACTACACATTGGAGGAAAGGAGTGAATAAATATTATCAGTCCCAACTAATGGAGCTTACGGTTTAGGATCCTGGTGTGACTTTAAAATGAACTCAAAGCCAAAGTAAAACAGAAAATAAGAAGTGAAAGCGTTCTGATTTGAACTCTCAATGTGGAATTGTTATGCCCCAGCTAAATGCATAAGAAGAAATGAAGTCTCACATGGTGCCCTTGACTGGCAAACATTTCAGCTTGATTTTTGTTTCCTCCATAAATAGGTATGCGGTGTCCATGGCCAGAAGGATTGGAGCCAGAGTGTATGCTCTCCCCGAAGATCTTGTGGAAGTAAAGCCCAAGATGGTCATGACAGTGTTCGCGTGTTTGATGGGCAGGGGGATGAAGAGAGTGTAAAATAACCGATCTAAGTGAAAACGCCCCTGTTCCCGGGTGCGTGACTAGCAAGTCAGCTATGGCTTAAGGGACTCTTGGTCATTTAAAGGACTTTCAGTTTTGATTAACAAGACTAGCTCATCATGAAAGCCCTTGGAGGAAAAATTTTTAACAACAACAACTCCCCTTGCGCATAGTCAGAAGTTGGATGTCTCAGGCATGCCTGAATGTGCTCCTAGCCAAACCGTTCTGCTCTCTCCTAGGATGCTGCCCGTGCCATTTCCCTTTGCTATTTGTTATTTTTCTCTGTTTTTTGTTTGGTTTTTTTTTTTTTTTTTTTTTTTTTTGCGTCTTAGAATGTCCTTCTCTTGGGATTGGCTTAGATGTTTGAATACGAATTATTATTAGACAGTAACTTTACTTTCCATCCAGTATGTTAGTTCTTATTCGAGGACTATGATCAGAAGGTGTTTGGATATGAGTATCCTTTGCTTATCTTTGTAGTACTGAGAATTTGCCAAAGTAACTGGCTGTGCAGAATGTAATAGAAGCTTTTCTTATTCTTTTATTTTTGAAATCAGTATCTTTTTACAGTATTCTTTCTACATGATCCTTTTTTGTACATTTAAGAATATTTTGATTACATTAAGCAAGACTGCTGATTTTGCTACTTTTTTTAAGGGGTCTTCAAGTAAGTAAAACACATACATTATAGAGGAAAAAAAAATGTACCTTAAATTTGCATCTTCCCTCTCACCCAAGCTGTAAACAATTGAAATATTTTGTCTTAAATTGCTTGGTTCAATCCATCCTTATTTGTTTTAAAACCGGTACCATCAAACTCTCTCTTTACATTTAAAATGCTGTTGAATGTGACACTTTTGAGGAGAGAGTATGCTCAGAACTTAGACAGGATTCGGTAGGCCAAGTGTGCTAAGTGTACAATATATTTTTAAATTTTACATCTAAAACAAGGAGATGTGGTCACTAAAATTGAAAATATATATGTAGGACTTAATGTACTCCTGCTTTGTCAAGCTGTTACTATAGTTTTTGAGATCATTATGTTACTCTAACTCTGAAAAGTGATGTAATCTGGTAGCAATGTAGTAGTTCAAATAAAGGCATTTACATAATAATCTCTTCTTGCTTCCTGGTATGTCAATGTTTGTTCCATTTTTTCTTTATAATTGATGACATAGTCCATAAAATGGTATTTAGATTGGAGGTACTGAATTAAAGACAGTACAACTGAGCTAAAATGGTTTTCTCTAACTTAACAAAATGTCCTTATCCAGTTTCTGTCTTTTCTCTTTCTTCTTTAATCTTTTCAATGTTCTGTGATACACGGATCCTGAAGCACAGGGAATCTGAGTAGCCAGATTGGCCGATTTTCTCAACCTCACTGTTACTGACATTTTGGAATACATGATTAATTATTTGGACATAGGGTAGGGACAGTCCTGTGTGTTGTGGGAATTTAAGCAGTGTCCCTGGCCTCTACACACTAGATGTTAGCAGTGTCTTGGAAAGTGATTGATTATGGCCGGTGAATGGGCCTCACCAGCAGTAGAACAAAGAGAAATAAGCAGAGTTCGATTTATTAAAATACACTGTAGGGGAGCAGCAGGTGAGCAGGTCAGATATTAGCTGACAACTTATCTGGGGCAGATTGGTGCTGGCAGGGGCTTCTACATCAATAGTGATTTCCTTATTGCTGGGGATTTTTACCAGGGGCTTCTTATTGTCAGGATCCCAGGTATTCTCCAGATCCCCCCTCCCAAGAGATCAACAATGACAAATCTTTGGCATTTGGGTGAAGGTCTCATCTTCTGTAATTGTGTCGTGCTTAGATAGGGACGTTGCATTGGCTCAAAGGTTGTTGATCTTTCAGGGATTTATGGCATCCCGGAGTCCTGGCTCCAGCAGGACAAGGGGACAAGGGGTAATCCACTCTGGAACTGTCTACTGTTTTGCCAAGGGGACTGTAGATGGCTTCCTCTCAAGGAATTTGATGTTGAAGGAGTTTCACTATCATTTGGAAATGGGTTTGCAGTATTCTGGAAGAGATAAACCAAACTTGGTTTCTTTAAAAGAGGAGACCCACGAATTAGGGTAAGGAGGAGAGGTATTAGAGGAATCACTAGGGGCAGGATAGAAAATAGAAGCTAAGTTCTCCATCAAGGGAGTTGAGAACCCAAATCTAGAGTCTCTAATTTTTTTCTAGTCTCAGCCAACCTAATCCCCTACAACACTGAACTCCCGCAAGCCTTCTACAGCATTCTTAGATTTCCCTGTTATTTGTCCCATCTTTTCCTTTCCAGCCTGGAATAACCCATTCATTCTGCTCTAGGACAAAAATTTCATATAAAATACCTTTCCTTATCCAACAATTCTCTTTCCTTAACCTTTCTTACCAAGAATATGTTGTCATACTTATAGCTTCCCCTAACAGGTTATCTGTCAAATATTTACTTATGTGACCCAACATGCATTTGGGTTCCTATTATGTCTGAATATTATTTTAGGTATATTTCATTTAGTCTGCACTGGCTCGCTTTGATTTAGCAGCATAAAAGCTTACATATACAGAACTTAAAACAAGTCTAGCTGAAAAACAGTGACATAACCCAGAGATCTGTTGAGTGGCCATTTTTCTTGCAATCTCAGGGAGTACTGAGGCCCAGTAGTATTACAGTCATGATCTTCCTTTGATTGGGCAATCATATCGTGCTCTTTGGGGAATTTTATGATAGCTAAGTGGGCTTTGGCTAGTCTGGGAACTACGTGTTCTGCCCCAGACCTGGAATTCCCCTGAAGCAAGACCCTGTGACAATACTGATCATCAAGGTGTTATCTGTTGGAGAAGCAAAGGACTGTGTGAGTCTGCTGATTAGAATCTTGCAGGACCAGCTGTACCGCTCCCTCAATTTACTGAGTTAATTTTAGTGCTATCAAAAGGCAGAGCAAGAACATTTTAAGCTAAGAGTGATGCTAGGTGATTGGGGTCTGATCGTATGCAACATCTGCATTTAAGCCATTGTTTAGTATTTGGTTTCAATCCCCCTATTTTTTTTTTTAAGATTTATTTATTTGAAAGAGTTACACAGAGAGAGGAGAGGCGGGGGGGGGGGTCTTTCATCTGCTGGTTCACTCCCCAATTGACCGCAATGTCCAGAGCTGCGCCGATCCGGAGCCAGGAGCTTCTTCCGGGTCTCCCACACGGATGCAAGGTCCAAGGACTTGGGCCATCTTCTACTGCCTTCCCAGGCCATAGCAGAGAGCTGGATCGGAAGTGGAGCAGCTGGGTCTCGAACCGGCGTCCCTATGGGATGCCAGCGCTTCAGGCCAGGGCTTTAACACACTGCGTCACTGCACCACAGCGCCCCCCCCCATTCTTTGTTACTCCTCAGCCCTGTAGGAGTAGGAGCATTGATCCTTCTGGCTACTTCCTGCTGTTAAAGGGGTGAAGTAGGGGTGTTTCAGGATGGGAAAGAGGCGGTTGTAAACATCTCCTTAAGAAAATCCCTGTTCCTGGCTTAAGTGCAGAAATCTTTCTGCATCATGGATAGGGAGTGCAAAGTCCAGTTACACAATTTTATCTTGCAGGTGCATCAGCATTCTGTAGCAACAACATATTAGCATCCCCATACCGCCTGTAAGGCATAAGGCATGGGTGAGGGTTTTGAGTTCAGCCTTCTGGGCTAAGGTACTTGGTGGCAATGCTACCAATTCCTACACTTACAACAGTAACCAGAAAGGTTAGTAGTTTCTGCCATCTGGGACTTCTAGTCCTGAACCAAAGGGAAGAAAAAAGCCATTGATTTAGACCTGGTGTAGGGTCAGAGATAGCACTATTCTGGGTGTGTATGTCTTGAAGAGCTGGGGAGATGTATCCACAATATTTTAATGGGAGCACAAGTTCCCCACTGAGCAGCTGCAAGGACATTTAGAGTCTTTCCACTTTGGGTAACTGCTTTAACAAGGACGGCTCTCTGGCCAGAAATGGCAGCACATAATGAGCTGTATGTGCAGTGGTGAGCTATCCAAAAGTGTGACCTAATCTGTCTCCTATGTACAAGGTGTATGTCATTGTCAGACACATCAGCCAGCCTTGGGTGACAATGTCCAGACTTTTCAAACTTACACCATCCATAATTTTACTCCCCATCCCCCCCGCCACAGCCACTTTCAAGTTACTACTCTCAGCCCTAATGTTTGTCGGGTACAGAGAGGTCAAAAAGCTTCCTCAGCATCTCACTGTGGGTGCTGTATGTAGATTCTAGCACTAGGTTTCAGAATAGCAAGTAACCTCCAGCCAGCATCTCCTCTTTTGAAGTTGGGGCCCTTCTTAGAGGGTATAATTTTAGCAGACAACTATCAGTTACTGTCAGGCAACCATGAATCAGAACCCTTCCTTTATCACCTCTCAGCTTTGTCTGACTTTGTCTAGGGATGACACCAGTGACTCCATCTTGATTTTTGTCTCCTCCTTGTAATCACGATTTTTTTTTTCTGAGCACATCACTGATCAATTATCCTGTAACTAGGTTCTGTTTGTCTCTTGTTGCCAGATTGGATTGCACCTATTTTTTGATCCCATCCAATGTCGGGAGGGAAGATTTGATGACCCAGTAGTATCAGAAACCCTTTTAGCCACATGGAAGCAACCAAGAGATTTTAGAAGGAGTGGTCTTTAACCTGCAGTCCATTGTTAAACTTAGCTTTATCTGCTCTGTAGGTATGAGTCATCATCCCAAAGTGCCAGGCCAGCATTATCTTGCTGGGAATTGTACATCTGGAGAATCCTGACAGCCAAGAGACACAAAGCTCAAAAGGGAAGATACATTAAAAAAAAAAAAAAAGAAAATTCATTAGGAAGGAAAAAGAAGGGAAGATATATATATAGAAGTATATATAGATGGACAGATAGATAGATACAGATATATAAAACAAAAAAAAAAAAACAAAGTTAACATGCCTAAAAACCATGAACAGTTACAGTCTAAAGGCAAGTGTATTTTAGTTCTGTTGATTGACTATTTGTGCTTAGTAATGAAAGTTGCTTAACCATATGATCTCTGATTTTAAAAATTCTCAGTTAAAAAGCCAATCCAGGGTCCAGCACTGTGGCATAGTGGGTAAAGCTGCCACCTGCAGCACCAGCATCCCATATGGGGGCCAGTTCGAGTCCCAGCTGCTCCACTTCCGAAACAGCTCTCTGCTGTGACCTGGGAAAGTAGAGGACGGCCCAAGTCCTTGGGCCCCAGCACCTGCATGGGAGACCTGGAAGAAGCTCCTGGCTCCTGGCTTCAGATCGGTGCAGCTCCAGCTGTTGCAGCCATCTAGGGAATGACAGCGGATGGAAGACCTCTCTCTCTCTCTCTCTCTCTCTCTCTCTCTCTCTCTCTCTGTGTGTGTGTGTGTGTGTGTGTAACTCTGACTTTCAAATAAAGAAATAAATTTAAAAAAAAAAAAAGCCAATCTGGGGCCAGTGTTGTGGTGTAGTGGGTTAAGCCACCACTTAGATGCCGGCATCCCATATGGGCACCAGTTCAAAACCCAGCTGCTTCACTTCCAACACAGTGCCTCCTAATGGTGGGGAAAGCAATGGAAAATGGACCAAGAGCTTGAGCCCCTGTACCCACATGAGAGACCCAGAAGAAGCCCTGGGCTCCTGGCTTTGGTCTTGCACAGCTCTGGCTGTTGTAGCCATTTGGGGAGTGAACCAGTGGCTGGAAGTTCTCTCTCTCTGTCTCTCTTCCTCTCTCTATAACTTTGCCTTTCAAATAAATAAAAATAAAATCTTTTTCAAAAAGCCAATCCAAGGTAGACTTGGACTTTTTTTTAAGATTTGTTTATTTGAAAGGCAGAGTTACAGAGAGGCAGAGGCAGAGAGAGAGAGAGAGAGAGAGAGAGAGAGAGAAGTCTTCCATCCGATGGTTCACTCCCCAGATGGCTGCAAGGGCGGGAGCTGAGTTGATCAGGAGCCAGGAGCCAGGAGCTTCTTCCGGATCTCCCACGCGGGTGCAGGGGCCCAAGGACTTGGACCATCTTCTACTGCTTTCCCAGGACATAGCAGAGAGCTGGATGGAAAGTGGAGCAGCCGGGACTCGAACTGGCGCCCATATGGGACACCAGCACTGCAGGCAGCAGCTTTACCCGCTATGCCACAGTGCTGGCCCCAAGTAAAATAATGTTTAATTTAGAAAATGAAGCAATGCACCTTCTCTGATCACAATGGAATGAAGCTGGAGATCAACAACCTGAGAGTCTCTAGAACATATGCAACATGGAGACTGAACAGCATGCTCCTAAATGAACAGTGGGTCATAGAAGAAATCAAAAGAGAAATCAAAAAACTGTTGAGCGACATTTTTTTTCATACTATCTGTTGAACTCTTTGCTTAGTACAGGATTAATTGAAAATAGAGCTTAGTAAAAAATAAGGCTGTGAAGAGGAGAGGGAGAGGAAAAAGGGTGGAAGTGGGGCTGGGAGGGTGGGTATCACTATCACTGTGTTCCTAAAGTTGTATTTATGAAATGCATGATGTTTGTATACCTTAAATAAAAGGTTTCTGGGGGGGGTGGGGTGGGGGGGGGTGGAATTTAGACTCCCAGCCAGATGAAAAATCTCTCGATCTCACTCTCTCTCCCTCCTCTCTGCCTTTCAAATAAATAAATAATTTAAAAACAATACGTTACCCAAACGTACACTTTAGGTGAAAATACTCTTAAATATGTGATATTTAATAGAAATTAACAAATTATACCCTTGTCTATATTCCTCTTGAACAGTGATCTTTTTACTTTTTAATTTGTGGGGAGCAACTCGGACTAGACTAAGTTACTGGAATTAAGACTTATTCTATGCATCTGCTTTCCCACAATATGGCGCTGAGAAGGGAGAAACAGCTTCTACACAGCTGCCTCCAGTTCAACCAATAAACTGTAGGACCTGCTCCTGATTGGAGGAGAGCAGCGTACTCGGCGTGTGGGCAGCCGAGTTGGGATTGGTGGAAGAGGATTATAAAGGAGGAGAGAGACAACATGCACCAGGAACATCTAAGGGGAACACCTGTGCAGCCCCCGAGAGAGCCGGCCGGCGGTGTGCCGCTCCCCTGCGGAAGTGGGGAAAGTGGCAGGGGGAACCGCCCTTCCACGGAGGTGGAAGGGTCGGTAGCCAACCCGGGAAGAACCAGCAGCAAACCCGGGAAGGGCCGAGCAGACGAAAGAACAGTGCAGGGTCCTGTGTCGTTCCTCCACGAAGACGGGGAGCGACATAATGGTGCCGTGACTCGGATATGAAGCCTAGGCAGGGTTTAGTGTTGTTCCTCCATGAAGAGGGGGAGCGACATTAATTGTTAAATTATTTATTTAGTAGAGCATCAAGCCTTCGACTATAAGGTAAATTTAAAATGTTATCTCAAAAATAAGAAAAAAAAATATAAAAAGCAAACAAAATTGGTTCTTCCAAAATAATGGAATACTGTTTAAAAGTTTTGTTAATATTTAATGACAATGATAGATGTTCACATATATTATAAAATTCTATTTTTGAAAGATAAACTCATATATTACAGAATATCCAAAAGCCATTTGTCAGTGTTTATAGCCAGTGGGGAAATTATACAGGCCTTTCATTTCAAAGTCACTTATTTCTGTAGTATGAGAAAGATTTTTAAAACCTATGTATTACTGTTATAATCATGAAAAGGATCAAATATATTTAAAATCTCTCAAAAATAAAGTTAATGGACCCTGGTATAAATAAGCCAGATTGGATGAATTTCTGATATTCTGTAAAGGTATAGACTTCTGTGGATGTAGGAAAAAACAACCAAATTCACTCTCAGTTTCTAGTACTATATTTTCACAACACGTGCCTGACCCCAGATGTGTAGGGGTTTTCCCCACGCACCAATCATGCAATCAATTCTCAGTAGCAGACACCAACTAAGTTCACTCAGTTGTGGCACCATCCATTTGGAGGTGGCATCAAATTCCACAGGCTGAGGCTTGGTCCCCAAAACTGTCCCACTGCCCCCCAACTTGAGATGCCAATTTTAAACCCTCAGGTTGTTTAGCCTGTGCTTTTGACTCATCAGCTCTAAGTCAGGATTCCCACAACCCCTTCCTTAGATTCCACTGACTTAGGACTCAGGGAAACATTTACTTCTGTTTATGGGTTGATTACAAAGGGTGTTGGAGAAGACACAGTTGAGACGTGGAGGGGAAGGCACTTGTGAAGGGTCGTTGAGTTTGTATGCCCTCTCCAGGGCGCCACCCACCCTCCAAGAACCTCCATGCATTCAGCTATCTGGAGGCTCCCAGGACCTGTCCTTTTAGGAAGGCTACATTCCGTATACGATTGATGGAGACATCGGTCATTTCGATCAATTTAACCTTCAGCCCCTCTCCCCTCCCTGGAGAATGAGGCTTGGAGCTCAAAGTCCTGCCTTGGCCTTTGCCATGACCACTTCCCATCCTGAAGCTACCTGGGGGCTGCCAGCCATCAGCCAACTCATTAACATAAAAAGACACTATTGATGTGGGCTAGCTATATTACTAATTTTAACATTGATGTTGAGGGTCCTTGCTGTCTATCAGACAAGAATTCAGAATGTCAGCTCAAATGAAACAGGCGACAGGGTAAAGGTTTTAGCATTTATTCAGTGAAAGAAATACACAGGAAAACGAGGGCTTTAGGGGAGAAAGAAGTCGAAAAGGGTAAGCTGGGTCCATACCAGGCAGAGAGCAGGCCGGGAGCCATGTAGAGCAATGTGTGCACTTTGGAGCAGGCACAGGTAGCATAGTGTGGGCAGGAAAGCAGAGACTTGGGCGCTCCATGCCTATTATCCACTTCCAAAAGGGGAGTGGTTATGTATAGGTAAGATCAGGCAGGGGCATGAGATCACACAGGGGGCGTGGGGGAGGGAGTGGTCTTCCAGCTCATGAGTCCAATTGATTTAATCCTATCTGTCTGCCTATATCACTATCACTTCCAAGATTCTGTGGGGAGCAATCCGGACTAGACTGAGTTACTGGAATTAAGACTTATTCTATGCATCTGCTCTCCCACAATATGGCGCTGGGAGAGAAGTAAACAGCTTCCGCACAGCTGCCTCCAGTTCAACCAATAAACTGTAGGACTTGCTCCTGATTGGAGGAGAGCAGCGTACTCGGCGTGTGGGCAGCCGAGTTAGGATTGGCGGAGGAGGACTATAAAGGAGGAGAGAGACGGCATGCACGAGGAACATCTATGGGGAACATCTAAGGGAGCCCGTGCAGCCCCCGAGAAGGCCGGCCGGCGGTGTGCCGCTCCCCTGCGGAAGTGGGGAATGTGGCCAGGGGGAACTGCCCTTCCACGGAGGTGGAAGGGATAGTAGCCAACCCGGGAAGAACCAGCAGCAAACCCGGGGAGGGCCGAGCAGACGAAAGAACAGCGCAGGGTCCTGTGTCGTTCCTCCACGAAGAGGGGGAGCGACAGATTCCAAGGATTTTTGGAGCCATATGCCAGGCAGGAAATGGGTATAAAGACCAAGTCAAGGGCCAGTGCTGTGGCACAGTAGGTTAAAGCCCCAGCCTGCAGTGTGGGCATCCCATATGGACACCAGTTCGAGTCTCGGCTGCACCTCTTCCAATCCAGCTCTCTGCTATGGCCTGGGAAAGCAGTAGAAGATGGTCCAAGTCCTTGGGCCCCTACACCTGCGTGGGAGACCCAGAAGAAGCTCCTGGCTCCTGGCTTTGGATCAGCTCAGCTCTGGCCATTGCAGTCATATGGGGAGTGAACCAGCAGAATGGAAGACCTCTCTCTCTCTCTCTCTCTCTCTCTCTCTCTCTGCCTCTCTCTCTCTGTTTCTACCTATCTCTGTAACTCTGTCTTCCAAATAAATAAAATAATTCTTATTAAAAATAAAAAGACCAAGTCATGCTTCACAGACTCCTTTCATAATTTGGAGTAGATCTGAGGGCTCGTCATGATTTCCTTTTCAACCATGACCTAGCACTTACCGAAACTGCCAAGCATGAGCTCATGTGATCTAACTACATCACTTGTTCTTTCCTCCTCCCATAATGGATTCGCACTCTCCCAGAGCACAGGAGCTTTAGAAAGAGCCTGTTTCCACTACCAAGCCTCATGCCAAACAAGCCGGGGTCAGGGGCGGGGGATAAAGTGGGGGCACCACCTTGCAGACAGATTACATTTACACAAAATGAGCACACAATCATCCAAGTTGCATGTCTAATCATTCTAGGAGAATCCACTTACAATTGAAATGGTTTTCATCTCATCACTTTTTTTAAGATTTATTTATTTGAAAGTTAGAGTTACACAGAGAGAAAAGGAGAGGCAGAGAGAGACAGAGAGAGTCTTCCATCTGCTGGTTCACTCCCCAATTGGCCGCAATGGCCAGAGCTGCGCTGATCTGAAGCAAGGAGCCAGGAGCTTCTTCCGGGTCTCCCACGTGGGTGCAAGGGCCCAAGGACTTGGGCCATCTTCCACTGTCTTCCCAGGCCATAGCAGAGAGCTGGATCAGAAGTGGAGCAGCAGGGACTCGAACCGGCGCCTGTGTGAGACAGAGGAGGAATTTAGGGATCTGATATCATCCTTCAAAATATTTAGTACTGTTTAACTTCTGTTTTTAAAAAAATGTTTATTCATTTCTTTGTGTTTTTTTTTAAAGACTTATTTGTTTATTTTGAAAGAGTTACAGAGAGGCCGGAGCCATGGCTCACGAGGCTAATCCTCCGCCTTGCGGTGCCGGCACACCGGGTTCTAGTCCCGGTCGGGGCGCCGGATTCTGTCCCGGTTGCCCCTCTTCCAGGCCAGCTCTCTGCTGTGGCCAGGGAAGTGCAGTGGAGGATGGCCCAAGTACCTGGCTCCTGCTTTCGGATCAGCGCGGTGCGCCGGCCGCTGCGGCCATTGGAGGGTGAACCAACGGCAAAAAGGAAGACCTTTCTCTCTGTCTCTCTCACTGTCCACTCTGCCTGTCAAAAAAAATAATAGTTACAGAGAGACAGAGAGAAGTGTTCCACCTGCTGGCTCACTCCCCAGATGGCAGCAATGGCCAGGGCTGGGACAGGCCTAAGCCAGGAGCCAAGTGTTTCTTCCAGATCTCCCATGTGGATGGCAGGTGCCCAAGCTCTTGGGCCACCCTCCACTGCTTTCCCCCAGGCCATTAGCAGGAAGCTGCATCCAAAGAGGAGCAGCTGGGCCGGCGCCGAGGCTCACTAGGCTAATCCTCCGCCTTGCTGCACCGGCACACCGGGTTCTAGTCCCGGTCGGGGCGCCGGATTCTGTCCCGGTTGCCCCTCTTCCAGGCCAGCTCTCTGCTGTGACCCAGGAGTGCAGTGGAGGATGGCCCAGGTGCTTGGGCCCTGCACCCCATGGGAGACCAGGATAAGTACCTGGCTCCTGCCATTGGATTAGCGCGGTGCACCGGCCATTGGAGGGTGAACCAACGGCAAAAGGAAGACCTTTCTCTCTGCCTCTCTCACTGTCCACTCTGCCTGTCAAAAAAAAATTTTTCAAAGAAAAAGAGGAGCAGCTGGGACATGAACTGGTGCTCATGTGGTATGTTGGCATCACAGGCAGTGGCTTTACCTGCTATGCCACAACGTCAGCCCTCTTATTCATTTATTTCAATGGAAGAGAGACAGAGAAGAAGAGAGACAGAGAGACTTTCCATCTTCTGGTTTACTCCCCAGATGCCTTCAACAGTTGGAACCGGGCCAGGCTGAAGCCAGGAACCCAGAATTCAACCCAGGTCTCCCAACTACCTGAGTCATCACTGATACACAACAATTCCCAAAACTGGCTGGAGGAGTTGCTCTAGAATCCCTGAAACTGGGTCTGCTTTGCCTGATGTGCCCAAAATCAATCACTGACATTGAAGTGGTGGAAGAAAGGAGGTATTTATTGCAAAATGCCGAGCAAGGATCCGACCTGGGCAGCTATTGCTTAATTCCCAGGCTCCCTGAGGGATTGAAGGTAAAGGTTCTTATAGATTGAAGTTGGGGATGAGTCGTGTACGTGGTACTTTTCACTCAGGGCCTGGGATTCCTGGAAAAGAATCCCCTCAAGACCAGACCAACATCAAGATGTTATCAAGGGGGAGATAAATGATCTTATGAGTCTGGTGTAGGGCTGGCTCCCTCAATTCAGCCAGCTAATTTTAGCCAGAGGTTAATTTGCAACCATTAAATCATGGATAGGAAACTTTAAGCTAAGGAAGGGGAAGGCTAAGACAGATTTAATGGTATGTAGCATCTGCACTCAAAGTACTGTACACTTTGGGGCTTGGTTTTGTCATCTGCTGTTTTCCAGGGTGCCCTTCAGTGGGAAGCCAGAATCAGGAGTAGAAAGGACGGACTAAACCCAGGCACTTCACTATGGGATGTAGGTGTTCCAAGCAGTGTCTTAATGGTGACACCTGCCTCTGTTTCCTCTTTAACAATGATTTGAGGTGGCATCAATGGTACAGCTTGGAAAGATAGCAATGTTCTGGTTGCAGGTCAAAAACATCCCAAGAAGACAGCCAGCGATCTTCCATAATCCATCTCAAGAGACCCTCCAATGCTTGGCTAGGAGATATTGTCATATTGTTTCCTGTGAGTGCTACTGATTTGCTTATTAATAATCCAAAATAAATAAGTCGTGTGGGTTCTTGCAACATATTCAGAGAAGAATTCTGAATACTTGCACAAATAAGTCAAGCAACTTGATAAGTTTTAAGCTTTTTATTCAGTGAGAGACGTGCATACGAGTGAGGGCATTAGCCTAATCTAAGGGAGAAGGGAAAGTTTGGAAATTCAGTTGGAATCCACACCAAGCAGAAAGCAGGCCAAAAGCCACGTGCAACAAGCATTTGGTTTTGAGCAGCTATTAACAGCTTATCCCAGGCAATGGAGTAGAGGCATAGAGTGATTTGGGGGCGCTCCTCACCTTTTATGTGCTTTTCAAAGGGGAGTGGTTACATGGTCTAGTATGCGGGTGGGCGCCCAGATGTGGTCAGGTAGGGACATGAGATCACACAGTGGGTGTGGTGGAGGGTGTGGTCTCCAGCCTACAGACCTAATAGGTTTTGTTCTATCTGTCTGCCTATATCAAGAGCAACGTGAAAAAAGAGGAAGGTTTTCTTCTGACCATGAACTTTGAGTTATTCTACATCTTTGTGAGAAATTGTATGTTTGCTAGACTCAACCCAAATGTTCTAGTTTCTCAGATGTGTTGAGAACAGAGGAGACACTCTTATTGATTGATCCAGTAAGGAGGAGATTGGGAATTCTATACTTTTGTGATCATTTGGGCTACAGATTCAGCTACCAGCCCCATAAATTTCTTTGGCACAGGAAAGGGAGGTGGTTGTAACCTTATCCATTGCCTCCAAGGTGAGACAAGAGGCTGGCACTGTGGTGCAGTGGGTTAAGCTGCCTGCAATGCTGGCATTCCATATGGGTGCCAATTTGGGTTCAGCTGTTCCACTTTTGATCCAACTCCCTGCAAATGCACCTGGGAAGACAATGGAAGATGCCCAAGTCCTTGGGCCTCTACCTCAACATGGGAGGCCCAGATAGATTTCTAGGCTCCTGGCTTCAGCCTGGCCCAGCCCTGGCTGTTGTACCCTTTGGGGAGTGAACAAGTAGATGGAAGATCCATCTTTCTCTTCCTGTTTCTGTTTCTTTCTTGGTAATTGTCTTTCTAATAAATAAATAAATCTTTTTTAAAATGACATGAGACAAAGACAGTGGAAACTATTGATTCTAAGTAAAATGTCCCAATCTTCCTCATTTTGAAAAATTCTACAGGCTTTATAAATTCTTTTAATTTGCTTGAGGAGGATGGAGGATGGGGGAGGGGGACAGAGAGAGAGAGATCCCATCCCATGTTTCAGTCTTGAATGCCCAGGGATCTAAAACTCAATCCAGATCTTCCATTTGGGTGGCAGGGACCCAAGTACTTGAACCATCACCTGCTGCCTTCCCAGAGTGTGCATTAGCAGGAAGTTAGTATCAGAAGCAGAGCCGGACTCCATACCTAGGCATGCTGATATGGAATGCAGGAATTCTGAGTGCTGTCTTAACAGCCGGGACAAAGAGCCACCCTCCAGACTTCTTGATGTACAAATTTGACCCATACTTGTTCCCAGTTTCCAAATCTTGTTTCAAAACTATGGTATGCTCAATAGATTTTGTGGAAGGGACTTGTTGGTCTTGATAGCTCAGACCTTGAATATATGTAGTACATATTTAAATAGCATCACCAGTTTCCCCATATCACAGCTCAAAATCAGTGGTGAAAAGAGGAAAAGAATCCCTTACAGATGGGAGCAAGCCTGGCTCTCACAGTTAGGTCTTGTTGTTTTATGCACATAAACAATTTCATAGCCAAGGCCCCTCTGTGATGGTGATGCATTGAGACCAAAAACAAGACCACTGCATAATCGTTTCTGAACACAAAGCACAAACGTTGTCCACGCCACAGAAATAAACAAACATCTCCCTCTCCTGGCTAATAAGAGGGATTGCTGCTGCATTTTGCCTTCTGTAGTTTCTTTGTAAATAAATGCTTACGTATTTATTTTCTGCTTCTTGAAATGCAGCGAGAGAGAGAGAGAGAGAGAGAGAGAGAGAGAGAATCTTTCATCTGCTGGTTCACTCCCCAAAATGCGGCAACAGCCAGAGCTTGACCAGGCTGAAGCCAGGAGCCGCAAACTCCATCCAGGTCTCCCTCATGAATGGCAGGAATCCGATTACTGGACTATCATCGGCTGCCTCCCAGGTGCATTTGCAGGAAGCTGGGTCAGAAGCAGAGGTGGGATCCCAGGAACTCTGAAATGGGATGCAGGCATCCCAAGCAGCTGCTTAACCAGTTGTGCTTCAAAACTCACCCTCTATTTTTGATCAATTAAAGCTGTGGCCTCCATATTTATCTTTAGATATTTAGGATTTATGCCTTGTCTCCTCTAATAACTATTCTTTATTATTGCCCTTCTCAAATCCAAGATCCACATTCAGAATTACAAAACAATTAAAATGTCTTTTATGCCTAAACTATCTTTGGATTTACTAAAATGGCCAGTAGATAATAGCAATGAACTGAATTTGGGCATGTATCTCTCCCAAATTCATATACTGAAATTCTATTTGTTTAATTTTTATTTATTTGAAAGGCAGAAAGACAGAAACAGAGACAAATAGAGAGAGAGATTCCATCTGCTAGTTCATTCCCCAAATGCCCACAACAGCCAAGGCTGGACCAGGCTGATGCTAGGAGTCAGGAGCTTCATCCGGGTCTCCCATGTGTATGGCAGGGACCCACATACTTGAGTCATCATTTGCTGCCTTCCAGGGTGCGTATTAGCCAGAAGCTAGATCAGAAGTAGAACCAGGGGACCAGCATTGTGGCACAGCAGGTTAAGTTTTGGAACTGTGACTTGATTGTATAAATCCCAGGGACACCATTTGTGCACCCTCATGGAACCTCAGGAAGGCTCTATCTATATTCCTCTGTTCCAGTCCTGCACCTGCTAATGCACAGTCCCCAATATAACCTGCCGTCATCCTGTGGGATCTGGGGAAGGTACCCTCCAAGTCCTGCAGCACTGGGAGTATGACTGCTGGTTCTATATGTCTTAGGGATACTGATGCGCACACCCTGTGGGGCCAGGGGAAGGCCCTATCTGCATCCTGTTGATCCAGGTTTGTATCCATTAGTGCATTAGTGCATAAACCCTAGCATCAACTGTGTTCACCTCATGTGCTCTGGGTAAGGTATCCTCTGAGTCCAGCAGCTCTAGGACAGGGATTATTGGAGTTATATTCCACAAGTCACCTGAGTGTACCCTCTGGGACCTGGGGAGGACAATATCTGCATTCCACTGTTCCACATTATGCCTGCCAGGGCACAATCCCAAGCATAACCTGTGTGCAAAATGTGGGACCGGGGCAAGGTTTCCACTGCATCGTACACCTCTGGCATTGTGGCCATTGGCTCTATAATTGCCTGGAACACCTGCACCGGCCCTGTAGAACCTAGGGAATGCCCATCTCCATTCCGGTGCTTCAAGTTCACAGCTACCAGGGCACAATCCCCAGCACAATATACATGTTTCCTGTGGGACCTGGCAAGGTATCCCTTCCTACCCTGTAGCTCTGGGACTGTAACTATTAGTACTGTAATCTCAGAGCGCTTGAATCCACACTGCAATACCAGAATCTCCCATCAGAGCACCAGTGTACCAGTTCTAGTCCTGGCACAGCAGCGTAAGCCACTGTTAGGGAATTCTACATCCTGTATTGGAGTGCCTGGGATCAAGTCCCACCTCCACTTCTGATCCAGCTTCCCATTTTTGCTTTTTAAATATTTATTTATTTTGGGGCTGGCACTGAGGCACAGCGGGTTAAAGCCCTGGCCTGCAGCAGAAGCATCCCATATGGGCACCGGTTCTAGTCCCGGCTGCTCCTCTTCCGATCCAACTCTCTGCTGTGGCCTGGGAAAGCAGTAGAAGATGGCCCAAGTCCTTGGGCCCCGGCACCTGTGTGGAAGACCCAGAAGAAGCTCCTGGCTCCTGGCTCCTGGCTTCGGATCAGCTCAGCTCTGGCCGTTGCGGCCATTTGGGGAGAGAACCAGTGATGGAAGATCTCTCTCTCTCTCTCTCTCTCTCTCTCTCTCTGGCTCTACATCTCTCTGTAACTCTGTCTTTCAAATAAATAAAATAAATCTTTAAAAAAAAAAGATTCAAGTCCTAGCTACTCTGCTTCTGATCCAACTTCCTGCTAATATGCCTGGGAGGGCCTGAGCACTTGGTTCCTGCAATCCAAGTGAGAGACCCACATGGAATTTATGACTCCTGACTTGGGCTTAGGTCTGGTCCAACCCTGGCAGTTGAGGGCATTTGGGAAGAAGAGATATCTTCCATATGAAAGTACCTGTATGTCTGCCTACTTCATTTGCAGGCATTTGAGGAGTGAATCAGTGAGTGGGAGCTTTCTCTCTACCCATCTGTCTCTCAAGTAAGTAACTAAATAAATTTAAAAGTTTCTTGCAAGGCATATACTTTGTGCATCTCTTTACCTGTCTCCTAATTGCATCAAGAGGGTATGTTGCGTGATGGACTTATACCATCTAGGTTTGTGGAAGTACAATCTATGGTGGTCACATTTCAAATTTCTTAGAATGTATTTCCTGCCTACAAAATGAACAAAACCAAACTTGCTGGGTAGGAAATTATAAATTAGCATTCTCCCATGTGGGCAGGTGCCCGCGTGCGCGCACACTCATGCGCACACACACACATTCGGGCTGGGGGGGTCGGGAGGCTGAGGCAAACAAAAATTTCTTCAAGAGACAGCCTCAAAGCACACCCTGGGAGCAGCCCAGGATTTTACACTACAAAGTCCTGCCCATACCCCCATAACTTTACAGGTGGTCTCAGCTTATGCCTCTCTCCCCCGCCCAGGAAAGTTGCCCAGGAATCCTCTCTACTCAGCACCAAATTGGTTACCCAGCCTGATAGCACTGAGCAATATAACCTTTGCAAGCCTTCCCCCCAAGGCAGGAACCCCTGCCTGGCACCAGGTGGGCTACCCAGTCAGATTGCGATGAGCAGTGAAACCTTGGGAGGATGTTACCTAATTCACATTCAGCAAACCCTTTGTTGTGGAGAAGGAGGAGGAGGGGAAGGATAAACAAAAGAACTGCACCCTTTATAAGCCCCACTCTGAATACAGACTGTATGCTCAGCTCTCAGTTCTTTCCTGAGCCTCCCACCTGCTCTGCCAGGGTGTGTTCTCTCCATTAAACTCTGTAACCTTGCTTTCCCCAACCTGAGTGGGAAAAGACCTGGAGGAAGGTTTTGTGTTTTTCTGTTGCTATCATTGAGTCTTGATTGTTTGGAAGAACTGAGTCTTAAAGGAGTTAACATTATCTGCCTATTTTAAAAATGTTTGAGTGATTCCCTTAACTCCGATCAGATTTGACCCACAGCGTTGGTTAAAATGCTCAGGTTAAATGTATTATTTTATTTTGACCAAATGATTTGACCCTCTGATAATTCTTTAAAGTTCTAAACCAAGTCTCCTGACTTTAGGGCTTCCAGTTGGATCCAGGAACTCTCAAAGGATGAGACTAAACTTGGTGAGATAATTGTTGTTTTAGTTAATTTAAGTTATATAAAGTACATTGTAAAGTTATAAAATGATGCCAAATTTATGTTGTACTCATGTCATTGGTTTCCAGCTAGAGTTGTTTATTAAAAAATGGGAGTAAATTCTGTATATGCAGGCCTTGATGTTACACTAAAGTGAGCCAATACAGATTGGTTCAGAAAAATTATGTTACTCCAAATGCCTGTTAGTTCACATGGCTTATATGGATCTTAGATGATATGCTTTAAATTTGGTGTTTTTTTTTAAAGGACAAAGATATTTTCAAAGTTGTTAACATACATTAGTGCCTGTGTTTGCTGGTCAGGAGGTGTTATACGTACCATTATCAGTTATTTAAAAACATGAAAATATAATTTTGACCTTAACAATAATTCAGCAAACAGTGTGGTATTCATTAATATTGCAGTGTCTTAAGTCATCTAGGCACAGTTGCTAAGTAAAGCTTGGGTAAAGGTAAATCAAAATATGGATGTGTATACTCTTAGCATCTTAAATTCTATAAAGGGAACTGGGTTTGTTAACAAATATGCTTTCATAAATTGTTCATGTATGGCAATTCAAGACTACTTGTGTTAGGAAAATGTCACAGTTTTATCTATGGAGCAATCTACACCCTGACACCATCTTAGGCTCTAGCCCCCGCCGCCATTGCTGGAAGCCAGGTGGCCACATGGCCCAACCACCAGTGTCAGCTCCACCCCCATCCTAATGGGATTCACTATTCCTACTTCCCTGCCTGCCCCCTGGAAAAGGGATATTAGACCCACTTCCCAGACATGCGCTCTTCTTTTACACGTGGCTCTCTCGCTCTCTCTTCTCTGCACTCTGCTCTCCTCTCCCCTTCTCGTCTCTCCTCTCTCTCTATCTCTCTCTTACACTCTCCTTCTCTCTCTTTTTCTCTCTTTGCCCCTTCCCTCCAGTCTGCTGGGTTTTCCCCGATAAACCCTTTCCCTTACTCCAGTGTTTGGTGTGTTTTGTGACAGCCTAACAACTTGCAAGGTAATTAAAGGTTTAAGTCAGTTGCAAAAGGTGTGAGCAAGTCACAAAAAGTTTGAGAAGAATAAATCTTGGAAGAAAAATTTGTGATAAAATTGATTATAATTTTAAAATTTTGTTTACAAGATTTTCTACAAACTGAGCATTAGTATCAAAAGTTACACTGACAAAAGGTTAAAGTCTGAGCTTTTGTAAAAAGCAATGAGGTTGTTGAAACATTTATATTAATATGTTAGTACATATCTAGAAATAGTCTTCATCTTGAATTTCAAAATCTATTATTTCAAAAAATTGCAATGTCTCCTTTTAATAGTTTCTGTTTAATTGGTTACTCTGCCAATTTTATCCTTAGGTTCTATATGCTCTTTTCTGACCGTTAGATTGTTCCAAATTATGGGGTAATTTCACGTGCTAACTCTTATTTTTAAGGATTTTATTTCCAACTTATGTGATGACCAAAGAGATTTTTGTGTTCTGTTGAAGTAATCTATTGGGTGCCCTGTCTGTAAAGTACTGATTATTGGAAAGTGTTGTGTTAAAAGTTAAATTTATTTTAAAATATGTGCTTATTTTAAAAATATTTGGCTACTTTATCATTAGGATTAAATCTGGTCTACAACTGGTAAAATGCCCCTGACTAAATGGATGGCTATTATTTCATGTTGTTAAGGAATTCCAGTTTGACCAGGTACTTTAAGTTCTCTTGGAATCTTTAACAAGTTTTATAAAAAATCAAAGTTCTAAATGCTTTGGGCTTTGATATTTTCAGTTGGGCTCCTGGAAATGTCAAAAGATATATGTCTCATCTTGTAGAGATAATAACTAAATAGATTACTTGGACTATATTAAAAGTGTTGCCAAGATGTGAAATGATGCAAAACTTCAGATATTAGCATGTTTTTTCCCCAGCTGCAGCAGTCTCTGGCTTGCAGGCTAAAGGTAGATTGACAAAGGCTCAGTCCAGCTAACACTGAATAGCCAGGCATTACCAGTTCAAAATGTGGATCAAAGGGAGGTCCAGCCAAAAGAGAGGAAGTGTTCCAAAAGAGACTGAGACTATTAGAGATGGTTATGCAGCAGATACTAGATAGTTGGGATCCAGGAGCCCAGGAAAGCTCTAGTATTCACAGGCTACACAGGGAAAATCCTGAAGGCCGGAAAACTTACTAGATGAATCTAAAAACTCAGTTTTGAATTACATGGTAACATTAGTTAAACCCAGCAACCCGGGCCCATAACCCAGCAGCTACATGGTGAAAACCTGGAAGACTAAGGCTGGCAGAGACGTCTACCACAACTGCTCCTCTAAGTCAGGCTGCGCAAGGAGCACTGGTTAAGTCTGAACACCCAGGAAGTCAGGCTAAGCAATCAGGGAGCCCCAACTTGCTGCCTCATTTCTCTTCCAGGTGGGCAGTTAGCTCTGTTCTTCACGACTCTCCACTAGGATGTAAGGTTTGATCCCCAGGCCTTCTACTCGGGATGACTAACCTTTTTCTGTAATAATGCCTAGCTACAATATAGAGGACCAAATCATATAGCCAGAAAATGAGAGATTAAACTGTGCTATGATTTTATAACTAGATTTATTTTGCTGCTCTCTGTCTTGCATCTGAATTCTTTCTTGTGTGAAGAACCTATTTTATACATCTCCACTAATAGACTTAAAGAAAATCGATGCAAGCCGGCGCTGCGGCTCACTAGGCTAATCCTCCGCCTGAGGCGCTGGCACACCGGGTTCTAGTCCTGGTCAGGGCGCTGGATTCTGTCCCGGTTGCCCCTCTTCCAGGCCAGCTCTCTGCTGTGGCCAGGGAGTGCAGTGGAGGATGGCCCAAGTGCTTGGGCCCTGCACCCCATGGGAGACCAGGAGAAGCACCTGGCTCCTGCCTTCAGATAGGCGCGGTGCGCCAGCCGCAGCGCGCCAGCCGCGGTGGCCATTGGAGGGTGAACCAACGGCAAAAGGAAGACCTTTCTCTCTTTCTCTCTCTCTCACTGTCCACTCTGCCTGTCAAAAAAAATTTTTAAAAAGGAAAAAAAAATTAAAAAAAAAAAAAGAAAATTGATGCAGATTTAAGTCCCTGCCTTTCCCACTGAGTAGAGTCCCTAGTGATTTAGAGTCATCCTGGTGAGGAGAGGCTGACCCCTTAAGATAGAGATTTCCCTTATAGATAAAAATTCCTCCTGTGAAAAGGTAACTGCCACTCTTGTTTTTAGAACAACTATGTTTGCTGTTTCCCAAAATAATCCATTCAAAATGATCCTTACTCTTAACAAGTATATTTTGAGGTGACATAATCTGGTCTCCTACAGTCACATTTTGTGGTGTTATGTCCTAAACCTTGTCATTCTTAAATGCTATTCTTCACCAATGTCAAATCAGAGGCTATGGGGCTGGCACTGTGGCATAGCAGGCTAAGCCTCTGCCTGTGGCACCATATGGGCAACAGTTTGAGTCCTGGTTACTCCTCTTCTAATCCAGCTCTCTGTGGCCTGGGAAATCAGTGGAAGATAGCCCAAGCGCTTGGGCCTCTGCACCCACATGGGGGACTTGGAGGAAACTCCTGGCTTCATATCAGCCCTGCTCCTGCCGTAGCAGCTATTTTGGGAGTGAACCAGCAGATGGAAGACCTCTCTCTCTCTGTCTCTCCCTCTTGCTTTCTCTGTAACTCTACCTCTCAAAAAAATTTTTTTTTAAATCGGAGGGTAAAAAATAATGGGGAAGTTGAAGAGACTAATGTAGACTACAGTCTTTGCAAATAGTTTCTAAAGAAAAATCTTGGCTATGGCCAAAATCTGGATATCACAGATGAATGTTCTACAAGCGGAATTCATCTGCCGCTGGCCAAAAAGGGAGACCGAAAGAGCTGGGCATCCCTGAAAGCTCTGATGTCGCTAGGAGCTGGCCGGCACTCACAGCTGGGCCGTGGTGATTTCCCGTTGAATGTAAACACTTTCAAAGAGCAGTAGCATTACACAGGCCCCTCTGTGACAATGTTCAACTAGGGCAAAAACGAGAAATTACCACAATCAGATCTTCAGAAAGACTAAACATGACCATAGTTCAAATGGCAGAGATGACTACACATCCTCCGTCCCAGCTAATATGAGTGACGGCTTCTGTTATTTTTAAAACCAATTAAAGCTTCAGGCTCACTCTGTATTCTTGCTCACTTCTAGACAGGTTTATTAAGATTCCCAATTACAGATTTACTATCACTTCCTGATAGCATCTGATTCCGAGCAAAGCACCAATTCCTTAAATGCTCTCTACAGCTGTTCCAGGGAAACTGGTGAGATGAATCTGGGTTGGTGTCCAGGAGCCAAGGAACATTTATGAGATCAGATGCAATGGTGAGAAGGGAAGAAGCGAAGCTTTCTTTGACTAGGAAATAGAAAAGCCCCCAGCAATGGGAAGTCTGGTGGAAAGGAAGCAAGCCACAAAGATCTCGTGGTCTAGGGGTATTTCTGTCTTTAATGCATCATCTCCAAAGAGCAGATGTAGTGGTTATACATTAGCTATCATGAAAGCAGGGACAATCTTAATGGAACTTCTAACTTGTTTTTGTCCAACCCTAAATCTTGCAGTCTATTGGCAAATATTGTAACAACTGGACTTGTATCCTATTTTTTTTTCAGTGTGTACCTGCTGGCAGGGAGGTGTGGGATAGCATTAGAGGTCTGATCTAAGATGGAGTTAGACTGGCCTGCTTTTATTCCTGGGCTCTCTCAAAGCCATGTCATTCAAACCCAAGTCCTAAAAGTCCGCCTTTCTGACAATCTTACACAGGTATTTCTCGGTTCCTTGAATGAGGAAAGAAATCCTGCTTCTTTCATTACTGCAATGTCCCTGGTGTTTTCTGACCCTAGAAAGCACTGAATCCGTCCCCTAATTGTCTATATAGAGAGCAATGAGAAAATACACTGAATTTTTCACCCCATTCACATTTCTAGAACTGGTTCACTCCTCTCTACTTTTCTTTCTGCCCATGCCTTCTTAAAAGGGAAGAATAATTTTGCAAGATGCCAATTTCATTCTTCGAAAGAGTTCAAAGTACTTAGCGTGAAATTAATTATTGTAAAAGTCTAACTGTGCATAATTGCTTTACCTGCAATTTAGATCAGTTCTTCTGTGCTTGAAATGATCCATGTTTATTAAGCTTGCTGAATATTTCCTGTGGACTTCTTTTAAACAACATTTTTCCAAGGTGGACATTTAGCCTAGAGATGAAGATACCTTCCTCCATATTGGAGTACCTATGTCCCACGTAGGAGTACCTGCTATGGAGTAGGAGCTCTGCTCCTGACATAAGCTTCCTGCCAAGATATACATTGGGAGGCAGAAGGTGATGGCTCAAGTATTTGGGTCCCTGCCCCTGTGTGGGAAACCCAGATGGGGCCTGAACTGAGACCATGAGGGGAAATAACCCTCAGGATCATGAGCAGGGGCAAAACGTCAGAGAATGGGAACGAAGGATAAAAATAGTCAAAATAATTCTGGCCTCCTTGGGTTGGCATTGTGTGTAGTGCATTAAGCTGCTGCTTGCAATGCTGGTATCCCATATCAGAGTGCTTATTCAAATCCTGGCTACTCTGCTTCTAGTCCAGCTTCCTGCTAATGTACCTTGGAAGGCAATGGAAGATGGCCCAAGTACTTGGGTCCCTGCCACCCATGTAGGAGACCTGAATGGACTTCTGGGTTCCTGGCTTTGGTCTAGCCTGGGCCCAAATGTTGAAGCCATCTGGGAGGTGAACCAGCAGTAGGAGATCTCTGTCTTTCAAATAAATAAGCAAATAATAAATAAATAAATAAATAAATCTTAAAAAAAAAAAGGTTGCCAGTGCCGTGGCTCAATAGACTAATCCTCCGCCTGTGGCGCCGGCACTCTGGGTTCTAGTCCTGGTCGGGGCGCTAGATTCTGTCCCGGTCGCTCCTCTTTCTGTCCAGCTTTCTGCTCTGGCCTGGGAGTGCAGAGGAGGATGGCCCAGGTCCTTGGGCCCTGCACCCACATGGGAGACCAGGAGAAGCACCTGTCTCCTGGCTTTGGATCAGTGCGGTGTGCCAGCTGCAGCCTGCCGGCCGCAGCGGCCATTGAGGTGAACCAACGGAAAAAGAAGACCTTTCTCTCTGTCTCTCTCTCTCACTGTCCACTCTGCCTGTCAAAAATAAATAAATAAATGTTTTTTAAAAAAGGTCTTATGTGGGGCTCCATGGGATGCGCAGCCATGGAGCCCCCACGTCAAGGTCGGTCTGATAGCTGTTGCTGTGTCTTTATCGCAAGGCGGATGTTGCTAGTTTCGGTTAGGGCGATGCTTTCCCACGGTCGGGACTTTCCAGAGGAGTTGAGAATGTTGTAAACAACAAGATGGCGCCGAGGACCGCGCGGTGAGCCTGCCTGCTGTATGACACCTCATCTGAATGGCCCGAGGGCTCGTGCACACTGCGTGAACAGACAGCGGATTGGAGTGTTCCGTGCATGGACTTGAGCCCGCTTGCAATTGGCCAGATTTTGCATATAAGCTGTGTGCTGAGGAAGGAGGGGGCTTTCCTGTCCACTCTCCTCCCTTCATTCTTTCTCTGTCACTGTTATTTTCTCATTAAAAGTCCACTGAAGACCGATAAGCTGCGAACAGTGTCGTTCCTTTGCGGGCAAGGGAGCGGCAGTCTTAGCCTCTAGTTGAGGAAGGAATTGTAGTACATGGACTTTGCCTTTATTGGCCTTGCCTTGAAACTGGGCAAGCACAGAGAAAGGGAGTTGGAGAAGGAGCTGGGCAGGAAAGTGTTGGGGGGTTTCCAAGACAGAGTTGTTTTCCATCCTAAGGTGAAATTTAAAAATCAATCTATAGCATGCACATAGCAAAGGACTTGCAGCCTGAGAGTAACCACACCAGTGAATCCAAGTGGTCCTACCCTGGGTCACCCTGGCAAAGCCATTTGGCCTCTTTGGACCTGGGTTCCCTGGCACAATGAGTGATTGTTGAGTTTGTGTCTGTCTGGAAAGCAGGAACAGGAAAAAAAGGCTTTGGGAAGGTTCTGTGCCAGGAGGAATAGCCATTACTCTCTAAAGTGAAAGAGGAGAAAAACAGGCAGGAATCCATACGGGGCAGCTAAGATTCATAGCTAGGGCTGTGTCTTATGATCCCACCTGGGGAGGAGGTGGCAACGCTTTTCCCTTCTCACTGAGGACCAGGTGGGGAAGTTGTGGCAGGCTATGATGAGTTGTAGGGAAGCATATTCAGAGGAGTTTGGGGAAAGGATATGCTTTGTTTAAAAAAATTAGTAATTTATTTGAGAGGCAGAGTTACAGATGGAGAGAGGGAGAGACAGAAAGAGAGATCCTCCATCCACCTGTTCACTCCTCAATTGGCTGCAACAGCCAGAGCTGGACCAATCTGAAGCCAGGAGCCAGGAGCTTCCTCCAGGTCTCCCACATGGGTGCAGGGGCCCAAGGACTTGGGTCATCTTCTACTGCTTTCCCAGGCTATAGCAGAGAGCTGGATCAGAAGTGGAGCAGCTGGGACTAGAACCGTGCCCACATGGGATGCCAGCGCCACAGGCAGAGGCTTAACCTACTAGGCCACTAGGAGTTGGTGGATATGACGTAAGGAGTTCCTGGGCAAGCAGGACGTTCTAAGGAGATAGAGCCGCATGATAATCTGTGGAGTTGTGAGGGAAAGATATTTTTAGGAACTAGGGTGCTGGACATTCTGAGAGATTGAGGCAGTACATTTTGAGGAGCTGGGCGGTCAAGAGATATTGAGGAGGTGGAAAGGTGGTACATTTTGAGATGAGGGCAGAACATTTGGAGGTAGGGGGAGTCAGGGCATTATGAGGAGTTGAGGGGCTGAATATTCTGAGGAGATGGCAGAACTTTTTTTTGCTGTCAAAAAATTTGTTTTTTGAAGAAATCTGAATGTTGTCATTCCCCGGGAAAACCTAGCAGGTTTATTTATGGTACTTTTAAAGTTGAATTGCTTAAGTTTGCTCACTGCAGCAGTCTGACTTGAACTAATGCTTTATGCCCCTATATGTAGATTAAAAATCCACACACAAATGAAAATGGAAAAACTGCCAATATGTAAGTTCTGTTCCATTCACAATCAGGTACTTATGAACTACTGAACTCCGTAAAAAAATCTAACATTCAGAACTATCAATAATAAGAAGAAACATTTCATTTTGGGAATGAAATGTTTCCCATAATAGTGAATTCTTTTTTTAAAAGATTCATTTTATTTATTTGAAAGGCAGAGTTACAGGAAAAGGAAGAGGGAGAGGATCTTTGATCCTCTGGTTCACTCCCCAAATGGCCTTGAGAGCCTGAACCAGGCGGAAGCCAGGAGCCAGGAGCTTCATCTGGATCTCCCACGTGGCTGCAGGGGCCAGGTACCTGGGCCATCTTCCGCTGCTTTCCCAGGCACATTAGCAGGGAGCCGGATTGCAAGTAGAGCAGCCAGGACTCAACTGGTGGCCATATGAGATGCCAGCACTGCAGGTGACAACTGGGTAGGCTACAGTGTCAGCCCCCAGAGTGAATGCTTAAGCACCTTCTGCAGCTATGCGGCATGCTAGCTGAACATCTTTCAGCACAATTGTTACACATTTGGCATGGCTAACACTCAGGCGGGTGTCTTCAAAATAGCCAAAATAGCCAGTCAGACAGACCTCACTTGCCTCCTGCAAAGCACCAGTGGCTGCACTTCAGAAGGGCATATTTGCTTTGAAGTCCTGAGCAATTTTCCGCACCAGGCGCTGGAAGGGGAGTTTGTGAGTCAGAGTAATTTAGTGAACTTTTGACAACACATAATTTCAGAGTGCCGCAGTACCAGGCCTGTAACAAGGAGGTGTCTTCTTACTTTCTCCAGTAGAGGGCGCATTCTGGCAGGATTTTTTCTTTTTTTTTCTTTTTTGAAGGTTTTTATTTAATGAATACAAAATTCATATGTACAGCTTTCAGGGATATAGTGTTTCTTCTCCCCATTCCTGCCCTCCCACTCCCACTCCCATCCCACCTCCCACTCCCTCTCCCATTCCATTTTCCGTTAAGATTCGTTTTTAATTTACTTTATATACAGAAGATTAACTCTATACTAAATAGAGATTTCAACTGTTTGCACCCTCACAGACACACAAAGTATAAAGTACAGTTTGAAGACAAGTTTTACTGTTAATTCTCATAATACACCTCATTAAGGACAGAGGTCCAACATGGGGAGTAAGTGCACAGTGACTCCTGTTGTTGATTTACCAGTTAACACTCTTATTTTTGACATCAGTGATGACCCGAGGCTCTTGCCATGAGCTGCCAAGGCCATGGAAGCCTTTTGAGTCCACAAACTCTGTCAGTATTTAGATAGGCCATATGCAAAGTGGAAATTCTCTCCTGCCTTCAGAGAAAAGTACATCCTTCTTTGATGGCCCCGTCTTTCCACTGGGGTCTCACTCACAGAGATCTTTCATGTAGAACCGTTTTTGGCACTATGTCTTGGCTTTTCATGCCTGAAATGCTCTCATGGGATTCTCAGTCAGGTCCAAATACCTTAGGGGCTGATTCTGAGGTCAGAGTGCATGGCAAGTTTTTAGCTTCACCTTTAGGGGTAAGTCTGTGGGAATGTGTGTGGATCTGTATAGCTCCCCTCCTCTCTCATCTCCACTCTTATTTTTAACTGGGATCTATTTTCAATTGACTTACTACATCTATGATTAATTCTATGTTAAGTACAGAGTTCAACCAATGATATTAAGTAGAGAAAAAAAGAATAAAGAAATGAAATAATAAACTGTTCCTTAATGGTCAAGATAAGATCTATTCAAGTAATTGCTTCTCATAGTGTCAGTCTGGCAGGCTTTTGTGGTTAGTTGCTTCCTGGGTGCCTTAAAGCCAGGGCATTGGGGAGCAATCCCCTTCTCCTGCTGGAGTTCTGTGAGCTAGAGGCAGTGGTGGCACTGACATTAAAGAGCGAATGCAATGACAACCAACGTGATTGGAGCAGGACATTTTAGGAGTTGAGGAAACAGGGTATTCTGAGGAGTTAGGCAGCTTATTCTGAGGATTTGAGTCAGGACGAGCTAGGGAGTCGGAGAGCAGGTGGGTGCAGAATATTCTCAGTGTTTGTGGGAGGCCATTCTGAGGAATTTAGGGGCAGGATATTCTGAGTAGTTGAGACAGAATGTTTTGAGGAGTAGCGGTACAGGACATTCTGAGTAGTTTGGGAACACAGCATTCAAAATAATTGGGGTGTGTGAAATTCAGGAATTGGGTAGGACGTTCTAAGGAATTAGGGGGCAAAATATTCTTAGTTGGAGAGTTAAGACATTCTGAGGGGTAAGGAGGGGGTAGACATTCTGAGGAGTTAGGGGCTCAATATTATGAGGAATTGGAAGGGAGGTCATTTTAGGAGTTTTAGGGACAAGATATTCTGAGGATTTGGGGGCATGGCATTCTGAGGAGTTGGGGGCAGAATGTTCTGAGGAGTTGGGAGGGCAAAACATGAGGAATGGGGGAGAGGCATTATATTGAAGAGTTGGAGGGGCAAAATGTTCTTAGGTATTGGGGTAGACGTAGGACATTTTGAGAATTGTTAATTCTCATAGACAGAATGTTTTGAGTTACTGGGGGCTGAACATACTTAAGAGTTAGGGAGCAGGATATCCTGAGCAATTGTGGAGGCAGATCCTTCTTGAAATTGGGTAGACAGAATATTCTGAGGATTTGTGGGATGGGACATTTTGAAGAGTTAGGGAACAGAACAATCTTAGTATTTGTGGGGAAGGATATTTTGAGGATTAGAGGGGGCGATACATTGTGAGGAGTTGCAGGTGAGAAGCAAGGCTTTCTGAGAAATTGGGGGGGGGTAGCGCTGTGGCGCAGTGGGTTAACACCCTGGCCTGAAGCGCCAGCATCCCTTGTGGGCACTGGTTTGAGACCTGGCTGCTCCACTTCCTGTCCAGCTCTCTGCTATGGCCTGGGAAAGCAGTAGAAGATGGCCCAAGTCCTTGGGCCCCTGCACCCGCGTGGGAGACCAGGAAGAAGCTCCTGGCTCCTGGCTTCAGATCGGCGCAGCTCTGGCTGTTGCGGCCATTTGGTGAGTGAACCATTGGATGGAAGACCTCTCTCTCTCTGAACCTCTTTCAAATAAAATAAATAAATCTTAAAAAAAAAGTTTGGGGTAGAACATTCTGAGAAGTTGAGGGAACAGGACATTATGAGGAGTCGTGGGTAGGAGGGAAGGCATTCTGAGGAGTTTGTGAGGCAGAATACTTGAAGCATTTGGGAGTGACAAGATCTTCTGAGGAGTTATGGGAAGGGACATTCTGAGGATGTGAAAGCAGGATATTGTAAGGAGCTGGGTAGAGTATCCTGAGGATTAGGTGGGATAGAGCATTCTGAGGAGTCGGAAGATAGAGGACATTCTGCAACGCTTGGGGCTCAGAATAATCCTGAGGAGTCAGTGAGCAGGACATTCTGAAGTTAGGGAGGCATACTATGCTGAGGAGCTGGGGAACACAACGTTCTGGGGAGTAGTGGGGCGGCATTACATTTTGAGGACTTGAGGTGGCCAGGACATTCTCAGGACTGGGGAGAAGGACATTCTGAGGATTGGGAGGCGGGAAATTATGAAGAGTTCTAGGAGTAGGTGGGGAGGCAGTCCATTCTGAGGAGTTGGAGGGAACACTATTCTCAGAAGTTGGGGGGTAGAGGGCGGACATTCTGAGGAATGTGGGAACAGAACATTCTGTAAAGATTAGGGGCAGGGGTGGGGCTGGCGCTGTGGCGTAGCGAATAAAGTCGCTGCCTGCAGTGCCGGCATCCCATATGGGTGCTTGTTCATGTCCCGGCTGCTCCACTTCCAATCCAGCTCTCTGCTATGGCCTGGGAAAGCAATGGTTGATGCTGTAAGTCCTTTGGCCCCTGCACCCACATGGGAGACCCAGAAGAAGCTCCTGGCTCCTGGCTTCAGATCAGCGCAGCTCCACCCATTGCTGCCAATTGGGGAGTGAACCAGTGGACGGAAGACCTCTCTCTCTCTCTCTGCCTCTCCTTCTCTCTCTGTGTAACTCTGACTTTCAAATAAGTAAATACATCTTTAAAAGAAAAAAAAGATTAGGGGTAGGACAGTAGAGGAATGGATGGAGGAAGTACATTCCAAGAAATTGGAGGTGGTATAATATTCTGCAGAGTTGGGGAGTATATAATATTCTGGAGAGCTGGGGAGAAGCAAGACTCCCCCCCCTTTTTTTCTTTATAAATTTTTAACAGGTGAATAAATTTAATCTATTTCATATATACAGATTTAGGAGAATAGTGATACTCCCCACCCTACCCTCCCTCCCATCCAAGCTCCCACCCTCTCCCCTCCTTCTTTTCCCATTCCTTTTTTAAATTATTTTTTAAAGATTCATTTATTTTTATTTATTTATTTTAAAGGTAGAGTTACAGGGAGGCAGAGGCAGAGAGAGAGAGAGAGAGAGAGAGAGAGAGACAGGGGTCCTTCAACTGATGGTTCACTCCCCAAATGGTCACAACAGCCAGAGCTGAGCCGATCGAAAACCAGGAGCCAGGAATCTCCTCCGGGTCTCCAACATGAATGCAGGGGCCCAAGGACTTGGGCCATCCTGTATTGCCTTACCAGGCCATAGCAAAGAGCTGGTTCAGAAGAGGAGCAGCTGGGATGCCGGCAGTGCAGGCAGTGGCCTCACCCGCTACACCACAGCACCAGTCCCTCCTCTAATTCTTAAAATGATCTATTCTCAGTCTATTTTATACTCATAAGATTAAACCTACACTAAGTAAAAAGTTCAACAAATCGTAAGGAAAAAAAAACACTGTTCTTCAATAGTAGGGACAGGGCTGTAAACAATCATTCCAATCTCAAATGTCAATTTAACATTACATTTTGTTGGTACTCTATTAGTTACCACAGATCACAGAAAAAAATATGGTATTAGGCCGGTGCCATGGCTCACTAGGCTAATCCTCTGCCTTGCGGCGCCGGCACACCGGGTTCTAGTCCCGGTCGGGGCACCAGATTCTGTCCCGGTTGCCCCTCTTCCAGTCCAGCTCTCTGCTGTGGCCAGGGAGTGCAGTGGAGGATGGCCCAAGTCCTTGGGCCCTGCACCCCGTGAGAGACCAGGATAAGTACCTGGCTCCTGCCATTAGATCAGCACGGTGCGCCGGCCGTAGCGCGCCGGCCGCGGCGGCCATTGGAGGGTGAACCAACGGCAAAGGAAGACCTTTCTCTCTGTCTCTCTCTCACTGTCCACTCTGCCTGTCAAAAAAATTTTTAAAAAAGAAAAAATATGGTATTTATCTTTTGGGGACTGGTTTATTTCACTAGGAACAATGGTTTATAGTTGCATCCATTTTATCACAAAAAACAGAATTTCATTCTTTTTTTACAGCTGAGGATTACTCCGTGCCATATATACACCACACTTTCTTTATCCAGTCATCAGTTGATGGACATCTGGTTTGATTCCATATGTTAGCTGTTGTGAATTGAGCTGCAATAAACATGGGGATACAGATAACTCTTTCATATGCTGATTTGATTTTATTTGGGTAAGTTCCCAGGAGTGAAATTGCTGGCTGTTTGGTAAATCTATTTTCAGCTTTCTGAGCTGTCTCCATACTGTCTTCCATAATGGCTGTACTAGTTTACATTTCTAAAAACGGTGGATTAGGGTACCCTTTCCTCCACATCCTCACCAGCATTTATTGTTTGTTGATTTCAGTATGTTTGTTGATCTAACTGGGATGAGGTGAAACATGATTGTGGTTTTTATTTGCATTCCCAGAGGATAGTGATCCTGAGCATTTTTTCAGGTGTCTGTCGGCCATATCAATTTCCTCTTTTGAAAAATGCCCATTCAAGTCCTTTGCCTATTCCTTAACTGGGTTGTTTGTTTTGTTGAGTTTTTTGAGCTCTTTTTATATTCTAGATGTTACTCCTTTATCAGTTGCATAGTTTGCAAATATTTTCTCCCATTCTGTTGGTTGCCTCTTTACTTTGCTGAGTGTTTCTTTTGCAGTGCAGAAGCTTCTGAGCTTGATGTAATCCATTTATCTATTTTTGCTTTGATTGCCTGTGCTTCTGGAGTCATATCCAAGAAGTTTTTGCCCGTGCCAATGTCTTGTAGAGTTTCCCCAAAGTTCTCCTCTAGTAATTTGATTGTATCACATAATATATTTAGATCCTTGATCCACTTTTGAGTTAATTTTTGTGTAAAGTGTAAGGTAGGGGTCTTGTTTCATGCTTCCACATGTGGAGATCTAGTTTTTTTTAGCACCTTTTGTTGAAGAGAGTATGCTTTCCCCAGGGGTTGATTTTAGCTCCTTTGTCAAAGATTATTTGATTGTAGATTCTTGGATTGATTTCTGGAGGTTCTATTCTGTTGCATGGGTCCACATGTCTATTTTTGTGCCAGTACTAGGCTGTTTTGATTAAAACTACCCTGTAATATGTCTCAAAATCTGATATTGTGATGCCTCCAGCTTTGTTTTGGTTGTTTAGGATTGCTTTAGCTATTCAAGGTCTCTGGTGTTTCCATATGAATTTTAGCATGTTTTTTTCTAGATCTGAGAAGAATGTTATTGGTATTTTGATTTGGAATAGCATTGAAACTGTAAATTGCTTTTGGTAATATGGAAATTTTGATTATGTTAATTCTTCTAATCCACAAACATGGAAGATTTTTCCTTTTCTTGTGTCTTCTATTCCTTTCTTTAATGTTTTCTAATTTTCATCATGGAGATCTCTCACCTCCTTGGTTAAATTTATTCCAAGGTATTTAAAATGTTGTAGCTATTGTGAATGGGAATGATCTTAGAAGTTCTTTCTCAGCCATGGTATTGTCTGTGAATATAAAAGCTATTGACTTGGCCGGCGCCGCGGCTCACTAGGCTAATCCTCCACCTTGCGGCGCCGGCACACCGGGTTCTAGTCCCGGTTGGGGTGCCGGATTCTGTCCCGGTTGCCCCTCTTCCAGGCCAGCTCTCTGCTATGGCCAGGGAGTGCAGTGGAGGATGGCCCAAGTCCTTGGGCCCCGCACCCCATGGGAGACCAGGATAAGTACCTGGCTCCTGCCATCAGATCAGCGCGGTGCGCCGGCCGCAGTGTGCCAGCCGTGGCAGCCATTGGAGGGTGAACCAACGGCAAAGGAAGACCTTTCTCTCTGTCTCTCTCTCTCGCTGTCCACTCTGCCTGTCAAAAAAAAAAAAAAAAGCTATTGACTTATTGTGTTAATTTTACATCCTGCAACTTTACCAAATTCTCTTAGAAGTTCCAATAGTCTCTAAAGGAGTTTTTTGGTTCATTTATATAGAGAATCATATCATCTGCAAACAGGGATAATTGAGTTCTTCCTTTCCTATTTGTATCCCTTTGATTTCTTTTTCTTGCCTAATGGCTCTGACTAAAACTTCCAGGACTATATTGAATAGCAGTAGTGAAAGTGGGCATTCTTGTCTGTTTCTGGATCTTAGTGAAAATGCTTCCAACTTTTCCCCCATTCAATATGATGCTGGCTGTGGATTGGTCATAAATTGCCTTGATTGTGTTGGGAAATGTTCCTTCTATACCCAATTTACTTAATGTTTTTTTTTTGACAGGCAGAGTGGACAGTGAGAGAGAGAGACAGAGAGGAAGGTCTTCCTTTGCCGTTGGTTCACCCTCCAATGGCCGCAAGGCCAGTGCATCTCGCTGATCCGAAGCTGGGAGCCAGGTGCTTCTCCTGGTCTCCCATGCGGGTGCAGGGCCCAAGGACTTGGGCCATCCTCCACTGCCTTCCCGGGCCACAGCAGAGAGCTGGCTGGAAGAGGGGCAACCAGGACAGAATCCGGCGCCCTGACCGGGACTAGAACCTGGTGTGCTGGCGCTGCAAGGTGGAGGATTAGCCTGTTGAGCCACGGCGCCGGCCCTACTTAATGTTTTTATCATGAAAGGATGTTGTGTTTTATCCAATGCTTTCTCTGAATCTATTGAGATAATCATACAGTTTTCTTCTTCAACTTGTTAATATAATGTATCACATTTATTGATTTTCATATGTTGAACCATACCTTCCTGTTGGGGTATGTAAGCAAAGGGAGAGACAGGACACAGAAACTCTTCCTCTGAAAAGTGCTGCTGGACCATCCCAGCATGTTTCTTTATTGGTAATAATTACAACAGCCTATTGTACAGCACATGCACATGTTCATATAATGCTAAGGTTTATTACATGTTCCTGTGTTCTGTCTCTCCTTTCACAAGACATATTAGATAAGCATGTCTGGGAAAGCAACTGCATGTCTTTGTGGAGCCAACATTCCCACAAGGGCTCAATTCTCTTCTTTCCAATTGCCTGATGTAGGCACTAACTGCTATAAACTTTCCTCTTAATGCTGCTTTTGGTCAGAAAAAACACATGATATTATTTCAATTTTTTGAATTTGCTGAGACTTGCTTTATGGCCTAGCATATGGTCTATCCTAGAGAAAGTAGCATGCACTGATAAAAACAATGTGTATTCTACAACTGTAGGATGAAAAGTTCTATAGATATCAGTTAGGTCCATTTTGTCCATAGTGTAGATTAGCTTTGTTGTTTCTTTGTTGACTTTCTGTCTAGTTGATCAGTCCATTGATGAAAATGGGATGTTGAAGTCCCCCATTATTATTGTATTTGATTATGTCTCCTTTAGATACATTTGTTTTAAATAGACAGGCACCTTGGCATTGGGTGCATATACATTTGATATAGTCACGTCTTCCCATTGAATTGATCCATTAATCATTACATAATGCTATTCTTTGTCTCTTTTAACAGTTTTTGTGTTGAAGTCTTTTTTGTCTGATATTAGGATGGCTACACCTGCTCATTGCTACTTTCCATTAGCGTGGAATATCTTTCCCCATTATTTCACTTTCAGTCTGTGTGTATTTTTGATGGTGAGGTGTGTTTTTTTGTATGTAGCGAATAGATGAGTCTTGTTTTTTTAATCATTTCAGCCAGTCTGTATCTTTTAATTGGAGAGTTTAGGCCATTTACGTTCAAAGTTACTATTGATAAATAACAACTTGGTCCTGACATTTTTCTATACATATTCCTATTGCTTGCTTTGGATTTTCTTTGTATGTTTACCAGGAGGTTTTCTGCTTTCACATTCTTTCATAAGGATGACTATCTTTCTGTGTTTCTGTGTTTAGCACATCCTTAAGCATCATTTGTAAGGCTGAATGAGTGATGACAAATTCTTTCAATTTCTGTTTGTTATGGAAGGTCTTTATTTCACCTTAAATCATAAATGAGAGTTTTGTAGGATACAGTATTCTGAGTTGACTGTTTTTTTCCTTTAAGACTTGGAGTGTATCTCCATTATCTCCTAGCACTTAGGGTTTCTGATGATGTCTGCTATGAGTCTAATTGGAGATTAAACTAGCAATTCGTGCACATTTTAGAATTTTTTATATTTTACTATAGAAAATTTGACTAAATTCTGTTGTGGTGAAAATCTTTTCTGGTCATATCTATTAGAGATTCTTTGTGCTTGTTGTACTTGGTTGTCCCTTTCTTCCTCCAAATTAGGGAAGTTTTCTATTTCACTAAATAGGCCTTCCAATCCAGTCTCTATTTCCACACTTTCAGGAATTCCTAAGACCCATATGTTGGGTCATTTGATAGTATCCCATAAATCTCAAACATTGTTTTTAATTTTTCTAATTTCTTTTTCTGTTTTTGGTCTGACTAAGGCAAATCTTTGCAAAGATTTGTCTTCTAGCTTGGATATTGTTTCTTCTGCCTCACCAAGTCTGTTGTTACAGCTTTCTACTGTATTTTTATTTGATGTATTGAATTCTTTATTTCTAATATTTCAGGTTGATTTCTCTTCAAAATCTAAATCTAAATCTCACAGGAAAATTTTTCCTCCATGTCATGTATGGACTTCTTTAACTCATGAATTTGCTTCTCATTGCTTCTAAGGCTGACTCTGGCTTAGTGGGGTTTCTTCTCTTTGAGTGAATACCCAGAGGTGTGTGCTGGGTGTGGCCAGGGATCTCTAGTCAGTTCTCCAGGCTGGGGCAAGAATCCAGGGGGACACCCAAGTGGGGTATGGTAGATCTCCTCTATTGTCAGCAGGGGAGGGGGTATGATCACACCTGTTGGCATAATCACAACTTCACCTCCTCTCTTCAAAGGTGATCAGTGACTGGGGTTAGCCCACAGTGGATACACACTGGTACAGAATTGCACAAGGGATCTGTGTGGTCCTCGGTATGAGCAAGGAACCTCTGCAGTGACCCATATAGGCTGTCAAGGAGCTCTAAGCCTCTGATACCAGACACAATGATTGCCCAGAAACCCAGCTATACTCTGCATCCTATTGTGCAGTCACAGAATTCTCATAGTCACAGCACACAAGGCTCCGCTGTTATGGGGTGCAGAGGATCCACTCTCAGTCTTGTGAGCATGCCCAATGAATGGAGGGAGAGAGCACAGACATTCCCAGAGCCAGCTGCCTGTGGGTACTCTGCCTTGGTGGTTTGAGTCCTGGAGCCTGGGATATGTTGAGGATGGGGGCACCTCACAGTCCTATACAGGTCTCCAGACCCCTGTCTACCCTCTAAGCTAGACTCAAAGTCAGTGGAGAACCCAGCTTTTTCCCTCTGGTAAAATCCTCTGGTCACAGGCATGCACAAGAGCCACCACAGCCTCTTCTGATGTCAACATGGTGCCTTCTCCCCACCAGTTGCCAGGCACCCTTGTGGGGGTGGGGAGATGTGGAGAAAGAAATGTTCTTTTCTTTTGTTGTTTTAGGTAGGTACCTGGCCCTCTGCTAGGGCTATAGGCAGGATTCAAAGACAGTGTGGTCCGTAGGGCTCTCCCTTGGGCACTATCACCAGTGGTAGAGGCTGCCAGAGTCTGTTCTTGCCTCACTCACCAAAGCTGACGTCTCCAGATGCTGGCTGCAGGGGTCATGTGTGGTGTCTGTGCTTGTTGCGCTGCGTCTGCACCTTCCATGCTGCTCCATGACATCCCTCTCCCTTCTGTAGAATTTCCACCACAAACTTCTCTCCTACTCTGCCTGGGGATGTACTCCCTCTGCTTTTCTTCTGCTGTTTTCCCCTGTCCAAAAGCAGCACATCGTTTCCCTATTCAGCCTTCTTGGCATTCTGAAGTAGGACGTTTTGAGGAGATTGAGAGTCAGGACATTGAGGTGTTTGGCGGCAAAATATTCTTAGTAGTGGAGGGGACAGAACATTCTGAGGAGTTGGGGGAGCTGAATATTCTGAGGAATTGGAGGACAGGTCATTTTAGAGTTGTGGGATGAGATATCCTGAGGAGTTAAGGGGTTGGAAATTCTGAAGATATGGTGGGTCATGACATCCTAAACACTTAAGTGACAAAGAGGGCAGGACATGGTGAGGAGCTTGGGGCCAGGATATTCTCAGTAGTTGGTGGGGGGTGTGGCACAGAATGATCCAATGTGTTGTCAGGGCAGGGCATTTATGAGGAATAGGGGGCAAGCAGTGCATTTTGAGGAATTGGAGGTATAGAATATTCTAGAGTTGAAGAGGAGACAACATTCTGAAGAGTTGGGGAGGCAGGACATTTTAAGGAGTTGGTTAGGCAGGATCTTCTGTGTATATATGTGTGGACAGAACAATTTGAAGATTTGGAAAGCAGTATATTATGAGGATTTGGGGATTAGGACGTTATAAGGAGTAGCAGGTGGAATGCAAACCATTCTGAGATGGGACAGAATATTCTTAGGAGTTGGGGGGCAGACTATGCTGAGGAGTTGTAGGGGATAGAATACTCTGAGGAGTCAGAAGGCAGGACGTTCTGAAATAGTGAGAGACAGGAAATTCTGAGTTATTGTGCAGCTGTTGTGTCCGGTTTGAGACCCTCCTCAAAACAACTCACAAAAGGCAGGCAGGATGCAACAGCAAGAGAATTTTATTACCAGCTAGCTGGGGCTCTTACCGGCATCTACGACGTAGCGCAGTGCTGAGGCAAGAAGCCCCATCCCTTCTCCTCCCAGCATTTTTATGCACTCGAGTAAACAAGTACATTCATCACTACACACGTAGGCAAGTTCCTTTTTCCTTATGTGGCAATTACCTAAATTTATCCATTTTATTGGTGCATTTGAGCAACTTAGGGGCTAGGCATCACACAGGAAGGTGGAAGAATCTAAATTCCAGGAATAGTTTCACTCCGTACCCTTAGGCCTGTCTTTTCTGGCTTAAAATAAAGCCTGTCATGGAGGAACGGCGGTTCTTGTGATAGGTCCTGAAAGCTCTTAAGACCAAGATTTTAATATGTTGCCGCATATTTTATATCATTTAATCTTAATATACTACATATTATTAAGTCTTAATTTCAAATGTATTTAATCTAAACTAACTTACAGTTTGAATTAATTACTCATAACTGAACTCTACACAGGCAGAATATTCTGAGGAGTTGGGCAGTAGGCTATTGTGACTTGTTGGTGGGCACTATGTTCGGGGGAGTTGGGTGGGGTGGGACATTCTGAGGAGTTGTGGGGGAAGGAAAATGTGAGGAGTCAAGCATTCTGAGGAATTGGAGGGGCGGACATTTTAGGAGTCACAGGAACAGGAGGATATTGTGAGGATTTGGGGGCAGGACATTTTGTCACTTGTCAGGGACAGGACCATCCCAGGAGTTGTGGGGGAAGAATATTCTTAGTAATTGGAGTGATGGAGCACTTGAGGGTTTGGAGGGGCAGGACATTCTGTAAAGCTTGGTGCACACAATATTCTGAGAAGTTGGAACAGGACAATTCCGAGGAGTTGTGGGAACAGGACAGTCCGGAAAGTGGGGGTCAGAATATTCTGAGGTGTTGGGAGGACAGGACAATAAGAGGACTGGGGGAAGGCAGTACACTCTGAAGAGTTGCAGGTGTTTTAAGATTCTGAAGAGCTGAGGGAGGCAAGACATCTTGAGTTTAGGAGTCGGGGCATTCTGACATGTTTGGCAACAAAATATTCTGACTGGGGTGGGAGCAGGACTTTCTGAGGAGTGGGGAGGAGGCAAGACATTGAGGAGTCATGGGCATTGGATACTCTGAGGGCATTTTAGGAGCTATGGGGATAGGATATTCTGAGGAGTTGGAGGTTCAGATATTCTGAGGATTTGATGGGGCATGACATTCTGAGGACTTGGGGCTGTACACTCGTGGGTGCTAGAGGCAGGACATTGTGGGCAGCTGATGGGAGGGAACAATGACCTGGGAATTTGGAAGGGGAGGACATTTGTGAGGAATGGGTCATATAGCACATTTGGAGGAGCTAGGGGAGCAGAATATTCCAAAAGTTGGGGTGGAAGTATGGCATTCTGAGGATCTGGTAGGCAGGATGTTCTGAGGATTTGGGGTTAGGATATTATGAGACATGGTGGGCAGGAGGCAAGAATGTCTGAACTGGGGAGGGTGGGGACAGACTATTCTGAGGAGCTGGGAGGCAGGATACTCTGAGGCACTGAGGAACAGGAGATTCTGAGGAGCTGGTGGGGAAGGACGTTTTGAGAACTTGGAGCTGTTAGGATATTCTCAGTAGTCTAGGGGGACAGAATGCTCTGAGGAGTTGAGAGAGCAGGGCATTATGAAGAATTGGGGGAGAGGCAGTATATTATGAGGACTTGGAGGGGGGGCAGTGTTTGATGTGTTTAGGTAAAGGCAGAACATTTTCAGGAGTTAGGTAGACAGGCTAGTCTGAGGATATGTGGGGACAAGATACTTTTAGGAGTTAGGGGGCAGTACATTTTGAGTAGTTGGGAGACAGGATCATCTGCCGATTTGGGAGTCAGAACTTGAGTAGTAGTGGGCAGGAGAGAAGACATTCTGAATTGAGGGGGACAGAATATTCTGCAGAGTTGGGATACTAGACATTATGAGGAGTAGCAGGCATGAGGAGCTACATTCTGAGGAGTTGACGGGCAGAATATTCTGAGGAGTCAAAGGGACCGGGCATTTGGAGTAGCAGTCAGGAACAGTGAGGGCGACAGGGCATTCTGAGGAGTTGTGAGGGCAAGAGGCAAGACCTGCTGTGAAGTTAGCAGTCAGAATATTCTGAGGGATTCTGGGTGACAGGACAGTAAGTGGCAGGACGTTCTTTAGAGCTGAGCAGCTGGGGGACAGGACATTCTGCTGAATTGGTAAAGCAGATATTCTGAGGAGTTGTGTGGCAGGGTGTTGTGATGAGTTAGTTGGTGGGCAAGATATTCTGGGGGGTTGAGTGGGGCTGGATCTTCTGAAAAGTTGGGAGGAGGCAGGACATTCTGAGGAGCTGAATTTTCTGAGGAACTGGAGAGAAGGAGTTTCAGAGACATGGCATTCTGAGGAGTTGGTGAGGGAAACAAAGAATTTTTAGGATTTGGAGGTGACAGGGTATTCAGAGTAGTTGGGGGGACAGGACACTTGGTGGAGTAGGGGGTCAGAACATTCTGAAGAGCTGGGGAGCAGAACTTTCTGGGGTATTAGGAGGGCAGAGTATTCTGAGAAATAGGGAGGCCAGATAGCCTGTGATTTGCCGGCAGGACATTCTGAGAAACTGGGGGGCATGAAATTTGGGGAGTGTGGGGTACAAGATGTTGGGAGGAATAAATGGTCAGGATATTTTGCAGAGCTGGAGCAAGGCCATTCTAAGGAGTTGGGTGGCAGGGCATTATCAAGACTAGCTGCCAAGGCAGTCCATTCTGAGGAGTTTGAGGGCCTAGCACATTCAGAGGTGTTGGAGGAGATGCAGAAGATTCTGAGGCATTGAGGGGGCAGAATTCACTGAGTTGGAGACATAGGACATTCTGAAGAGTTAGGGGTCAGGATATTCTGTGTAGTTAGAGGGTACAATATTTCAGTGAGTTGGGAAGGCAGAGCTTTATGAGAATAGGGACAAGGTAGTATAGGCTGAGGAATCTGGGGCCAGCATATGCTGAGGAATTGGGTTGGGGGGTGAGGACATTTGGGGGTGGTTGGGGTGATGGACATTCTGAGGATATCAATAGGGAGAAAATCCAGAGAAAGTGGGGGTGATGGGACATTCTTGGAAGCTGAGGGACAGCACATGCGAAGGTTTTGGGAATTTGGACATTCTGAGGAGTAGGGGCAGTACATTGTGAGTCTGGTTTGAATAGGGAGTTGTGAGGGGTTGAGCAGCAAAATCTGAAGTGTCAGAAGGCAGGACACTCTGTGGAGCTGGGGAGGCAGGGTATTGTGAGGAGTTAGAGGAGCAGGAATTTCTCAGAAGTTGGGGAACCAGGCATTCTGAGTGGTTGGGGGATATAAGATTTTCTGGGGAGTTGTGTGGGATGACAACATGAAGGGTTCAAGGGGCTGGACCTTCTTCATAGTTTGGGGGTGGGACATGGGTGACTAGGGTGACAGAACATTCTGAGTAGTTGCAGGGACAGGATACTCTGAGTAATGATGTGCGGCAGGACATCCTGGTGAGTTAGAACCCAGGACTTCTTATGTGGAGCTAGGGCAAAATATTCTGTGGAGCAGAGAGGGCCAGACTTCTGTGGACTTGTGGCCTGGACATTCTGAGAAATTGGAAAATGTGAAATTTTGGAGTTTGGGGTGCAAGACATTCTGAGGAGTTAGGCAGAATGTTCTGAGCTGTTTGGGGGGGAGCTTGACATTATCAGAAGTTAGCAGGCAGTACATCCTTAGAAGTTGGGGTAAAGGACATTCTGTGGTGTGGGGGTATGGAAGGGTCTTCTAAGGACTGGAGGGGCAGGAAATTCTTAGCAGCTGGGGCAGTAAGACATTCTTTCAAGTTGGGGTGATACAACCTTCTGAGGGTTTTGACACATCTTCTGAGGTGTTAGTGGACTGGATGTTATGAGAAGATGGGGAAAGGAGATTCTGAGACATTTGGCAGGGAGGGACATACTGAGGACTTGGATAGATAGGAAATTCTGAGGAACTGAATAGAGAAGACCTTTCCAGGAGTTGGTAGTGACAGGAAAATTTGAAGATGGGGAGGCAACACATTCTGAGGAGTTGGGTTGGCTAGAAATTTGGGGTTTCTGAATGGGTAGAAATTCTGAGGAACACAGATACAGGATATTCTGAGGAGTTAGGGGGCAGAAGGAGATATTTAGGAGTTCAGGGGCAGGATACTGTGAGGAGTGGCTGTTGGCAGAATAGTCTGAGGGATGGAGTTGGACAGAATAGTATGACACATTTGGTGGCAGGATATTTGGAAGGTTGGGGGCAGGACATAATGAGGAGTTTGCAGGGACAAGACGTTCTGAAGACATGGGGTCAGGACATCTGATGATATGGGGTAAAGGGTATTCTCATTCTGACAAGTTGGGTGCAGGGTATTCTGTATAGTTGTGGGTGAGCAATATTCCAAGGAACTGAGAGGACAGGACATTTTGAACAGCAGACTGGACAGCACATTATAGTGGTGGGGGGAGCATTGTATTCTGAAAATGTGGGAGGCAAGCCACTCTGAGGAACTGGGAGAGAGGTAGGACAGTCTGAGGAATTTGGATGAGAGGACATTCTGATGATCTGGGGGGCAGGAAATTTGGAAGAGTTAGGAATTATGATAGGATATTTTGAGCAGTTGGGGGGGGCAGCACATTATGATGTATATTGTGTGGCTGGACATACTGAAGAGTAGAGGGGCAAGACATGCTGAGGTGATTAAATGAAGGACATTATGAGGATTTGGATGGGCAGGAAATTCAGAGAAGTTGCTGTGGGGCTGGAGCAAGATATTTCTAGGATTCGGAGGTGATAGGACATTCTGAGTAGTCTGGGGGACTGGGCGTTCTGAAGAATTGGAGAGCTGAACTTTCTGTAGTGTTGAAAGGGCAGATACTCTGAAGAATGGGGGTGCCAGGTACGCTGTGCATTTGGGGATAGGATATTCTGAGAAATTGTGTGGGGACAGAGCACATTCAGAGGAGGTGGTGGTAGTGGGATTTCTGAAGGTAAAAGTAAGGGAATTGGGGGGAAGTGAGGTTGATTGGACATTTTGAGGAGTTGAGAGACGGAACATTATGAAGTATTGGGGCTTGGACAATGTGAAGAGTAGGGAGAAGGATATTCTAAGCAGTTTGGGGTAAAAGATATTCTGAGGATATAGAAGGGCTGGAAATTCTGAGGAGTTGGGGGTGAATAGGACATTGTGAGGAGTTGAGGCAGCAATGTCTGAAGAGGTGGCAGGGGAGGGACACTATGGCTTGGGGATACAGCATATTGTGAGAAGGTAGAGGAGCAGGAATTTCTGAGGTGGGGAACTGGGCCTTCTGAGTGGTTGGGGGATACCAGGTTTTCTAAGCAGTTGTGTGGGAAGATATCCTGAAAGGTTCAGGGACCAGAACTTCTTCATAGTTTTGTGATGGGACACTCTAATGACTAGGGTGACAGGACATTTGAGTAGTTGGGAGGGGGAATATATTCTGTGCTGGACATCCTGATGAGCTGGAGGCTAAGACTTCTGATGTGCTGTGAGGGCAAAATATTCTAAGGAGTAAGGAGGGCCAGATGTTCTGTGGACTTGCAGTGGGACATTCTGAGCAAACAGAGGGCATGAAATTTTGGAGTTTGGGATATAAGACATTCTGAGGAGTTTGAGGGACAGAGTACTTTGAGCTTTTTAGGGGTACTGGACAGTCTGAGAAGTTGGCATTCTTAGAAGTTGTGGAGGACATTCTGTGGTGTTGGGGGGAGAGGTAAGGGTGGAAGGAACTTCTGAGGATTAGAAGGGGTTCAAATCCTTAGGAGTTGGGGGACATTCAATTGGGGGGATGGAGCATTCTGACGGGTTGGGGACTTCTTCTGAGGTGTAGGTAAGCTGGATTTTATGGGAGAAGGACATTCTGGGGAGTATGGAGGCAAATACTCAGAAGTATGGTGGACAAGACCTTTTCAGGAATTGGTGGTGACAGGACAATTTGAGGATTGGGAGGCAGCACATTCTGAGGAGTTGGATCAGGTAGAGATTCTGAGTTAGGGCAAAGGGTCAGTGCAGCTCCGATCCTTGGCCATCTGGGGAGTGAACCAGTGGATGGAAGACCTCTCTCTCTCACTCTCTGCCTCTCCTCTCTCTGTGTGGCTCTGACTTTCAAATAATAAAAAATAAATCTTAAAAAAAAAGAGCAACTGACAGGGATGACCTCTACCTTGCCAGCTGCACCTACCTGGCAATGGGTGGGGAGGGGAAGCCATCCCAAAGGAAGGGAAATGCCAGCTACGGGGACTTTTGTGCATACCCAGTAGTAGGTCAGGAGTAGTAGGTCAGGACATTCTGAAGAGTTGGGGAGCAGAACTTTCTAAGGTGGTAGGAAGGCAGAATATTCTGAGGAATAGGGAGGCTAGACAGTCTTGCATCTGGGGGCAGGACATTCTGAAAATGAGAGGCAGGAAATTTTGGAAGTTTGGGGTATAAGACATTGTAAGGAGTAGATTGGTCAGGACATTCTGAAGACCTGGGGTACAGCCCAATCTAATGAGCTGGGTGAAAGAACATTATCAGGACTAGCTGTGCACCAACAGAAGTGACTATTTCCTTCCATCTTGTTAACCAGAGAATTACCACATCCAACTTGGGTGTGTTACCCTGGATAGTCGCCCCACCCTGGAGCACTGACCAGAGAGCTCCCTGGCCACACCTACCACATACCTCTTCGTATTCACTGAAACTACAGACATTCCACCACACCACAAAGGCATAGCTCAAAGATAAAAGCCATCAGAGGAAAACAATTAATTCCACAAATACATTAAAATAAATGCAGAAATTCAAGAAACAAGATTAAGGAAGGCACCATGACCCCCCCCAAAGGAACACAACAACATTTCAATATTAGAATGTGAAAACGAAGAGATTGATAAAATGCTAGAAACAGAATTCAAAAAATTAGGCCGGTGCCGCGGCTCACTAGGCTAATCCTCCGCCTAGCAGCGCTGGCACACCGGGTTCTAGTCCTGGTTGCCCCTCTTCCAGGCCAGCTCTCTGCTGTGGCCAGGGAGTGCAGTGGAGGATGGCCCAGGTGCTTGGGCCCTGCACCCCATGGGAGACCAGGAAAAGCACCTGGCTCCTGGCTCCTGCCATCAGATCAGCGCAGTGCGCCGGCAGCAGCGCGCCAGCTGCGGCGGCCATTGGAGGGTGAACCAACGGCAAAGGAAGACCTTTCTCTTTGTCTCTCTCTCTCACTGTCCACTCTGCCTGTCAAAAAAAAAAAAGGAATTCAAAAAATTAATCAGAATTACTCAAAAGCAATCAGAAACAAATACATAAATAAAGGAAACAATACATGATACGAGTGAAAATTTGCCCCATGAAATTAAGACTTTAAAGGGAAATCAAAATGAAATATTATAATGAAGAATTCAATAGATCAAATAAAAAATATGGAAAGCCTTAACAACAGACTTGATGAGGCAGAAGAAAGAATATTTGAGCTAGAAGACAAATCTCTGGATGTCATTCAGTCAGACAAAAGAAGAGGAGGGGGGGAGGAGGGAAGGGGAGGAAGGAGGAGGAATGAGGAGGAAGGAGAAGGAAGAAAAAATTAGAAAACATAAAAACAGTGTTGGAGATTTATAGGATATTATCAAACAACCCAACATACAGGTCTTAGGAGTTCCTGAAGCTGTGAAAAGAGAGAATGAACTAAAAGACTTTTTAGTGAGATACTTACAGAAAACTTTCCAAATTTGGAGAAAGAAAGGGACATCCAAGTAGAGGAAGCAGATAAAACTCCTAATAGACATAACCAGAAAAGAACTTCACCATGACACATTGTAGACAAACTCTCCACAGTAAAGCATAAAGAAAAGATTCTAAGATGTGCACAAGAGAAACTCCAGATTACTTTCAGAGGATCTCCAATTAGATTCACAGCTAACTTCTCATCAGAAATCCTACAGGATAGAAGACAATGCAACATAGAGTCCAACTTGTAAATAAAAAAAAATAGTCAACCCAGAATACTGTACCCTGCAAAGCTCTCATTTATGAATGAAGGTGAAATAAAGACCTGCCATAACAAATAGAATTTGTCACAACTTATCCAGCCTTATAAAAGATACTAAAGGATGTGCCAAACACAGAAACACAGAGAGAAAGCCATCATCGTAAAACAATGTGAAGGAAGAAAATCCCCTAGTAAAAGTACAAAAGAAATCCAAAGTAAACAATAAGAATATTCATGTAAAATTGGCAGGGCCAAGTCATTACTTATCAATAGTTACCTGGAATATAAATGGCTTCAACTCTTCAGATAAAAAGATATAGACTGGCCGAATGGATTTAAAAAAAAAAAAAGACCCATCTATTTTCTGCCTAAATGAAACACATCTCACCAACAAAGATACACACAGACTGAAATGTGAAAAGATGGAAAAATATAGTCTATGCTAACGGGAAGCAAATAGATGGCAGGTATAGCCATCCCAATGTCAGACGAAATAGTCTTTAACACAAAAGCTGTTAAAAGAGAAAGAGAAGGGCACTATGTAATGATTAAGGGACCAATTCAACAGGAAGATGTGGCTATAATAAATGTATATGCACCTAAATACAGAGCACCTGGCTATTTAAAAGAACTGTTAATGGGCCAGTGCCATGGCTCAATAGGCTAATCCTCCACCTAGTGGCGCCGGCACCCCGGGTTCTAGTCCAGGCCGGGGCGCCGGATTCTGTCCCGGTTGCCCCTCTTCCAGTCCAGTTCTCTGCTATGGCCTGGGAGTGCAGTGGAGGATGGTCCAAGTCCTTGGGCCCCACACCCGCATGGGAGACCAGGAGAAGCACCTGGCTCCTGGCTTCAGATCAGCGTGGTGCGGTGGCCGCAGCATGCCGGCCGCAGCGGCCATTGGGGGTGAACCAACAGAAAAGGAAGACCGTTCTCTCTGTCTCTCTCTCTCACTGTCTACTCTGCCTGTTTAAAAAAAAAAAACTGTTAATGGATGTAAAGGGAGGCATAGACTCCAATACAATAGTAGTGGGGGACTTCAACATCCCACTTTTATCAATGGGTAGATCAACCAGACAGAGAATCAACAAAGAAACAACAGGGGATGTTGCCGTGGCTCACTTGGCTAATCCTCCACCTGCAATGCTGGCATCCCATATGGGCACCAGGTTCTAGTCCTGGCTGCTCTTTTTCCACTCCAGCTCTCTGCTGTGGCCCAGGAAGGCAGTGGAGGATGGCCTAAGTGCTTGGGCACCTGTACCTGTGTGGGAGACCAGGAGCAAACACCTGGCTCTTGGCTTTGGATCGGCATAGCTCTGGCCATAGCGGCCATTTCGGGGGGTGAACCAACGGAAGGAAGACCTTTCTCTCTCTCTCTCTCTCTCTCTCTCTCTCACTGTATAACTCTGTCAATAAATAAAAAAAGAAACAACAGAGCTGGACTGGCACTGTGGTGCAGTGGGTTAATGCCCTAGACTGAAGCACCAGCATCCCATATGGGTGCTGGCTTGAGACCCGGCTGCTCAGCTTCCGATCCAGCTCTCTGCTATGGTCTGGGAAAGCAGTGGAGGATGGCCCAAGTCCTTGGGCCTCTGCATCCACGTGGGAGACCCAGAGGAGGCTCCTGGCTCCTGCTTTGGATCAGCACAGCTGTGGCCATTGTGGTCAATTGGGGAGTGAACCATCGGATGGAAGACCGACCTCTCTCTCTCTCTCTCTCTCTCTCTCTGACTCTCCTCTCTCTGTGTAACTCTTTCACATAAATAAATAAATAAATCTTTAAACAAAACAAAAAAACAGAGCTAATTGAAACTATACACCATATGGACCTACCCAAAAGCTACTGAACATTTCACCCCACAGTTGTAGAATATACCTACTTCTCATCAGTGCATGGAACTTTCTCTAGGATAGACCATATACTAGGCCATAAAGCAAGTATCAACAAATTCAAAAATGTCAAAATCATACCATATATTTTCTCTGATCACAAGGGATTAAAGCTGGAAATCAACAACTCAAGAATCTCTAGAATATCCACAAACACATGGAGACTGAACAACATGCTCCTGAATGAACAGTGGGTCATAGAAGAAATCAAAAGAGAAATAAAAAATTCCTGGAAATGAATGAAAATGGCAGTATATCATATCAAAACTCAACACAGCTTTTGCTGTATCCTTTAAGAAGGAAGTTTATAGCAATTGGTGCCTACACCATGAAACTGGAGTGTCACCAAATAAATGAGTTGTCAGTGCATCTCAAGAACCTAGAAAAATAACAAACCAAACTCCAAATTAGTAGGAGGAAACAAATAATTAAAATTAGAGAAGAAACAACCAAAATTAAAACAAAAAAAATACAAAAGATCAATGAAACGAAGAGCTGTTTTTTTTTTTAAAAAATAAACAAAAGTGACATACCATTGGCCCAACTAACCAAGAAAAGAGGGAGAAGACCCAAATCAATAAAATCAGAGATTAAAAAGGAAATGTAACAGAAATAAAAGAATCATCAGTAATTAATACAAAGGATTGCATACCAACAAATCAGGAAAACTACAAGAAATGGATAAATTCCTGGACACATACAATCTACCAAAATTGAGTCATGAAGACATAGGACACCTAAACAGATCAATAACCAAGATAGAGATTGAATCAATAATAAAGACCCTCCCAACAAAGAAAAGTTTTATGTGCAAGACATTCTGAGCAGTTAGAGGGCAGAATACTCTAAGCTATTTGCAGGGCTGTACATTCTGCAGAGTTGGTAGACAGCACATTTTTAGAAGTTTGGGTGAAGGACGTTCTGTGGTGGGAGAAGATGAATGACCTTCTGAGGATTTGGTGGGGCAGGAAATTCTTAGGAGCTGGGGAGACAAAAATTATTTCAAATGGGGAGGATACAACATTCTGAGGTATTGATAAGCTGGAAATGAGATCAGGGGAAGGCATGCTGAAGAGTTTGGGAGGAAGGACATGCTGTGGGTTTACATGGACATGAAATTCAGAGTAGTTGAGTAGATGAGACCTTTTCAGTTGGGGTGACAGGATTTCTTAAGGATTGGGAATTCAGCACATTCTGAGTGATTGGGTTGGCTAGAGAGTCTGAGTTGTGGAGGGGGTGGCAGAAATTCTGAGGCATTCAGATACAGGATACTCTGAGGTATTAGTGGGACACAGGACATACTGATGGGTTGAGGAGTAGAATACTCTGAGGAAATGGGAGTACTACACATTCTAAGTTCAGTGGCTGGACATACCAAAGAGTGTTTGGGAATAGAATAATCTGAGGGGTTCACGGGGACAACATGTTTTGAGGCATTAGGTGGCAGGATATTCGGAGGGGTTCAGAGGGATAAGGCATTCTGAGAATTTGGGAGGAGGGACATTCTCATTATGATGAGTTAGATGCAGGTATTTTGGGGTGAACAATATTTTAAGGAATGGGTAACCAGGAAAGTTTGAGTAGCACGGGGTGGGGCAGTGTATTATGAGAATTTGTGGGGCAAGACAATTTGAGGAATTCGGAGAGTTAGGACATTCTGAGGAGTTTGGAGTAAAGAACATTATGAGGATGGGGGGCAGGAAATTTGGAGGAGTTGGGGATGATAAGACATTGTGAGGAGTCAGGGGACAGCATGTTTGGAGGTGTGTTTCTGGACATTCTGAGGCAATTGAAGGAAAGCTGTTCTGAGGATTTGGTTGGTCAGGAACTTCTGAGTAGTTGCAGTAGGAAAGATGTTTTTATGAGTTGGAGGGGACAGCATCCTGAATAGTTGGGAGGGGACAAGACATTCTGAGAAGTTGGGGAACAGGAATTTGAGGATTTGGGGGAAGTACATTGTGAGGGGTTCAGGGACGTCATATTCTGTGTAGTCAAGGTACACAATACTCTGATGCTGGGAGAGGCAGACTTGAGTAGTGGGGAGGCAGTATATTCTGAGGTATTGGGGATCAAGACATTCTGACGAATTTTGGGTGGGAAATGAGGACATTTTGAGGAGTTTGGAGTAAAGGGCATTCTGAGGTTTGGAGAAGCTAGAAATTCACAGGAATTGGGGGTAATAGGACAGCCTAAGGAGTTGAGCAGCACAGTCTAAGGTATTGAGTAGGTTGGACATTGGAGAGATTGAAGGAATAACTGAGTATTTGGATGGGCCGGCAATTCTGAGGAGTTGGGGGAGGCGTTGGAGAACAGAACAATCTGAACATCAGTGAGGGTAGGACATGATGAGAAGTTAATGGGGGAGGGCATTCTGAGGACTTGGTGGGGAGGCAGGACATCCAGGTGTTTTGGGTCAGGACATTCTGAAGAACTCTGGGGCAGGACAATCTGAGCAGTTCACAGCAGGCAATGGTCAGTTTTGCTGCCCTGGATTTGAGGTAGATTTTTGCTTTTTAAAAAGTGTTCTTCATTCATATAAAAGGGTTTTCTTTTGTAAACATAGAAAAATTACTACCCAAACACATAGTAATATTTAGGGGTGGATACAGTGATGTATGGATCTGGCAGGGATGGCTTCTATTCTCCCTGTTCTGAAGAATTTTTTTTCTGAAGAAATAATCATGCGAGGATAACATTTGTCAACGGAAAAAAACATGGCCTTGAAGTATCTTCATAGTGCATCAGTCATGAACCAAATAGTAGGTTACCAATGGGCCCATGCCCATAATGCTTATTTGACCATTGTTTGAAAATTATATTTATCTGCATTTGTCACTCTGTCCTTAGGTAACAAGTTGCTGAGAGATCCATGCCCCAATTTAACCTTCCTCATCTCTCTTTGAAAGCTGGCCTCGCCAGCACTATGGTTTGAATGTTACCACCAAAACTCATGTTGAAATGTAATCCATATTGTAAGGTGTTAGGAAAGTGGAAGCTTAATCCAACTCTGATATTTGGAGGTAGGGCCTTTGTAAGGTAACTAAAGCTAAATAAGGCCATGCAGGGCCCTAATTCAGAGGCACCATATCTTTATAAGCAGGGGAAACACCAGAGTTTGGCCACTCAGTCTCACGGTGTGATGCCCTGAACTGTCTTGGGAGTCTACAGACAGTTCCCACCATCAAGAAAGACCTCACCAGAGGCTGCTGCAGCCTGATCTTGAACTTCCCATCCTTCAGAACCCGGAGCCAAAGATCCTAGATGGTCCAATAGAGGTGACCAGCATTTTCTTCCCACACAGAGAAGACTCAATGTGGCAAGCAAATAGTTATATTTCGAGGTAAGTATCTGAGGAAGAGTATCTGAACTCAGGAAGGGAATAGCAGGAACCTGGTGGACTCAGAGACCGGGCTTATTAGCTTAGAGAAAGGAACAGAGCCAACCAGCAACTGAACCCCTAACCCCACAGGCAGTACGATTCCCACCGCAGTGGGCAAAGGTGAGCAGCAGAGCCTCAGCGGAGCCCATCTGTATGAACATTTTATGTGGGCAGTCCTTGCTAGAGAGGAATCCAGTGTTGGCACAGATCAGCAGCTCCATATGGAGAGCTCCCTGGAAGACTCATGGCTGCTTTTCTTCAAAGACAGAACTCGCATTGCCCCCCCCCCCCATCCCTCAGAGCATAGGCTGCAAGCAGTGTGGCACAATCTTGAGAAAGGAGTCACTGCTGGAAGCCACATCAGACCAGGAGACAGAAACCCTTGCAAGTGTCCTTCCCATGGACATTCCTGCACTCTAGTGAGGAAGACTAAGCTTCACAAGTTTAACTGGGCCCAACATAGCAAGGGTGCCTTCAGCACCCTCGCCCACCTACCACTCGGCACCTCAGGGAACAGGGAGCAGGACAGCTGGGATATTCAGCTACTAGGATCCTAAAAGCAGGGGTGCCTGCCTCATTGGACTTGGGGATCATCCTCCTCCCCACTGCCTCCTCTCCACCAGACGCTCAGGGCATTGCTGGTTTGCACTGGAACCTGTGTAAATCGAGACTCCAGGTCAGGGTTCCCATGGCCCTGCCCAATCTGTTCACCCCTGCTCAGAACTGTGCATGCGCTCCAGACAGTGCACACATGGTCCAATGCTGGTGCAGCCAAGGGCCGGTAGGCCAGGCCCTGGGGTCTCTCACAGCTGCTGGAGTTTCTTTACCTGCCTAGCCCACTGGGTGGCTTGGAGCTCCAGGCCCTTCTGCTCACAGTGGCCTGGCATTCTGCACACTGCCCATCCCAGCAAACCCACAGCCAACATCTTATTGAATGGAGGAAAAGCTGAAAGCATGTCCACCAAGATCCAGAACCAGACAAGGATGAACTCTTGCTGCTATTATTTAATATAGGAATGGTAGATATAACCAGAGCCATTAGGCAAGAGAGAAAAGTCATATGGAGGGGCAGGTGCAAACACTTGGTATGCTGGCATCCCATATTGGAGGGTCAAGTTCTTGCTCCTCTGCTTTGGATCCAGCTTACTGCTAATGTGCTGCCTTGGGGACAGCAGGTGATGGCTCAAGTACTTGGGTCCCTGATTCCCACGGGGACACTCAGATTGAGTTGTGGACTTCTGACTTGGGCCAGACCTGGCTGTTGGGAGCATTTGGACAGTAAACCACTGTCTCTGCTTTTCCCACTGGCTCCTAGCCTTTCAAATAAAATGAAACATATTTTCTAAAAACAAATAAATAAAAGCTTATAAACATGAAAGGAGGAAGTCAAATTATCTCTGTTTGGAGATATAGAGGAACCACCAGACTCTAAGGAACCACTAGAACTGATACAAAAGCAACACACAAAAATCAGTAGTGGTTTTATATACCGACAATGAACTCATTGAGAAAGAATTTGCAAGATTAGTTCCATTTAAAATAGCTACAAAGGAGCCTGGCACTGTGGTCTAGTAGGTTAAGCCTCTGCCTGTAGCTCCAGTGTCCCACATGGGCACTGGTTTGAGTCCGGCTGCTCCAATTCCAATCTGGCTTCCTGTTAATAGCCTGGAAAAGCAATGGAACGTGGCCCAAATGCTTGGGCCCCTTCACCCACGTGGGAGACCTGGAAGAAGCTCCTGGCTTCGGATCGGCTCAGCTCCAGCCATTTTAGCTGTTTGGGGAATGAACCAGTGGATGGAAGACCTCTCTCTCTGTCTCTCCCTCTCTCTGTAACTTTACCTCTCAAATAAATGAAAAGTCTTTAGAAAGCTACAAAAAATAAAGCATATTGAGATATACAGCAATGTCTTCAAAATTCCTCATTTTAATATAATTATTTGTCAATTAATGATTTTTAGATTCCAGATTTGACCTTCTACTTAGAATTTTATATTCTAAACTATCTTAAAGAATTATGAGATCTCCAAATAATTGACCTCTTTATATACTTGTTACTAAGAAACTCCTGAAAGAATCATTCTCCTTTAAGAAGGAAGTAAATTAACCAGGAAGACACAGGGTCCAGAAATGTAAGGTACAACTCCACACAAAAACAAATCTCCATGACAGTGATGTCTCAGGAAAACAGCTGTAAACTGGAATGAGGAGCTAGTCTAGACTGAAACAAATATAGATTTAACAAGAGTTTCATAAACTTATTTGGGCCTATGTGAGATTAATTAATGATGAACATTTGAAGCCAAAAAATAAGGTTATTAACTCCAGGATGAAATGTTGTATGAGACTGACCATGTAATCACAGGTGTGGGGGTGTGGGTGTTTGCACAGAGGTTAAGACGCCTCTTGAGACATCCACATTCCATTTTAGAGTGCCTGGGTTCAAGACCAAGTTCTTCTTCTGAATCCATAATTCTGCTGATGCACACCCTGGGAGGCAGCAGGTAATGGCTGAAGCGTTTAAGTCCCTGCCACCCCTCCTGGGAGATCCAGATTGAGTTCCAGGTTCCTGGCTTCACTCTGGCCCAGCCCCAGCTGTTTTGGGCATTTGGGGTATGAACCAGTAGATGGGACATCTCTCGCCTCCTCTCTCTTCCTTTCAGATACAAATACAAATAAATAACTACATAATTTTTTAAATGAAAGTACAGTAAACTCAGGAGTGAACACACAGACATGATCACAGTAATGCAAACAATGGTGCTGACTTCATCAAAAATGCTGGAAGGACGGGAATGACTGATATGTTCACTTGTCATAATAGGAACTGGTAAATGTGTAATAAACTAAAAAATAACTGCAGACAAGCATATTTAGAAAGCTGAAGCCAAAGTGCTAGACGAACCTCAATAAAACCCAACTAATAAAAATTCATTTTTATTAAAAAATAGGCCGGCGCCGCGGCTCACTAGGCTAATCCTCCGCCTAGCGGCGCCGGCACACCGGGTTCTAGTCCCGGTCGGGGCGCCGGATTCTGTCCCGGTTGCCCCTCTTCCAGGCCAGCCCTCTGCTGTGGCCAGGGAGTGCAGTGGAGGATGGCCCAGGTGCTTGGGCCCTGCACCCCATGGGAGACCAGGAAAAGCACCTGGCTCCTGGCTCCTGCCATCGGATCAGCGCGGTGCGCCGGCTGCAGCGCGCCGGCCGCGGCGGCCATTGGAGGGTGAACCAACGGCAAAGGAAGACCTTTCTCTCTGTCTCTCTCTCTCACTGTCCACTCTGCCTGTCAAAAAAAAAAATAAATAAATAAAGAACCTGGGAGTCTGGCACTGTGGTATATTGGGTTAAGCCTCTGCCTGCGGTGCCCACAGCCCATATGGGCACTGGGTCAAGTCCCAGCTGCTCCACTTCTGATCCAGCTCTCTGCTATGGCCTGGGAAAGCAGTAGAAGATGGCCCAAGTCCTTGGGTCCCTGCACCCACGTGGGAGACCCAGAAGAAGTTCCTGGCTCTTGGCTTCAGCCCTACCCAGTCCTGGCTGTTGTGACCATTTGGGGAGTGAACCAGTGGATGGAAAACCTTTCTCTCGGTCTCTACCTCTCTTTCTCTCTGTAACTCTGCCTTTCAAATAAATTAATTAATCTTTAAAATAGAAAAGGAACCCTGGGCTGAAAAAACTTTTTATAAATTGTTTATTCTGGCCCTTAAAGCTTGTTTTTTTTTTTTTTATTTATATATTTTACCCATACGGGACGCTGGCGCTGCAAGCAGTGGCTTTACTTGCTATGCCACAGCACTGGCCGCACACAGCCTGTTTTTTTTTTTTTTTTAAAGACTTATTTATTTATTTGAAAGGCAGAGTTATAGAGAGGCAGAGGCAGAAAGAGAGAGAAGTCTCCCATCCATTGCTTCACTCCCCAGATGGCTGCAACAGTCGGAGATGCGCCGATCCGAAGCCAGGAGCCAGGAGATTCTTCTGGGTCTCCCATGTGGGTGCAGGGGCCCAAGGACTTGGGGGGCCATCCTCCACTGCCTTCCCAGGCCACAGTAGGAAGCTGGATCAGAAGTGGAGCAGCCAGGACTCAAACTGGCACCCATATGGGATGCCAGCACTGCAGGCAGTGGCTTTACCCACTATGCCACAGTGCCGGCCCCAACACAGCCTATTTTAAAACTTCTATTTTTCAGTCTGTGGTAAACAGTTATAGCAACAGAAAATGGACTAAGCCACTAGACATCTCCTGTCATATACATGTGTCCTTTTAGATGAATATTAATGTGCAAAATGAGCATGTCCCTTTGTTCAAAAGGAGGGAAAATATAAATCAAGATCCCAGGCAGTAAGAAAAATCCTATGGGTCTCTAGGACTCCTTCAGACTCAAAACACCATCACCTCTACCCCCACCTAGGTGATGTGGAGACCACCTATAGCAGCTCCTGGGCCCCTACAGAAGAGGGGCAGGCCCCAAACAGTTTGATGGCAAAGCTTTCAACTTTTGACAACTTCTCTTTTTAAAAATTTTTTAAAATTTATTTTGTTTTATTTGAAAGAGTTATAGAGAGAGGTGGAGAGGTAGAAAGGTAGAGAGAGAGAGAGATCTTCCCTCCATTGGTTAACTCCCCAAATGGCTGTAATGGCTGGAGCTGAGCTTATCCAAAGCCAGGAGACAAGAGCTTCTTCCGGGTCTCCCACGTGGGTGCAGGGGCCCAAGCATTGGACTATCCTCCAATGCTTTCCCAGGCACATTAGCAGGGAGCTGGATTGGAAGTGGAACAGCCAGGACTTGAACTGGTGCCCATATAGGATGCCAGTGCTGCAGGCCAGGACTTTAACCTGCTGCACCACAGCGCCAGCCCCAACAAGCTTTCTTTTAAAAGCCAGCTACCCTCTGAGAAACTCAAACTAAACACTAAAAAAAGTATTTTTTAAAGATTTATTTATTTATTTGAAAGTTAGAGTTACACAGAGAGAGGAGAGGCAGAGAGACAGGGAGAGAGGTCTTCCATCCGCTGGTTTACTCCCCAGTTGGCCGCGATGGCCGGAGCTGTGCCAATCCGAAACCAGGAGCCAGGAGCTTCTTCCGGGTCTCCCACACAGGTGCAGGGGCCCAAGGACCTGTGCCATTTTCTGCTATCCCAGGCCATAGCAGAGAGCTGGATTGGAAGTGGAGCAGCCGGGTCTTGAACTGGTGCCCATCTGGGATGCCGGCACTTCAGGCCAGGGCGTTAATCCACTGTGCCACTGTGCCGGCCCCACTAAAGAATTTTTTAACTTACTCATTTTTATTTATTTGAAAGGCAGAAAGGTAAAGAGACAGAGGCAGACAGGGATCGTCTATACACTGGTTCATTCCCAAAAAATGCCCACAACATCTGGAACTGGGTCAAACTGTAGCCAGGAGCCCAGAAATCAATTTGGGTTTCCCATGTTCGTGTCAGGAACCCAAGTACTTGAGCCATTATTTGCTACCTCCTAGGGTGTACTTTAGCAGGAAGCTAGAATCAGAAGTGGAGCCAGGTCTCGAACCCAGGTACTCCAATATGGGATACAGGAGTCCCAAATGGCATCTTTATTTTTATTTTAAATTTTTAAGTCTTTTTTTAAATTTTTTAACTTTTATTTAATGAATATAAATTTCCAAAGTACAGCTTATGGATTACAATGGCTTTTCCCCCCATAACTTCCCTCCCACCCGCAACCCTCCCCTCTCCTGCTCCCTCTCCCCTTCCATTCACATCAAGATTCATTTTCTATTCTCTTTATATACAGAAGATCAATTTAGTATATATGAAGTAAAGATTTCAACAATTTGTACCCACACAGAAACACAAAGTGAAAAATACTGTTTGAGTACTAGTTATAGCATTAAATCACAATGTACAGCACATTAAGGACAAAGATCCTACATGAGGAGTAAGTGCACAGTGACTCCTGTTGTTGACTTAACAAATTGACACTCTTGTTTATGGCATCAGCAATCACCCTAGGCTCTTGTCATGAGTTGCCAAGACTATGGAAGCCTTTTGAGTTTGCCGACTCTGATCATATTTAGACAAGGCCATGGTCAAAGTGGAAGTTCTCTCCTCCCTTCAGAGAAAGGTACCTCCTTCTTTGATGGCCCGTTCTTTCCACTGGGATCTCATTTGCAGAGATCTTTCATTTAGGTCATTTTTTTTTTTTTTGCCAGAGTGTCTTGGCTTTCCAGCATCTTTATTTTTTAAATATTTGAAAAACAGTGACAGAGAGGGATGGAAAGATCTTCCATTCACTGCTTAACACTCCAAATGGTCACAATGGATGTGGCTAGACCAGGCAGAATCCAGGAGCCAGGAACCCCATCCTGGCCTTCCACATGGGTAGCAGGGGTACAAGTATTTGAACCATCTTCTGCTGCCTTCCCATGCTTGTTAGCAGGGAGCTGGATTGGAAGCAAAGCAGTCAAGACTTGAACCAGCACTCCAATATAGGATGCCAATGTTGCTGGTGGAGGCTTAACCCCCTGAACCACACCACCAATGCCCCCCCCCAGCAAGTGGCACCTCAACTGTTGTGGCAAACGCCCACCTTAGACAGCTACCTTTTTTTGTGATCCTACAAAAGGATATTTTCATACTTATGTATTTACTTGTTTGGAAAATCATCTCCCATACAAAATTTGGAATACATGACAAATGTATTATGACTGTATTACACATTTTTCAAAACTAAAATATCAATGGTTGGCTAATTGGCTTTGTTTTCCTTCACAGAAGGACCAAACATATATAATATCTGCATTTCATAAAATGAAATATTCATTTTACATTAAAATAGATTGTTTTTTAATATTACTAGGGAAAATATATAATCTGAATGTATCCGATAAAACAGCATGAAATATTTTTCTAATTAAGAAACTGATGTTAAGCAAAACAAGGGGAATATTTCTGCCTTCTCATAAGAAATTAACAAGTTGTTTCAGCCTCCTCAATAAAAGGTAGTTTCACTTCTGAGCTTTAGGCTCCTTATCTAGGAGAATGAGAATGCTGGTTCTATTATCTCGATGTGCGTGCTGTTAACTTCTTATTAGAATAGGATAGCTTTTTAGAATAGGATAGCTGACAGCTACCTTTTGTTGATACAACATTTTGTCTTGGATATGGTTCTTCCACTAACTACTTAGAAGTTTATTAACCATAAATTATTTCTCTGTCTCTGACTTCATACCCAGATAGTTATTTGTGGTCTAGACCCAATTTTTGATGACTAATTAGGCTTTTATTTTCTTTTAATTTCTAATTAGAGTTGAATTATATAACTGTGGCTTTTTGATTAATATTGTCCTCAAGAAGTCGACTCTCATATTGGTTTGCTACATGATAGTGCACAGACGAATGATATTCTGACTTAATTTGGCACCCAGATCAGGACCTATTTCACACTTGGGGAAATCACTCAAACACCAAGGGACAAACAGTGTTATGATTCTGTTTATAAATGGTAACCAGAATAGGCAACCTCCTAGAGACAGAAAATCTAGTAGTGAATAACAGGGATCTGAGTGAGGAGGAAAGAGTTATCGTAAAGTGGCTGTACTTGTGCTCAGGATGAGGAACAAGCCCCAGAAATGCACAGTGCTGATGTTTGCACAACACTGTGAAAGGAAGCAATGTCACTGAATTATATGCTGAAAAGATGATCAAAACAGTGAATTTAATGTATATTTTACCACAGTGCCAAACATATTGTTTGATAATGATCAATCAAAATAATATTCGAGAGAAAAGTCACTTTCATATACCACAGGAGCAGATTAAGCTGTCACTTGGGACACTTGCATCCCATGTCGGAGTGCCTGGGATCATGTCCTGCCTCTACTTCCAATCCAGCTTCCTGCTAATGTACCCTGACAGGCAGCAGATAATGGTTCAAGTAGTTGGATCTCTGCCATCCATGTGGGAGACCTGATGGAGTTCTTGGTTCCTGGCTTCTGCCTGGCCTGACCCCAGCTGTTGCAGGCATTTGGGGAGTGAACAAGTAGATAGAAGACTTTTCTTTCTCTGTATCTCTATCATTCAGCCTTTTAAATAAATAAATCTTTTTTTAAAAAGTAGGAGGGCCGGCGCTGTGGCGTAGCAGGTAGAACCACTGCCTGCAGTGCTATTATCCCATATGGGTGTCAGTTCTAGTCCCAGCTGCTCCACTTCTGATCCAGCACTCTGCTATGGCCTGGAAAAGCAGTAAAAGATGGACAAAGTACTTGGGCCCCTGCACCTGTGTGGGAAGACCCAGAAGAAGCTCCTGGCTTCGGATTGGCGCAGCTCTGGCCATTGCTGCCAATTGAGGAGTGAACCAGCAGATGGAAACCCCCCCCTGCGTCTTTCTCTCTCTCTCTCTCTCTCTCTGTCTCTTTCTCTCACCCCTCCTGCTGTGTAACTCTAACTTTCAAATAAATAAATATTTTTAAAAAATAAACTAGGGTATTGTTATCATAGAATGCCACAACCTGTTCCACACTATCTGAAAGTTTATTGATATTATTTTAATTTTGTTTAAATTTTTATTTATTTTCATTTTGTTTGAAAGGCAGAGGGATAGAAAGACAGACATGTGCTGGTTCACTCCCAAAATGTCTACAACAGCCAGTGCTGGGACAAGCTGACTCTAGGAACCATGAACTCCATCGAAATTTGTCATGTGGGTTTCAGGTACCCAAGTTCTTGAGCTATTACTGCTGCTGCTGCCTCTCAGGATACACTTTAGCAGGACTCAAACCAGGCACTCTGATATGGGATGTGGCTGTCCCAAGCAGCAACTTAAGCCATTGTGCCAACTGCATATTCCTATTTTTAAAAATTTTAACTGAAAGGCAGACAGATGAGTTCCAAAATGGCAGAATAGGGAGGTAGCTTGCTGATCTAGTACAGGAAAAAATAGTCTAATAAAAGTGGAGATAGTGTAGTCTCAGGGAAGAGTTAGGGAAAAAATAGCAGAGGAAACTCTTCCGTAACTAGAGGGACACGGTGGACCTAAGTGGAGGGCATGGGCACCCATGGCTTGAGACCCTAGCTGCTGAGAGCCTCCACACCAGCGCTGGAAAGAGAGGTGAGATGAAACTGCAGTAGCCTGAGACACTAGAGGAAATGTGGCAGGAAGAGCCTAGAGGGAACAAGGCTTAAAGCCCTGTGGGGGAAAGTACACCAGCCTAACTAGAGGAGAGAAAAAAATAAAAGGGACACAATTCTCTCTCTCCACTCACCTTACAAAGGCTTACAAGCTGATAGAGCAGGCACCATTTTTTTTTTTGACAGGCAGAGTGGACAGTGAGAGAGACAGAGAGAAAGGTCTTCCTTTTCCATTGGTTCACCCTCCAACGGCCGCTGCAGCCAGCGCACTGTGCTGATCCAAAGCCAGGAGCCAAGTGCTTCTCCTGGTCTCCCATGGGGTGCAGGGCCCAAGGACTTGGGCCATCCTCCACTGCACTCCCGGGCCATAGCAGAGAGCTGGACTGGAAGAGGAGCAACCGGGACAGAATCCGGCACCCCAACCGGGACTAGAACCTGGGGTGCCGGCGCCGCAGGCGGAGGATTAGCCTATTGAGCCACAACACCGGCCAAGCAGGCACCATTTTGGACTACATAACAGCTGCCCCAGCTGGGTTGTGCCTGGCAATCAGCCAAACAGAGAAACCTGACTCTGGTGGGGAGAGATAACAGGAGACAAAGACCTAGTGAATGTGTGGAGTTTCTGAACCAGGACTGTGTGGAAAAAAAAAAAAACCTGAGGGTGTATGGGAGAACTCACCGTGTGGCTGAGACTTTGAGTAGTCTTGGTGGGAGACACCACAAGCTCGGGAGGCCCTGGCTACCCAGTGAGAGACATTGCAGGGGAATCTGAACTTACACTGAGAACTGCACAGATCTTTTGTGTGGTCCTTGGGACAGAGCAGACAAATATTACACCCACTGGGGCTAGCGCTCAGGCACTGATCGCCATTGAGGAGTAGAACTCAGCTGAACAGAATTACTTCCCTTCTGATTAAAAAAGAGAGAGTGAGAGGATTATCATGCCAAACCTGGGCACACCCTTAACCCTAAAGAACTGAACAATGCTTTTTGGCCACACCCACTACAAGCCTCCAGAGATTCACTGAAAGCAGATAGTCCACTTTTCTAGAGAGTCATAGTACAACAAGAAAAGCTGCCACATTGGGGTGGGGGGAGAAGAAACCAATGAGTATCTCCACAAATGCTGAACAACAAATGCAACAACCCAAGAAACAAGAATAAGGAAGACAACATGATGCTCCCAAAAGAACATGATGCTCCAATACAAGATTATGAAGACGATGAGATAGAAGAAATGCAAGAAATGGAACTCAAAAAATTGTTAAGAATACTTAGAAGTAATCAAAAACAAATGCACAGACTGCTGAAATCCATGCAGGACATGAAAGAAAATCTCTCTCATGAAAATGCAATCCTAAGAAGGAATCAAAATGAAATGAAGAATTCAATGGAACATGAAATTGAGATATTGAAGAGAAATGAAAATGAAATGAATAATTTAATAGAACAAATGAAAAACCACAGCTGAGAGCCTTAAAAACAGAATCAGTGAGGCAGAAGAGAGAATATTGGACTTAGAAGACAGAGTACCAGAAAGTATACAGTCAAACCAAAGACAAGAAGAGGAAATTAGAAATCTAAAAAATATTGTTGGGAATCTACATAATACTATTAAAAGACCCAACATTCGGGGTCTAGGAGTTCCTGAAGGCATGGAGAGAGAGAAAGGATTAGAAGGCCTTTATAGTGAGATATTAGCAGAAAACTTCCCGGGTTTGGAGAAAGAAAGAGACATCCAAGTACAGAAAACACACAGAACACCCAATAAACATGACTGGAAAAGATCCTCACCACAACACATTGTAATCAAACTCACCACAGTGAAACAAAAGATTCTAAAATGTGCAAGAGAGAAACACCAGATTACTCTCAGAGGATTTCCAATTAGACTCGCAATAGACTTCTCATCAGAAACCCTACAGGCTAGGAGGGAATGGCGAGATATAGCCCAAGTATTAAGAGAAAAAAACTGCCATCTCAAATATTATATCCTGCAAAGCTTTCATTTGTGAATTAAGGTGAAATAAAGACCTTTCATAGCGAACAGAAATTGAAAGAATTTGTCACCACTCGTCCAGTCCTGCAAAAGATACTTAAAGATGTCTTACATGCAGAAACATGGTCATCAGTATGAAAGAAGGTAAAGGAATAAAATATCTCAGTAAAAGATCACAGGAAGTTCAAAGCATATATTAGAAATATCTTTGAAAATGGCAGGGCAAAGTCACTACTTATCAATAGTCACATTGAATGGAAATGGCCTCAACTCTCCAGTTAAAAGACACAGACTGAGTGAATAGATTAAAAAACAAAACCCATCTATTTGCTGCTTACAAGAAACACATCTTTCCAACAAAGGTGCATGCAGACTGAAAGTGAAAAGTTGGAAAAAGATATTCCATGCCAACAGAAACTAAAAAAGAGCTGGTGTAGTCATCTTAATATCAGACAAAATAGACATTAACAAAAAAAACTGTTAAAAGAGACAAAGAGGAACACTATATAATGATTAAGGGATCAATTCAACAGGAAGTTTTTAATTATGATAAATGTATATGCACCTAATTACAGGGCACCGGTCTATTTAAAAGATATGTTAAGAGACTTAAAGGGAGACTCCCTGATCGGTGAAAACTGACTGAACACCAAAAAGGAAACCTGTTGAAGTGAAATGGACACTATGAGAAACGGTGACTTGATCAGCATAGCCCTAACTGTTAATGAACAACTTAATACATTATCCCTCTTAGTAGTTTTTTTTTTTTTTTGGTCTGTTCTACTTAATATGACTGGTTTATTTCTGTAATTAATACACAGTTATTCTTAAGTGTTGAAATTTAACTGAAATGTGATCCCTGTTAAACATAAGAGTGGGAATAAGAGAGGGAAGAGATGTACAATTTGGGACATGCTCAAGCTGACTTGCCCCAAATGGTAGAGTTAGAAACATACCAGGGGACTCCAATTCAATCCCATCAAAGTGGCATGTACCAATGCCATCTCACTAGTCCAAGTGATCAATTTCAGTTCACAATTGATCATATTGAAAGGACTAAGAGTCAAAGGGAGCACATAAACAAGTCTAGTACCTGCTAATACTAACCGATAGAATAAATAAAGGGGAGAGTGATCCAACATGGGAAGCAAGATACTCAGCAGACTCATAGAATGGCAGATGTCCTAAACAGCACTCTGGCCTCAGAATCAGCCCTAAAGGCATTGGGATAGGGCTGAAAAGCCCATGAGAGTATTTCAGGCATGGAAAGCCAAGACACTCTGGCAAAAAAAAAAAAAAAAAAAAAAACAAAAACACACACACACAAACACAAACCAACCACCTAAATGAAAGATCTCTGTGAGTGAGATCCCAGTGGAAAGAACAGGTCTTCAAAGAAGGAGGTACCTTTCTCTGAAGGGAGGAGAGAACCTCCACTTTGACTATGACCTTGTCTAAACAAGATAAGAGTCGGCAAACTCAAAAGGCTTCCATAGCCTTGGAAACTCATGACTGGAGCATAGGGAGATTACTGATGCCATAAACAGGAGTGTCAATTTGTAAAGTCAACAACAGGAGTCACTGTGCACTTACTCCTCATGTAGGATCTCTGTCCTTAATGTGCTGTACAATGAGATTTAATGCTATAACGAGTATTCAAACAGTATATTTCACTTTGTGTTTCAATGGGGGTGCAAACTGTTGAAATCTTTACTTAATGTATACTAAACTGATCTTCTGTAAAAAAAAAAAAAAAAGAAATTATCAATTCCCAACTTGACTCTCACTGGGATTAAACATGACAATAGGTCTGATCTGATTTCATCATCATTTTAAAAATCATCTATTATTTTTCACTTTATGTTTCTGTGTGGGAGCAAACTGTTGAAATCTTTACTTAATGTATGCTAAACTGATCTTCTGTATATAAAGAGAATCAAAAATGAATCTTGATGTGAATGGAAGGGGAGAGGGAGTGGAAAAGGGGAGGGTTGCGGGTGGGAGGGACGTTATTGGGGGGAAGCCATTGTAATCCATAAGCCGTACTTTGGAAATTTATATTCATTAAACAAAAGTTAAAAAAAATAAAAAAATGATAATAAAGAACAAAGTTTTTGAGAATAATAAAAAAAAGAGACTTAAAGGGTGACTTAGACTCCAATACAATAGTATTGGGGGACTTCAGTACTCCACTTTCAGCAATAGACAGATCAAGCAGACAGAAAATCAACAAGGAAACAACAGATTTAGTTGACACTGTAGACCAAATGGATCTAACAGATATCTAAAGAACTTTTCATCCTACACTTAAATAATACACATTCTACTCAGCAATGCATGGAAATTTCTCTAGGACTAACCATATACTAGGCCATGAAGCAAGTCTCAGCAAATTCAAAAGAACCAAAATCATACCGTGCAACTTCTCAGACCACAATGGAATGAAGCTGGAAATTAGCAACTCAGGAATCCCTAGAGCATATGCAAACATATGGAGACGGAACAACATGCTACTGAATGAACAGTGGGTCATAGGAGAAATCAAATACTTTCTGGAAGCAAATAAAGATAAAAACACAACATACCAAACTTATGGGATATGGCAAAATCAGTGTTAAGAGGAAAGTTTATATCAATAGGTGCCTACATCAAGAAATTGGAAAGGCACCAAATAAATGAGCTATCAGTGCATCTCAAGGATCTAGAAAAACTGGAGCAAACCAAATGCAAAACTAGTAGGATTAGAGAAATAATTAAAATTAGAGAAAAAAATCAACATAATTGAATCCCCCCAAAAATTACAAAATATCAGCAAAATGAAGAGCTAGTTTGTGGAAAAAATAAACAAAATTGACACACCATTGGCCCAACTAACCAAAAAAAGGAAGAGAGAAGACCCAAATCAATACAGAGATTAAAAAAAAAAAAAAAGGAATGTAACAACAGACACCACAGAAATAAAAAGAGTCAGCAGAAATTACTACAAAGAGTTGTATACCAACAAACTGGGAATTCTATCAGAAATGGATAGATTCCTGGACACATACAACCTACCTAAATTGAACCATGATGACATAGAAAACCTAAACAGACCCATAACTGAGTCAGAAATTGAATCAGTATTAAAGGCCCTCCCAAAAAGAAAAGCCTAGGACCAGATAGATTCACTACTGAATTCTACCAGACATTCCAAGAAGAACTCCAACTTCTCCAACTATTAAAAACAATTGAAGCCGGCGCCGCGGCTCATTAGGCTAATCCTCCGCCTTGGGGTGCCGGCACACGGGGTTCTAGTCCGGGTCGGGGCGCCGGATTCTGTCCCGGTTGCCCCTCTTCCAGGCCAGCTCTCTGCTGCGGCCAGGGAGTGCAGTGGAGGATGGCCCAAGTACTTGGGCCCTGCACCCCATGGGAGACCAGGATAAGTACCTGGCTCCTGCCATTGGATCAGCACGATGCACTGGCCACAGCGCGCCGGCCGCGGTGGCCATTGGAGGGTGAACCAACGGCAAAGGAAGACCTTTCTCTCTCTCACTGTCCACTCTGCCTGTCAAAAAAAAAAAAAAAAAAGAAAAGAAAAGAAAAGAAAAGAAAAACAAACAAACAATTGAAAGTGAGGGAATCCTCTCAAATTCTTTCTACAAAGCTAGTATCACCTTAATTCCTAAACCTGAAAAAGATACAGCAGAGAAAGTGAATTACAGACCAATTTCCCTGAAGAACATAGACGCAAAAATCTTTAATAAAATTCTGGCCAATAGATTTCAACAACACATCAGAAAGATCATCCACCCAGACCAAGTGGGATTTATCCCTGGAATGCAAGGATGGTTCAACGTTCACAAATCAATGAGATACACCACATTAACAAACTGCAGAAAAAAACCATATTATTATCTCAATAGATGCCGAGAAAGCATTTTATAAAATACAACACCCTTTCATGATGAAAACTCTAAGCAAATTGGGTATAGAAGGAACATTCCTCAACATAATCAAGGCAATTTATGAAAAACCCACGGCCAGCATCCTATTGAATGGGGAAAAGTTGGAAGCAATTCCACTGAGATCTGGTACCAGACAGGGATGCCCACCCTCACCACTGCTATTCAATATAGTTCTGGAAGTTTTAGTCAGAGCTATTAGGCAAGAAAAAGAAATTAAAGGGATACAAATTGGGAAGGAAGAAATCAAACTATTCCAGAAATCAATCCAAACATCTACAACCAACTTACATTTGATCAAGGAGCTAAAACCAATTCCTGGAGCAAGGTCAGTCTGTTCAACAAATGGTGCTGGGAAAACTGGATTTCCATGTGCAGAAGCATGCAGCAAGACCCCTACCTTACACCTTACACAAAATCCACTCAACATGGATTAAAGATCTAAATCTACAACCCAACACCATCAAATTATTAGAGAACATCAGAGAAACCCAGCAAGATATAGGCACAGGCAAAGACTTCTTGGAAAAGACCCCAGAGGCACAGGCAGTCAAAGCCAGAATTAACAATTGATATTACATCAAATTGAGGAGTTTCTGTACTTCAAAAGAAACAGTCAGGAAAGTGAAGAGGCAACCAACAGAATGGGAAAAAATATTTGCAAACTATGCAACCGATAAAGGTTTAATAACCAGAATCTACAAAGAGATCAAGAAACTCCACAACAACAAAAGAAACAATGCACTTAAGAGATGGGCCAAGGACCTCAATAGACAGTTTTCAAAAGAAGAAATCCCAACAGCCAATAGACACATGAAAAAAATGTTCAGGATCATTAGCCATCAGGGAAATGCAAATCAAAACCACAATGAGGTTTCACCTCACCCCAGTTAAAATGGCTTACATACAGAAATCAACCAACAACAGATGCTGGTGAGGATGTGGGGGAAAATGCACACTAATCCATTGTTGGTGGGAATGCAAACTTGTAAAGCCACTATGGAAGTCAGTCTGGAGATTACTCAGAAACCTGAATATAGCCCTACCACATGACCCAGCCATCCCACTCCTTGGAATTTACCCAAAGGAAATTAAATTCACAAATAAAAGAACTATCTGCACCTCAATGTTTATTGCAGCTCAGTTCACAATAGCTAAGACATGGAATTAACCTAAATGCCCATCAACAAAAGACTGGATAAAAAAATTATGGGATATGTACTCTATAGAATACTATACAGCAGTAAACTAAAAAATGAAATCCAGCCATTTGCAACAAAATGGAGGAATCTGGAACACATCATGCTGAGTGAAATAAGCCAGTCCCAAAGGGACAAACATCATATGTTCTCCCTGATCTGTGACAACTAACTGAGCATCTAAAAGGAAACCTGTTGAAGTGAAATGGACACTATGAGAAACAATGACTTGATCAGCCCTTGTCCTGTCGAGGAACAGCTTACTATTCTTTTTAATATTTTCTTGTTCTACTTAATACTAATGGTTTATATCTTTAATTAACACAGTTATTCTTAGGTGCTTAGGAAAATTGATCCCTGTTAAAAATAAGAGTGGGGGTAAGAGAGGGAGGAGATGTACAGGTCAGCAAATTCTTACTCAGACTTACCTCTAATGGTAGAGCTAGAAACGTGCCATGGCATTCCAAATCCCATTAAGTTGTCAAGTACCAATGCCATCTCTCTAGTCAAGGTGATCAGTTTCAGTTCATAATTGATCATAATGATAGGATTAAGTGTCAAAATGATTACATAAACAAGACCAGTGTCTGATAATACTGATAGAATTAAAAAGGAGAGAACAATCCAACATGGGAAGCAGGATATACAGCAGACTCATAGAATGGCAGATGTCCTAAACAGCACTCCAGCCTCAGAATCAGCCCTTAAGTCATTCAGATCTGGCTAAAAAGCCCATGAGAGTTTCTCAGGCACAGAAAGCCAAGATACTGTGGCAAAAAAAATGACCTAAATGAAAGATCTCTGTGAGTGAGATCCCAGTGGAAAGAAGGGGCCATCAAAGAAGGAGGTACCTTTCTCTGAAGGGAGGAGAGAACTTCCTCTTTGATTATGGCCTTGTCTAAATATGATCAGAGTTGGGGAACTCAAAAGGCTTCCATAGCCTTGGCAGCTCATGACAAGAGCCTCGGGTGATTACTGACGTCATAAATAAGAGTGTCAATTGTTAAATCAGCAATGGCATTCACTGTGCACTTACTCCCCATGTAGGATCTCTGTCCTTAATGTGTTGTAGTATGCGAATTAACGGTAAAACTAATATTCAAACAGTACTTTGTGTGTCTTTGTGGGTGCAAACTGTTGAAATCTTTAGTTAGCATATACTAAGTAGATCTTCTGTTTATAAAGATAATTAAAAATGAATCAATGCAGAATGGGATGGGAGAGGGAGTAGGAGATGGGATGGTTTGCAGGTGGGAGGGTGGTTATGGGGGGGAAGAACTGCAATAATCCAAAAGTTGTAATTTCGAAATTTATATTTATTAAATAAAAGGTTTTTTTAAAAAAGGCAGACAGAAAGAGAAAGGGAGAGGGAAAGGGAGGGAGGGGGAGAGAGGAAGATCTTTCATCCGCTGGATCACTCTCCAAATGCCTGCAACATCTGGAGCTGGGACAAACTGAAGCAAGGAGACAGGAACTCAATGGAGTTTCCCACATGGATGGCAGGGACCCAACTATTTGAGCCATCACCTGCCTCCTCCCAGCATGTGCATTATCAAGAATTTGAAATCCGAAGCAGAGTCGAGACTTGACCCCAGGTACTTTGATATGGCATGTGGACCTCCCAAGTGATATCATAACCTTTGCACCAAATGTCAGCCCCTAAAAGTTTAAAACTCAGTTGAAACATCCCTCTCTAAGAACAAAAATAACACAACAGGTTCAATATCAAAAAATACATTTATCAGTAAGGATATTATAGTACTTTAAGATTATAAAAATCAAAATTGCTTTCAATTTGAGAATGTATTTCCTATATTACTGCAATGGAATGAATGCTGGCCGCTAAAAACATACATACACATCCTAATCCTTAGAATCTGACTATGACCTTAAACAGCAAAAGATGTGATTATGTTAAGGATCTTAAGAGGAGGCTCTTATCCTGGATTATCTGAGAGGACTCTACAGGTAATCATATGTACTCATGTAATAGAGGGGCAGGAGGAGTTTATAGACTGATACACAAAGCAGTAGGCCATGAGAAAATGAAGCAGAGAGAGAGAGCCAGCCACTCTCAAGGAAAGCCCACAGATACCAGGAGCTAGAAGAGGTAAGGGACAGATAGATTCTCCCTTCAAACCTCCAAACTGTGCCCTGCCATTGCCTTCACATTGGAATTCTGAACTCCAAAACTGTGGGAAATACCTTTTTGTTGTTTGGGACCAACTAGCTTGTAGGAAATTTTTATGGCAGCCCTAGCAAACTAATAGAATTATCCTTATGCTACTTTCTTGATTTCTTTTTTGCCTTCCACATGAACTTCATATCCTCTAGAGTTTCCAATTATTGAGATGCTATGCTGAAAGAGGAACATAAGGTGGTGAACTTATAAAGTCAGAAGTCATATTGTCTCACATGATATAACACCAACACAGGGTGATTCAGTTTTCACACATTAATGACCATATCATGGCTGAAAGATACCAGAAACTAGTCAGTTTTGCCTTTTCAAGTTATATATGTATCTAAATTTCACATTGGATCCCATTAATCTGTACAATTACTCAGTGACAGCTAATGCAAATCAATTTTTAAAAATCAAGAATGAGAATAACCTTGCAACTGATGAGTTAACTCTCTTTGATCAATTCATGCTGTTAAGAAATAAACACATGGAGTTCTGGTTCAGCATTTATTCCTGCTTCGTTCTATCAGAGCAGGTGGGGATCCTGTATGGAAGGTCTCCCAACTAAGGAGACAGAGGAGGAGGTTCCCCAAGGGAAGGTGATGGTAGAGATGTTGGTTTATCATCTAGCCCAGGCAAAGGATTCGGCAAACGAGGAGGATAAACTCCTCCAGGTAGAGAAGGTGGGGATCAAGATATTGGTAAGGATAGGTCTCCATTTCCCTATGAATGCCGTCAAATAGATTTTGAAAATTGTGAGCCATTTGAGGGGTTATGTTCCTCCTGTAAAACAAAGAATCAAATATTTAAATGCTTGTAATAAAATATGCATCCTAGAACATTTAAAAGCAGACATGGTTTTTTTTAACACTGCTTATTAATGTATCAGCTTTTGAGAATTTAACAGTACATACAAATGACTATAGATGTATGAAAGCCATTTTAAACTCAACAAATGATAGCTTCTGCTAATATTGCAATGCTAGGAAAGCGGGCATCCTCATCAAAGGCCTTGTGAAACACTGCTCTGAAATAATGAAAGATTAAATTTTATGATAAATGTGTGCCAAAAAAGAATATTTGGCTTGGGCCTTTGGGTTTAGTTGCTTCCAATATAAATCATTAATACAGGGTCATGGGTTTGATCTCCCAGAGTGCCAAACTGGTTTACACAAAGCTTTTTTCCCTAGTGTCAGTGACCTGACTATCTGCTAAACAGCCACAATTAATGAAAGAGAATGACCATTTGCATGGTAGTATGCACTTAACAGAGTTTTTTACATATATTATATGTTTTGGTCCTCATTATAACCTTGTGATACAGGCTAGGTAGGTGATTCCATCTCACTGATTATAGATGAGGAAACTGAAACTAGTCAAAGGTCACACAGTTGGTGTGGAACAGGATTAAAATTTGAATGCAGATCTTCACACTCCTAATCCACTTCTCTTTCTACTATAGCCCATGACCTCCTCTTGAATGACTGAGGACAAAAGCCTTGGGGGATGGCCCACTGGGGTTGTAAACAGAGAGAGTCACGGCTTAGAAATGTGAGAAGGGAAGAATGAAGATAGAAATCAGTGAAAGCTTTATTGAAAAGAAATGTGAGGCTAGTAAAAGGCCACCAGATTGGGTCACTTGGAGTTCACTGCTGACTTTTGAGACATAACTTTTCAGTAGCATGGTGGAAACAGGAATTCAAGCAACAAACAGCCAGAGGGCATCCAGTATGTTAAGAGGCCATCTTTACTTTTTACTGCCCTCCAAACACAATCTGTCTTCAGGATAGTATGTGAGTAGTGTGAGAGTGAAATTTGAAGTTTGTGGAAATTTTAAGTATGTGTGGGACTTTCATCAAGGAGAAAGTAGAATGATATAGAAAGTTGATAGGTTTGTAAGCCAAGATTTACCCCGGTCTATAGAAGGTTATGCGGATGATTAAATTTATTGAGAATATGCTTTGTGAAAGGAAAGATCATGCACCCAATTCTTCACATCATAATAAAAAAGTTCCCTCAAAAACAATTTTGCTTTTGTGTAATATGTTGTCACAAAACATTCAGGGCAATTCAAGAAATTGATGCCTGACTTTTTTCCATGCATGAAAATGGTTTATTGTCTTGCAAAATCAAATCTATGGAGTTACTTATACAAAAATGTGAATTCACCAAAAAAATGTGCTTCTGGTCACATTTCCCTTCAATCAAACAGGATAACATTGTACCATAGAGGTCATTGTGACATAATACAAAATATACCTTATTCCATTACCTGGGTTCGACTCTGGTGGCATTCTGTTTCGAGCATCTTGATGTTGTCTTCCTTTTCTTAGATCTTGACTTAGGTTTACGATTATTCCCCGAATCCTTCATTTGCCTGCAGTGATCACCACCACCATAAATGGATGTAATGATATAGTGTCAGAAACTATCTAAACACTATTGTACACAAATAAGTAGAGTGTTCCTGGCTCCTTAAATTCCCAGACCCTCAGTTATAACTATTCTTATTACAAGTAACTGCTTATGATTGGGAAGGGGGCTAGTACTGCTGGTGGGATGAGTAGTGACAAACAAATATGTCCTCAATTGAAGGCAAAAGAAGAAAATGGATAGATCAGGGAGGTTTTCTTATCTTTGCTTATCATGAACATTTTAACTATCTGCTGTTGAAATTTAGATCTTAGAAATTAATACAGTTTTTTAAATGTTTCATAACAGATTTAAGTTTAGTAAATCATGACAACTAAAAATAAAGATGTCTATCAATAGGTGAATGCATAGAAAAATGGTGGTGCATCCGCATAATGGAATTTTTTTTTTTAAAAAAAGATGTATTCATTGTATCCCTGTGGCATAGTGGATAAAGCTGTCGCCTGCAGTGCCAGCATCCTATATGGGCGCCGGTTCGAGACTCAGCTGTTCCACTTCTGATCCAGCTCTCTGCTGTGGCCTGGGAAAGCAGTAGAATATGGCCCAAGTCCTTGGGTCCCTGCACCCATGTGGGAGATTGGAAAGAAGCTCCTGGCTCCTGGTTTCAGATCAGGCCCTGCTCCGGCCATTGCAGCCAATTGGAGAGTGAACCAGCGGATGGAAGACCTCTCTCTCCCTCCCTCCCTCCCTCCATCCCTCCCTCCCTCCCTCTCCTTCTCTCTGTATGTAACTCTTTCAAATAAATAAATAACTCTTTAAAAAATAAATAAAAGATGTATTCATCTATTGGAAAGGCAGAGTTACAGAAAAAGAGAGAGAGAGAGATCTACCATCTGCTGGTTCACTCCCCAAATGGCTGCAATGGCAGGAATTGGGCTGATCTGAAACCAGGAGCCTCTTTTAGGTCTCCCATGTGGGTGCAGGGGCCCAACAACTTGGGCCATCTTCTGCTGCTTTCCCAGGTGCATTAGCAGGGAGTTGGATTGGAAGTGGAGCAGCCAGGACTCGAACTGGTGCCCATATGGGATGCCAGTGACACAGGTGGCAGCTTTAACTGGTATGCCACAGTGCTGGCCCCTATACAATGGAATTTTATTCAGTGATTAAAAGAAATGAGCTATCAAGGCAAAAAAAAGAGAGAGAGACGTGGATAAACCTTAAATGCATACTGTTAAGTGAAAAAAGCCAATCTGAGAAAGCTACATATTGTATGAGTCCACTATCTAACATTCTGCAAAAGACAAAACCACGCAGACAGTTAAAGAGGATCAGTGAGGGGTTCCCAAGGAATGGAAGGATGGCAAAAGGAGGGATGAGTATATGGAGCACAAGGGATTTTTAGGGGAGGAAAACTGGGCCTGGTATATAACGGTGGTTTGGTATGGTACCATAACAGTGCATATATATGATTATACTCTTTTTATTTACAGTAAACACATTTAGGAACATAGTGATACTTCCCACCCCACCTCCCCTCCCCGCCTATTGCCCATGCTCCCACCCTTCCTCCTCCTCACTCTTATTTCCTCTCAATTTTTTGAAACCCATAGAATGTACTACACAAAGATTAAATTCTGATGTAAACTTCAGTTCATAATAACCTATCAAATTAGTTTATCAACTGTAACAAGTCTATCAAGTTAATTGAAGATGATAGGGGAAACTGGGAATAGGGCAAGGTAGAATATGAAAAATCAGTACTTTCTACTCATTTTTTCTATAAATCTAAAACTGTTCCAAAAAGTTTATTAATAATAATTCACTTATTTATTTGAGGAAAGAGAGCTCTCCCATCTGCTGGCTGTTTCCTAAATGCATGCAAAAGCTCCTTGGGGGAGCCTTTCCAGTTGGGAGCTGGAAACTCAATCCATATCCCTTAAGTGGGTGGCAGGAACCCAAGTACTTGAACGATCAGTGCTGCCCCCCAGAACCCGCATTAGCAGGAATCTGGGATCAGGAGTAGGGTATCAAAAACCCAGGTATTCCCTGGTAGGATGTGGGCACCTTACTTAGTTTCTTAACCACTAAGCCAAATACCTAACCCTAACTTTTAGAAAATAGTCAAGCATGGAGGGCCAGCATTGTGGCACAGCAAGTTAAGTCACCTGTGATGTCAGCATCCCACATGAGCACCAGTTCAAGTCCTGGCTGCTCCAGGTCTGATCCAGCTCCCTGCTAATGTGCCTGGGAAAGCAGAGGACAATGGCCCAAATTCCTGGGCCCTGCTACCCATGAGGAGATCCAGATGGAGTTCCAGGCTCCTGGCTTCAGCCTGGCCCAGTCCTAGCCATGGCAGCTATTTGGGAAGTGAACCAGCAGATGGATACACCCTCCCCCTCTCCCTCCCCCTCTCCGTCCCCCTCTCCCCCTCCCCCTACCCTGTCCCCCTCTCCCCCTCCTCCTCCCCTTCTCCCTCCCTCCCTCCCTCTCTCCCTCTCTCTCTCCCTCTCTCCCTTTCAAATAAATAAATAAATAATTTAAGAAAAGGGAGTCAAGCAACTCAACTTCTGATTCTTTAACTTTGAAGAGACGTTACTATGAAATCACTCACAGTGATGTACCACACTCCAAATTCAAATCTTTCTACTGCACCTTGAATGATCTAGCATCCAAAAATAGGTGCTCCACAAAAGCAGATAGCACAAACTCAAGTACACCACAGTGGCATTTGCCTCGAAATGGCTAACCACAATGCTAAATGTCACAAGTGGGAATGTGAGTGGTGGAAACCAGTATCAACCAGTGTCCTCCCTTCCGGCAGCCTACATCATAGTTGCACTGCTAAGCCACAGAGACCATCAGAATGGTGAACCTTCTGCTGTCCTAGCCCCTACCTCAGTCTGTCCTCAAAAAAGGTTCAATGAAGCCTGAATGTTGAGAATGAACACTGCTCTAATGCAGCCGTAAGGATGAAACAATGTCATCTGAAATCATTACAGAAGGTTCTACACATATCCCAGTGATGCCATTTCTGTTTCTAAAAGTGATTTATCTTCCTATCTAAAATTGTCTTTGGAGTTCTGGAGTAGTAAAAACTACTTTCACTTTTGTTTATAACTGAAAAACAGAATGGTTTGCACATCAGGCGATAACAGCTTCATGAGGCTGACCACCTTCTCTCACCTGGTCCCTACGCCTCCCTACTGTAACAGGTTTCACTAACAGAACATAGCCCGCATGTGTCACATGGAACAAGAAGCCAGTGTATGCTGAACCCTGAGGCAGCTCACCTAAGTCCCCACGAGAGGCTGTGTGCCAACTCTGTGATGCGTAATGACAGAATAAACAAAAATTTGAACATAGTCCTTTATGACTGCCTGCCTCATCAAACTTGAGTAACTTTCTTCATCACCTGCAGTGAGTGCAGATTCCTACTAAAGTCACCAGAGAACGGCACATCAGATACAACAATGAGCGATTCACCTTGAATGTTCCTGGGAGGCAGCCATGTGCTGCACAGAAATATACCAGGCATTCCATAGCTGTGCTTGCTTTCCTTCAAACACACAAGTGAATTCTTATTTAACCCTTTCCACTAGGAATCTCAGTTAAGTGTGAAAAACACTGCTTAACCAGAAGGATGCAGAGTTGAAAGCATGTCACAAGTGAAGCTTCCCATCAGCCTTCAGGGATTCCAACGTAGGCCCACAGAAGGCCCTTTCTTAAGCAACCCATGGAGACAAACAGGAGCCACCCCGAATTCTTCCCCAGCTCAAAAGTCTATGGAAGTATCAGGCTACTCTGCGAGCCCTGACAAGGTCTCAGGACGCTGAAATAAAGCTGCCCCTCTGCTCACTGGTGAGCACTAAGGACACAGCTCTGAGACAGCGATGCCTCCTGTGCCCTCCATTTCTACCAGACCTGCACGGCACCAGCACACACTGAGGAAATCATGTCAGAGAGTCAGGATTGTAAACCTCAAGGCACTAGCCTCTGGTTAGAACGTGGTCTTTTCCGAGCTTAGACTCTACAGCGGGGCGGGGTGGGGCGCTGGGATTGACCCAACAGGTTGCTATTTGTAATCGCAAAGGGAGAACCCCCACGACCACCATATTCAACAGTTACAGCTACTGAATGTACAATGACACCAAATACCACCAGAGGAAGTTCAATGAGAGATCATTTAGCGTGAGCCGCTGCTTTTCCTGGAAGCTGACAAGACAAGATGGCGGAAGGGGCGTAGAAGACGACGCGGACCTTTTACAAGTTCATCTAGCGGGCGAGGACCGCCACCAGCTGCGGGACCTGCGCTAGCTGCAGCTCAAGCGGCTGTGCAGTGCCCGGCAGTGGCGCCACCTGAGCCTTGGCCTGAGGCTACGGAAGTGCCTGCCCAAGCCCAAGAAGGCGGCGCCCCGCGTGGAGAAGCCGTGGGTGGTGACCTGCGGGACGCGATCGTGGTGGGCAGCGTGGCGGGCGCCTACATCGGCAAGCCAGGTGGAAATCGAGCTGGAGGTGATCGGCCACGACCCGGGCCCCTTCTCCATCACCCACAAGCCTGTGAAGCATCGGGGCCGCCCACGCTCGCCGCCTCACCCCCTCTAGTGGCCTGCTCCGCCAAAAAAGGCGCGCACGTTTCAAAAACAAGGAGCTGCGCTGGTGGAAGGGGGCAAAACTCCCACTGAGAACACTGTGACATACCTCACCGGTGTTCTTGAAGCCTGGCTCTACGCCGGCTAGCAGTCTCACTCCTGCTTCCTGCCAACACCGAGACCTGAAGAGGAAAGAGATAGTGTTAAATACCTTCCTCAGGCACACAGACCACGCTCCTAAGGAGGAATTCGGCGTGAGGAGAAAGCCTTGACTCTGGAGCAACGGGAAAGCCTCCCGTCCACTACATAACCTGAGGAGCCACAAGCCTCACCCTAAAGGTGGTCGGACCTCCTAGCGCAAACCCACTGTGACGTAATCCATAGTGACGTGCGGTGACGTCACCCTGTACTGGGCGAGGTTCAGGCTGTGGTGAAAGCTACTGGTCAACCATTTCTGCTCCCCTGGGCTCAAGTTAATGAATTCACTAACCTTAAACTGTACATCCACAGATCCGGAAACGTTCTCCAACTCCTAACGTAGCGATTCCAACCAGGGTTCCTAGCCAGGCCCTGGTTTGTCAAATGACAGTTTGGCTTAGTAGCTGTTAACGCTCACACAACCGCACCGAGCCCCTAAAGTGAGAGGCTCTTGTGAGGGTCTCTTATCATTTGTGAGGGACAAATTTTCAGGAAAAATCAGCAGGAAGCACAGGATAGTGCCTCTCATTGCGATTTTCACCCCCACTTCTCCACAGGCCCTCACTTCACCCGCTGCCCCCAGGTCTGTCCTCTGATGTTGCTGCATCAGCCAGTCCTTTGCTGCGTGTCCTGGCCGCAGGTGCAGCTCCACCCCAACCTTTCCCCGTCTCTGCCGAGTTCACTGCGTAGCATGAAGGGCTCTCGTGATACATGAGTCCCAGGGATCTTGCTGTCTCAGGCTCCCACTCCAGAATAGGAACTCCGTGAGGGCAGGCAGTGTCTTTGTGTCTCTTGGCCGTACTTCCAGGATTAAGAACACGTGAGGCACATAGTGGATGCTCAAAGCTATTTGTTGAGGGAATTGATGAAAGTCACCTTTGGCCAGCACACGTCACGCTCATGCCATTCTGCCAGGTGACTGCCCACAGTGCGGTGTCCTGTCAGAACGCCCTTTCACACAGTTACATTCTGACACGGAAGCGCCTAAAAAATGAGTACTTCCGCTCAACTAAGCTGTTCCACAATTCTGGAGACAAACAACACCTGACTCCATCCCTACTGAACCAGCTCCACCAGTAATCGACATTTCACCACCGATTATGTTTCATTTGCTAGTTTTTGAGCTGGAGTATTTAAAATATCACATGACTTCATTCATGAATCCTAACCAGCTATACACTCCATAGAGTCTACTATATCACACACTGTAGCTGATAAGCACTTTAGAAAAAAGTACCAAAACACCATCATTGCATCTATCAAAAATTATGATTATTCTCTAATGGCACATGAACACACCTGTGTCCACATGCCTTCTTTGAATGAAATAAACCTCTTAAACTTGACATGCTCTTATTAGGATCCAAAGAAATGTTATACACAGCGTTGGTTCAAGTATTTCTTATTCTTCTCTTAATCTAGAACAGCTCCCCTGTTTTTCTTCTCTGCTACTCCTTTGATGAGAGACCAGATTATGAGCTGTTTGTGCCAGTATCCACAGTCTGCATTTCCATGTAAGCATCCCTGCTGAAAAATGTTCCTTCATAAAGAGAATATGTGCACTTTGTCCTGTTCGGGCACAATGTTTGCGGCAAGAATGTCTGTGATACACACTCTGTGCTCTGGGAACTCACAGGATCGGTTTCACACACTTTTGATGAAAGATTGATCCGTGAGTTGCAGAATTTGCACCTCGAGGCCTCCACATTATGGAATTTCCCATTCATCTTTTACCTAAACATTCCTAACTCAATGTACTGGTTTATTTTTATTGTGGATATAGAATTCAGTGTCGTGGCATTCACCATTTTAAAGCGTGCAATTCACCGGTTTTTAGCAGATTCACGAGATTGTGCATGCATTACCACAACGAGTTTTAGAACTTCTATCTGCCCCCATGAAGGCCATGTCTCTTAGCAGTCACTGCTCATTTCCCCTGCCAACCCTGGCGGCTACTGGTTCACCTGAGCTCTGCAAAGACTTGCCTCTTCTGGACACTTGGTGTGAACGGACCATGCAGGTGCAGTCTTCCATGTCTAGTTTCTTGAACATACATCATGTTGTCAAGGTTAGTCCATGTCGCACCACGTGCCTGCACTCTGTAAGGGAAGAGAAGGAGGCGAGCCCACTCTGCCCATCATGGAGGATAACCTGTAACAAGACAGGCTGAGAAGAGAAAAGCGGAACAAACTGTTGGACCATAGTTTGTGTGTCATGGAGACGTCCCAAAGCAGACTCAGAGAGCCTGGTGAATCATCCACTTGTATGCTCAGGTTCAGTGTAGACTGTGCTTAGACAAAAGGACACGATCTGATTCTAACAACTGCCGGGGGAGCCAGCGAGGCCTGCCTGCTGCGGGAGTCTGGACATAGCATTCCTTCCTCCAGGTGGAGGGCAGGATCCCTGCAGACCCTATGATACAGGATCTTATGACAGATGATCAGAGAAGCCTCACATGACCAGAGTAGATCAGAGTAGATCAAAGGAGATCAGAGAAGTTCTTTAGGGCCAGCTCCGAGACGGAAAGGGAGGGGAAGACTGGTGTAATATTTACTATGCCTTGCCCTGGGGAAAAGGGGCTCTAGTTTCTGCGACCCACATTAGGGCAGAGAAATTCTATTTCTGTGGTTGGCCTGTGGAGGGAGGCAGAAAGGGGAGCAGGAGCCCGGAGGACAGAAGGTCAGAGGGTAACTTTATTCTGGGGCTGCTTAGGAGGCCTTTGTCCGGGGAGCCATTTCTGAGGCCAACAAGGTCACTCCTCGCGTGACTGAGCAACAGCTCGGTATGAATGTTCCACGTTTTGTCTAGACATTCATTCGTCAGTTGAGGGCTGGCTTCTCCCTGTGGGCTTTGTAAACGATGTGGTGGCAGACGTTCAGGTACACATCTGTGGATCCCTGCCTGCAGCTCTCTCGGGCGTGTGTGTAGCAGTGGGCCTGCTGGGTCACGTGCTGATTGCATTTTCAAGTGCAGTGCGAGTCCCAGCCTGTTTCTGCAGTGGTGGCATCACCTTACTGTCCCACTAGCAGTGCGCGAGGCTTTCAATCTCTCTCTCTTTTTTTAAAAGATTTATTTATTTATTTGCAAGTCAGAGTTACACAGAGAGAGGAGATGCAGAGAGAGAGAGAGAGGTCCTCTATCCGCTGGTTCACTCCCCAATTGGCCGCAACGGCCAGAGCTGCACCAAGAGCCAGGAGCCAGGAGCTTCCTCTGGGTCTCCCTCGTGGGTGTAGGGGCCCAAGGACTTGGGCTATCCTCTCCTGCTTTCCCAGGCCACAGCAGAGAGCTGGATTGGAAGTGGAGCAGCTGGGTCTCGAACTGGCACCCACATGGGATGCCGGCACTTCCGACCAGGGCATTAACCTGCTGCACCACAGGGCCGGCCCTAAGGCTTTCAATCTGCACATCCTCACCGCACTAGTTATTTTCCATTTTATGTATGTATGTATGTATTCAATGAGTTATTTATTCAAACACTGGCTTACACTCACACACACACATAAAGAGAGAGAGTTTCTGTCTACTGGTTCACTTCCCAAATGGCCAGAACAGCCAAGGCCAGGAGCCTGAACCTCCATCCAGGTCACCCATGTCAGTGACACAGATGGAAGTGCTTGGTCATCATCTGCTGCAAGTTCCTTAGCAGGAAGCTGGAGCAGCTGGGACTAACACCAGCACTGGGGAATGGGATGCCGGGGGCCCAAGTGGTGGCTTAACCAGCTGTGCCACAATGTCTGTCCTTGCATTTTGTGTTTATTCTGGCCATCCTAGTAACTGCGACCTGGAATTCCTGGTGATTTTGATCTGCACCTGCCTACACAACTAATGATACTGCGCATCCTGTCTCATGCTCATTTGTCATTTGCAGCCCGAGAGCCCCTCACCTGTGAATCTGGTGCCCCTCAGGTTCACACTGGCAAAGCCATTTAGCCTCTGTGGACCTGGGTTTTTGGCCACAGTGAGTATTTATTGAGTCTGTGTCTGTCCAGGGAGCAGGGACAGAAAACAGGCTTTGAGTAGGTTCCCTGTGAGGCGAATGGCCATTACCCCTAAAGTGAAAGCATAGAACAAGGAACCCAGACAGCCAGCTGAGATTCATAGCTCAGGGCTGTGTCTTCTGATCCCAGCTGGGAAGGCGCTGGCTGCTCTGTTCCCTTTGCACTTGGGGCCAGGTGGGGAAGCTGTGGCAGAGCATGAACTCCTCCCTCCCACCAAATGAAGGCAGCTGGGACTCGGACGCTGTCCTGGGCAGCCCTGAAGTGCAATAGGGCAGCTGCCTGAGCAGGAGAAAGCTCCACAGGAGCCCATTTAGTCTCCTCCTCATGCCTTGGGAATTCCACCCTCCTCTGGTCAAACAACCAGGGACAGGTGGGAAGAAAGGGCTGTGAGTTGGGGACCAGCAGGTGATGGGGGGGGGGGCTGAGATTGTGAAGCTAGCTGGGGGTGGGGTGGATACAGGGCATTCTAGGAGTTGGGGGAGGGGACAGGGCATGCTGGGGAGTTGGGGGAGGGGCAGGGCATTCTGGGGAGTTGGGGCAGGGGGCAGGGGGCAGGGCATTCTGAGTTGGTAGCAGTGAGTGGCCAGTTGGCCTGTCCTGGGCTTGAGGCAGACACTGAGGGGTGTCCTTGATGAGGGGTTACACCACTGAGGGCCCTGGGCAGGGGTGGCTTCAGCTATTGCTGAAACGCTCGTGTATTTGTGGTTTCTTAAACAGGACAGCCTTGTCAATGGAGAGAAGCAGGGTCCACAGGGACACCCTCACAGTGCATTGTTCTGCAAGCCGGCAGCCTGCAGCTCTCCCATGGGCCTAGGCGCCTACAGAGATTCCGTGAAAGGCTCTGGATTTGCAGCTCTCCCCGCCCCCACAGTCCTTAGGGAACAGGGGCTGGGCGGCTGCACCTCCGCCGAATCCTCCCGAGTGGCGTCATCACAGGTGATCGGGCTTTACTGTATACCCCACAGGTGTCTCCACGCGGGGACCGACATCTTGCTAGAGGAGCGAGTTCCTTTCCTCATAAGGAAGGAGGGTAGCGTGGAGGGCAGCAGCCCGGCGGGGCAGCCCTCCGAGTGGCTGGCTCTGTGGCGCTGGCCGGACTTGCAGCAGCCCCTGGACAGCCGCGGGAGAGGCGCTTCCCTGGAGTTCTTGGGCCAGAGGCGGGAGCTTGCGGGACCGCCTCTCCCCAGCGGAAGGAGCAAGGAAGACTCTGATACTCCCAGGCACGCAGCCCCGTTCCAAACTGCACATATTCCGGTTGTTACCCCTCAAGGCTTTGGCAAGTGCTGACCGGTCTGTTTTCCACGTTATTTTCGTTCCCGTCACTTTTTGCCCCATGGCAACTGGGACCCGACTCTCAAGTAAGCCAGTGGGTTCCCACCTGCCGTTCCCAAGCCCCCCTCTCCCTACCCCTTCACACGCCCAGGGAAATCTAGGATATGTCCCACTCTTCTCCTGGGCTGGAGAGGCACCGGTGAAACCAGATTTCTCTAATCCTTTCCTTCCTTGAATTCTTTTTTTTTAAGATTTTTTTTTTAATTTAAAGTCAAAGTTAGAGGGAGAGAGGGGGAGGGAGAGGGAGGGAGAGAGGGAGAGGTCCTCCATCCACTGGTTCACTACCCAGATGGCCGCAACGGCCAGAACTGTGCCAATCCGGAGCCAATAGCTTCTTCCGGGTCTCCCATGCGGGTGCAGGAGCCCAAGGCCTTAGACCATCCTCTACTGCTTTCTCAGGCTATAGCAAAGAGCTGGATCGGAAGTGGAGCAGCCAGGTCTTCAACTGGCGCCCATATGGGATGCTGGCACTTCAGGCCAGGGCGTTAACCCACTGCGCCACAGCGTGGGCCCCCTTCCTTGAATTCTTAGAGCGCCCCAGGAATGGGGAGGAGGTGCTGAGGTGATGGGGACTGGCTCTGGCAGCCAACCCTGGATGTAAGGTGCGACAGTGGGACTTGGGGTGGAGCAGGCCTTTCTCGCGGGTGCTGGGACTCAGCCAGGTAGGTCTCCAAGTCTTGCCTTTCTTTGCCTTTCCAGGACTGGGGAGGATGCTGGGCAGGTGGATGAGCGTGAGCGCCCTTTCTATCAGTTCATCGTGGAGGCAAACCAGTCCCTACTGGGCGACCCTCACAACAGTGGCTGAAGCCCCACCGGCCTGGGCGGCCTGCGTGCATCTGGGGCCCGAGGTGGGGCTGCGGCGGATGGTTGGTGTCTTGCGATTTGGGACGCCGAATTTTTACCAGTGGGGAAGCCTGGTGCTCTGACAAATGCAGGGAGACAGCGTGCAGCTCTAGGGCCTCCTCCAGGGGCGGGCGTGGAAGCTCATCCCCATGACTGTGGGAGGGGGAGAGGAGGCGCCCGCTGAGCCCTCCACAAGGATTCTCCCACCATCCCACCATGTGGCTGGAAGAGGGCCTGTGGCTTGGTGGGTATGGGTTGAGAAGTTGGGTCCCTGCCCAAGGAACTGGGCTCCCTGGAATTTACCCAGACCTAAAAACAATATGGCTCCACTCCCACCCATGAACTCAACCATGTTTAATTAAGGTTGAGCCCCCAAATTTTCGGGGGCTCTTGTGTTTAGCAGCCCTGTGAAATAGGAGGATGTGGAACTATAATTTTTAATGAAAGAAATAATGAAGTCTTTTTGAAATGTGTAGGATTAAACAAGTTTGTGGTAATACCAGCCATGTGTAAGTGGAACAAATTAAATATACACAGAAGTTTAAAAGGAAGAATACACTTTTTCTGATTATTTCTAAACGATGGTGGGCTGTGTGTGATTGCTCCTGTGTGTCCTTGTTGGTGTTTCTTGTTACTGCTACTGAGGCAAAAGTTTCACCTTACTTCCAAAAATTAAATATCTAAGTTCTGCTGAGATATAAAAAAGTATATGTGCCATTTGTCTTAGATTTTTCTGGTTTATTGCCGTTGATTTCTCAACAATGTTGCAGTGGATTCGTTTCTGAGAGGAGCAGCGTGGTGGGGGCAAGCGGAGTCACCACACAGACCCCGGGAGTCGGGTGAAAGCAGGCTTGAGGCGAGCAGCCCGCAGACTCGTTTATTACAGTTGGAACAACATCTTATATAGCCAAGACCAGCCAATCTGGTCAAGGGGCGGTCTATGCCCCAACCAATCACAGCCTGTTGCCAGGCAGGCTCCGTTGCCAGGTGGGTTTCAAAGCCATTCCTGAGTAACTGACACTCGCTTGCCAGTGGCCACCTTGGCATGACCTTCTCATTCCACCACATTTCCCCCTTTTCGTTTATTTTTGAGCAACAATTTTGAGCATGATTCTTGGCTATACCATTGCTGACCCCGTTTCCATGTGGTCTCTGTATGCAGCTGTGCCTGTCTTAGGTTGTCCCCCAGAGGATCTTACCCGTCATTGACTAACCAGCATTCAAATCGAGAGACCACAGGATTGCTTGCTCAGATTGGGGTAGGAATGAGGAATAATGGTTATCAGGAATGGCATGACCGCACACAGGCTGTGGGCCATTTGAGTGGCTGACCAGAGCTAGTGGGGCACAAAACAGTAACAGATGTGGCTATGGGCAGTTCCTCAGGGTGGGATGATAGGGCAGGTGCATCTGCTAACAAGGCGGAGTCTGGGTCTTGTTCAGCTGGTTCTGGTTGGCTGTCGGTTGCAGGCTTGATGTTTCTGGCTGGTACCCAAATGGGTTGTCCCGCATTCTCTGGAAAGACACAAGCATATCCTTGACCCTTGGTTAGCAGAGGGTGTGGTCCTTTCCATTCTCCTGTCAGGGGGTCTTTCCACCTAACCACAGGGGCTGGGGGCTGGGATGGAAAGGATCCCCAGTGTTTTTATAAGCTGGGCTGATCCCTTGGGAATCAAAAGTAAGAAAATTGATAGTGAAAAGGACCTCAGTCAAAGCAAGCTATGGGTCTGAGGGCATATGATTGTTTTTCTGTCTTTGTAAGAGATCTTTCAATGATTGCCTGTCCCTGTGGGTTGTATGGGATACCTGTAGCAGACTGTATGTTCCAAGATTTCAGGAATGAATTAAATTCCTGTGATGTATACACTGGCCCGTTATCAGTCTTCATGGTCTAGGGGACACAAAGGACCAGCATGGCTGACTTAACTGCCTTTATCACATTACTAGCTTTTTCTCCAGATTGGGCTGTTGCAAATACAGTCTTTGAATAAGTATCTACCACCACATGGACAAACTTAAGTTTACCAAAGGAGTTAATGTGGGTGATGTCCACTGGCCCTAGCTTATTAGGAACAAGGCCTCATGGGTTCACTCCTGCTTGTTGCAGTGGGCCTAACGGGACGAGGGGTGCACAATTCTTGCAATAGTGCACTAGGTGTTTGCATTGGCTCATTGTTAGCTCTGGGAAAAGCAATTTTATGCTGCTTGCTGACATATGAAATTATTGGTGTAAAATATGGGCTTGTTCTAAGTGTCCAATGGAAGCTGTGTTGCAGGAGATGATGATCAACTTTTCTGTTGCCTCGGAAAATAAAGCCAGGTAACCCAGTATGTGATCTTACGTGTGATATATACCATATATACCAGTTAGCTCTTTAAGTGTTGTGAACATCTGGTCAATTGGCTTATTGGTCGGGTTAAAGACTGCAAAAGGGATCGTCTTTGCTACCTGTACTGAGCATTTGCTGTCCGAAAATATATTTGCTGGTCTATCTTGCCTAAGGAGTAGAACCTTGACTATTGCTCTTATTTCTCCCAACTGTACTGATCCCCCGTGGGGTTCTACATGGATCTTTTCTTTTTCTGTTAAAGATTTGATCACTATTCCAAAGAGTGACTTGTTGGCATCTGTAAATGCACATGGTGCCATGGGTATAGGTTGATTAGCAGGGAAAGCGTGTTTTGGATAGTCTATTTCTAAGGTTTGTAGTGTCTTGAGTAGCCTGTCCGCTGGCAGGTGGTTGTCAACCTGTCCTGGGAAATTTATCATTAAAGTTTGAAAGAGCATGCTATTCTGCATCAATGTCAACAGTTCTAATTGTGACAGGGGTAGGACCACTATGTCTGGCTCTGTGTTAAATATCTTATTGGTATAATATCTTAATTTAAGTCCCATCATAAGGATGGCATCTACTTTGTTTACTATTTTACGACAATCGCTCCAGGCTATGTGCACCCAAAAAAGTGGTCCATGTTGTTGCCAGATAACTCCTAAGGGGACCTTGAGGGTAGATATGACCCTTAGGAGCCTGTATTTACCATAACCATATCTAAAGGTTTTTAAATTTGACAACTGGGTGTTAATCTTTTCTATAGTGGATTTGGCTGCTGGTGTCAATATGAATTTTGAAGAAGGGCTGTTTCCCTTAGTAAATCCTATAGCGGTCTAAGTTCTGCAGGTGTTAGGGGAAGGAAGGGCTTCAGCCAATTGATTTGGCCACATAGTTGCTGAAGTTCATTAAGTGAGTATTTATGCTTGACTTTTAGGTTTGGGCCCATTGGAGATATATGGGAGGAGATTTGATAACCCAAGAATTGAAAGGGAGGAAAATGTTGTACCTTTTCTGTGGCAATAGACAAACCCAGGAATTGTAAATTTCTTACTGTCTCACTTAGACAGGCATTCAGAATTGCTGCATTCTTGTGAGCAAGCAAGATATCATCCACATAATGTATGACCAAGCACTGATCTTTAAGTGTGCTGGTCGCATGAGAAACGTATCTTTGTCAAATGGCAGGGCTATTTTTCATGCCTTGTGGGAGTACTGTCCACTGGAATCTTTTTGCAGGGAGCTGGAAATTGGGCTCCCATACTGTAAAGGCAAAGTAAGCCTTATCCGGCTCCGCAATGGGAATGGAAAAGAAGCAGTCTTTGATATCAGTGGTAACTATGTGGTATCTGTTAGGAATGGCCCCTGGATGGGGAATGCCAGCCTGGAATGTTCCCATCTTTTTTATATTTTTGTTAATGGCTCTCAAATCCTGTAGAAGCCTATATTTTCCATGTTTCTTTGGTATCACAAAAATGGGCATGTTATGAGGGCTAGTGGAGGGTTCTATGTGTCCCTTTTCCAATTGTTCCTGTACCAATTCTGTAAGGATGCTAAGTTTGGGTTGTATTATTGGCCACTGCTCTACCCAGATGTTTCCTGTTTTTCCCCATTCAATGGGGATTGGGCTTGGCTTTTGTATGAGGTGGGCAGTGGTCCCTAGAATTGGGGGTGAATCTTACTTGCAGGTTCTCCATTAAAGCTGCTGGCTTGTGGAGATTTGTGATCCGTAGTAAGGACGCTTACATTTGTGAGAGCACATCTCTCTCCCATAAGGTCATGGAAACCTCAGCAATTAGTGGAAAGATGGTTCCTGTATCTCCATTGTCATCTCGCCAAGTTACAGGCATGATGACCTGATCAGCCAATTTTAATCCTCCAACACCTTGGAGGTCAGGTCCGGGTGCTGTCTTCCAATGTTGTATTTTTCTTGCGTCCCTAGCTTTTAAGATGGTAACATCTGCTCCCATATCAATTAAACTCACAAAGGCAATGTCATCAAATATAGGGTCAATTTCGGCCTCAGATTGAAGATGGGCATCGACCAGTTAATGGTGGTGGGACTCCCTCTTACTTGCTGGGCTGAGGGCCGCCCCACTGGGAGTGTAAAGGCTTGGTCTTGCAATCTTTTGCCCAATGAAAGCCTTTTTTACATCTGGGACACAGCGTTTTGGGCTTGCCCCGTCTTTCAGCGTTTGGACAGTTTCACCATAGGTGAAATATCCTGGCATCCCCAAAAAACTGGAGGGTCATTAGACTTCTTTGTGCTCAATTTGTTAATGGCTGCAGTCAGGGCCTGTATGGGTGTATCGGCAGGGTTTACCTCCTTTGTGGCTACTATCCATTTAGAAATGTCTTCATTACGGACTGGGGCAATTGCTGCTTTTGCCTCTTTGGTAGCACCTTCCCAAGCTAATTGTTTGACCAAATTGTCTTGATCAGGGCCAGGCAATAATCTTTTCTCTACTGCCTCCAAGACTCTGGCAAGGAAATCAAGGGTCTTGAACTAGATTTCTAAAGAGCTGACTATAATCAGGAGGATTTATATTTTTTAAGTCTTTACTTGCCAAATCTCTGACCTGATCAAAATAGCCAACTACTCCAATGCGGGCCTGTTCATGAGGATATATGTAGGCACCACGGCTTGTAAGCATATCAAAGGTTACTGCTATTCCATAGGCAGCATTATTCCTTGCCACAGTTTCAGCCTCTTCCTGATAGGAGGCTTTCCACTGTAAAACTGTGGTCTCGACAAACATGCTTTGAGCAGTGCAACCCAGTCAAAATGAGTTTGAAGGTTCACTGCCCATTGTATGAGCACCTGTTCAAAGTAGGGAGAGTCAGGACCTGACTCTTGAAGCCTTTTTTAGCATGGTAAGGTCATTTATGGGCGTTGGAATCCAGGGCCTGAATTCTGCATCCACTCCGACATTAACAGCAAATGTGCAGGTGGGATGGGGTCCAGCTGCTGCCCTAAGAGCTTGGGGTGTCTGAGTACTGCCACAAATGTGGGGATCCTCACTGGGTGCAGATAGGATGACCTCGACTGAGTTATTTTCTAGAGGTCCTCTTAGTCCATCCCACGGGTATGTGGGGGGTGGCCGACTAGGCATTGCTACCTTGTTTGCTACCTTGTTTGCTACATTGTTTTTTTCACTGTGGGAGCTCTCTCTCCCTAAGTTGTCAACCATTGTCTGTGAGACAGGGACCTGGAGTGTCAGGCTCTTATCACTCACACCGAGGGGCCTTCTTGCCGAAATCCAGGGGGGACCTCGCCAAGTCCAACACACTGTCTCTCAGTCACGTTGGCGGGCCAGATGTTGCCAATGATTTCTCAACAATGTTGCAGTGGATTCGTTTCTGAGAGGAGCAGCGTGGTGGGGGCAAGAGGCATGGAGTCACCATACAGACCCTGGGAGTTGGGTGAAAGTGGGCTTGAGGCGAACCACATTTGTCATAACATGATCAATTTTGTGTGTTCTTATTTATGTTTCATTGGATGGATTCTGCATTGAAGGTAGAAAGATACTCCTCCCTTCTTGGTGATAAATTTGTCCATGTTTTCTTTTTTTAAAAAAAAAAGATTTATTTATTTGAAAGTCACAGTTACAAGAGAGAAGAGAGGCAGAGAGAGAGAGAGAGAAAGAGAGAGGTCTTCCATCCGATGGTTAACTTCCTAATTGGCCGCAACAGCCGGGACTGCACCGACCTGAAGCCAGGAGCTTCCTCTGGGTCTCACGTAGGTTCAGGGGCCACAGGACTTGGGCCATCTTCTACCACTTTCCTAGGCCATAGCAGAGAGCTGGATCGGAAGAGGAGCAGCCGGGTCTCAAATTGGCACCCATAAGGGATGCCGGTGCTTCAGGCCAAGGCGTTAACCCACTGCACCACAGCGCCCGCCCCGTCCATGCTTTCTTTTAGTGGTATAATTTTGTTCACTGACATTTAGTTACTGGATCAGGATTTGGAGTTTATCCTGGTGAATTGTGTAAGGCATGGACCTAAGAACCTTTCATACCTGAGTTGTCTTGTTTCAAGGCTATTATTAGCCCCAATGTATTTATTTGGGAGCAATCCTGTCACATACTAAATTCTTATATGTCTGCATATATTCTATGTGTATTTTGATCTACAATATATTTTCTTAAAACGAATTTTACTTGAAAAGCAGAAAGAGACAGAACTTCATCCACTGGTTCACTACTCAAATGCCCAAAATAGCCAGGAGCTCTGAACCCAAACCAGGTCTCCCATATGGGTGGCATAAACCCAAGTACTTGAATCATCACCTACTGCCTTCCAGGGTGAGCATTAGCAGGAATCTGGAATAAAGAGCAGAGGGAGACTGAAATCCAGGTATTCTGATAAGATTCAGGCATCCCAAGCAGAGTCTTAACTATTATGCCAAACACCTGCCTTGTACCATGTATTTTCATACATGGTAATGCTAGTCTCCCCACCAAATGCCTATTCATTACCCTGTCTCTCCTGAACACTCCTACCTGTTTATTATGAACAATGGAAACTAGAAAGGCCTCCAAAAGTCTTGTGCATTTTACTTGAGATAGGGATGCATTGTTCAGTTAACTGATGATGGATTAACTTAATCATCATTTTACAGAAGGATATAGTACATCTTTACTCTGTTTAAGTGTACTTTTCTATCCATTAAGAACTTTAAAATTTTCAGAGGTGGTCATTTGACCTAGCAATTGAGATGCCCACATGCCATATCAGAGTGCTTAGGTTTGAGTCTGAGCTTTTTAGATGCCAGCTCCCTGGGAGGAAGCATATGATGGCTCAAGTAGTTGGGTCCCTGTCACCTAGCTGGGACACCTGGATCAAGTTTCTGGCTTCCAGCTTTGGCCTGACCCAAACCTGGCCCTTGCAGATATTTGAGGGGATGATCAGCACATGAGGACTCTCTTGTTTGTCTGCCTATTTGTGTGTATCTGTCTGTTTCTTTGTATCAAAATAAAATAGGTGTTTTCTTTTAATCTTGACATTTTCTTCACGTAAGTTTTCATTAGGTTGTAGGGTTACTCCAAGGCAAATAATCTTTCATTTTTGGCATTTAAAAATTGCTTCCTTTTTTTAATATTTCTTTATTTGAAAGAGTTACAGAGAGAGGTAGACAGAGAGGTCTTCCATCCACTGGTTCACTCCCCAGATGGCCACAATGGCCGGAGCTGCACTGATCCAAAGCCAGGAGCCAAGAGCTTCTTCAGGGTCTCCCATGTGGGTGCAGGGGCCCCAGGACTTGCGCCATCTTCTGCTATCCTAGGCCATTAGCAGAGAGCTGGATCAGAAGTGGGGCAGCTTGGACTAGAACCGGTGCCCATATGGGATGCTGGCCCTTCAGGCCAGGGTTTTAACCCACTGCGCCACAGTGCCATCCCCAATTGCTTCCTTTTTTAAAAGATGTATTTGAATGGCAGAATTACAGAGAGACAGAGGTGTCTTCTGTCTGTTGGTTCACTCCTCAAATGACCACAATGGCTAGAGATAGGCCTATACAGAGCCAGGAACTTCTTAGGGTTTCCCAAGTGGATGCAGGGACCCAAAGAGTTGGGCCATCTTTTCCTGCTTTCCCAGGCCATAGCAGAGAGATGGAAGAGAAATGGAGCAGCCGGGACTCAACCCTGTGCCTGTATGGGATGCCATCACCACTGGCGGAAGCTTAACATCCTATGCCATAGCACAGGACCCTATTTCCTTTTAAGATTTATTTATTTATTTGAAAGGCAGAGTAATATAGAAGGAGGGCCGGAAATCTTCATTCTATTGGTTCACTCTGAATAGTTGCTATGGCCAAAGTTGGGCCAGGCTGAAGCCAAGAGCTGCATCCAGGACTCCTGCAGGGGTGGCAGGGACCTAAGTACTTGGGCCATCTTCTGCTTTCCCAGATACCTTAAGCAGGGAGCTGGATCAAAGTAGAGTAGCCAGGAGATGAACTGGTATCCATATGGGATGCCAGTGTCTCAAGTGGTAGCTTAACCTACTCTGTCACAATGCTAGTCCCTCAAAATTCTATTTCCTAAGTTATACATGGAACTGTGTTGTAAAAATATTGATAAAGTGGCCAGCGCCACGGCTCAATAGGCTAATCCTCCACCTGTGGCGCCGGTATCCCGGGTTCTAGTCCCGGTTGGGGTGCCGGATTCTGTCCCAGTTGCTCCTCTTCCAGTCCAGCTCTCTGCTGTGGCCCGGGAAGGCAGTGGAGGATGGCTTGGGCCCTGCACCCGCATGGGAGACCAGGAGAAGCACCTGGCTCCTGGCTTCGGATCAACGTGGTACACTGGCTGCAGCACTCTGGCTGTAGTGGCCATTGGGGGGTGAACCAACGGAAAAAGAAAGACCTTTGTCTCTCTCTCACTGTCCACTCTGCCTGTCATAAAAATAAATTTGATAAAGCCTTGATTATCAGGAATTTTTAACTTTCTAGGCAAGAGTGAATGATGAAATCATTGTTGACACTGCTTGTCATCTGCCATTAGAAAAGCACTATTTTGGGGTCCGGCGCTGTGGTGCAGCAGGTTAAAGCCCTGGCCTGAAGCACAGGCATCCCATATGGTTCTAGTCCCAGCTGCTCCTCTTCTGATCCAGCTCTCTGCTGTGGCCTGGGAAAGCAGTAGAAGATGGCCCAAGTCCTGGGGCCCCTGCACCCATGTAGGAGACCTGGAAGAAGCTCCTGGCTTCAGGTCAGCACAGCTCCAGTCATTGCGGCCATCTGGGGAGTGAACCAAGAGATGGAAGACCTCTCTTTCGGTCTCTACCTCTCTGTAACTCTTTCAAATAAGTAAGATAAATCTTATAAAAAGTGATATTTTGAAGCATAGGCATTTGAATGTTGTTTATAGCACTAGGTTGGTAAATTTGGAGAAAAAGTAGGGGTAAGTCAATTTGCCAGAAATATTTATGATTCTCTGTGATGTACAACGTTGGAAACCTTAGATATCATTGTTCCTCATTGGAAGAATGTGGACTGCCTTCCATTACCCCTTTCCAAACATTCCAAAAGGTGATAAATGAGAGAAATGCTGATGCAGAACTTGTAATCCCCTGAGCACAAGCCAAGGCCCTGATGCATACTACCCCACTTGGATGAATAAGAATCTGAGCCTGGGGATCTTATATAATGGACCCTGTTGGCCACAATGAGCTCCTTTGTCTATGATGCAGATAGCAAAGTAGACCACCTGTTTGAATTCCCCATAGCTTAAAACAAACAAACAAACAAACAAACAAAAACCTTTGATTTCATTCCAATTGGAGTGACTGTGTTAATTTGACCTATGTGACACAGAGAGTCCAGTCCTGTCCTTGAGTTTTACTTGCCGGGTGTGCGTACTATGGTGCTGTACATGGCAGCCTCTAGTATCCTTAGAGCTTCAGTGGGTTTGTGTCTCAGTACTTGGTGACAGCCTTCCAAAAGGGGACCAACCAGTGGGTGCGGTTTCTTCTTCAGACGCATGGGGGCAGCAAGGCTCTGTAAGGTTCATAGTCTGGTTCTGAAGGCATCTAACTTGAGCACTGTCCCTGGGTGTGTGCATTACTGGGTGCCGGCTGCTGTCCACCCTCAACCAACTATGAGGAAAAAAAATTTTGTGATTTCTTAAGCTATTTTCCTTCTAAAACACCATTGAACACCATGGAAAAATGCATATGAGTACCTGTAAGCTTAAAAAAAAATATTAACTCATCTGGGAATTTTCTATGGGGGGGTAGGGGGGAGAACAGGGGCCAGAGCATTGCAGCAGTGGGGTAAAGCCATGACCTGAAGCACCAGAATCCCATAGGGCAATGGTGGGAGTACCAGTAGCTGCTCCACTTAGGATTAAGCTGCCAGCTAAGACACCTGGGACATAGCAGGGGATGGCCCAAGTCCTTGGAACTAAGTACACAAGTGATAGACATGAAAGACCTCCTGGTTTTCACCTGAACCGGTCCTGGAGGTTGCCAATATTTCTCTGCATGATCGAGCCAACAGTCATTGAGAGGGGCTGTAAAGGAACCAGGAATATGTGTGTGAAACTCAGAGAGGGAGGGAGAGGGAGGTGCTGTTGATGCGGAGCAGAGCACAGCAGTTAGGGAATAATAAGGGAAGGAGAGAAGGAAGCAAAAGGGGTGGGGAAGAGAAAGGCTAGAGAAGCCTCTTGGGAGTGGAATACCAAAGGCAGTGCACAGGGAGTAGACCCAGAGCAGGATGCAGAGTCGAGGGGCCTCGGCGGTCTGTGGTTCTAGTGTTTCCACCGTGTGGTGTCCAGGTGAGGGCTCCTGGGGCCGGTGTGGCACATACCCGGGCTGGGGCTGCAGTCCCATGGCCGCGCGGCCCCTTGGCCCCAGCAGAGGCAGTCGACTGGTGTGTAAAGGGCTCTTGCCATCCGGAGGACGTATCTGGAGCAGAACAGTCTAAGGTGAGAGGTAGGGCACGAGGAGCACAAGGCGGGCTGGTTGGCTGGCGTTGGCAGAGGAGTGTCCACATGCGCTCTGGAACGCATGCATCCTCACCAGCAGGTGGCGCACTAGTGTGTGTGTGCAAACTTGAGCTAAGTCACTGAAAGTGGGGTTGTGCCGGGGACTGTGAGGGGAGGAGGGGCTACTCTACACTGGGAGGTCTGCCACATGCCCTCTGCAGGGGAGCAACCGGTTCCTGCCCTTTGCGCTGCGTGCCTGCTTCCGGTGCGCCAGGGCACACTGGGCCGCGCAGGGCATGCTGCGCAAGCTGGTGTGGCAGGGGTCGGTGAGGATGTCCGAGTGCGACTGTTGGTGGCCCGGGATTGGGTCGGAGCCCGTGGGGCCCTTGGGGATCCAGGGCTGAAGCCCAGTGCAGTGCAGACGGGGCCTCCCGGCTAAGTGCACATCCCCTACCCCCGCTGAGGGTGCCCTGGGGAGCTTCCGTTGCACACTGGTCAGCCCAGGATTGGCGTGCTGAGGCCAGGCGGCACAGGCACGGCGCTGCACCCAGGGCTGTGCAGTAGCTCCTCCTGCTCCCTTCAGAGCCAGGCAGAGTTGTTCTGCTTGGCAGCTGCCAAGCTGGGCCCCCGCGGGACAGCACCGGGTGTTTTTAGCTGCAGGGAGGACCCTCGAGGCAGGGCAGGTGGCAATTGCAGTGCGGTACCTCCATCAGGAGGAAGCTGGCTGTGGATCCGGCCTGCCCCACCCTCCACCCTGCAACTGCGCTTGCGCGGGACTTGCTTGTAGAACTGACGGCGCAGGAGGGTCCCAGAGCCCGACTTGGGAGGGCTCAAGCTCTTGGAAGCCCGGGTCAATTCGGGCCCCCAGCGTCTTGTGGGCTGTGGAGGCTCTGGACACAGACAGGGCCTCAGGACTATAGGGCCGAGCTCCAGGGTGTGTGGCGGCGTTGGCCCTGCCCGGCAGAGCTCGGGAGCCTGGTGGCTGCCATGTCTGGGCAGGGCTAGTGGACCTCTGCTCAGCGGAGACTGCCCCATGTCCAGGGCAGCGGTCAGGGCGCTGTTTGCTTCATGTCGCGTGCCCCGCGAGGTGCGGGGCGACTTGGCCCAAATGGGCCTGGGACCTCGGAAGGCGCTCTGGGGCTTGGGCGAGGACTCTCAGAGGCCACTGGCTGCAGACACCTTGGAACACTGTGCCCTGGGCAGCGGGGATGTGAGGACGTCCTGGGGTGAGGCCGCAAGAGAGGCCCAGGGTGACCTCCAGGAACACGAAGAATGGGCTGCGTCAAACTGGAGCTGAGGCCGTGCATTGGAGCCCAAGGGAGGCACTGCAGGCAAAGCCAGGGCCAGTCCCAAGCGCTCCCCTGTCCGCCCCACCCCCAAGAGAGGCACACTGAGCCCTGGCCTTTGCTGTCTTCCCTTTCTCAGACACCTGAGAAGGAGTGGCTCCTGCCCGATTGGCAGGCTGGGACCCCAAGGTCCTTCTGGCCCTGCTCTGCCCTGTGTGATGTGAGGCAAAGCAAAGGGCAGGGACGGAGACAAACCAAGGCTGGAGCAGACTGCTGTCCCGGTGGCAGCTGAGGACGGTAGTCCAGGAGGCCAGGATCTACCACCAGGAAGCGAAGGCCTTCTGCGTGGTGGAGAGGGAGGTGTAGCCGACAGCCATGCAGGCAGCCCAGGGCCCTGGGCACGGTCAGCTTGGCCAGCGCACGTAGCTGCCTCTGTTCCCTGTGGGCCCAGAAGCACAAGGCCAGGCAGTCCTGGCATGCTGCTGGCGAGAGGGCCGGGTAGGGCCTTGAGCTGGAGGGCACTTGCGGCCCTTGAGGGAAGCCCCGCAGTCATGTGGGCCGAGGGGGAGGGGCTGCAGGGCCATGGTGGTGCTGCGTCTCATCCACCTACCGGGACCCTTGACAAGAAAGCCTTCCCTGCGGAAACTTGGCCGCGGGGCACTGGGGGTGGCTTCCGGCCCCCAATGGGGGCGTCCAGGCGAGGCAAAGGAACGAAAGCTGTGCAGGGGACGGAGGGCCTGTCTTGTGTCTTAAGCGTGGGATTCGATGGCGGCCGGTAGGCAAGCCTCGTTCCGACGGGGGTGTCCCCAGGGTGCATGGGGTTGGGCAGTGACAGACACCTTGGACCACTGTGCCCAGGGCAAAGGGGACGTGAGGACATCCTGGGGCGAGGCCGCGAGAGAGGCCCAGGGTGGCCTCCGGAAACACGAGGAATGGACATAAAACATGAGCTGAGATGGAGGCAGCCGGCCCTCTTGGCCCCCTACCACCCACCCATTCTACCCGCAAGAGAAGCACACACTGAGCCTTGGCCTTTATTTTCTTCACTTTCTGGTCCCCGTGTAGAAGTTGGTTCTTGCCCTTCCCTTCACTGTTCTTTGGGGTGGAGATATGAGATACTCAATAGATGATTTCTTTGAATGGACTCCTCAACTTTATATATGGCAAGTAGAGCCAGAACTGGTGGTTTTCTCAGTTTTAGGATTTTTATATTGATTATTTAGCAGTTGGGGCCGGCGCCGTGACTCACTTGGTTAATCCTCCGTCTGCGGCGCCAGCATCCCATATGGGCGCCTGGGTTCTAGTCCCAGCTGCTCCTCTTCCAGTCCAGTTCTCTGCTGTGGCCCGGGAAGGCAGTGGAGGATGGCCCAGGTACTTGGGCCCCTGTACCTGCATGGGAGACCAGTACAACTCTGAGTTCCTTTGTTCTTTTTTATCTAGTTCCTTGAGATGTTGTAGTATGTTATTTAAAACATTTCTCTAATTTTTCATGTTGGTGGTGTTATAGATCCCTTAGCACAGCTTTTGCTGTATTCTTTAAGTTTTGGAATGCTGTATTTCTGTCTCATTCATATCAAGAATATATTTATTCTTTGATTCATTGGTAGCTCAAATGTTAGTTAATATGCATATATTCATAGAATCCAAAATGTTTGTTATTGATCTTGTTTTATGACTTATCATGTGTCCTGGAACATGTCCTGTGGAGTATCTTCAGTCCAGTCGTAAGATGCTGTTTTTCTTGTTAAACGTGAATTTTGAATTCAGTTTATTAATATTTGCTTTAATCATTTATTTGGGTGCTCCAATATTGATTGCATATATATTTACAGTGGTGATTTGCCCTTCTGGAATGATGCATTTAGGGCTGTGTTTTAACCTCTTCCCTCTTATAACATTTTATTCAAGTGTCTTGCTTAGCCATCACATGCAGCATGTTATCATTGTGAAGCATCTTCTTTAATGCTAGGCAATCAAGATTATAGTGTAACGACCCCTCATTTTTCTTATTTTATATCCATTTAAACATAGAAATATCTTATTTCCCAAGTTAAATAGAGTTTAACTGTTTTACCATTTCTGGTTTTAATAGTTCATTAATTTAACTATTTTTTCTATAGAAATTAAACCCCAGTGCAATCTAGATTTTCAGTTTTATCTTTTTGTAGAATATTGTATGAGTTCTGACGTATCCATCCTGACATTATCAAAATGGGTTCTTTGCCATAACAATCCTATTCTCTACCTATTTATTCATCTCTTCATTCCTTCTTCCTCCAGAATCCCTCATTTTATATGAACAGATTTAAGGTTGGAGGCTTCTCCACGTGTGTAGTGGCTTGATAGCTCATTTCTTATTACTAAATCATACTGTGTCACAGTTTATTTACTCATATAATGAAGGACAACTTAGCTGCCAACAACTTTTGTTAATTATGAATGTATCTGAACAGCTGTGTACAAGGTTTTGTATGGGTATGTTTTCAACTCATTTGGGCAAACATCACAGAGCATGACTGCTCAGTCTTTCAGTTTTGGTAAGAGGATATTTACTTCTATATGAAAGAGCCCAAGTGGCTTTAATGTTGGATGTATATTCCTATTGCTCCAGATTTTCACCAGCATTTTTTTTATTTGACAGAGAGAGAGAGAGAGAGAGAGAGAGAGAGAAAGGTCTTCCTTCTGTTGGTTCACTCCCCGAATGGCCGCCATGGCCAGCGCTGTGCCGATTCAAAGCCAGGAGCCAGGTGCTTCCTCCTGGTCTCCCATGCGGGTGCAGGGCCCAAGCACCTGGGCCATCCTCCACTGCCCTCCTGGGTCACAGCAGAAGCTGGACTGGAAGAAGAGCAGCTGGGACTAGAACCAGTGCCCATATGGGATGCTGGCACCACAGGCGGAGGATTAACCAAGTGAGCCACGGTGCCCGGCCCAGCATTTGATCTTGATGCCTCATTTTTAGAGTTCATTTTCTAATTCACTGAATTTAAATGAATGGTAAGAAATGAAATGATGTGAAATACTAGAAACCATTAGCTTCTAAGATTTCAACAGGAAAATTTAAAAATGCATTTATGTATGACTTCCAGAAGTAAAATATTTTTGCCTTGTGTATTGAAAATCAATCATTTCAAAACCTCAAACTTTCTATATCCACCTAATAATGTCTGATATAAAGCTTCCCATCTTTCTGCTAGTGTACCTGGGAATGCAGAAGATGGTCTAAGTACTTTGGTCCTACCACCCATATGGGAGAATGCAATTCCCAATTTCTGGCTTTCAGCCCTTACTGTTGGAGCCATTTGGTGGGTGAACCAGTGGATAGAAAACTTGTCTCTTTCTCTGTGCCTTTCAAATAAATTTTTAAATACCTAACCTACCAACCATCATAACTTAAATCATTCTACCTTAAATGTAGTTTACAATAAGGCAAAATCATCTAAGACAAAGCAGTTTTATTATAAAGTGTTGAACATCCTGTGTACATACATAGATAGGAATTTGTAGACATGATGGAAAGTAGAGACAATATCCGAAAAATGCTGACAATACGCTGTAGAGTATTGCTTGTTTACCCTCATGGTCATGTGGATGACTGGGAGCTGCAGTTCATTGTCATCTAGCATCTGAGAGTGTCAAACGGCATATAGAAATATTAGCTCTGGAAAAAAACAGTATCAAAGTAATTCACCCCTACAATTTTCTGCATGGAAACTGCAGGCCCTGTTGCTCCCTGTGGCTCTCAGCTGCTCTGTTCCCTGATGTTCTTTGCAGAGGAGATCATAGAGAGGATCTGTTGTTCCAGAACAACGAAGGACAAAGCTTGTTTCCAGGATATTGACTGAAGGTCAACTTCAGTGAAGAAATGACAGCAACTGCAAATAGTAGAGACACTTTAAGGCAGCAGAGAAAAAGGAACAAAGCCTGCCAAAGCACCTACCCAGGCTCCCTGGATAGGGGCAAGACATCTTGCCAGGGAAAAAGCAGAAAGTGTCATAACAACTGCCAGTGCCACAGACAAGGATTTGAAATGCAGTCTAGAAAGCAAGCACTCCAGAAAAGGAACACACATTATCTCCTTCCACCTCCAAAGCACCAGAACCGAGCTGCTGCCTTGCAACTGTTAAACTCCACTCTGGCTTACATGACAGCAAGCAGTCTTGTCACTACCAGAAGCTGCCAGAGGCCACAGTGAAGGCACTTTCTAGACCAAGGTCCCTGTCACATACCCCTCTTCCGGGAATAGGACTTTTGGTACTATACACACATCCACCACCAGGACCTGGGGAAAGTCCCATCCATAACACACAGTCCCTGAGCCAGAGCTATTGGTGGCACAAGCTCCAGCATCACTGTCTTACATGGCAGGACAAGGGGACAGCCCCTCTGTGTCCCACAGCATCAGGCATGTGGCTGCAGGTATCACAAACCCTAGTGTGATTGACAACAAATTCCCTGGAGACTAAAGACACACAACTTTGAAGTGAACGCGAGCTTCTAAAGTCATATTACAACCTCCACAAACTGCTGCAGACTAGGCAACTGTGGGTCTTACAGACAATCATAGAAGAAATCTCTTGGAGGTTTACTTATAGACTCATCTAGAACTAAAGGCAAAACAGCAACCCAAGTTATACCCTGCATTCCATGTAAACAAAAAGCCCTTGGGTATTTAGACTATTTCATAAGGAAATATTACATCAGATTTGCAGGGACACATGAAAATGTTAAGCCCGCAGTCCGTGGTCCCCCGAAAATCACACCACCAGAGACCAAAGTTGAAGCCAATTAGCAGGGTCGTTTTTATTACGAGTTTGAACCCGGGCCTCTCTGTGCCTCCAGGAGAGGAAGCCCCCGAGAAGCCCTGAGCCCAGTTCTTACAGAGCTTTTATTATCATGTACAAGCAGGCTTTAGGGGAATGCTATAGATCAAGTTGACACTTCTGATAAGTCCTGAGACACCTGTCGCCGACTCCAGGGTAGGGGCTGGTTATCTCAAGCTTTAAACCTCCCTTTTACAATCCTGGACCTGGGTCAGGGTAGGGTCACATCTGGCCAGGTGGAGGGAAGGGGGAGTGTACGATACGATAATCAACTTAATGTAGTTACTGGATTACTTAGCTCAAAGACACTTAGCATTGCTTATTATTACTACTAGTTGCCTAATAAGCTAATGTGATTACACTTTAGGTTACATTAAAATAATATTTTCTAGCACTATTATAATGGATAATAAGGGCATAGTAAAAGCTGGTTGTGCAGGTGTCTTCTCAAAACACATAGGGACACATGAAACATGAATAAGCAGGGAAGCATGACACCTCCAAAAGAACACAATGGTTTTCCAGAAATAGAACATGATGTGAAGGATATTTATTAAATATCTGAAAAAGACTTCAAAATAATGATTCTAAGGAAACTCAATGACATCCAGGAGCGTACAGATAGAAATTAATCAATGAAAAAAATTACAGTCACGTGCTTCAACAGAACAGACCAATAAAAGAAGACCTTTGGATCTGGAGGACAAGACATTTGAAATAACTATAACATATGGGATACCATTAAGTAAACAAATATTGCTAATATAGGGATATTGCTAATATAGGGATACCTGAAGGAGAAGACAAGGAAAAAAGCATTGAGAACCTACTGAATTGAAAAAAAAAGTTGAAAACTTCTCAAGCTTGAAAGAGATATGGATATCCAGATACAGGAAGCTTAAAGGACCCCAAACAGACTCAACCCCTAAAGACAGTGTTCAAGGCATAGGGTAGTCAAATTGTCAAAAGTTAAGGACATAAATAGCACTCTGGCCTCAGAATCAGCCCTAAAGGCACTCGGATCTGGCTGAAAAGCCCATGAGAGTATTTCAGGCATGGAAAGCCAAGATACTCTGGCAAAAAGATCTCTGTGAGTGAGATCCCAGTGGAAAGAACAGGTCTTCAAAGAGGGAGGTGCCTTTCTCTGAAGGGAGGAGAGAACCTCCACTTTGACTATGACCTTGTCTAAACAAGATAAGAGTCGGAGAACTCAAGGGGCTTCCATAGCCTTGGAAACTCATAACTGGTGCATAGGGAGATTACTGATGCCATAAACAGGAGTGTCAATTGGTAAAGTCAACAACAGGAGTCACTGTGCACTTACTCCTCATGTAGGATCTCGGTCCTTAACGTGCTGTACACTGAGGCTTAATGCTATAACGAGTACTCAAACAGTATATTTCACTTTGTGTTTCTATGGGGGTGCAAACGACTGAAATCTTTACTTAATGTATACTAAACTGATCTTCTGTAAAAAAAAAAAAAAAAAAAAAAAAGAAAGAAATTTTCAATTCCCAACTTGACTCTCACTGGGATTAAACATGACAATAGGTCTGATCTGATTTCATCATCATTTAAAAAAAATCATCTATTATTTTTCACTTTATGTTTCTGTGTGGGAGCAAACTGTTGAAATACTTACTTAAGGTATACTAAGCTGATCTTCTGTATATTAAGATAATCGAAAATGAATCTTGATGTGAATGGAAGGGGAGAGGGAGTGGGAAAGGGGAGGGTTGTTGGTGGGAGGGACGGTATGGGGGGGGAAGCCATTGTAACCCATGAGTCGTACTTTGGAAATTTATATTCATTAAATAAAAGATAAAAAAAAAAAAAAAAAAAAAAAAAAAAAAAAAAAAAAGTTAAGGACAGGGGCTGCTGCTGTGGCGCAGTGGGTTAATCCTCCGCCTGCGGCACCAGCATCCCATATGGATGCCAGTTCCAGTCCTGGCTGCTCCTCCAATTCAGCTCTCTGCTATGCCCTGAGAAAGCAGTGGAAGATGGCCCAAGTCCTTGGGCCCCTGCACCTGTTTGGGAGACCAGAGAAAGCTCCTGGCTTCGGATCGGTGCAGCTCAGGCCATTGCAGCCATTTGGGGAGTGAACCAGCGGATGGAAGACCTTTCTGTCTCTCCTTTTCACTGTCTATGGCTCTGACTCTCAAAAAAAATTTTTTTTAAGATTTTAAGGACAAAGAGAATCCTAGAGAGTGTGAGAAAAAGGTCTAGTTACATATAAAGGAAAACCCATCAGACTAACAGAAGCCTTCTCAGCAGAAACCCTACAAGTCACAAGAAGATCTTGAAAGAAAAAAAGACTTCCAAAAAAGAATTTTATGACCAGCTAATCTATCCTTTAGAAGTAATGGAGAGGCCGGCGCCACGGCTCACTAGGCTAATCCTCCACCTGCGGCGCTGGCACTCAGGGTTCTAATCCCAGTTGGGGCGCCAGTTCTGTCCCGGTTGCCCTTCTTCCAGGCCAGCTTTCTGCTGTGGCCCGGGAAGGCAGTGGAGGATGGCCCAAGTGCTTCGGCCCTGCACCCACATGGGAGACCAGGAGGAAGCACCTGGCTTCCGATTGGCGCAGTGCACCAGCTGTAGCGGCCATTTGGGGGGGGGTGAACCAACAGAAGGAAGACCTTTCTCTCTCTCACTAACTCTGCTTGTCCAAAAAACAAAAAACAAACAAACAAAAAAAACCCAAAAAACCATAAGGCGATGGTGTCACAAATCCATCTATTCCTATTCCTAAGGATGGTTTCCCAGAAATGGATATTCCCCACACACAGCCTGAGGGGAACACAGCACTTTGCCAAGCACCCAACACAGTAAGCCCCAGTGCTACTGCTCACGTGGTTTTGAGCCTTCCTTGGTGTTTTTTCATCTGCAAAGGGAGGACGTCAGGGCCAGAGGCTAAGGCAGTTGACATTTCTGGGGCAAAAGTGCATCAAGTGTAATCTTTTTCAGTGTGGCTTCCAGGAGACATGAGGATAGGTGAATTTGGGGCACCCACCAAGCATTTCCACTATTACTTTGTCAGCATTGGACCAGCCTTGCTCATGGATTAGTCCTGGGTGTCCAAGCCTGCCTGACTCAGGAGGCTGTCGTGTTTGCTAACCAGGAGCCAAATACTGCAGGGCACATGACCACTTGATCCTTTCCCTTGGATCAAAAACAGGTCTGCAGGCAGGACCCTGCCTCAAGGGACTCAGGGTTATAAGAAACTCAGACTGATGCCCGAATGGCAAACCCCGTATCAAGCCAAGTCAAGCCAAGCCTAGGAAAGGCAGAAGGCAGAAGGCCAGCCTGTTGTAGGAGATGGAGAACTTCCAGATTACTGGAGACTAGAGCAAGACAGGGCAGCATCAGCTAGGTGCATTTCGCTTTCCTCTAGAGCACTGAGAGAAAGGCTGAGTCACAAGTCCAAGGGACAGCATTCCCCTCATGTTCTCACTTAAAAAGAGGGCAGTACCCCGGATGGAGATGTCTGGATGGATACGATTCTCCAGAGCAAGGACCCAGGTCTGTTTCGTGAATGCACTCACACTTGGAAACAATTTGGCAAAGCTCTGTTCCCTAGTTTCTGAGTGTAAGACTTGGTTCTTCCTTTGGGGAAACCTCTTCAATTTATACAAAGGAGTGGGCAAATATAAGTTCATGTCTCTCTATGTGCTATATGTGTGTAGGATATGTCCAGTGTTGTCTGCATTATACATGTGCAGCTGTCCAAGTGTTGCTCAGGACAAGGGAGCACCCTGAAATCGCCGCACTCACTGCCATGACCTGATGACAGATTAGAAAATGTAGGTTCAGAATGGGTCCGCTGACTCAACAAAGTCAATGGAATGTGAAGCGCTGTGCTCACAAAGAACACCTGGGAACATGTCAGTAATGAACCTCCCTACTGTGTGAAGTGAGGAGGAGCTGGCTACTGTGTGAACCCACACTCCAGTAGTGGAGAAAGAAAAGGGGTCCAGGCTGGGCCTTCAGAATTCCTACCTGACCCCTGCCAAGCTCTGACCAGGGAGCCACATCCCAGGCAGGAAGGAGTTGGGAAACACCATGACTCACCTCCACACTTGGTCTTTGGGAGTGTTGTGGTTTCCAAGGAAGGGTTGTGTCCTAGGAGAATGCACCTTGCTCCTGGCCTTGGCAGACATGCCTGATGGGTGATGCCATCTGGGAGAAATATGGGGGCAGGAGGAATACACAGAAACAGGACTGTGAGATGAAGGGGAACCAGAGCCACATGGCTGAGCTTCTGTAGGGCTTCTTGACCCTTTCTTGATTCCCAGCTCCATGGACAAGGAATGGGGACCCAGAGAACTTGTGGGAAATGGGAGCCATTTCATCCCCTTGTGCCCTTTGGCTCCTGGGACTCCTTAGAAAGGTGGCAAATGAAGGCAGTCTACAAAGGCGGCTGCCAAGCTCCTGCTATCCCCTCTCCATGCCCCCACACCGCTGGAATCCTGGACAGGGGTTCCTTTGTCCTCCTAGATGCCAATCGCACTCCTCCTCAGAGGAGGGGCAGGGGGCATTTGTAACAAAGATCCTCTCCATGGGAGTGGTGCAGCACAAATGCCTACTCGTCCTCAACTCCCCCTCCATCTTCCCAATCTTCTTCCTAGACCTTTTACTACTAAATGAAATAGAAACTAGTGTGGATCCTGGTAGAAACTTGCAAACTGGTGACTCCCAGCTGTCATGTGTGACCCTCCATTTGACAGGCCACCTTCCCTCCACGGTAGTACTGGGCATCCTTCATAGAATCAAAAGAAAGGGATCCATAACAAGTCACCCTAAGAATGTGAACACATCCACTGGCGCCGCGGCTCACTAGGCTAATCCTCCGCCTTGCGGCGCTGGCACACCGGGTTCTAGTCCCAGTCAGGGCGCCGGATTCTGTCCTGATTGCCCCTCTTCCAGGCCAGCTCTCTGCTGTGGCCCAGGAGTGCAGTGGAGGATGGCCCAAGTGCTTGGGCCCTGCATCCCATGGGAGACCAGGAGAAGCACCTGGCTCCTGGCTCCTGCCTTCGGATAGGCGCGGCCATTGGAGGGTGAACCAACAGCAAAAGGAAGACCTTTCTCTCTCTCACTGTCCACTCTGCCTGAAAAAAAAAAAAAAAGAAAAAAAAAAAGAGAATGTGAACACATCCAATGGGAGCTGCATCTTTGTTCCTGGAGGTCGGGGAGAGTAATAGAAATACCTAGAGTCTAAGCCCAGAGCCAAATACCAACCCACCAACCTCCCACCTGGGAATCCTCCAGTGTGGGCAGTGTGGGCCTCAGGCAGTCAGACACAAAGAGCAAGGCCCAGTACATACACCCAGCTCACAGGAACAGGGAGGGGGTTCTGAGTAAAGAAGCTGCCATCCCTTCACGATGGGGCCTGAGCCTCCACTTTGATCACAGGGATGCTCCCTGGTCTTCAGACAGCGAGGCCAGTGAGGAGTGGAGCCAGCACCACACTAAAGACACCTATGCTCCTAACATCTGCTCCTGGGCCAATGCTATGAGAACTCCCAGGAGAAGGTGAGCAGGGAAAAATACACAGATATAATTGCACCTTAATTAAGAGGAATCTGTCCATAGTGGTTTCTCCAAGATGGATATGGGAGAAACTGAAAGGGAAGGGCATAACATACATGTACATATACATGCACATAAACCATAAAAATGCTACTAATGGGGCCAGCGCTGTGGCATAGCATGTAAAGCCACTGGCCTAGAGTGTCAGCATCCCATATGGGCACCAGTTTGAGTACCAGCTGCTCTACTTCCAATCCAGTTCTCTCCTATGGGCTGGGAAAGCAGTGGAAGATGGCCCAAATGCTTGGGCCCCTGCGCCTGCGTGGGACATCCAGAAGTTCCTGGCTCCTGATCAGCCTAGCTCTGATGTTGAAGCCATTTGGGGAATGAGCCAGTGGATGGAAGACCTCTCTCTCTCTCTGCCTCTAATTCTGCCTTTCAAATAAATAAGTAAATCTTTAAAAAAAAAAAAAAGAATGCAACAAATGTGTGTATATGTGTGTGTGTGTGTGTGTGAATGCGTGAAGGTGTAGGGCTCAGTGGAGTGCACAGCCACATTTTCATGGAGAGCATCTCAGAAGTAGTAGCAAAACTATAGGCCATTGCCAAGGTCAACTGCATGGGGATCCACAAGGTGATCCTCCTGACCCCTGGTGGCAACCTGGGGCATCAAGGAACACTCAGTAGGATGGGACTACCTTAGATCCCTGGAGTTGACCCTGGGCATCATCCGCCCTATTCTCACCTGACTGAGCTCCTGTCAATTCCTCTTCTCCACACAGTGTCAAAATCCCACAGGGCCTGCCCCTGGACCCTTCATCTGGATAAGGTACCTGTCTGCTGGGCTCTCTCTGGGTTGGGCAAGAGAGAGGAAATCCCGATACTAATCCAACCTGAAGCTATGAGTCTATGTCCCCAATGAAAGCAACCATTCTACCGAAGGCATGACCCGACTGGTTCTATATAAACTCCAGAAATGGGCCCAGAATAGAACCAGGTGGTCAACATGAGACTGGGGCCCAGACCCATAGGGAGATGACATATCAAGACACCCAGCTCTAACCATTCCTTTGCTGCTCTGCCACTTCACAGTCCCTATACAGAGCTGGACAGGAAGAAAAAGGCCTCTTCACCATGCCACACACAGATACCTGCTTCTAAGGCCTGCTGATTTGGGAGCCAGTTTAAATGTTTTTTCATCCGCAAAGGGCAGAGGGAGAGGCAGATGAGCCAGGCTAGTTGCCTTTTCTACAGCAACAATGCCACCAAGCGGAAGTGCTTTCAACATTGTCTCCATCCCGCTGTGAGTCTGGGGTGCTGAGGGAGTCTGACAGGTAGCTCAGCCACCCAAGCAAGTAGCCCAACAGAGGATGAGAAAACCACGCAGCAACTGACATTAACTAAAGAACCCTGGGCATCCAAGTCTGCTAGGGTAAGGTCTCAGTGGAGCCTCATGCTCGGTGGCTGCCACGTTTGCCATGTTTTGAAACCAGGAAACAAAGTGCAGGGCATCTGGCCTTTTGGTACATGGCAATGAAGAAGTTCCTGATAATTTCTGGGTAAGTGAAGATCAATTAGAATTATACAGCCATTTCAATTCATTTCATGGACTTTACTCCCTCACTCAGAGGGGGAGTCTGCATCTCAGGACGTGTGGTACCTTCCTGTCATTGCATTTTCTGGCCCCTCCCACCCTAGCAGGTATCCTTATATCCTCAGTGACCTATAGTGGGCATGTGTCTCACTGCTTCTGTGTACATGCACAGAATGCACTTGGGCGTTGGAGGGACAGGGTAGGCAGGCTGAAAATATCAGTACTGGGCTGGACACGAAGGAAGTGGCCCGATTCTACCTGTGCCAACTTGAGGTTTTGTATGGCTAGGTCCTCATGGTCTCTACATGGGATTTTGTGATCTAGGACAACATGAAGCTTTCAGAACTTGGCCAACAAAAGTTTGTTCTCACGGCCATACAAGGGGAACAAAAAACAGGCAAAATGGCCAAGTTCCTATCTGGAACTGAGCCAACACAGAAGCTTCTACAACTCCTGCCCAGACACAACTGCCCCCAGGCTCCCGAGCTCTGGATTGCTAGACCACAACCACCAGGTACCCTGCCCGTGTCCAAGGCCTCCACGGCCCACACAATCTGGGGCCAAGCTGGCCCGGACCTCCAAGGACTCTGAGCCCACCCTCACTCTCCTGTCAAGACAGTCCTGCACAGGTGCGCAGCCGCCAAGGCTGGCGGGATCCACAAACCACTTTCTCTTAAAGGCAGTACTGCATGTCAAATGCCACCTGCCTGCCCCCGCGGGTCCTCCCTCCACCTTTCATGCAGCAAAAAATGCCCAGCGCTGTCCAGGCTCTGAAGGGAGCAGGAGGAACTATTGCACAGCCCTGGGTGCAGCACCATCCCCATGCCCACACAGCCTGGCCTCAGCACCCTAGATAGCCACTCAGGCTCCAGAGCCAGGGCTTCATGTCTCAAACAGGCACCCTGGCAGCCTGCCTCATTGCTGCCTATTTCTCAGACACCCATGGCTCAGAGCAACTGTATCCCAAGCTTCCCCCAGGCCTCCAGCAGGCTCTTCTGGCTCCCAGGCCACAGTACTACCCACACCCTGAGTTCCCTGCCAAGCCAGTCGTCCCTAGGACAGCAGATGGGAGGAGCTGGCAGGACTCATAAGCAAGTTCCTCTTTCTGGCACTATTTCACCAGAAGCACCACCCTGCCCTGCCCCTATGTATATGCACTCTGCCTTTAGCATAGGAAAAAATCATTGAATGGTTATACCACGGACAGTGCAGCTTCAGGGGCCCTGGGCCCATGTGGCCCAACTGGCCTCTTTGTTCCTAAGAGAAAGGACAAGCCATGCTTGTCGCTTGACTTGCTGACTGCTGAAACCCAGGGCAACCTGTTGCTTTGTCCTGGCTTTGACTTTGACTCTTGCTGGCAGCACTGCAAGATGAATGCCAACAAGCCTTCCTGGCCCCTCATTTTTCCAAAGATTCTTCTGTCTGAAACATGCAATCTGGTGGCCCAAGTGCTCACATTTGACTGCCCAACTTCAAGGCCTCTCCCCTGTAGAGTGGTGTTAGGCATCCTCCATGATATCTGTAGATGTGCCTATCCAGGTAGACCACCTAAGAATCCATAAGCAGCTGACCATGGCAGAATCCTTAACACATAAGGTGCGGGAGACAGCAGGTGATGCCTTGGATCTGTGCACAGGACCACAGTCACGTTCACCCACGAACCACTTGGGAACGTTCTGATTTGGGCAACCTCCTGGGCTTCTGAAAATGCAGCCTGACCACAGAACATCAGGCAGTCAGACACAAAGGGTGGAGGCACAGGGTCAAAGAGTGAGGAGACCACAAGGTCTCGGCACTGGGTTCCCCTCACAGACCATGCTCTCGGATCAGACAACAGGAATCATCTACTTACACTACTCAGAAGTCAAGATAGGGGCCACAAGCCACCTCAAGCCAGCACCCTTTTCTAGGTCTGTCAAAGCAGAGACTGAGAGGCATGGCGCGATTGAATTTAGCATGATGGAGTGAAAGAGCAGCTTTATACTTCCATCTGGACACCCTCTATACCAGAAATAGTGTGTTCACAGATCTGAAATGGTCTCCTGGAGGGCCTCAGGGCACTGATCTGGCCCCAGGAGTGATGTGATCACAGCAGGCAAAGGCACAAGTAGGCAGGGACCCACACTCACAAAGAGAAAGGCAAAGGCCTGAAAACTCTGCAATTGCCCCGGCTCTCCAACAGACAGTCTTGCCCATGTGGGACCTGCTTCACTTTTCTCTCGGGGCAGATGGCCTCACAGGGAACCTAGCCTAATCCCTTCTCACTTTCTCCTGCACCCTGGCATCTGAACTCCCATTCCACAGACTTGTGCCCATCCCCTTAGTGAACTCACACTGCTGTGATAATCAATCCCCTGTCTCCTTCTTGGACTCCCACCTTGATCGGGAGCCCCTTCTACCAGGTGAACAGCACTGCCCCTTGTCAGGATTCCCACCTACCTCAGCACTGTCTCCTTCCTGAGGGCTGCTGACACCGCAGGACCTCTGCTGCTGTCACGGCATGAAGAGACTCTTCCTGAAAAGCAGGAGAGACAACACTCATCACTCACCCACACCCAGCACCCACAGTACCTGGGACTGGCTGTGCTTCCCTGTCTCTCTGACTGCAATATAACAGCAGATGTTCCTTAAACCATGAGGACCTGGGAAAGGGTGAGCAGTCCTCCCAGCCACCCAAGGGAAGGCCTCACTCTCCACCATCAAGTCTTTGGGTCACTAGGAATTCTGAAGAATGTGCAGCCTGGAACATCAACATACTCAGTTTTGGGAACTGTACGAGGCTAAGTGGGGGCTGGCAAAAGAGGTTTCTCTCTTGTTGAGATTCCCTGTAAAGGCAGAGGACAGGGCCAGTGCTGTGGTGTAGTTGGCTAAGCCTCTGCCTGTGGGCACCAGCATCCCATATGGGCGCTAGTTTGAGTCCCAGCAGCTCCTCTTCTGATCCAGCTCTCTGCTGATGGCCTGGGAAAGCAGTGGAAGATGGCCCAAGTCCTTGGGCCACTGTACACACGTGGGAGACCTGGAAGAAGCTCCTGGCTCGAGCTCCGGCCACTGTGGCCATTTGGGAAATGAACCAGTGGATGGAAGATATTTCTCTTTCTCTCCCTCTGTCTGTAACTCTAGCTTTCAAATAAATAAATATAAGAAAAACCCCCACTAGATCAATATATTAAAAAAAAAAAAGACGACTTCCCCTGCCACATCTTTTCAGTGGAACTCGTGAGTATGCCTCCCCGTGCCATCTGTCCCTGCAGAGTGTCCCTCCTCGTCCGTGTTCTCAGTGAGGCCACAGGAACACGTATCGGAAAAATCACTGCAGTATTCGTGAATGGAACCCCAGACCCCTACTGAGTTAGCAGCTCCTCTGCTTGCACACTGATCTTGGGAAGGCAGGATCTCCACTCCGGCTGCACACAGACCTGTCCCTGTCCTCTATAGGGATAAGAGCAGTCCTGGGAGGATGAGGCCATGTCTCAGTCCCCAGCTGCTTACCTCTGACATAGATTCTAATACAATGTAGCCATAACACACTACCATGGTTCTGTTTGCTTTCTTTAGCACTGTTACTTGAATGATGAAAACCAGGAAAATTACACCTGGTTGTCACTGGATGGAAGGTCCATAGGATGTGCAGAAGGTAGGACAAGATGGGAGATATCAGTGTGTAATGTTAAGAGCTACCATTTTCAAAGGAAGGAATCTCTATGCACTGTACTATCTCCAAGATGGCTACAGGAGAAAGACAAAGGAAAATACACATATGTATATATAACTGTGTACATATACATGTATGAATGAATGAATCAATGAGTCAAAGAATGAGGGGCTGGATAACTAGAGAGCAAAAGCACTTTCATGTACAGATTATTCAAATGGCTGTTGATCCACCTGCCCTCAGGGAGGCCAAGTGCACTGTAAACACCGACTGGGCCCTCGGCCTGACTCATGGATACACTACTGGAGCACTCCATAGGGAGTGACTTTACACCCAAGGAGGTGAGCCAGGGCATCATCCTCCATATGCGCACACCAGACATGGCCCCAGTCCATTCCTGCTGCCCCTACCATCGCCTGTTCCCTCCTAGGATTGCTGCTGTGCTGGTACCCGGGGTGAGATGTGGGCTGGATCATACTCTGCTCTATGAGGACTGAGGAGAGGCAATGGTGCACAACTAAGAGGGGAAATCATGGCCATCTTCCCATCTGCTGGGATGAGCAATGCCTCCACAAAAGCAGCAATGTATCCAGTGGAATCCACCAAGTGTCCACAGTATGCTCAGAACAGTGGGAAGCAGTGAACATGACATTTGCACATGGCATCCTGTGCTCATGTAATGACACATTCACAGGCACATCAATTCCTCTGGATGCTTTCCCAAGAGACCTGTATCTCCCTAGGAGAGCTAGAGAGGAAGGGGCAGCACTTCCCCCATAACCCCAACACAGCAAACCACCCTACTAGGGACTGGTTGGCATTGAGGCCTTCCCTGGCTTCCATCTGCAAAGGGTAGAGGCCAAGGACAACGATGCCAGGGCAGCTGGCAGTTTTGGAAAAATAGTGAAAACAATTAAGTTTTTTCTTCAGGTGTTTAGTCCTATAAAAACCGTCCAATTTGAGGAAGAAACTCCATGGACCTCTGGAAATGGGGAGCCCTTTCCTTGGAACCTTTGCTATTGGGTTCCTGTATTTGGAGGAAACCATTATTTTTTTCAGCCACAAAAGGCGGAGGGAGAACTGGGGAAGACGAGGTGGTTCCATTTCTGGAGCAGCAGCGCCATCCAGCGGAAGCCGTTTCAGAATAGCATCCACTCCATCCATCCCATTCCATGAGGAAGGCTCCAGAAATGAGGAAGACTGGGATCCAGGCTCACACGCAGGCATCACTAGAGTTCCTGGGGAACACGAGAGAGCTGGGCTCCCTCACAAAGGGATCCTGAGAGGCCCTGTCTGCCAGGCTACAGAAGTCATGTGGGACAGTCCTCAGGGGCCGCCATGGTGCACAGCCTGCAGCTGAAGCATCTCAGGGCACTGTGTCTCTGCACAGGAGGGGAGGCAGCACTTCCTGACTCTCCCCACCAGGTCACAGCAGGGAGCCCGAGCAGCTCTGCTCCCCTGCACTGGGTGAGCTTTACTCTCCCTGCCCCCCACACCCTGCAGGTCTCAGGGGCACAGCAGATTCCTGCTCGCTGACGTCACAGCTCCCTCAGCACAGGCGACACCTGACTGGCACTGAGGAGGAGCCCGCACACCTGTCACACTGATGACCGCCGTTCCCGGCTGGCCTGCATCTGTGCTCCTGCGGGGACGGGGTCCTCCTGGGATGGCCGCCATGCTGATCAGGTCACCTGTGAGGGGACAGAGGTAGGAAAATGCTGCAGGCCCTATTGGTGCTCATACAACCCCCATTCCCTCCGCAAGTCCTTGTGTTCCTCCACCAGGCAGTTCCTGGGACAATGGGAGCCTTCCAGACAACTCAGAGTAGAAAGTAGGAACCCTAATTCACTCCTAAGATAAGGGGAGGGAGAAAAATGCCTGCAGCACCCGCTCAGGACAAAATGGCTCAGGCTTCCTAAAGCCCCGCCCAGACATGGCCACCACCAAGCTCCGGAGCTCATCCCTACTAGACCACAGCTGCCAGGAGTCCTAAACTCAGCCCCCTGGTACTGACTCTGTCCGGGACCTCCAGAGTCCACTGGATGCGGAGAACCAAGATGGCCCGGGGCTCCAAGGCCTCTGAGCTCTACAGAGACACAGCCCGGGACCTGCCTGCACCCTAACTTCACAGCAAAGTCAGTCCCGCGCAGGCGCACAGCCAACAACTTAGCAGGATCTGCAAGTGAATTCCTCTTGATGGCAGTATTGCACCACAAATGGCATCTGCCCCGTACCCGAAGGTCCTCCCTCCTCCCTTTGTGCAGGAAAAAAGACCCAGCACTGACCAGTTGTTGCCCAGTGTGGCCTCAATTTAGCAGAATGCCTCCAACTGCTTCTGAGGGGAGCAGGAAAAGCTAGGGCAATGCACTGCCAGGAGGCCCAGGGCAGCCAGATAATCTGAATCAGTCCCTGACAAGTCATATATTCAGGATGTCTCATCCAGACAGACTTAAAGGGTCTGTACCCAGAGGTACTGGGAAGGAAGAGAGGGAAGGGTCACAGCCATCCCAGGACCACAGGCCTCAGTACCTCTCTACACCCATAGGGCTCTCCCCTGCTCTGTGGACAATGAGAGTCCCACACTAAGGCCACTCAGGAGGGGAGATGGGGCCACACCAAACACACTGACTCTCCTTGCACATGACCCAAGGTCAATGCTGGAGAACTCCTTATATTGGCAGAAGGAAACACATATTGGTGCTGACTCAGGAATTAGGAGGAATCTCTATCCACAGTGCATCATTCAGACAAATGACAGGATGGAACAGGAAGGGGGATAAGTATGTATACATAGATTTGATTAAGCTAGGTGTGAGAAGTATCTTCATAGGCCAGTGAGAATGAATGAGTGGAGGAGTAGTTGTTGAATGGGGGCACAGCCACAGTTGCATGTGGAGCTACCTGGGTGCTAAATCCAACTCACGAGTTCTGGACAGGGTCACCTCCATGTTAGAATCTACTCTGCACTCAATGGGAGACACAGGCTGGGACTCTCCATAGGGTGCGATGACCTTGGACCCAGGGTATCAACCTTCCTGTTCTCCCCTCTGATGTAGGCCCTGTCACTTCCTGCTGCCCTCACAATGCCCTGCTTCTTACCTAGGCCAGCTGCTGTTTCTTTGAGCGGGAAGAGATGCCAGTTTGAGAAGTCTGCACTGTCCTCTCTCTGGGATGGGCTGCAAAAGGACAAAAGAGAAGAAATATTGAGAGGACACACCCAGGAATTCATCCTTATGAGGTTAGGAATCAATAGACGCAGGAAAGCAACAACATGGCCGCTGAAAACAACAGAGTACCAGACCTTTATAAATAAGTTCATGTGTAGCTAGACAGGTAGGAGCGGTTAGGGCTTATAATGCAAAAAGTTATGCTATCTGAAGGGACCTGTAGACATCCTTACTCCTTTTGTTGTTTTCTACACAGTAAGATTCCACAAGGGGAGCAAAGAGAGGGGGGAATCAGTTTCCTCAGGGACCCCAAGACAGCTGACACTGTTAGGAAGGCCTCGTGCATTTGGGGCTTTACACTGGTGACTTCATCCACAAAGGGTGGAGGGAGAGGAGGAGGATGGGGCAGGTGGCAATTGTGGAGCAACACTGCCATTAGATGTATGGGGCTGGCGCTGTGGCGTAGCGGGTAAAGCTACCTACCACCTGCAGTGCTGAAATCCCATATGGGCGCCGGTTTTAGTCTTAGCTACACCACTTCTGATCCAGCTCTCTGCTATGGCCTGGGATAGCAGTGGAAGATGGCCCAAGTCCTTGGACCCCTGCCCCCATGTGGGAGACCTGGAAGAAGCTCCTGGCTCCCCACTTCAGATCAGTGCAGCTCTGGCTGTTGTGGTCAATTGGGGAGTGAACAGATGGAAGACCTCTCTCTCTCTCTCTGCCTCTCCTCTCTTTGCACAACTCTTTCAAATAAATAAATAAATCTTAAAAAAAAAAAAAAAAGTGTGCCACCCTTCTTCACTCCTAAGACAAGGGGAGGGAGGAAAATGCCCATAGCTCTTGCTCTTGACAAAATGGCTCAGGCTTCCTAAGCCCCGCCCAGACATGGCCGCCCCTAGGTTCCAGAGCTCTTCTTGGCTAGACTGCCCGTGCCATGAGTCCTGAAGCTTGGCCCCCTGTAATTGCCTGTGTCCAGGGTCTCCAGAGCACACTGGATGCAGGAAACCAAGCGGTCCCAGGCCTCCAAGGGCTCTGAGCCTCAGGACCTGCCTGCACCCTCACTTCCCTGCCACGTCAGTCCCACGCAGGCGCACAGCGAGCAAGCTAGCGGGATCTGCAAATGAATTCCTCTCGGTGGCAGTATTGCACCACAAATGCCATTACCCTGTACTCCCGGGACCTCCCTCCTCCCTTCGTGAAGGAAAAAAACACCCAGCAGTGTCCAGTAGGTGCCCAGCAATGCTGCTATGCAGCAGGGCAGATCCACCTGCCTCAGGGAACAGGAAGAGCTAGGGCAATGCACTGGGTGCTGGACCAATCCGGTGCCCATGAAGCTTGCTCTCAGGCACCAGCGGTGATGGATGCTCCTCAGGGCACCCCCAGTGGGGGTAAGGCATGTGCATCTAGCCAGGCCACCCCAACTGCACCACATATAGCTTCAGCACTCAGGAATCCAGGAAAAGGCCCCAGGGGCTCTGACCCAAGCTCAGCATGTCAGCAGTCAGATTCACATATTGTCACTGAGCCCTGTGAAGCCAGCATGACCCAGAGGTCCTGGGCAGCCAATTAATCTGAATGAGTCACTGACAAGTCATATTCATAGGATGTCTCATCCAGGCAGACTTAAAGGGTCTGTAGCCAGAGGTACTGGGAAAGAAGAGAGGGAAGGGTTGTAGCCATCCCAGGACCACAGGCCTCAGTACCTCTCTGCTCTCACAGGGCTCTCCTCTGGTCTGTAGACAATGAGGGTCCCACACTCAGGACACTCAGGAGGGGTGATGGGGGCCACACCAAATACACCGACTCTCTATGCACCTGACCCAGGGTCACTGCTGGAGAATTCGCAGATTTGGCAAAAGGAAACATATTCCTGCTCACTCATGAATTAGGAGGAATCTCTATCCACAGTGCATCATTCAGACAATTGAGGGGATGCAACAGGAAGGGGAATAAGTATGCATACACAGACCTGATTCAGGTGGGTGTGAGAAGTATCTTTACAGGCAAGTGAGAATGAATGAGTGGAGGAGTGGTTGTTGAATGGGGGCACAGGCACAGTTGCACGTGGAGCTACCTGGATGGTATAGCAAGCCCACGGGTCCTGACAGGGGCACCTTCCTGTTAGAATCCATTCTGCACTCCTCCATACCATGCAGACACAACTTGGTCCTAGTTCTTACAGGGGCAAAACAACCATGGGTCAACGTCCCATAATCCATGTGGAAAGGTACCAGCCTGCCAAACCTGTCCTTGGCCCTGCCTGGACCCTGTATTGCTTCCATTCCCACACATGGCCAGGTTGCTATTAGAGGAATACCAATTTGAGGACTGATAAACAAGACTGTGGAGATGGAACAAATGCATGAAAACACCAAAAAGCCTTCTCCAGTACCACACACGCATTTTATTACTCCTTTGCCATATTCTATTAAACCAAAAACCAACATGTGCCCACTTAGATGTAATCTGAAACCTGGTGCCCCAGCTCTCACAATTGGCTCTCCATGCTGAAAGGCCTCTCCATGTAGGGAGGTCCTAGTCCCAAGGCCTACAATCCAAAGAAATTATCTCCATGAAGCCATCTTAAGAATGTACACTTGCAAACACAGCTGATATCATTACCACTGGACAAGGAAGAGAGCACAGGAAATAGCACAATTCGCAGCACAGGTGGGCCCAGACCACCTACCTCCCCTCTGGGAACTCTAACCTGGGCATTCTCCTAGTTGCTGGGAGGTCAGCCTGAATACCAGGTCTCCAATGGTCAGACACAAAGATGGCAAGTGCAGTACCACCACCTCAAAGACACTGGGAGAGAGGGAAGATTAAGGTTCCTGGATCCTAAGACAGCAGGACCTGAGCACCTGGCTCCTTTCCAGGGCTGCTTCCTGCTCTTCAGATAAAAAGGATCCCATAGATCACGTATTCAGGAGATGACCCAGGTGCTACAACCAAGACACACACCTACCCTCCTGGTAGCTGACTCAGGTCCCCAGTTGTTGTCCATAACCTATCAGTGAGCTGACAGGGAAAATACATAGACATGATATCCAGGATGGAATCTATCTCCAATGAAGAAAAATCAAAGAAAATCAAAGAAAATCAAAGGAGTAGGGCAAAGCAAACAGATCAATTCGAAGAGAGTACTAAGTAAGTATGCTAGAACGTGCGACTGTGTGCCTGCTTAAATGAATGCATGAACATCCGAGTGAGTAAAAGCTTATGTGGGGGCTGAGTGGAGACAACAACCAGATGGCACACCCAGCCTCCTGGAAGGAGCTGCAGAAACACTGCCCCAGTTCAAGGTCAGCTGTGGGCTGAGCCAGGGCTCCTCCACCTGACCCACGGGTGACGACCTGGGGAACTCGGGGTGAGGCAACTACCTCAGATCCCTGGAGGGACCCAAGGCAAGACCTGGACTGAGCATAGGGAGGAATTGTTATCAGTGCCTGGCATCCCGAAAATGTCTTACACCCTCTAGGGCTGGTCCCAAGTCCTTAACAATTTCTAAGACTCTGGCTAGAGAAATTGCCTCTGGGTTTCTGAGGGCTGGGTACACGAGTATAGAAGAGAGAAACGATGCAAAAATAAGAAAGTTGGGAAGTTCTTGTCTCAGACGACTGGACAAAACGCAGGATGCGACTGAAGAAGACAAAATACACTGAGGCGGGTTTAATTACCAAATTTTGCACAGAAAAGTGGGGGAGTAGCTACTATAAGCAAAACAAATATATGAAGGATATATCTACAGATACACGGATTCAGTTTATGTCCCCCCACTGATATTTACCTGCTCAAGAGAGAGCATCCATTAAAGGACAGCATTGCCCAGCTACCCTCCACACTGGAAACCTATATTCTTGGGTTCCTGTATGTGGAGGACACCATTTTTTTCAGCCTCAAAAGGCGGAGGGAGAGAAGGGGAAGCCGGGATGGTGCAATTTCTGGAGCAGCAGCGCCATCCAGCGGAAGCTGTTTCAGAATAGTGTCTACTCCATCCATCCCACTCCATGAGGAAGGCTCCAAAAATGAGAAAGAGTAGAATCTGGGCTAACACGGAGGCATCATCAAAGTTCCTGTGGAAAGTGAGAGAGCTGGGCTCTCCCACCCAGGGATCCTGAGAGGCCCGGACTGCAAGGCTGCAGAGGTCCTGGGGGCCGGTGCTCAGGGGCCGCCATGGTGCACAGCCTACAGCTGAAGCATCTCAGGGCACTGTGTCTCTGCACAGGAGGGGAGGCAGCACTTCCTGACTCTCCCCACCAGGGCACAGCAGGGAGCCTGAGCAGCTCTGCTCCCCTGCACTGGGTGAGCTTTACTCTCCCTGCCCCCCACACCCTGCAGGTCTCAGGGGCACAGCAGATTCCTGCTCGCTGACGTCACAGCTCCCTCAGCACAGGCAACACCTGTCTGGCACTGAGGAGGAGCCCGCACACCTGTCACACTGATGAGCGCCGTTCCCAGCTGGCCTGCATCTGTGCTCCTGCGGGGACGGGGTCCTCCTGGGATGGCCGCCATGCTGATCAGGTCACCTGTGAGGGGACAGAGGTAGGAAAATGCTCCAGTCCCTACTGGGGCTCATGTAACCCCCTTTACTCAACAAGCCCTTGTGTTCCTCCACCAGGCAGTTCCTGGGCCACTGGGAGTCTCCCAGACAATTCAGAATACAAAGTGTGCCACCCTACTTCACGCCTAAGACAAGAGGAGGGACCAAAATGCCCACAGCTCCTGCTCTGACAAAATGGCTGAGGCTTCCACAAGCTCTGCCCCGACATGGCTGCCACCAGGCTGCGGACTCTTCCAGGCTAGGACACAGAGGCTACAAGTCCCAGAGCTTAGCCCCTGCCAATATCTGTGTCCAGAGCCTCCAGGGTCCATTCATTGCAGGAAACCGAGCTGCCGCGAGGCTCCATGGGCTTTGAGCCCCCTCGCGGAAATGTCCTCAGCACCCGCCTGCACCCTCACGTCCCTGGGAAGCCAGTTCTGCGCAGGCGCACAGCCGCAAACCTAGCGGGATCCGCAAATGAATTCCTCTTGATGGCAGTATTGTACCACAAATGCCATCTGCCCTGTACCCGCAGGTCCTACCTCCTCCCTTCGTGAACGAAAAAAACGGCACAGTCCAGTGGGTGCCCAGCAAGGCTGCAATCCACATGGGCTACTCTGCCTGGGTCTGAGGGGAGCACCAGGAGCTAAGGCAATGCACTGGGTGCTGTCAAATCCTGTGGCTCCCAAAAAACCTAGCTTCCTACCTAGGCCTGTTCCTATGTCCTTGAGCAGGATGAGACGCTGGTTTGGGAAGTCTGCTGTCATCTCTCTGGATGGCAGCATACGGCCTAAAGAGAGGAAATCCTGAGAGAAGATCCTTGAACTCATCCTTCATCAAGTTCGGACTCAAGAGCCCCAGGAAAGCAACAACTCTGCCTCTGCAAACTACATCTTACCAGAACTTTATAGGTAGGGAGTGATTAACTTGACTTGTGTGAAGAGACTTGTAGACATATTTCTTCCTTTTGTGGTATTATACACATTAAAATTCCCCAAGGGGAGCAGAGAGGGGAAATCATTCCGCAGGACCCAAATAGAGCTAACACTGTTGGGAGGCCAAGGGCTTTGGGAGCTTTACTCATGGAATCCGCAAGCTGGGGAGCGCTTCCTTAGACCCTGACATCATTGTGATCTCACCATGGCCTGGTAGCTGCCCCACAATATGTACCTTGGGATAGGCAAACAAGGCCATCCTGATGGCAGCCATGTATGACAAATGCCAACCTGACTTGTCCAGCGCCCCACAGGCCATATCCTCTTCCTCTGCCATTTTCTACTAAAGCGAGATGATCTATGTCTGTGCATGGTGCAATGTGACATTTGCTGCAGCCAGCACTGACATGGGACCCTCTGTCATGTGGGGCCTCCTCCAGGTAGGCAGGTCACAGGCTTCTGTCAGAAGATCAAATGACTCCTCTCTCAAATCACCCTAAGAATGTATCGCAACACCTGCAAACACGGCTGTTCACCGATGGACACGGATGAGACCACAGAGATCTCATGCACAGAGATGTACATGAGACCACCTCAGTCTATGTTATTCTCACCAGGATACAAGAATCATAGTGAGGATGACAGGGTGCTGAGAGCGCTGTACAAGGTCCACAACTTTGCAGAGAAAACAAGGGAGTCTTCAGAAGACAGCATTTGGCACAGCAGACTGAGCCGCCACTTACAACACAGGTGTCCTATATGGAACCTGGACAGAGTCCCAGCTGCTCTACTTGTGATCCAGTTCCCTAAGAATGTGCCTAAGAAAGCAGAAATAGATGGTTCAAGTCTCTGGCCCACTTCAGCCATGAGGAAGACCCAAGTGGAGTTCCAGGCAACTGGCTTCTATCTGGAAACCTGGCCATTTGGAGAGTGAACCAACAGGGGGAAGATCTCTCTTTTGTTCATTCTCTCTGGTAACTCTGCCTTTCAAATAAAGTGATTAGGATGATATTCCAATGAAAATAAGTACTGAGGTGATAGATCCACAGATGCATGTATTTTGTTCCAGTGCTTCTCAGGAAAATTTCTATGCTCCAGTGATAGATGTCAAATAAAGGCCACCATGTACTGAGGGACCTCCACACAGTAAACCTTAGTTCTTGGGGTTCTATGTTTGGAGCATGCAAAGAATTTTTTCAGCTACAAAGAGCAGATGTAGAGGAGGGAAAAAAGGGGGGGTTACAATCCTGGAGCAACAGTATCACCCAGCGGAAGAAGTTCCAGAATGCCCCGCAGTCCACCCACATCACAAGCGCAAAGCTTCGGAAATGAGGAAGAGTACGTTCCGTCCCTGGTTGGAGAGCAGGTACACCAACAGATGTTGAGAAGAGAGTGAGCTGGGCTCCTCCACCAAGGAATCAGAAGAGGCCAGGCTGCAAGGCTGCTGTGGTGCTGGGGGCCAGTGCTCAGGGGCCGCCATGGTGCACAGCCTGCAGCTGAAGCATCTCAGGGCACTGTGTCTCTGCACAGGAGGGGAGGCAGCACTTCCTGACTCTCCCCACCAGGGCACAGCAGGGAGCCTGAGCAGCTCTGCTCCCCTGCACTGGGTGAGCTTTACTCTCCCTGCCCCCCACACCCTGCAGGTCTCAGGGCACAGCAGATTCCTGCTCGCTGAGGTCACAGCTCCCTCAGCACAGGCAACACCTGACTGGCACTGAGGAGGAGCCCGCACACCTGTCACACTGATGAGCGCCGTTCCCCGCTGGCCTGCATCTGTGCTCCTGCGGGGGCTGGGTCCTCCCGGGATGGCCGCCATGCTGATCAGGTCACCTGTGAGGGGACAGAGGTAGGAAAATGCTCCAGTCCCTACTGGGGCTCATGTAACCCCCTTTACTCAACAAGCCCCTGTGTTCCTCCATCAGGCAGTTCCAGGGCAACTTGGAGTCTCCCAGACAATTCAGAATACAAAGTGTGCCACCAACTTCACTCCTAAGACAAGGGGAGGGACGAAAATGCCCTCATATCCTGCTCTGACAAAATGGCTGAGGCTTCTACAAGCCCCGCCCAGACATGGCGGCCACCAGGCTCCAGACTCTTCCAGGCTAGGACACGGGCCACAAGTCCCGGAGCTCAGCCCCTGCTACTGCCTGGGTCCAGAGCCTCCAGAGCCCACTCCTCTCAGGAAACCGAGCTGCCCTGGGACTCCAAGGGCTTTGAGTACCCCCGCGGAAATGGCCTCAGCACCCGCCTGCACCCTCATGTCCCTGGGAAGCCAGTTCTGCGCAGGCGCTCAGCCGCCAGCCTGGCAGTTTCCGCAACTGAATTCCTCTTGATGGCAGTATTGCACCACAAATGCCATCTGCCCTGTACCCGCGGGTCCTCCCTCCTCCCTTCGTGAGGGAAAAAATGGCGCTGTCCAGTGGGTGCCCAGCATGGCTGCAATCCACATGGGCTACTCTGCCTGGGTCTGAGGGGAGCACCAGGAGCTAAGGGCAATGCACTGGGGCTGAACCCATCCGGTGCCCTGGCAGCCTGGCCTCATCAAGAAATTCCTGGGCTGCCCTGGAGACCAACAGTCAATGGGCACTCCTTAGGGCAACACCAGTGGGGATAGGCACAACGCCTAGCCAGGCTACACTGTCAGCACCACAAATGGCTTCAGCCCTCTGGAATGAAGGCATAGGACCAGGGGCTCTGACCCAATTCTATCCAACAACAGTGGGACTCAGACACTGTCACACAGCCCTGCCACGTCTGCTTGCCCAGGAGGTCCAGGACAGGCAGATACACTGACCCAGTCACTGATGAGTCATTTTGACATGAAGTCTCCTCCAGGCAGACCTAAAGCGTCTATACCCAGAGGTACTGGGAAGGAAGAGAGGGAAGGGTTACAGCCACTTGTGGACCACTGGCCTTAGTACTCTCTATTCTTTTTTTTTTTTTTTTTTTTTTGACAGGCAGAGTGGACAGTGAGAGAGAGACAGAGAGAAAGGTCTTCCTTTTGCCGTTGGTTCACCCTCCAATGGCCGCTGCGGCCGGCGCACCGCGCTGATCCGATGGCAGGAGCCAGGAGCCAGGTGCTTTTCCTGGTCTCCCATGGGGTGCAGGGCCCAAGCACCTGGGCCATCCTCCACTGCACTCCCGGGCCACAGCAGAGAGCTGGCCTGGAAGAGGGGCAACCGGGACAGAATCCGGCGACCCAACCGGGACTAGAACCCGGTGTGCCGGCGCCGCTAGGTGGAGGATTAGCCTAGTGAGCCGCGGCGCCAGCCACAGTACTCTCTATTCTTATAGGGCTCTCCCTGCCCCTGTGGGCAATGAGGATCCCACAGTAATGCCACTCAGGAGGGCAGACAGGGGCCACAGCAAACACAGCAGCTCTCCGTGCTCCTGACCCAGGGTCACTGCCTGAGAACTCCCTATATTGGCAGAAGGAAACACATACTGGTGCTGACTCAGGAATTAGGAGGAATCTCTATCCACAGTGCATCAATCAGACAATTCAGGGAACGGAAGACAAAAGGGAGTAAGTAAGCATGTATAGACAGGTTCAGGTGGGTGTGAGGAGTGTGTTTAAAGGCAAGTGAGAATGAAATGAGTGAAGCTTGGTTGTTTAATGAGGGCACAGCTGCACTGCCACATGAAGCTACCTGGAACAAAAGACCCCCCTCTATCAAATTATCCTCAGAATGTACTTGAAGGCATGCAAACACAGCTGTTCACCACTGGACTTAGATGAGACCATGGGAAATGTCCAAGTGGGCGCACACACGAACCTAGACCACGTTCCTCCAACTGTGGGACCCTCTTGCAAGGGCATTCTCACAAGCTGCTGAATGCTAGCCACCAGGCCTAAACCAGTCCGACACACAGAGGGAAGACGCAGAGGCAGCAGCTCAGGTCACAGAGGGAGCCTGAGCAGCTTTGCTCCCCTGCACTGGGTGAGCTTTACTCTCCCTGCCCTCCACACCCTGCAGGTCTCAGGGGCACAGCAGATTCCTGCTCGCTGACGTCACAGCTCCCTCAGCACAGGCAACACCTGACTGGCACTGAGGAGGAGCCCGCACACCTGTCACACTGATGACTGCCGTTCCCCGCTGGACTGCATCTCTGCTCCTGCGGGGACTGGGTCCTCCTGGCAGGCAGGCACACTGAACAGTTCACCTCTTGAGGGCACAGAAGAAGGAAAATGGTCCGTTCCCTACTGGTGCTCATGTAACCCCCTTTCCCTCACAAGCCCCTGATTTCCTCCATCAGGCAGTTCCTGGACCACTGGGAGTCTCCCAGACAATTCACTGTCAAATGTCTGCCACCCTACTTGACTCCTGAGACAACGGGAGGGAGGAAAATGCCCACAGCACCGGCTCAGCAGAAAAATGACGGAGGCTCCCACAAGTCCCGCCCAGAGGTGGCCACCACTAGGCTCCAGAGCTCTTCCCACCAGGTCACAGCTGCCATGAATCCCAGAGCTCAGACCCCTGAAACTGCCTGTGTCCGGGCCTTCAGAGCCCACTCGATGTGGAGACCTGAGCTGGCTGGGGCCCCTACTGATTTGAGCCCTACAGGGAACATCGTCTTGGCACCAACCTATACCCTCACTTCCCTGCCAAGCCAGTCCCGCCCAGGCGCATAGCCACCACCTGAGGAGATCCGCAAATGAATTCCTCTTGATGGCAGTATTGCACCACAAATGCCATTCTCCTGTTCCCTCCAGTCCTCCCTCCTCCCTGCGTGGAGGAAAAAACAACCAGTCCTGTCCCAACAGATACCTAGCATGGCTGCCTGGTTCCTAGGGACCAGGAGGAGCTAGGGCAATGTACTGGGTGTTAGACATACCCGGAGCCCATGCAGTCTGGCCTCAGCACGCAGTCCTGGGCTGCCCTTGGGAACTTGCTCATCGGACGCCCCTTAGGGCACCCCGCGTGGGGGCAGGGCACCTGCACCTAGCCAGGCCCCACTGTCTGCACCACAAGCTGCTTAGGCTCTCCAGGATACAAGCAAAGATCCCACTAGCTCTCACCCAATCCCATTCTGAAAAGCGGGGGACTTTACACTGTCACTGAACCCTGCCATGCCAGCCTGCCCCGGAGGTACAGGGCAGCCAGAGAATCTGAATCAGTCATTGACAAGTCATTCCCACATGACAGCTCATCCAGGCAGACTGAAAGGGTATGTAGTCAGAGGTACCGGGAAGGAAGAGAGGGATGAGTTACAGCCATCCCAGGACCACAGGCCTCATGAAACCTGTACTCTCACAGGGCTCCTCCCTGGTCTGTAGATCTAGAGGTCCCACACTCAGGACAGGAGACAAGGGCCACAGCAAACACACTAACTCTCCATGCGCCTGACCCAGGGTCACTGCCTGAAAACTCCTTATATTGCCAGAAGGACAAACATATTGGTGGTAACCCATGAATTAGGAGGAATCTATCCACACTACATCATACAGACAATTGAACGGAATGGAACAAGAAGGGGTATACATATGCATATATAGACCTGACAACGTATAACTGACATAGTATCTTTACAGGCAAGTGGGAGCACAGAGGGAGACATCGTTTCCCCCAGGAGCCCAGTACAGCACACACTGCTGAAAGGCCTCATGCATTAGGTTCCTTTCTTAACTGGGTTCATCCACAAACGGTAGGAGGGGAGAAGATGGGGGCAGGTGGCAATAGTGGAGCAACACAGCCATGAAATATAAGTGGTCTGTGCCTTCCCCTCTCTCTGTGTAGACCCTAGTAGAATGTTTGTGATTAGGGAACAGTGGGGTGGCAGCAATCATGGTTCTTGTTGCTGGCCAGGGGCCACCAGCAGGTGCCTCCTAATGGGTCTGGATCGGGTCACCCAGGGGTGGAACCTGGGGGACAGGCAGACATGGACAGGAGGCAGAGGAGGGCAGGCCTCACTGGCCGCCATATTTGAGACAAGCAGCTGAGTTTCTGTGGACACTGGCCCTGCTGAAAACCAGGTGAGAACTCCTGATAGTCTGGCACTAGACCTAAAGCAGTTCAGGGTTTCAAGTCCGTTCCTGTCCCAGTTGTGTGTTACTTTCTGCACACCCTCAAAGAAAGTCTGCTCTTCATAGGCTACATCCACCCTGGTCACTGCCTCTGCTGGCTCCTCCCACACTGCCATGGAGCCCCACCCCTAGGGGGCCCCTGTCATCCAGGCTCCTTCTACTAAGGACAACTGCAGTCAGGATCTGCTCTATGCTACTGCTGGGACCAGGAGCTCTGGGGAGCTCACAGGGAGGCTGAATGTAAGGACTCGCAGCCAGATACCATGCAATGGAAATGGATCAGTTCTAACTGCCATAAGCAGATTCTGAAACTGGCAAACTTCTGTGTTCTTGTAGGAGGAGGCAGGTTCAAGGTTGAAGGTACCTTCTTGAGCCCCAGAGGTCATCTAAAACAGTGACCCCCATGCACCAAGGCACCGGGGCAGAATCCTGATCAGGACCAAGCCTAGGTCTTTGCAGAGACTTCTGCAAGCCCCACCCAGACATGGCCACTAATTGGATCCCGAGTTCCGCTATCTCCTCCAAGCTGCACACACACACCGGAACTCGGTCCCCTGGCCTTGCCTATGTTCTGGGCCACCATAACCCACTGCACACGGTAGCCAAGCTGGACCCAGATCCAAGGGCTCTGAGCCCTCACAGGGGGAAGCCTTGGGACCCACCTGCACCTTCCCTTTTCTGCCAAGCCAGTCCCACACAGGCACACAGCTGCAAGTGCTGTCGGGTTGCATAAACTGCTTCCTCTCCATGGCAGTATTATAGCACAAGTGCCACCTGCCCTACCCCAAAACGTGTCTATCCTCCGCCCTTCAAACAGCTACAAAATGCCCAGAGCTGTTCAGCAGGAATCCAAAATGGCTGCTGCCCAGCATGACCACTCTTCCTGGCTGAGGGGAGCAGGAGGAGCCAACACACAGCACTGGGTACTGCACTGACCCTGGTGGCTGTACACTGCTGGGGGCTGCACATGTGACCAGCGCACAAGGGATGTCTACATGGACACCCCAGCTATAGTGGGGACCTGCACCTAGTCAGGCCACAACACCTGCACTGCACTTGGCTTCAGCCCTCGGGGATCCATGCAAAGGCCCCACAGGCTAGGACACCTGATCACCCAGCCTAGGCCTCTGCTCCCCTACTGGTGGGACAGACGGCTCTGAGAGGCCTCTACCAGAGTCCCTACCCCTGAGCCAGTGCTACTGTCCAGAAAGGGGCTCGAGGAAATCGTCACACTCATCCAGGTAAGCACACCTTGACAGAGGGTTCTGCTGGTCCCTAAACGCATGATTGTCACCGAGATGCAAATTTTGATACTTTATCCTAACGCAGAGGCAGCCTAGCTCTCTGCAGGGCCCTAGTGCTGGCTGAACCTATGCAGACTTGGGTCAACTTTCCTCAAGCCTGCTGGACATGTGGAAGCTGGGCAAACCTGACCGTGGCCCTCCCTGGGACCCTGACTTGATTTCATTCCCTCTCACTCCCACTATGGCTAGGTAGCTGTCTCAGGAGTACGTATCTCAGGACTGGCAAACAAGATTGTCGTGATGGAAGAAATGCAAGAGAAAATCCAGAAAGCCTTCTCCAGTACTCACACACCCTTTCATTCCTCTGCTGTTTTCCATAAAACCAAGACTCCACATGTGTCCATTTAGATACTACCTGAAGACTCATGACCCCAGATCTCCCAATTGACCCTCCATCCTGAGAGAACTCGCGTGAAGTGAGGTCCTAGGATTAAATCAAGGAGCCCAGGAAATTCTCCCCATGAAGCTATCCTAAGAATGTACACATATAGGCCGGCGCCCTGACTCACTTGGCTAATCCACCGCCTGTGGCGCCAGCACCCCAGGTTCTAGTCCAGGTTGCTCCTCTTCCAGTCCAGCTCTCTACTGTGTCGGGAGTGCAGTGCAGGATGGCCCAAGTGCTTGGACCCTGTACCCGCATGGGAGACCAGGAAAGGCACCTGGCTCCTGGCTTCGGATCGGTGTAGCGCCGGCCGTAGCGGCCATTTGGGCGGTGAACCAACGGAAAAAGGAAGACCTTTCTCTCTGTGTCTCTCTCTCTCTAACTCTGCTTGTCAAAAAAACGAAGGAGCCTCTGGGCTCTTCCTGGGTTGGGGGTCATGAAGAGAGAGTGAGGAGCTGAGGGAATAGTAGTCAGAAAGTGGAGAGGTCATTCTATCAGATTCACCTTCCCCAGACACACAGGATGCAAGGGAAGAGGACTGCACCCAGGCAGGTGTGGCTGCTTCCACAATGGTGCAGAGGACTGCGGAGTGCTCATGCTGATAATTTGGATCAAAACACATACAAAGATCTATAGAAACACAGATTCTGCTTCTTGTCTTTCCACTGACAATTATAATCCCAGAGAGAGCATTCATCAAGGGACAGCAACCACCCTGGTACTCATCACTGGACACCTTCCTTCTTGGGTTCCTGTGTGTGGAGGACTCCATTATTTTTTTCAGCCACAAAAGGCGGAGGGAGAGAAGGGGAAGTCGGGACAGGCCCATGTCTGGAGCAGTAGCGCCATCCAGCGGAAGCTGTTTCAGAATGGCATACAGTCCATTCAGCACATCCACGTGGAAGGCCCAGAACTCAGGGAGAGTGAGTTCAGTGCCCAGAGCAGGCACAAGCAAGCTTGTTGTGGAAAGTGCCGGACTACCCACCCAGGAATCCTGCATGGCCCAGACTGCAAGGCTGATGTGGTGGTGGGAGCCGGTGCTCAGGGGCGGCCATGGTGCACAGCCTGCAGCTGAAGCATCTCAGGGCACTGTGTCTCTGCACAGGAGGGGAGGCAGCACTTCCTGACTCTCCCCACCAGGGCACAGCAGGGAGCCTGAGCAGCTCTGCTCCCCTGCACTGGGTGAGCTTTACTCTCCCTGCCCCCCACACCCTGCAGGTCTCAGGGCACAGCAGATTCCTGCTCGCTGAGGTCACAGCTCCCTCAGCACAGGCGACACCTGACTGGCACTGAGGAGGAGCCGCACACCTGTCACACTGATGACCGCCGTTCCCCGCTGGCCTGCATCTGTGTTCCTGCGGGGGCTGGGTCCTCCTGGGATGGCCGACATGCTGATCAGGTCACCTATGAGGGGACAGAGGTAGGAAAATGCTCCAGTCCCTTTGGTACTCATGTAACCCCCTAAACCCTCAACAAGCCCCGGCGTTCTTGCCCAGGCAGTTCCTGGACCACTGTAAGTTTTCAGACAATTCAGAACAGAAAGTGTTGCACCCACTTCACACATAAGAAAACAGGGACCAAATGCCCAAAGGTCCTGCTCAGGACAAAATGGCTGACGCTTCCACAAGCCCCGCCCAGACATGGCGGCCACAGGGTTCCTGGCTATGTCAGGCTAGGACACAGCGTCCGCAGGGTCCTGAGATCAACCCATTGCCACTCCCTGTGTTCGGAAACTCCAGATTGCTCTCACTGCAAGGAACCAAACTGTCCCAGGACTCCAAGTGCTCGGCACCCGCCTCCACCCTCACGTCCCTGGGAGCCAGTTCTGCGCAGGCGCTCAGCCGCCAGCCTAGAAGTATCCGCAACTGAATTCCTCTTGATGGCAGTATTGCACCACAAATGCCATCTGCCCTGTATCCGCAGGTCCTCCCTCCTCCCTTCGTGCAGGAAAAAAACGGCGCTATCCAGTGGGTGCCCAGCATGGCTGCAATCCACATGGGCTACTCTACCTGGGTCTGAGGGGAGTAGGGGCAGCTAAGGCAATGCACTGGGGGCTGAACCCATCTGGTAGCCAGGCAGCCTGGCCTCAACAAGAAACTCCTGGGCTGCCCTTGGGAACAACACTCAGTGGAAGCTCATGAGGGCAACACCAGTGGTGGTAGGCACCACACCTAGCCATGGCGCACAGTCTGCACTACAAAAGGTTTCAGTCCTCAGGGATCAAGGCATTAGTCAGAGGTTCTGACCCAATCCTATCCTGACAACAGTGAGACTCAGACATTTCCTGAACCAAGCTACAACAGATAAACCAGGAAGCCCAGGGCAACCAAATAATCTAAATCAGTCCCTGACAAGTCATATACTCAGGAAGTCTCATCCAGACAGACTTAAAAGGTCTGCAGCCAGAGGTACTGGGAAGGAAGACAGGGAAGAGTTACAGCCATCCCAGGACCACAGGCCTCAGTACCTCTCTACACCCATAGGGCTCTCCCCTGCTCTGTGGACAATGAGAGTCCCACACTAAGGCCACTCAGGAGGAGAGACGGGGCCACACCAAACACACTGACTCTCCTTGCACGTGACCCAAGGTCAGTGCTGGAGAACTCCTTATATTGGCAGAAGGAAACACATATTGGTGCTGACTCAGGACTTAGGAGCAATCTCTATGCACAGTGCATCATTCAGACAAATGACAGGATGGAACAGGAAGGGGAATAAGTATGCGTGTATAGACCTGATAAAGGGGGCGTGAGAAGTATCTTTACAGGCTAGTAAGAATGAATGAGAGAAGGGGTGGTTGTTTAATTGGGGTAAAGTCAGAGCTGCACGTGGAGTTACCTGGATGGTATAGCAAACCCATGGGTCCTGCCAGGGGCACCTCCATGTGCAAATGCACTCTGGACTCTTACACGTCATGGAGACACAACGTGGGACATTCCATAGGGAGTGCGAGCCAGGGCTTTGTCTCCCATCTTCCATTCTGACGTGGGCCCTGTCACGTCCTGCTGTCCCCACAATGCCCTGCTTCCTACCAGGCCAGCTCCTGTGTCTCTGAGCGGGATGGGATACCTACTTGGGAAGTCTCCACTGTCCTCTCTCTGGAATGGGCTGCAAAAACACAAAAGAAAGGAAATAAGGAGAGGGCATCCAGGAATTCATCCTTTGAGGTTAGAAATCCATACACCCATGAAAGCAACAACTGTGCCTCTGAAAACAACCTTGTACCAGACCTTTATAAATAAATTCACATGAACCTAGAAAGGTGGCAGTTATTAGGGCTTATAATGTGAAATGTTATGGTATGTCAAGGGACCTGTAGACATCCTTATTCATACTCTTATTTTCTGCACAGTAACATTCCACAAGGGGAGCAGACAGAGGGAGAAGTCAATTTCCTCAGGACCCCAAGACAGCTGACACTGCTTAAAGGCGGTGTGCACTTGGGGCCTTACCCTGGGGGTTCATCCACAAAGGGTAGGAGAGGAGGAGATGGGGGTAGGTAGCAATAGTGGGGCAACACAGCCATGAAATATAAGTGGTCTGACTGTGCCTTCCCCTCTCTGTGCAGACCCTAGTAGAATGTTTGTGATTAGGGAACTGTGGGGTGGAAGCAATCATGGTTCTTGTTGCTGGCCAGGGCCCTCCAGCAGGTGCCTCCTAATGGGTCTGGATCGGGTCATCCAGGGGTGGAACCTGGGGGACAGGCAGACATGGACAGGAGGCAGAGCAGGGCAGGCCTCAATGGCCACCATATTTGGGACAAGGAGCTGAGTTTCTGTGGACACTGGCCCTGCCGAAAAACCAGGTGAGAACTCCTGATTGTCTGGAGCTAGACCTAAAGCAGTTCAGGGTTTCAAGTCCGTTCCTGTCCCAGTTGTGTGTTACTTTCTGCACACCCTCAAAGAAAGTCTGCTCTTCATAGGCAACTGGTCACTGCCTCTGCTGGCCCTTCCACACTGCTAGGACCCCACCCCTAGGGGGCCCCTGTCATCCAGGCTCCTTCTGCTAAGGACAACTGCAGTCAGGAGTGGCTCTATGCTCCTGCCAGGACCAGGAGCTCTGGGGAGCTCACAGGGAGGCTGAATGTAAGGACTCGCAGCCAGATACCATGCAATGGAAATGGATCAGTTCTAACTGCCATAAGCAGATCCCGAACCTGGAAGACTCCTGTGTTCTTGTAGGAGGAGGCAGGTTCAAATTGAAAGAGTCCTCTTGGGCCCAAAGGTCATCTAAAACAGTGACCCCAATGCTTCAGGGCATGAGGGGATTAGGAAAATGAGATAGAATCCTGATCAGAACCAACCTTAGGTCTTTGCAGAGACTTCTGCAAACCCCGCCCAGACAAGGCTGCCACTAGGATCCCAATTCTGCATGCTGGGACAAGCCATCACACCACCTGGAGCTCAGTACGGGGCTCACCTGTGTTCAGGGCTTCCACAACCCACAGGCTGCAGTGGCCAAGCTGGCTCTGGACCCAAGGGTTCTGAACTCTCACAGGGTGCAGCCTTGGGACCCATCTGCATCTTCCCTTTACTGCCAAGCCAGTCCACACATGCACATACTGGAAGGGTTGGTGAGATGCACCAACCACTTCCTCCTGATGGCCGAATTGCACCACAAATGCCACCTGACCTGAACTCCAACATTTCCTCCCTCTGCCTTGATACAGCTTGGAGGCTGCACATGGGACCAGTGCACAAGGGATGTCTGTAAGGACCCTGAGCCACAGTAGGGACCTCGCCTAAGACAGCCCCACCGTCTGCACCACCCTTGGCTTCAGCCCTGGAAAATCCTTGCAAAGGCCCCACAGGCTGGGACACCTCCTCATCCAGGCACAGGCTGACTCGGACACTGTCACTGGAATGTTCCAGGTGCCTTCTAATACGAGGAAGAGTGGCTGTGGGGCTCTCAGGAAACGCTGGCGCTGTCCTAGGCCATGTCACCCAGCACCTCCAGAACTGGTGTGAAAACATGGGAGTGTGGATCTCCCAGGGAGACCTGGGAGTCTACTAGGAAGGTAGTGGAGGCAGGCCACCGTGCCTGTCATAATTAGCAGCTTGGAGCCAGAAGCAATGCACAGCACTTTTCCTGCCACTCAAGCCTTGAAGGAAAACCAATGTCAGGCAGCTTGCACAGCTTAGAGTTGTTGAGAGGTCTGCATTAACACGGTTGCTCTTACTAGAGAACAGGGGGATTCCATATGACAGGGAAGCTGACTGTACTCTCTGACTCAGGACTTGTGGCACCACAGACCCAGCTCTGAGGAGCAGAGGGAACCAGCACTGTCACAGTCACAACCTGGTACTGGGGACCAGCCCCCAAGACTTTCAAATCATCCATCCCTGACCCAGGGTTTGGGAAACAGGGCCTGAAAACCTGAGGTCTTAATGCACAATAATCCACATGGCCAAACGATGAACCTCAACAGTGAGAAATCCATGGGGACAGATAGGTTTTCAGCACTGTATCGAGACTGTGACAGAGGAATTGGTGGATGGGTCTGGAGACATCTTAATAGACTTCTAAGAGAGGCTGACAAGGACAAGGCCTTTAACATGAATTAGCTGGCAAAGAGCATGACCTACCCTAGACGGTCTGCTCACTTGCCCCTGGGAGGCACCAAGTCTCCAAAGAAGGGCTGTGTCCCCAGAGGAATGCACCAGGTTCCTGGGCTTAACAGACACAACAGAGAGGTGGTAGAAATGAAAAAGACCAGTGAGCTGTCTGCCCTGGGAGCACAGAGGGAATCCTGGTCTAGTGGAGGTGGGGGTGCTACACCCAACCCTGCAGGGCTTATGCAGCATCTGCTGACATCTTGATTGCCAGGGCCCTAGTGTGAGATCTGCAGAGCCAGTGACATTGGTTATTCTAGATTCTTGGGTTCCATTATGTGGAGGACACCATTATTTTTTTCAGCCACAAAAGGCGGAGGGAGAGATGGGGAAGATGGGATGGTTCCATTTCTGGAGCACCAGCGCCATCCAGCGGAAGCAGTTTCAGAATGAACTGTGTCCATCCAGTACGTCCCACGGGGAAGGCTCCCAAGTGAGGGGTAGAGAGGTCAGTCCCCAGAGCAGGCACCAGCACTGCAGGTATGAAAGTTGAGTGCCCAGCTCCCCGACCCAGGGATCCTGAGAGGCCCGGACTGCAAGGCTGCAGAGGTCGTGCGGGCCGGTGTTCAGGGGCCGCCATGTTGCACAGCCTGCAGCTGAAGCATCTCAGGGCACTGTGTGTCTGCACAGGAGGCTGATGACCGCCGTTCCCCGCTGGACTGCATCTGTGCTTCTGCAGGGACTGAGTCCTCCTGGGATGGCCGCCATGCTGATTAGGTCACCTGTGAGGGGACAGAGGTAAGAACTGCTCCACTCCCTATTGGTGCTCATGAACCACCGTTCCTTCAACAAGCCCCAGCGTTCCTGCCCAGGCAGTTCCTGGACCACTGGGAGTTTTCAGACACTTCAGAACAGAAAGTGTTGCACCCACTTCACTCCTAAAAAAAAGAAGGACCAAATGCCCAAAGATCCTGCTCAGGACAAAATGGCTGACACTTCCACAAGCCCCGCTCAGACATGGCGGCCACAGGGCTCCTGGCTTGTCAGGATAGGCCACAAGGGCCACAAGTTCCGGAGCTCAGCCCCCTGCCACTGCCTGTGTTCCTAAACTGCAGATTCCACTACTGCAAGGAACTGAGCTGTCCTGGGCCTCCAAGGGCTCAGCACACGCCTGCACCCTCATGTCCCTGGGAAGCCAGTTCTGCGCAGGCGCTCAGCCGCCAGCCTGGCAGTTTCCACAACTGAATTCCTCTTGATGGCAGTATTGCACAACAAATGCCATGCCCTGTTCTCGTGGGTCCTCCCTCCTCCCTTCGTGAAGGAAAAAAACGGCGCTGACCAGTGGGTGCCCAGCCTTGTTGCAATCCACAAGGGCAACTCTGCTTGGGTCTGAGGGGAGCACCAGGAGCTAAGGCAATGCACTGGGGGTTGAACCCATCTGGTAGCCAGGCAGCCTGGCCTCAGCAAGAAATTCCTGGGCTGCCCTGAAGACCAACAGTCAATGGGCACTCTTTAGGGGAACACCAGTGGGGACACGCACAACGCCTAGCCAGCCTACACTGTCAGCACCACAAATGGCTTCAGCCCTCTGGAATGAAGGCATAGGACCAGGGCTCTGACCCAATCCTATCCAACAACAGTGGGACTCAGACACTGTCACACAGCCCTGCCACGTCTGCTTGCCCAGGAGGTCCAGGACAGGCAGATACACTGACCCAGTCACTGATGAGTCATTTTGACATGAAGTCTCCTCCAGGCAGACCTAAAGCGTCTGTACCCAGAGGTACTGGGAAGGAAGAGAGGGAAGGGTTACAGCCACTTGTGGACCACTGGCCTTAGTACTCTCTGTTCTTATAGGGCTCTCCCTGCTCCTGTGGGCAATGAGGGTCCCACACTAATGCCACTCAGGAGGGCAGACAAGGGCCGCAGCAAACACAGCAGCTCTCCGTGCTCCTGACCCAGGGTCACTGCCTGAGAACTCCCTATATTGGCAGAAGGAAACACATACTGGTGCTGACTCAGGAATTAGGAGGAATCTCTATCCACAGTGCATCAATCAGACAATTCAGGGAACGGAAGACAAAAGGGAGTAAGTAAGCATGTATAGACAGGTTCAGGTGGGTGTGAGGAGTGTGTTTAAAGGCAAGTGAGAATGAAATGAGTGAAGCTTGGTTGTTTAATGAGGGCACAGCTGCACTGCCACATGAAGCTACCTGGAACAAAAGACCCCCCTCTATCAAATTATCCTCAGAATGTACTTGAAGGCATGCAAACACAGCTGTTCACCACTGGACTTAGATGAGACCATGGGAAATGTCCAAGTGGGCGCTCACACGAACCTAGACCACGTTCCTCCAACTGTGGGACCCTCTTGCAAGGGCATTCTCACAAGCTGCTGAATGCTAGCCACCAGGCCTAAACCAGTCCGACACACAGAGGGAAGACGCAGAGGCAGCAGCTCAGGTCACAGAGGGAGCCCGAGCAGCTCTGCTCCCCTGCACTGGGTGAGCTTTACTCTCCCTGCCCTCCACACCCTGCAAGTCTCAGGGGCACAGCAGATTCCTGCTCGCTGACGTCACAGCTCCCTCAGCACAGGCGACACCTGACTGGCACTGAGGAGGAGCCGCACACCTGTCACACTGATGACCGCCGTTCCCCGCTGGCCTGCATCTGTGCTCCTGCGGGGACTGGGTCCTCCTGGGATGGCCGCCATGCTGATCAGGTCACCTATGAGGGGACAGAGGTAGGAAAATGCTCCAGTCCCTTTGGTGCTCATGTAACCCCCTTTTCCTCAACAAGCCCCTGTATTCCTCCATCAGGCAGTTCCTGGACCACTGGGAGTCTCCCAGACAATTCACCGTCAAAAGTCCGCCACCCTACTTGACTCCTGAGACAAGGAGAAGATGGGGGCAGGTGGCAATAGTGGGGCAACACAGCCCTGAAATATAAGTGGTCTGACTGTGCCTTCCCCTCTCTCTGTGCAGACCCTAGTAGAATGTTTGTGATTAGGGAACAGTGGGGTGGCAGCAATCATGGTTCTTGTTGCTGGCCAGGGCCCTCCAGCAGGTGCCTCCTTAATGGGTCTGGATCGGGTCACCCAGGGGTGGGACCTGGGAGACAAACAGACATGGACAGGAGGCAGAGGAGGGCAGGCCTCACTGGCCGCCATATTTGGGACAAGGAGCTGAGTTTCTGTGGACACTGGCCCTGCTGAAAAACCAGGTGAGAACTCCTGATTGTCTGGAGCTAGACCTAAAGCAGTTCAGGGTTTCAAGTCCGTTCCTGTCCCAGTTGTGTGTTACTTTCTGCACACCCTCAAAGAAAGTCTGCTCTTCATAGGCTACATCCACCCTGGTCACTGCCTCTGCTGGCTCCTCCCACACTGCCATGGAGCCCCACCCCTAGGGGGCCCCTGTCATCCAGGCTCCTTCTGCTAAGGACAACTGCAGTCAGGAGTGGCTCTATGCTCCTGCCAGGACCAGGAGCTCTCAGGAGCTCACAGGGAGGCTGAATGTAAGGACTCGCAGCCAGATACCATGCAATGGAAATGGATCAGTTCTAACTGCCATAAGCAGATTCTGAAACTGGAAGACTCCTGTGTTCTTGCAGGAGGAGGCAGGTTTAAATTGAAAGAGTCCTCTTGGGGCCCAGAGGCCATCTAAAACAGTGACCCCAATGCTTCAGGGCATGAGGGGATTAGGAAAACAAGACAGAATCCTGAACAGGATCAAGCCTAGGTCTTCTCAGAGACTTCTGCAAGCCCTGCCCAGACAAGGCCGCCACCAGGTTCCCCAGTTCTGCATGCTGCGACAAGCCATCACACCACCTGGAGCTCTGTACGTGGATCACCTGTGTTCAGGGCTTCCACAACCCACAGGCCCCAGTGGCCACGCTAGCTCAGGATCCAAGGGTTCTGAGCTCTCAGAGTACAGAATTGGGACCCATCTGTACCCTCCCTTTACTGCCAAGCCAGTCCACACATGCACATACTAGAAGGGTTGGTGAGATGTACCAATCGCTTCCTAGTGATGGCAGAATTGCACCACAAATGCCACCTGCCCTGAACCCCAACATTTCCTCCCTCTACCTTGACACAGCTTTGGGGCTGCACATGGGACCAGTGCACAAGGGATGTCTGTAAGGACCCCGAGCCACAGTAGGGACCTCGCCTAAGCCAGCCCCACCATCTGCACTGCCCTTGGCTTCCGCCCTCGGAAATCCATGCAAAGGCCCCACAGGCTAGTACACCTGTTTCCCTAGGCAAAAATAAAAAGAAAAAAAAGTCCAGATGACAAATCGATGAATCTCAACAGTGAGAAATCAATGGGGACAGACAGGTTTTCAGCACTATTGCGAGAACGTGACAAAACAGGGTTGGATGGATGGGTCTAAAAATTTCCTAGTATACTCCTAGGAGAAGCTGACGAGGGCAAGGCCTTTAACATGAATTAGCTGGCAAAGAGCATGACCTACCCTAGAAGTTCTACTCACTTGCCCCTGGGAGACACCAGCTCACCAAGGAAGGACTGTGTCCCCAGAGGAATGCACCAGGTTCCTGGGCTTAACAGACACAACAGAGAGGTGGTAGAAATGAAAAAGACCAGTGAGGTGTCTACCCTGGGAGCACAGAGGGAATCCTGGTCTAGTGGAGGTGGGGGTGCTACACCCAACCCTCCAGGGCTTATGCAGCATCTGCTGACATCTTGATTGCCAGGGTCCTAGTGTGAGATCTGCAGAGCCAGTGACCTCAGACACAAAGGTGATTCTAGATTCTTGGGTTCCATTATGTGGAGGACACCATTATTTTTTTCAGCCACAAAAGGCGGAGGGAGAGATGGGGAAGAGGGGATGGTTCCATTTCTGGAGCAGCAGCGCCATCCAGCGGAAGCTGTTTCAGAATGAACTGTGTCCTCCAGCACATCCAACATGGAAGGCTGGCAAGTAGGGGGAGAGTTCAGTGTCCAGAACAGGCAGCAGCAAGGCTGGTGTGGAAAGTTGAGTGCCAGGCTCCCCCACCCACGGATCCTGCATGGCCCGGCCTGTAAGGCTGCAGAAGCGGTGGGGCCAGTGCTCAGGGGCCGCCATGTTGCACAGCCTGCAGCTGAAGCATCTCAGGGCACTGTGTCTCTGCACAGGAGGGGAGGCAGCACTTCCTGACTCTCCCACCAGGTCACAGCAGGGAGCCTGAGCAGCTCTGCTCCCCTGCACTGGGTGAGCTTTACTCTCCCTGCCCCCCACACCCTGCAGGTCTCAGGGGCACAGCAGATTCCTGCTCGCTGACGTCACAGCTCCCTCAGCACAGGCAACACCTGACTGGCACCGAGGAGGAGCCCGCACACCTGTCACACTGATGACCGCCGTTCCCCGCTGGCCTGCATCTGTGCTCCTGTAGGGACTGGGTCCTCCTGGGATGGCCGCCATGCTGATCAGGTCACCTATGAGGGGACAGAGGTAGGAAAATGCTCCAATCCCTATTGGTGCTCATACAATCCCATTCCCTCCGCAAGCCCTTTTGTTCCTCCACCAGGCAGTTTCTGGGCCACTGGGAGTCTCCCAGACAATTCACCGTCAAAAGTCTGCCACCCTACTTGACTCCTAAGTCAACGGGAGGGACCAAAATGCCCACAGCACCTGCTCAGCACAAAATGGAGGAGGCTTTCATAAGCCCCGGCCAGACATGGCCTCCACTAGGCTCCTGAGCTCTTCCCACCAGGTCACAGCTGCCATGAATCCCAGAGCTCCGACCCCTGTAACTGCATGTGTCCGGGCCTTCAGAGCCCACTCGATGTGGAGACCTGAGCTGGCTGGGCCTCCACGGATTTGAGCCCTACAGGGAACATCGTCTTGGCACCAACCTATACCCTCACTTCCCTGCCAAGCCAGTCCCGCCCAGGCGCATAGCCACCACCTGAGGAGATCCGCAAATGAATTCCTCTTGATGGCAGTATTGCACCACAAATGCCATTCTCCTGTTCCCTCCAGTCCTCCCTCCTCCCTGCGTGGAGGAAAAAACTACCAGTGCTGTCCCAACAGATACCTAGCATGGCTGCCTGGTTCCTAGGGACCAGGAGGAGCTAGGGCAATGTACTGGGTGTTAAACGAAGCTGGAGCCCATGCAGTCTGGCCTCAGCACGCAGTCCTGGGCTGCCCTTGGGCACCCCCGCGTGGGGGCAGGGCACCTGCACCTAGCCAGGCCCCACTGTCTGCACCACAAGTTGCTTAGGCTCTCCGGGATACAAGCAAAGATCCCACTGGCTCTCACCCAATCCCATTCTGAAAAGCGGGGGACTTTACACTGTCACTGAACCCTGCCACGCCAGCCTGCCCCAGAGGTACAGGGCAGCCAGAGAATCTGAATCAGTCATTGACAAGTCATTCCCACATGACAGCTCATCCAGGCAGACTGAAAGGGTTTGTAGTCAGAGGTACTGGGAAGGAAGAGAGGAATGAGTACAGCCATCCCAGGACCACAGGCCTCATGAAACCTGTACTCTCACAGGGCTCCTCCCTGGTCTGTAGATCTAGAGGTCCCACACTCAGGACAGGAGACAAGGGCCACAACAAACACACTAACTCTCCATGCGCCTGACCCAGGGTCACTGCCTGAAAACTCCTTATATTGCCAGTAGGACACACATATTGGTGGTAACCCATGAATTAGGAGGAATCTATCCACACTACATCATACAGACAATTGAACGGAATGGAACAAGAAGGGGTATACATATGCATATATAGACCTGACAACGTATAACTGACATAGTATCTTTACAGGCAAGTGGGAGCACAGAGGGAGACATCGTTTCCCCTAGGAGCCCAGTACAGCACACACTGCTGAAAGGCCTCATGCATTAGGTTCCTTTCTTAACTGGGTTCATCCACAAACGGTAGGAGGGGAGAAGATGGGGGCAGGTGGCAATAGTGGGGCAACACAGCCATGAAATATAAGTGGTCTGTGCCTTCCCCTCTCTCTGTGTAGACCCTAGTAGAATGTTTGTGACTACGGAGCAGTGGGGTGGCAACAATCATGGTTCTTGTTGCTGGCCAGGACCCTCCAGCAGGTGCCTCCTTAATGGGTCTATTTCGGGTCACCCAGGGGTGGGACCTGGGGGACAGGCAGACATGGACAGGAGGCAGAGGAGGGCAGGCCTCACTGGCCGCCATATTTGAGACAAGAAGCTGAGTTTCTGTGGACACTGGCCCTGCTGAAAAACCAGGTGAGAACTCCTGATTGTCTGGAGCTAGACCTAAAGCAGTTCAGGGTTTCAAGTCCGTTCCTGTCCCAGTTGTGTGTTACTTTCTGGCAACCCTCAAACAAAGTCTGCTCTACATAGGCAACTGGTCACTGCCTCTGCTGGCTCCTCCCACACTGCTAGGATCCCCACTCCTAGGGGGCCCCTGTCATCCAGGCTCCTTCTACTAAGGACAACTGCAGTAGAAGCGGCTCTATGCTCCTGCCGGGACCAGGAGTTCTCGGGAGCTCACAGGGAGGCTGAATGTAAGGATCTGAGACAGGTTCTGAGGAAGGGAAATGGATCAGTTCTAACTGCCATAAGCAGATTCTGAAACTGGCAAACTTCTGTGTTCTTGTAGGAGGAGGCAAGATCAAGGATGAAGGAACTTTCTTGAGCCCCAGAGGTCATCTAAAACAGTGACCCCCATGCACCAAGGCACCGGGCAGAATCCTGATCAGGACCAAGCCTAGGTCTTTGCAGAGACTTCTGCAAGCCCCACACAGACATGGCCAGTAATTGGATCCCGAGTTCCGCTATCTGCTCCAAGCTACACACACACACCGGAACTCGGTCCCCTGGCCTTGCCTATGTTCTGGGCCACCATAACCCACTGGACACGGTAGCCCAGCTGGACCCGGATCCAAGGGCTCTGAGCCCTCACAGGGGGAAGCCTTGGGACCCACCTACACCCTCCCTTTTCGGCCAAGCTTGTCCCACACAGGCACACAGCTGCAAGTGCTGTCGGGTTGCATAAACTGCTTCCTCTCCATGGCAGTTTTATAACACAAGTGCCACCTGCCCTACCCCAAAACCTGTCTATCCGCCGACCTTTAAACAGCTACAAAATGCCCAGAGCTGTTCAGCAGGAATCCAAAATGGCTGCTGCCCAGCATGACCACTCTTCCTGGCTGAGGGGAGCAGGAGGAGCCAACACACAGCACTGGGTACTGCACTGACCCTGGTGGCTGTACACTGCTGGGGGCTGCACGTGTGACCAGTGCACAAGGGAGGCCTACATGGACACTCCAGCTATAGTAGGGACCTGCACCTAGTCGGGCCGCAACACCTGCACTGCACTTGGCTTCAGCCCTCGGGGATCCATGCAAAGGCCCCACAGGCTAGGACACCTGATCACCCAGCCTAGGCCTCTGCTCCCCTACTGGTGGGACAGACGGCTCTGAGAGGCCTCTACCAGAGTCCCTACCCCTGAGCCAGTGCTACTGTCCAGAAAGGGGCTCGAGGAAATCGTCACACTCATCCAGGTAAGCACACCTTGACAGAGGGTTCTGCTGGTCCCTAAACGCATGATTGTCACCGAGATGCAAATTTTGATACTTTATCCTAATGCAGAGGCAGCCTAGCTCTCTGCAGGGCCCTAGTGCTGGCTGAACCTATGCAGACTTGGGTCAACTTTCCTCAAGCCTGCTGGACATGTGGAAGCTGGGCAAACCTGACCGTGGCCCTCCCTGGGACCCTGACTTGATTTCATTCCCTCTCACTCCCACTATGGCTAGGTAGCTGTCTCAGGAGTACGTATCTCAGGACTGGCAAACAAGATTGTCGTGATGGAAGAAATGCAAGAGAAAATCCAGAAAGCCTTCTCCAGTACTCACACACCCTTTCATTCCTCTGCTGTTTTCCATAAAACCAAGACTCCACATGTGTCCATTTAGATACTACCTGAAGACTCATGACCCCAGATCTCCCAATTGACCCTCCATCCTGAGAGAACTCGCGTGAAGTGAGGTCCTAGGATTAAATCAAGGAGCCCAGGAAATTCTCCCCATGAAGCTATCCTAAGAATGTACACATATAGGCCGGCGCCCTGACTCACTTGGCTAATCCACCGCCTGTGGCGCCAGCACCCCAGGTTCTAGTCCAGGTTGCTCCTCTTCCAGTCCAGCTCTCTACTGTGGCCCGGGAGGGCAGTGGAGGATGGCTCAAGTGCTTCGACCCTGTACCCGCATGGGAGACCAGGAAAGGCACCTGGCTCCTGGCTTCAGATCGGTGTAGCGCTGGCCGTAGTGGCCATTTGGGCGGTGAACCAACGGAAAAAGGAAGACCTTTCTCTCTGTGTGTCTCTCTCTCTCTAACTCTGCTTGTCAAAAAAACGAAGGAGCCTCTGGGCTCTTCCTGGGTTGGGGGTCATGAAGAGAGAGTGAGGAGCTGAGGGAATAGTAGTCAGAAAGTGGAGAGGTCATTCTATCAGATTCACCTTCCCCAGACAGGCAGGATGCTAGGGAAGATGACTGCACCCAGGCAGGTGTGGCTGCTTCCACAATGGTGCAGAGGACTAGGGAGTGCTCATGCTGATAATTTGGATCAAAACACATACAAAGATCTATAGAAACACAGATTCTGCTTCTTGTCTTTCCACTGACAATTATAATCCCAGAGAGAGCATTCACCAAGGGACAGCAACCACCCTGGTACTCATCACTGGACACCTTCCTTCTTGGGTTCCTGTGTGTGGAGGACTCCATTATTTTTTTCAGCCACAAAAGGCGGAGGGAGAGAAGGGGAAGTCGGGACAGGCCCATTTCTGGAGCAGCAGCGCCATCCAGCGGAAGCTGTTTCAGAATGGCATACAGTCCATCCAGCACATCCCACGAGGAAGGCCCGGAACTCAGGGAGAGTGAGTTCAGTGCCCAGAGCAGGCACCAGCAAGGTTGGTGTGGAAAAGTTGAGTGTAGGACTACCCACCCAGGGATCCTGAGAGGCCCTGTCTGCCAGGCTACAGAAGTCATGTGGGACAGTCCTCAGGGGCGGCCATGGTGCACAGCCTGCAGCTGAAGCATCTCAGGGCACTGTGTCTCTGCACAGGAGGGGAGGCAGCACTTCCTGACTCTCCCCACCAGGTCACAGCAGGGAGCCCGAGCAGCTCTGCCCCCCTGCACTGGGTGAGCTTTACTCTCCCGGCCCCCCACACCCTGCAGGTCTCAGGGGCACAGCAGATTCCTGCTCGCTGAGGTCACAGCTCCCTCAGCACAGGCGACACCTGACTGGCACTGAGGAGGAGCCGCACACCTGTCACACTGATGACCGCCGTTCCCCGCTGGCCTGCATCTGTGCTCCTGCGGTGGCTGGGTCCTCCCGGAATGGCCGCCATGCTGATCAGGTCACCTATGAGGGGACAGAGGTAGGAAAATGTTCCAGTCCCTTTGGTGCTCATGTAACCCCCTTTCCCTCAACAAGCCCCTGTGTTCCTCCACCAGGCAGGTCCTGGGCCACTGGGAGTCTCCCAGACAATTCACCGTCAAAAATCTGCCACCCTACTTGACTCCTGAGACAACAGAAGGGAGGAAAATGCCCACAGCACCCGCTCAGCACAAAATGGAAGAGGCTTCCATAAGCCCCGCCCAGACATGGCTGCCACTAGGCTCTTCCCACCAGGTCACAGCTGCCATGAATCCCAGAGCTCCGACCCCTGTAACTGCCTGTGTCCGGGCCTTCAGAGCCCACTCGATGTGGAGACCTGAGCTGGCTGGGCCTCCACGGATTTGAGCCCTACAGGGAACATCGTCTTGGCACCAACCTATACCCTCACTTCCCTGCCAAGCCAGTCCCGCCCAGGCGCATAGCCACCACCTGAGGAGATCCGCAAATGAATTCCTCTTGATGGCAGTATTGCACCACAAATGCCATTCTCCTGTTCCCTCCAGTCCTCCCTCCTCCCTGCGTGGAAGAAAAAACAACCAGTCCTGTCCCAACAGATACCTAGCATGGCTGCCTGGTTCCTAGGGACCAGGAGGAGCTAGGGCAATGTACTGGGTGTTAGACATACCCGGAGCCCATGCAGTCTGGTTTAAGCACGCAGTCCTGGGCTGCCCTTGAGAACTTGCTCATCGGACTCTCCTTAGGGCACCCCCTCGTGGGGGCAGGGCACCTGCACCTAGCCAGGCCCCACTGTCTGCACCACAAGTTGCTTAGGCTCTCCGGGATACAAGCAAAGATCCCACTGGCTCTCACCCAATCCCATTCTGAAAAGCGGGGGACTTTACACTGTCACTGAACCCTGCCACGCCAGCCTGCCCCGGAGGTACAGGGCAGCCAGAGAATCTGAATCAGTCATTGACAAGTCATTCCCACATGACAGCTCATCCAGGCAGACTGAAAGGGTATGTAGTCAGAGGTACTGGGAAGGAAGAGAGGAATGAGTACAGCCATCCCAGGACCACAGGCCTCACGAAACCTGTACTCTCACAGGGCTCCTCCCTGGTCTGTAGATGTGGAGGTCCCACACTCAGGACGGGAGACAAGGGCCACAGCAAACACACTAACTCTCCATGCGCCTGCCCAGGGTCACTGCCTGAAGGACACACATATTGGTGGTAACTCATGAATTAGGAGGAATCTATCCACACTACATCATACAGACAATTGAACGGAATGGAACAAGAAGGGGTATACATATGCATGTATAGACCTGATAACGTATAAGTGACATAGTATCTTTACAGGCAAGTGAGAATCATTGAGGGAAGGTGTGGTCACAGCCACATTGCAAATGCAGCAACCTGGATTGTATAGCAAACCCATGGGTCCTACACAGGGTTACCTGAACACACAAATACACTCTGCACTCCTCCACTCCATGGAAACACAACCTTGGAACCAGGGAAGTGATCAGCACATCATCCCAACTGTCCTCCCATCAAAGGTAGGCCCTGTCACTCCCGCTGCCCCCACAATGCCCTGCTTCTTACCCAGGGCAGCTCCTGTGGGTTGAGATGGAGTTTGAGTGGGATGAGATGCCAGTTTGGGAAGTCTCCACTGTCTTTTCTCCAGGATGGGCTGGAAAAGGGACAAAAGAAAGCAAATGAGAAGATGACATCCAGGAACTCATCCTTTATGAGCTTAGGACTCAATGTATCCAGGAAAGCAACAACTCTGCCTGTGAAAGCAACATTGCACCAGAGCTTACAAATAAATTCATGTGGACCTAGGAAGGTAGCAGTGGTTAGGGCCTATAATGTAAAAAGTTATGCTATCTGCAGGGACCTCTAAACATCCTTACTCTTTTTGTTGTGTTCTGCACAGTGAGATTCCACAAGGGGAGCAGAGAGGGAGACATCGTTTCCCCCAGGACCCCAGTACAGCACACACTGCTGAAAGGCCTCGTGCATTAGGTTCCTTTCTTTGCTGGGTTCATCCACAAAGGGTAGGAGAGGAGAAGATGGGGGCAGGTGGCAATAGTGGGGCAACACAGCCATGAAATGTAAGGGGTCTGACTGTGCCTTCCCCTCTCTCTGTGCAGACCCTAGTAGAATGTTTGTGATTAGGGAACAGTGGGGAGGATGCAATCACAGTTCTTGTTGCTGCCCAGGGCCCTCCAGGAGGTGCCTCCTTAATGGGTCTGGATCGGATCACCCAGGGGTGGAACCTGGGGGAAAGGAAGACATGGACAGGTGGCAGAGGAGGGCAGGCCTCACTGGCTGCCATATTTGAGACAAGCAGCTGAGTTTCTGTGGACACTGGCCCTGCCGAAAAACCAGGTGAGAACTCCTGATTGTCTGGAGCTAGACCTAAAGCAGTTCAGGGTTTCAAGTCCGTTCCTGTCCCAGTTGTGTGTTACATTCTGGCACCCCTCAAACAAAGTCTGCTCTTCATAGGCAACATCCACTAGGTCACTGCCTCTGCTGGCTCCTCCCACACTGCTAGGACCCCACCCCTAGGGGGCCCCTGTCATCCAGGCTCCTTCTGCTAAGGACAACTGCAGTCAGGAGTGGCTCTACGCTCCTGCCGGGACCAGGAGCTCTCAGGAGCTCACAGGGAGGCTGAATGTAAGGACTCGCAGCCAGATACCATGCAATGGAAATGGATCAGTTCTAATGGCCATAAGCAGATCCCGAAACTGGAAGACTCCTGTGTTCTTGTAGGAGGAGGCAGGTTCAAATTGAAAGAGTCCTCTTGGGGCCCAGAGGTCATCTAAAACAGTGACCCCAATGCTTTAGGGCATGAGGGGATTAGGAAAATGAGATAGAATCCTGATCAGAATCAACCTTAGGTCTTTGCGGAGACTTCTGCAAACCCCACCCAGACAAGGCCGCCACTAGAATCCCAATTCTGCATGCTGGGACAATCCATCACACCACCTGGAGCTCAGTACGGGGCTCACCTGTGTTCAGGGCTTCCACAACCCACAGGCTGCAGTGGCCACGCTGGCTCTGGACCCAAGGGTTCTGAACTCTCACAGGGTGCAGCCTTGGGACCCATCTGCATCTTCCCTTTACTGCCAAGCCAGTCCACACATGCACATACTGGAAGGGTTGGTGAGATGCGACAACTGCTTCCTAGTGATGGCAGAATTGCACCACAAATGCCACCTGCCCTGAACCCCAACATTTCCTCCCTCTGCCTTGACACAGCTTGGGGGTTGCACATGGGACCAGTACACAAGGGATGTCTGTAAGGACCCTGAGCCACAGTAGGGACCTGCGCCTAAGCCAGCCCCACCATCTACACCACCCTTGGCTTCAGCCCTGGAAAATCCTTGCAAAGGCCCCACAGGCTGGGACACCTCCTCATCCAGGCACAGGCTGACTCGGACACTGTCACTGGAATGTTCCAGGTGCCTTCTAATACGAGGAAGAGTGGCTGTGGGGCTCTCAGGAAACGCTGGCGCTGTCCTAGGCCATGTCACCCAGCACCTCCAGAACTGGTGTGAAAACATGGGAGTGTGGATCTCCCAGGGAGACCTGGGAGTCTACTAGGAAGGTAGTGGAGGCAGGCCACCGTGCCTGTCATAATTAGCAGCTTGGAGCCAGAAGCAATGCACAGCACTTTTCCTGCCACTCAAGCCTTGAAGGAAAACCAATGTCAGGCAGCTTGCACAGCTTAGAGTTGTTGAGAGGTCTGCATTAACACGGTTGCTCTTACTAGAAAACAGGGGGATTCCATATGACAGGGAAGCTGACTGTAGTCTCTGACTCAGGACTTGTGGCACCACAGACCCAGCTCTGAGGAGCAGAGGGAAAGAGCACTGTCACAGTCACAACCTGGTACTGGGGACCTGCCCACAAGACTTTCAAATCATCCCTGACCCAGGGTTTGGGAAACAGGGCCTGAAAACCTGAGGTCTTAATGCACAATAATCCACATGGCCAAACGGTGAACCTCAACAGTGAGCCATGAATGGAGACAGACAGGTTTCAACACTATTTCGAGACCATGACAAAACAGGATTGGATGATTGGGTCTAGAAACTTCCTAGCATACTCCTGAGAGAAGCTGACATGGACGTGCCTTTAGCATGAAGTAGCTGGCAAAGAGCACGAACCACCCTAGACATTCTGCTCACCTGCCCCTGGGAGACACCAAGTCTCCAAAGAAGGGCTGTGTCCCCAGGAGAATGCACCAGGTTCCTGGGCTTAACAGACACAACAGAGAGGTGGTAGAAATGAAAAAGACCAGTGAGGTGTCTGCCCTGGGAGCACAGAGGGAATCCTGGTCTAGTGGAGGTGGGGTGCTACACCCAACCCTCCAGGGCTTATGCAGCATCTGCTGACATCTTGATTACCAGGGTCTTAGTGTGAGATCTGCAGAGCCAGGGACCTCAGACACAAAGGTGATTCTAGATTCTTGGGTTCCATTATGTGGAGGACACCATTATTTTTTTCAGCCACAAAAGGCGGAGGGAGAGATGGGGAAGAGGGGATGGTTCCATTTCTGGAGCAGCAGCGCCATCCAGCGGAAGCTGTTTCAGAATGAACTGTGTCCTCCAGCACATCCAACATGGAAGGCTGGCAAGTGAGGGGGATAGAGGTCAGTGCCCAAAGCAGGCAGCAGCAAGGTTGGTGTGGAAAGTTCAGTGCCAGGCTCCCCCACCCAGGGATCCTGAGAGGCCCTGTCTGCCAGGCTACAGAAGTCATGTGGGACAGTCCTCAGGGGTCACAATGGTGCACAGCCTGCAGCTGAAGCATCTCAGGGCACTGTGTCTCTGCACAGGAGGGGAGGCAGCACTTCCTGACTCTCCCCACCAGGTCACAGCAGGGAGCCTGAGCAGCTCTGCTCCCCTGCACTGGGTGAGCTTTACTCTCCCTGCCCCCCACACCCTGCAGGTCTCAGGGGCACAGCAGATTCCTGCTCGCTGATGTCACAGCTCCCTCAGCACAGGCGACACCTGACTGGCACTGAGGAGGAGCCGCACACCTGTCACACTGATGACCGCCGTTCCCCGCTGGACTGCATCTGTGCTCCTGCGGGGACTGGGTACTCCTGGGATGGCCGCCAGGCTGATCAGGTCACCTATGAGGGGACAGAGGTAGGAAAATGCTGCAGTCCCTACTGGAGCTCATGTAACCCCCTTTCCCTCAACAAGACCCTGCATTCCTCTACCAGGCACTGGAAGTGTCCATACAATTCAGAATACAAACTGTGCTACCCTAGGTCACCCTTAAGACAAGAGGAGGGATGAAAATGCCCATAGCTCCTCCTCAGACAAAATGGCCGAGGCTTCTACAAGCCCCGCCCAGACATGCTGGCCTCCAGTCTCTGGACTCTTCCAGGCTAGGACACAGAGGCTACAAGTCCCGGAGCTCAGCCCCTGCCACTGCCTGTTCCCGGCTTCCAGAGCCCGCCCGGTTCTGGGATTCCAGCTGGCCAGAGCTTGCAAGGGGGCCCCAGGAAGGGCACACACTCTCACTTCCATGCCAAGCCAGTCAGGCGCACGCTCACAGCCACCACTGGCGGCATCTGCAACGAATTCCTCTTGATGGCAGTATTGCACCACAAATGCAATTTGCCCTGTTCCTGCCAGTGCTCCCTCCTCCCTGTGCGCAGGAAAAAACACCCAGTGCAGTCCAAGGAGTGCACAGCATGGCTGCCCAGTTCAGAGAGGCACAGGAGGAGCTAGGGCAATGCACTGGGTGCTAAACAGACACAGAGCCCATGCAGCTTGGCCTCAGCACCCAGTGCTGGGCTGCCCTAGGGACCAATGTTCACTGGATGCTCCTTAGAACAACCCCTGTGGGTGTAGGGCACCTGCACCTAGCCTGGCCACACTGTCTGTACTGCCAGTGGCTTAAGCCCTCGGGGATCCAATGGGCTCTACCCATTCCCATTCTGAAAACTGGCGCGATGGCAGGGGCAACGGGGCTCTTGGCCGAAGAGAGTTAGAAGGTCTTGGAGCAAAGGGCTCAGACCAAGCGCTCAGTTCAGCCTGCGACGCTTATGATTGCAGTCAACACTTTGAAATGTCCAGCTCACCTAAGCCAGTCATCTCTCCACCCGCTTTCTTAAGGTCCGGCTCAGTTTATGAACCTCTTAAAAGCATTAATCTTCCAAGACATGATAATGAAACGCTATGGGATAAATTGGATCATATTACAAAATTGTCAAGTCAACATTGCTGCTGAATCTTAGTCTGGCCACAGGTTTCTTTCCCACTAAAACCTGCAGGGGTGATCAGATGGCCAAACCCACGACAGCCTGTACTGTGCTGCTGGGCGGCCTGGGGTTCGGCTCTTCCATACAGGAGCACTGATCATGACAAGGGAAGGACCCATGAGCTGGAGCATTCGGCTATAAAATGTACGAGAGAAATTCTCTACTGCTATATGCGTCAGGCCAATAAGGTCCAGCAGTTTAAGCAGGATCCACGCCCAACAACGTGTCTTCACTCTCCTTTCAATGTGCATACAGGAGATGAATCGCTGTCTTATGAGGAATATGGTCTTCTTTAGATAAATGCAGTGTCCCCCTATCTCCTTTACCTCGTGGAAATGATTTCCTCAGGACTCCAGATTATCTCTAACACTGACGAGAGGAACAGATTTGGACATACGAAGAGCCGAGAAGTCAGGAGCAGCACTTGGGCAGAGCGGCACAACCATGAGAAAAGAGTCACAACAGAAAGATTTCTGCAAGCCAAGAAGCAACAACTTAGAAGAAACTAAACCTGCTAACACCTTGAACTTGGGCTTCTGACTGAACTTCGGCTTCAGAACTTGAGAAAATAAATTCCTCTGTTTATGGCACCCAATCTGGTTACATATGACATCCCTATCAAACTAATGCAGTTGCTAAATCTGACTTAGGAACAAATAGAAAAATGGGGGGGGGGGGGCAACAGTGTGGCATAGTGAGTACAGCTACCACCTGCAGTGCCAGCGTCCCATATAGGTGCTGGTTCAAGTCCTGGCTGCTCCATTTCCAATGCAGCTCTCTGCTATGGCCTGGGAAAGCAGTGGAAGATGCCCCAGGCAAAAGAAACAGAAAAATGACACAGACCTAGAACCGTGTTTCTCAACCTTTTTGTTGTTGTTGTTGCCCCCAAGTGGGGGGAAACTATCGAATTAAAATTCTCCTAGAGCTAAGAAATTATATGTTAAGGAGTAAGATTTTCTTTAGTAGATTTGAGCCTTAGGGTTTCTGTATGATATTGTGATGTCTAAGAATTTTTTACTCTACCTCTCCAAGAACCAATTCTATTATTTGAGGAATGCATGATTTGTAGAAAGTATATCAGTGCTTTTAAACGTATGGTAATAAATCTAAAGGATATCCAGAAGGAACGTGTTCTAGGGAAAACAGAAGTTATTATTATCGACTGAATTGCATCCCCTCCCACCAAAAAATTTTATATTGTTAAACTCCCAGTCCTTTTTATTTGTACATGAACTATATTTGAAGATGTAAATACAGATCTTGAAAGATTTAAAAAATATATATCTTTACAGGCAGGTGAGAATGAATGAGTGAAGGGGTGGCTGTTTAATGGGGCACAGCCACGACTGCATGTGGAGATAACTGGAGCTATAGCAAAACCACGGGTCCTGGACGGAGGCACCTCCATGTGCGAATGGACTCTGCACTGCTCCATACAATACAGACAAAACCTGGGACTCTATAGGGGTGATGACATTGGACCCAAGGAAGTGAGGCAGGGCATCGTCCTCTCTGTCCTCCCATCTGATGTGAGCCCTACGCTTCCGCTGCCCCCACAATGCCCTGCTTCTTACCCAGGCCAGCTCCTGTGTCTTTGGGCAGGATGAGATGCCGGTTTGGGAAGCCTCCACTATCCTCTCTCTGGGATGGGCTGAAAAAGGACAAAAGAGAAAAAATAATGAGACACCTGGGGGCCTTGCCATACTAGAAAAGTAGTGGGATGCAGGCCACTGCACTTGGCTTAGAAGGACACCCACTGTCACCGGTGCCGCGGCTCACTAGGCTAATCCTCTGCCTTACAGCGCCGGCACACCGAGTTCTAGTCCCGGTCGGGGCACCGGATTCTATCCCGGTTGCCCCTCTTCCAGGCTAGCTCTCTGCTGTGGCCCAGGAGTGCAGTGGATGATGGCCCAAGTGCTTGGGCCCTGCTCCCCAAGGGAGACCAGGATAAGTATCTGGCTCCTGCCACTGGATCAGCCCGGTGCGCCGGCCGCAGTGCGCCAGCCGCGGCAGCCATTGGAAGGTGAATCAACGGTAAAGGAAGACCTTTCTCTCTGTCTCTCTCTCTCACTGTCCACTCTGCCTGTCAAAAAAAAAAAAAAAAAAAAAAAAAAAAAAAAAAAAAAAGGATACCCACTGTCAGGTAACTGAACAACTTTGAGAGATCTTGAGCGGTTTGCATTAACAAAGCTACTATTACCGGAAAACAGTGGGGTTGCATGTGACAGAGAAGGTGTCTATACTCTCTCACTCAGGACATGCAGCACCAAGGCCCCAGTTCTAAGGACAGGACGGAACCAGCACCATCACAGTCAGAGCCTGGACTGGGGACCAGCCCACATCCCTGACCCAGGGTTTTTGAAACAGGCCTGGCAGCCCTGAATCTCTTAACCCACACAAGACTACATGGCAAATCGATGAACCTCAACAGTGAGAAATCAATGCGGACAGACAGATTTTCAGCACTGTATCGAGACTGTGACAGAGGAATTGGTGGATCGGTCTAGAGACATCTTTAAAATAGACTCCTAAGAGAATCTGACAAGGACAAGGCCTTTAACATGAATTAGCTGGCAAAGAGCATGACCTACCCTAGACGGTCTGCTCACTTGCCCCTGGGAGACACCAGCTCACCAAGGAAGGGCTGTGTCCCCAGGAGAATGCACCAGGTTAATGGGCTTAACAGACACAACAGAGAGGTGCTAGAAATGAAAAAGACCAGGGAGGTGTCTGCCCTGGGAGCACAGAGGGAATCCTGGTCTAGTGGAGGTGGGGGTGCTACACCCAACCCTGCAGGGCTTCTGCAGCATCTGCTGACATCTTGATTGCCAGGGTCCTAGTGTGAGATCTGCAGAGCCAGGAACCTCAGACACAAAGGAGATTCTAGATTCTTGGGTTCCATTATGTGGAGGACACCATTATTTTTTTCAGCCACAAAAGGCGGAGGGAGAGATGGGGAAGATGGGATGGTTCATTTCTGGAGCAGCAGCGCCATCCAGCGGAAGCAGTTTCAGAATGAACTGTGTCCATCCAGTATGTCCCACGGGGAAGGCTGGCAAGTGACGGGGAGAGAGGTCAGTGTCCAGAGCAGGCACCAGCAAGGCTGGTGTGGAAAGCTGAGTGCTGGGCTCCCCCACCCAGGGATCCTGAGAGGCCCGGACTGCAAGGCTACAGAAGCGGTGGGGCCAGTGCTCTGGGGCCGCCATATTGCACAGCCTGCAGCTGAAGCATCTCAGGGCACTGAGTGTCTGCACAGGAGACTGATGTCCACCGTTCCTCGCTGGACTGCATCTCTACTCCTGCGGGGACAGGGGTCCTCCTGGGATGGCCGCCATGCTGATCAGGTCACCTATGAGGGGACATAGGTAGGAAAATATTCCAGTCCCTTTGGTCCCCTTTCCCTCAACAAGCCCCGGCGTTCCTACCCAGGCAGTTCCTGGACCACTGGGAGTTTTCAGACACTTCAGAACAGAAAGTGTTGCACCCACTTCACTCCTAAGTAAACAGGGACCAAATGCCCAAAGCTCTTGCTCAGACAAAATGGCTGACGCTTCCACAAGCCCCGCCCAGACATGGCGGCCACAGGGCTCCTGGCTATGTCAGGTTAGGACACAGCGGCCGCAGTTTCCGGAGCTCAGACACCCTGCCACTGCCTGTGTTCGGAAACTCCAGATTGCACTCACTGCAAGGAACCGAGCTGTCCCGGGCCTCCACGGGATCCGCACACGCCTGCACACTCAGGTCGCTGGGAAGCAAGTTCTGCGCAGGCGCTCAGCCGCCAGCCTGGCAGTTTCTGCAAGTGAATTCCTCTTGATGGCAGTATTGCACCACAAATGCCATCTACCCTGTACCCGCGGGTTCTCCCTCCTCCCTTCGTGAAGGGAAAAAACGGCGCTGTCCAGTGGGTGCCTGCATGGCTGCAATCCACATGGCTATGCTGCCTGGGTCTGATGGGAGCACCAGGAGCTAAGGCAATGCACTGGGTGCTGAACCCATCTGGTGCCCAGGCAGCCTGGCCTTAGCAAGCAACTCTTATGTTGTCCTCAGGACCACTACTCAGTGGACACTCCTAAGGGCAACATCAGCGGGCGTAGGCACAACGTCAGGCCAGGCTGCACTGACCCCACACAAATGGCTTCAGGCCTCTGGGATCAAGGCATAGGACCAGGCGCTTTGACACAATCCTATACTGACAACAGTGGGATTCAGATCTTGTAACACAGCCCTGCCACGACAGCTTTCCCAGGAGGTCTAGGACAGGCAGATACACTGACCCAGTCACTGATGAGTCATTTTGACATAATGTCTCATCCAGGCACACTTAAAGGGTCTGTACCCAGAGTTACTGGGAAGGAAGAGAGGGAAGGGTTACAGCCACCCCAGGACCACAGGCCTCAGTACCTCTCTACTCTCACAGGGCTCTCCTCTGCTCTGGACAATCAGGGTCCCACACTTGGGTCAGTGAGGACTGGAGCCACGAATCACAGCAAACATACCTAGTCTCCTTGCACCTGACCAAGGATCACTGCTTGAGAACTCCCAGGTTTGCAGAAGGAAACACATACTAGTGATAACTCATGATTTAGGAGGCATCTCCATCACAGTGCATCACTCAGGAAGAAGTGGGGATGGAGAAGGAACAGGAATAAGTATGCATACACAGACACGGTTAAAGTGGGTGTCAGTGTCTTTAGAGGCAAGTCGGAATGAATGAATGAAAGGGTGGTTGTGTTATCGGGACACAGCCACAGTTGCACATAGAGCTATCTGGGAAATAATGCAAATCCACGGGTACCGCACACGGTCTCCTCCATGTGCTAAACACCCTGCACTCCTCCACACCAAGGAGATGCAACCTGGTCCTAGTTCTTACAGAAGCTGAAACAACATGGGTCAACCTCCCCTAACCCTTGTAGAAAGGTCCCAGTCTGCTGAACCTGTCCTTGGTCCTGCTTGGACCCTGAATTAATTCTACTCCCACACATGGCTAGGTTGGATGTCTAAGAATACCAATTTGATGACAGGTAAACACCACAGTCGTCATGGACAAAAATGCATGCAACTACCAACAAGGATTCTGCAGTACTACACAATCCTCTTATTCCTCCTCTCCATTTCCTAGTAAACCAAGGATCAACACGTGTCCACTTAGATGCAGTCTGAAACCGGGTGTCCTAGCTCTGACAACTGGCTCTCCGTGCTGAAAGGGTTTCCCATGAATGGAGGCCCTAGGCCTAAGGCCTAGGACTCAAATAAATTGTCTCCATGAAGCCATGCTAAGAATGTACAATTGCAAACACAGCTGGTATCTTTAACTCTGCACAAAGAAGAAAGCCCAGGAAATAGTACCACTAGAAATACAGGTGGGCCCAGACCACCTACCTCCCCTCTGGGAACTCTCTAACCTGAGCGGTCTCCTAGTTCCTGGGAGGTCAGCCTGAACACCAGGTCTCCAATGGTCAGACACAAAGATGGGAAGTGCAATACCACCACCTCAAAGACACTGGAGGACAGGAAGATTGAGGATCCTTGACACTAAGACAGCAGGGCTGGAACACCTGGCTCCTCTCCAGGGCTGTTCCCTGGTCTTCAGATAAAGATTCCCACACAATGGGCATTCAGGAGGTGACCTAAGTGCTACAACCAAGACACACCTCCCCTCCTAGCAGCTGACTCAGGTTCCCCGTTGTTGTCCAATGCCCATCAGTGAGCTGCCAGAGAAAATACATAGACATGATCCCAGTAATGGAAGGATCATTTTCAACAGTGTCCACCCCAACATGCATTTGGGAAACAATGAAAGTACGACAAGGCATAGACCCAAATATAGAGAAAGTATTAAATATGCAAGAACGTGCATGACAACCCGCACAACGCTTTATAACCTCTAGGGCTGCTCCCTAGACCTTAAAATGTCCAAGGTTTTGGCTAGAGAGGGGCCTCCTGGCTCCCCTGGGTTGGTCGTGATGAAGAGAGAGAGAGAGAGGAGCTGAGGGAAAAGTAGAAGCTGGAGAGGCCATTCTATCAGAGGCGCTGATCCACCTGCCCCAGACATGCAGGATGCTAGGGAAGACCACTGCACCCAGGCAGCTGTGGCTGCTTCCCCAGTGTGATCAGGACACTGGGCAGAGGTCATGGTGACATTCTGATCAGAACACACATGGCAATGAAGTATCTACAGATACACAGGCGATTTCTAGTCTTCCCACTGAAAATTACAGTCTGAGAGACAGCATTCAAATGGGATGGCAACTCTGCAGCTACCCCAACATTGGAAATATTCATTCTTGGGTTCCTGTATTTGGAATATGCCATATTTTTTTCAGCCACTAAAGGTGGAGGGAGAGCTGGGAAAGGGGGTGCTTCCGTTTCTGGAGCAGCAGCGCCATCCAGCGGAAGCTGTTTCAGAATGAACTGTGTCCTCCAGCACATCCCACAGGGAAGGCTGGCAAGTGAGGGGAGAGAGTTCAGTGCCCAGATCAGGAACCAGCGAGGTTGGTGTGGAAAGCTGAGTGCCAGGTTCTCCCACCCAGGGATCCTGAGAGGCCCGGACTGCAAGGCTGCAGAAGCGGTGGGGACAGTCCTCAGGGGCCGCCATGTTGCACAGCCTGCAGCTGAAGCATCTCAGGGCACTGTGTCTCTGCACAGGAGGGGAGGCAGCACTTCCTGACTCTCCCCACCAGGGCACAGCAGGGAGCCTGAGCAGCTCTGCTCCCCTGCACTGGGTGAGCTTTACTCTCCCTGCCCCCCACACCCTGCAGGTCTCAGGGGCACAGCAGATTCCTGCTCGCTGAGGTCACAGCTCCCTCAGCACAGGCGACACCTGACTGGCACTGAGGAGGAGCCCGCACACCTGTCACACTGATGACCGCCGTTCCCCGCTGGACTGCATCTGTGCTCCTGTGGGGACTGGGTCCTCCTGGGATGTGGTTGGTAGGCTGAATAGATTACATCTGAAGCAACAAGGAGGGAAATTGCTCCAGTCCCTACTGGGGCTCATGTTGAAAGGAGCGGCCGAGAGCCGCCATAAAATGGCCTTAATAAAACAGTCCTGGGAAATGGGGAGTAAACTAAGTTCACAGAGAAAGCAGATAGCTACTACCCAGAGATAAGGGCTACTACCCAGAGATAAGGTCTACTACCCAGAGATAAGGGCGACAGAACATCCTGGTATGCACCTAAGCCCCCTCCCCTGTGCTTGTTCAAGCTTAACAAAGAAACCGTGAGGCACGTAGGGCACGTAGCCACCCCTTTCTGCTCTTCAAGGACCCCCTCCCCTTGTCCAAGCTTAGACACGTAGGGCACGTAGCCCCCGTTTCTGTTCTCTCCTCCTCCTCGACGACCTCCTCCCCTTGTAGTTACCCAATAAACTTACGCCACCCTATGGTATGTTAATTTTGTGGTTTTGCCCCTTAAAAGCTGTGTGAGATAGCTGCTCGGGGCTCCTCTCGCTTGCTTGCTGCTTGCAGCAGCAGGGGGCCCATTTGCGCAAATGAAATAAAAATTACCTCCTGCTCTATTGCATCGTCTGGTCTGGAGTCTGTGTTTCTGGGGTCGTCACAAGAGGACACCGCTTTTGGGGTCCTACATTTGGGGGCTCGTCCGGGATTTGGGGGACCCCAGACTCCCACACTCCATCGGCCTGACGGAGGTAAGTTTGCTTACTTGTGTATTATTGTAATTGTGGTTTGTACTGTTTGTCTTTGTCTGCCAGGGCGACGTGGAATCCGTCCTGGGGCAGTTTGTACTGTTTGTCTTTGTCTGCCAGGGCGACGTGGAATCCGTCCTGGGGCGCCTGTACAGGCTCAGTATTGACTGGACTAGTGGGGGAGACAGACGTGTCCTGAGACCCCTGGTTCAACCCTGGAGGACGCTCCAGTGGTGGTCTGGGAAGGAGGGAAAGAGGGAATTTCCCTTCTTCCAGGGGAGAGCCTGGCCAGATGGCCGCTCCCTTCTGATAGTTTCGGTTTTGTCTCGGTCTGTTGCCGTGTGGCTTGTGATTTGTGTTCTGTGTGTCGCTGTTTTTGTTGTCCTTTATCTCTTACTGTCTCCCCCATCTGTTTTTATTGTTGTGTTTGATTGCTAGATGTATACTTGTATGAAAAATGTGTATTGTATTCTTATGATGTGTTAATTATGTCTACTTCTCAATGCAACTCTAGGGCCAAATGTAAGGACAAATTTTTGGAATGGAGAGGCTTGTACCTAGATTTGGCTCTGGTAACCAAGAAACTTTGCTGCCGAATGACCTTCTCCTGCTCCTTGGGAGCCTGGCCAGTTCCCAGGGAGGAGGATAAAGGAATGTTTTCTGATAAACAGGTGGGCATGCTTCATGTCTCGGCTCTCTGGCCAAGACCCGAGATGGGACGCACTGCTTGCCTAAAATCTTGGCAATGAGCCACCCTTGTCCTTGGGGGCTTTAAGGGGGAGCCAGAGCAAGCCTCTGCTGCTGCTGTTTCATTTCGGGGGGAACATGCAGTCAAGCTGAATGTTAAATGTGCCCGTGATGATTACTAATAATGTTTAATTCTCAGTATGGATCCTTCTCCGGAGCTGTGTGAAGATTGCCTAGTGATGCCCACAGTACTGTAAATTCTACAAAACTTAAGTACAACGTGAACATGATCAATTGGCTACTGTGATTGAGGTGTTCTGTGACAGTCCCTTTAATGAGAAATTAACAAAATGGATTAATAACAGGACATTCAGGACCTGACGCTCTGCTTGGTATGTCATTACAAAAATCATCAAGGAGGGCTATGCCTGATAAATGAGGGTGCTATAAATGTGGGCAACAGGGACATGTACAAAAATTGTCCAGAAGTCAAAAATCAAAATAAGGCTCTTCCTGGGATTTGCTTCCAGTGCTAAAGGGAAAGGCATTGGGCCAATAGTGTCACTCCAAAACTGATAAAGAAGGTAATTCATTAAAAAACAGAGTTCAGGAAACTGGAAGCGGGGCCAGCCTCAGGCCCTCCCTACAGGGATCAGTGGACCATCTTGCTATAGTATCATTAAAGCAATGGAGCCATGTTTATTGCAACATTCTGTTAATCTATGCTCCTTTACCATCTTTCCTGTAAATAATTTTAGTGTGCACTACAAGGCTTGCAGCGTATTTCTTGCAGATTAAAAGTAACTAAGTCTGTGCACAGCAGACAGCTAAAAAGTAATTTACTGTCACAAATTGGCATAGTTGGCAGGATCCGCAAGTATGCAAAGCAATGCCTTTCTTTAAAAGAAAAACTGAAGTTGCATGTGTAACCTGTGATGTTCCTGGCTGGAAAGACCTTCAGTTCGCCTGTTTGGTGAAGGAATGGGCTCTCTGCTCAGAATCGAGTGAGAATTGGGATGGCAAGTTACAGAGTGCACAGCCTCCACAAGTTATTGAGGTTTTGCTATCAGTGCCGGTGGAAAAGGGGGATGAACTATAGGCTTTGGGGAGGTGAGAATGGATTTTGTTATCTGCATACTGATGCATGTGTAAGCAATTGGAAAAATAAGTACAGGATAAATGTAAATTGGGAAAAAGAAAATGCTGCCCTTTGGAGTCAAACTGCTAGATAGTGGTAGAAAAAAATTATATCAAGCTCCTGTACTGCTGCCAGGGCCAACTAAGGTTATTCAGTGTAAACAATACAAAATTCCAGGTGGATATGAGAAAAAATCTAAAACAGTAAAAAAATTATCTTAGTGCTGAGTGATGATTCCCATAATCACTAAAAGGAATTATCTAATTTGGCATGTTAAGAAATCAGATGAAACCTGAAAAATGACTGTGGATTACAGGGAATTAAACAAAGTTACTCTCCCATTGACTGCTACAGTCCCAGATACCATCATTTTGATGTAAAAGGTCACAAACATAAAAGCGTGTTCTTGATAAGGAAAGTTAAAAGAAAGAGATACTTTTAAAAGGATATGATTTGTAAAAATTGTTTATCTTAATGGCTGGTTTATACTGGAATAAAAAAAAAGAGGGTGGGAGAAGAGAAAGGTTTGAGCAAGTTACAGAAGGTGTGAGAAAGTCGCAAAATGTTATGGGAAGAAGAAATCTTTGGTTATTTTCTTTGACATAAAATCAAAATCTGATCCTCTGTTAAAGCAATGAGTTAAAGTAATCTATTATGTTCTCTTGATGTCTCTGTTGAATTCTAACTGCTTAAAAACAGCTGTAAAAAGAGCAATGGTGAAATGGAGGGATCCTATCACCAATCAATGGAATGGACCTGATCCAGTACTGGTATGGGACAAGGGCTCCTAAGGGATGGGTTTTTCCATGTAACCAACATGCCTTTACATCATTAGCCTCTGATAACTTCTGCAATTGCTCCCTGGGCCGTGTGGCCCTGATGCTAACATCTGTATTTACAGCAGCGGATAGAGTACGTCAGTGGTGTGCTTTACCTGAAGACTACTATAACAATCATCCTAATAGGAGAGGACACTGCCCTTGCCATGGCTGCATCAGTAGTAAGTGTTCCTGGACTGGCTTTTGGAAATAATCGTGGACTATGAAGGCTTACATGTTTGGTGACCAAAGCAATCAATCTTACTGCTACTGTGCTATCCAATATAGCCAAAGAATTGGATCAAGTTCACTCAGGAGTGCTTTTAAGCCATGCAGCTAACAATTACTTGCTGTTAAAAAAAAAAAATCATATAAGTTGTAAATCTGTACCTGGGGGATGTTATTTTAACATTACTAACAATGTGCCATATATAGAGTCTGTTATTGATAAACTTAAGAGTAAAATGCAACATATGTTTATTACTAACCCACTATTCATTTGAAGGGTTTCAATGGATTCATTGGTTATTAATGTTGGCTGGACTGCTACTGCTTTTCCCACTTTGTATGGGATGTCTTCCGTGTGTTCTGCATTTTATGCTGACTTCCCTATAGTATGAATGGACTGAGATTCATCATTTAAAACTTCGTACCAAGCCTCCTTTGTAATCAAAATAATTGATATTTGGCTGTATGTTTCATCTCTCACCTAATGTTGGGCTGGAATGGTACTCAAAGACGGGTAAGACGCTCAGCATCCTGTACCAACCTAAGACAGGGCTCTAGGCCAAGCTGCCAGAGTTACCGATGACGGGTAAGGACAGAGATGACTGAGGGCAACCTAAGACAGAGGCCATTCTCAATTTAAAAAAAAAAAAAAAAAGGAGGAGATGTGGGGACCCATGGCTGGCCATGGGCCCACATGCTAAGGCCTGGCTTGCTGATCATTGGCATTAGTCCTCACGCAACAGTATCAAGCCCTGGCCACCAGTGACCGTATTGAAACCCCTCATTAATGGGCACACAATTTTAGGATTAAAATTAGTTCAAAGAGAAAATGGGGGAATGAAAGGAGCGGCCGAGAGCCGCCATAAAATGGCCTTAATAAAACAGTCCTGGGAAATGGGGAGTAAACTAAGTTCACAGAGAAAGCAGATAGCTACTACCCAGAGATAAGGGCTACTACCCAGAGATAAGGGCTACTACCCAGAGATAAGGGCGACAGAACATCCTGGTATGCACCTAAGCCCCCTCCCCTGTGCTTGTTCAAGCTTAACAAAGAAACCGTGAGGCACGTAGGGCACGTAGCCACCCCTTTCTGCTCTTCAAGGACCCCCTCCCCTTGTCCAAGCTTAGACACGTAGGGCACGTAGCCCCCGTTTCTGTTCTCTCCTCCTCCTCGACGACCTCCTCCCCTTGTAGTTACCCAATAAACTTACGCCACCCTATGGTATGTTAATTTTGTGGTTTTGCCCCTTAAAAGCTGTGTGAGATAGCTGCTCGGGGCTCCTCTCGCTTGCTTGCTGCTTGCAGCAGCAGGGGGCCCATTTGCGCAAATGAAATAAAAATTACCTCCTGCTCTATTGCATCCTCTGGTCTGGAGTCTGTGTTTCTGGGGTCGTCACAAGAGGACACCGCTTTTGGGGTCCTACAATGTAACCCCCTTTCCCTCAACAAGCCCCTGTGTTCCTCCACCAGGCAGTTCCTGCGACACTGGGAGTCTCCCAGACAATTCAGAATACAAAGTGTGCCACCAACTTCATTCCAAAGACAAGTGGAGGGACGAAAATGCCCTCATAGTCTGCTCTAACAAAATGGCTGAGGCTTCTACAAGCCCCGCCCAGACATGGCGGCCACCAGGCTCCAGACTCTTCCAGGCTAGGACACGGGCCACAAGTCCCAGAGCTCAGCCCCTACTACTGCCTGGGTCCAGAGCCTCCAGAGCCCACTCCTCTCAGGAAACCGAGCTGCCCCAGGACTCCAAGGGCTTTGAGCCCCCCACCAAAATGGCCTCAGCACCCGCCTGCACCCTCAAGTCCCTGGGAAGCCAGTTCTGCGCAGGCGCTCAGCCGCCAGCCTCGCAGTTTCTACAAGTGAATTCCTCTTGATGGCAGTATTGCACCACAAATGCCATCTGCCCTGAACCTGCAGGTCCTCCCTCCTCCCTTCGTGCAGGAAAAAAATGGCGCTGTCCAATGGGTGCCCAGTATGGCTGCAATCCACATGGGCTACTCTGCCTGGGTCTGAGGGGAGCACCAGGAGCTAAGGCAATGCACTGGGTGCTGAACCCATCTGGTGCCCTGGCAGCCTGGCCTCAACAAGAAACTCCTGGGCTGCCCTTGGGACCAACACTCAGTGGAAGCTCTTGAGGGCAACACCAGCGGTGGTAGGCGCGACACCTAGCCATGGTCCACAGTCTGCACTACAAAAGGTTTCAGTCCTCTGGGATCAAGGCATTAGTCCCAGGGGCTCTGACCCAATCCTATCCTGACAACAGTGGAACTGACACATTGTTACACAGCCCTACCATGCCAGCTTTCCCAGGGTTTCCAGGACAGGTAGATACACTGACTCAGTCCCTGAAGAGTCATTTTGATGTGATGTCTCCTCCAGCCAGACTTAAATGGTATGGACACAGAAGGACTGGGAAGGAAGAGAGGGAAGGGTTACAGCCATCCCAGGACCACAGGCCTCCGTGCCTCTCTACTCTCACAGAGCCACCCCCTGGGCTGCATAATCCAGGGTCCTACACTCAGGCCAGTGAGGACTGGAGCCACGAATCATAGAAAACATCCCTACTCTCCTTGTACCTGACCCAGGATCAGTGCTTGAGAACTCCCAGGTTTGGCAGAAGGAAACACATACTGGTGATGTTAAGTAGCAAGTCAGAAATTTAGCCTGTGTTTGTGTGTGTGTGTGTGTGTGTGTGTGTGTGAGAGAGAGAGAGAGAGAGAGAGAGAGAGAGAAAGGCCTGAAGACCAGCACCTACTGTTGAAGCCCAGCATCTTACACTTCAAAGTCCTGCCCAGACCCTGATAACCTCCCAGGTGGTCCCAGCCCTGCCCCCATGGAAAGCTCCCAGAATTCTCTCCTCAGGCCAAATGGGTTACCTGACCTGATGACATGGGGCAATAAAACCTTCCCAGAAGCCCTAAGGAAGTCCCACACCTTGCAGGGCTGCCCTGCACCAGTGAATCTGGGGAGGAGTTTGCTAATTTAAATCCAACAAACCCTTCTAATGGGACTCCCCATCCTTTGTCCTGGAGGAGAGGGGGAGGTGGGTAAACAGACTCCCTTACAAACCTAGGGAGTCCAAACAGACTGCAGCTCAGCCCTCTGCCTCTCAGCTGAGCCCCCACCTGGCCTGCCAGGTGTATTCTCTCCATTCAACCATGTAACCTCCCTCACCCCAGTCCCAATGTTTGGGCACTCTCTCTGCACCTTCCATTCTGATGGATGCCCTACCCCCAATGAAGCCTTATCACTCAGCTCTCTGTCTCAAGCCTGAATTCTTTCTTGCCTGAAGAAAAGAACCCCAGCCTTCCATGGTCTTTCCTCCTGTGACAGTGATAACTCATGAATTAGGAAGAATCCCTATCCACAGTCATCATTCAGGAAGAAGTGGGGATGGAGAAGGAAGGGGAATAAGTATGCATACATAGACATCATTAAGGTGGGTGTCGATATCTTTATAGGCAAGTAAGAAGAATGAGTGGAGGAGGTGGTAGTTTAATGGGGGCACAGCCGCAGTTGCTCGTGGAGCTATCCGAGAAATAATGCAAATCCACGGGTCCCAGACAGGGTCTCCTCCATGTGCGAAACCACTCTGCACTCCTTCACGCCTGGAGACACAACCTGGTCCTAGTTCTTCCAGACCCAAAACAACCGTGGGTCAAAGCCCCATAGTCCTCATGGAAAGGTGTCAGCCTGCTGAACCTATCCTTGACCCTGCCTGGAACCTGGATAGATTCCAGTCCCACACATGGCCAGGTAGGTGTTCTAAGAATACAAATTTGCAGACAGGTAAACAAAAAAGTCGTCATGGAAGAAATGCATGAAAAACCAGCAAGGCATCTCCGGTATTAGACAACCTCTCATTCCTCCTCTGCCATTTCCTATTTAACGAAGAATCAACATGTGTCCACCTAGATGCAGTCTGAAACCAGGTTCTCCATTTTTGACAACTCCCCATCCTGAGAGGAAGCTCCAAAGAAATTTCTCCATGAAGCCATCTTAAGAATGTACACTTGCAAACACAGCTGATATCATTACCACTGGACAAGGAAGAGAGCACAGGAAATAGCACAATTCGCAGCACAGGTGGGCCCAGACCACCTACCTCCCCTCTGGGAACTCTCCAACCTGGGCATTCTCCTAGCTACTGGGAGGTCAGCCTGAACACCAGGTCTCCAATGGTCAGACACAAAGATGGCAAGTGCAGTACCACCACCTCAAAGACACTGGGAGAGAGGGAAGATTAAGGTTCCTGGATCCTAAGACAGCAGGACCTGAGCACCTGGCTCCTTTCCAGGGCTGCTTCCTGCTCTTCAGATAAAAAGGATCCCATAGATCACGTATTCAGGAGATGACCCAGGTGCTACAACCAAGACACACACCTACCCTCCTGGTAGCTGACTCAGGTCCTCAATTGTTGTCCAAACCCCATCAGTGATCTGGCAGGGAAAATACACACACATGATCCCAGTAATGCAGGAATCTATTTCAACAGTGTCCACCCCAACATGGATATGGGAGGTAACGAAAGTAGAGCAAGCATAGACTCAAACACAGAGTATTAAGAATTCCAGAACGTGCGGCTGTGTGCCAGTTTAAATGAATGCATGAACATACGAGAGTGAGTAAAAGGTTATGGGGCGCTGAGTGGAGACAACAACCAGATGTCAAACACAGTCCCTGGAAGGAGCTGCAGAACCACTGCCCTGCCCAAGGTCAGCTGAGGGCTGGCGCCAGGGCTCCTCCACCTGACCCATGTGTGGCAACCTGGGGAACTCGGGGTGAGGAAACTACCTCAGATCCCTGGAGGGACCCAGGGCGAGACCCGGACTGTACATGGGGAAGAACTGTTCCCATCAGTGCATGGCATCCCCACAATGCCCTACTTCCTCTAAGGCTGCTCTCTAGACCTTAAAAAGTTCTACGACTCTGCAAAGGGAGCACATAAACAAGTCTAGTACCTGCTAACACTAACCGATAGAATAAATAAAGGGGAGAGTGATCCAACATGGGAAGTGAGATACTCAGCAGACTCATAGAATGGCAGATGTCCTAAATAGCACTCTGGCCTCAGAATCAGCCCTAAAGGCATTCGGAGCTGGCTGAAAAGCCCATGAGAGTATTTCAGGCATGGAAAGCCAAGACACTCTGGCAAAAGATCTCTGCGAGTGAGATCCCAGTGGAAAGAACAGGTCTTCAAAGAAGGAGGTACCTTTCTCTGAAGGGAGGAGAGAACCTCCACTTTGACTATGACCTTGTCTAAACAAGATAAGAATCGGAGAACTCAGAGGGCTTCCATAGCCTTGGAAACTCATGACTGGAGCATAGGGAGATTACTGATGCCATAGACAGGAGTGTCAATTGGTAAAGTCAACAACAGGAGTCACTGTGCACTTACTCCTCATGTAGGATCTCTGTCCTTAATGTGCTGTGCATTGAGATTTAATGCTATAACGAGTACTCAAACAATATATTTCACTTTGTGTTTCTATGGGGGTGTAAACTGTTGAAATCTTTACTTAATGCATACTAAACTGATCCTCTGTAAAAAAAAAAAAAAGAAAAAAAAAAGAAATTATCAACTCCCAACTTGACTCTCACTGGGATTAAACATGACAATAGGTCTGATCTGATTTCATCATCATTTAAAAAAATCATCTATTATTTTTCACTTTATGTTTCTGTGTGGGAGCAAACTGTTGAAATCCTTACTTAAGGTATACTAAGCTGATCTTCTGTATATTAAGATAATCGAAAATGAATCTTGATGTGAATGGAAGGGGAGAGGGAGTGGGAAAAGGGAGGGTTGTGGGTGGGAGGGACGGTATGTGGGGGAAGCCATTGTAATCCATAAATCGTACTTTGGAAATTTATATTCATTAAATAAAAGTTAAAAAAAAATAAAAAAAATAAATTTAAAAAAAAAAAAGTTCTACGACTCTGCTAGAGAAAGTGCCTATGGGTCTTGTAGGATTGGGGTCATGTAGAGAGAACAAAGAAACGACGCAAAAATCAGTAAGAAAGTAGGGTACCTGTTCTCCCAGAAGACTGAACTAAACGCCAAAAAGCTTTGGAAGAAGATAAAATAGAGTGAGGCAGGTTTAATTTCCACAATTTTGCCAAGAAAAGTGAGGATTCCTTACTATGATATTGTGACCAGAACAAATATGTGAAGCATGTATCTACAGATACACAATATCAGTCTCCTGTCTTCTACCTACATTTATATTCACAAGATAGAGCATCCACTAAGGGACAGCACTGCCCAGCTACCCCCAACACCTGAAACCTTTACTATTCTGTTCCGGTACTTGGAGGACACCATTATTTTTCTTCAGCCACAAAAGGTGGATGGAGAGAAGGGGAAGACGAGGTGGTTCCATTTCTGGAGCAGCAGCGCCATCCAGAGGAGGTCGTTTCAGAATAGCGTCCACTCCATCCATCCCACTCCATGAGGAAGGCTCCAGAAATGAGGAAGACTGGGATCCAGGCTCACACGCAGGCATCACCAGAGTTCCTGGGGAACAAGAGAGAGCTGGGCTCCCCCACAAAGGGATCCAGAGAGGCCCGGACTGCAAGGCTGCAGAGGTCGTGGGGGCCAGTCCTCAGGGGCCGCCATGTTGCACAGCCTGCAGCTGAAGCATCTCAGGGCACTGTGTCTCTGCACAGGAGGGGAGGCAGCACTTCCTGACTCTCCCCACCAGGGCACAGCAGGGAGCCTGAGCAGCTCTGCTCCCCTGCACTGGGTGAGCTTTACTCTCCCTGCCCTCCACACCCTGCAGGTCTCAGGGGCACAGCAGATTCCTGCTCGCTGAGGTCACAGCTCCCTCAGCACAGGCGACACCTGACTGGCACTGAGGAGGAGCCCGCACACCTGTCACACTGATGACCGCCGTTCCCCACTGGCCTGCATCTGTGCTCCTGCGGTGGCTGGGTCCTCCTGGCAGGCAGGCACACTGAACAGTTCACCTCTTAACGGCACAGAAGAAGGAAAATGGTCTGTTCCCTACAGGTGCTCATGTAACCCCCTTTCCATCACAAGCCCCTGTGTTCCTCCACCAGGCAGGTCCTGGGCCACTGGGAGTCTCCCAGACAATTCACCATCAAATGTCTGCCACCCTACTTGACTCCTGAGACAACAGAAGGGAGGAAAATGCCCACAGAACCTGCTCAGCACAAAATGGAAGAGGCTTCCATAAGCCCCGCCCAGACATGGCCGCCTCTAGGCTCTTCCCACCAGGTCACAGCTGCCATGAATCCCAGAGCTCCGACCCCTGTAACTGCCTGTGTCCGGGCCTTCAGAGCCCACTCGATGTGGAGACCTGAGCTGGCTGGGTCTCCACGGATTTGAGCCCTACAGGGAACATCGTCTTGGCACCAACCTATACCCTCACTTCCCTGCCAAGCCAGACCCGCCCAGGCACATAGCCACCACCTGAGGAGATCCGCAAATGAATTCCTCTTGATGGCAGTATTGCACCACAAATGCCATTCCCCTGTTGCCCCCAGTCCTCCCTCCTCCCTGCGTGGAGGAAAAAATCACCAGTGCTGTCCCAACAGATACCTAGCATGGCTGCCTGGTTCTTAGGGACCAGGAGGAGCTAGGGCAATGTACTGGGTGTTAGACATACCCGGAGCCCATGCAGTCTGGCCTCAGCACGCAGTCCTGGGCTGCCCTTGGGAATTTGCTCATCAGACGCTCCTTAGGGCAACCCTCCGTGGGGGCAGGGCACCTGCACCTAGCCAGGCCCCACTGTCTGCACCACAAGTTGATTAGGCTCTCCGGGATACAAGCAAAGATCCCACTGGCTCTCACCCAATCCCATTCTGAAAAGCGGGGGACTTTACACTGTCACTGAACCCTGCCACGCCAGCCTGCCCAGGAGGTACAGGGCAGCCAGAGAATCTGAATCAGTCATTGACAAGTCATTCCCACATGACAGCTCATCCAGGCAGACTGAAAGGGTATGTAGTCAGAGGTACTGGGAAGGAAGAGAGAGATGAGTACAGCCATCCCAGGACCACAGGCCTCACGAAACCTGTACTCTCACAGGGCTCCTCCCTGGTCTGCAGATCTAGAGGTCCCACACTCAGGACGGGAGACAAGGGCCACAGCAAACACATTAGCTCTCCATGCGCCTGACCCAGGGTCACTCCCTGAAAACTCCTTATATTGCCAGAAGGACACACATATTGGTGGTAATTCAGGATCTCCCAGGGAGGCTGAATGTAAGGATCTGAGACAGGTTCTGAGGAAGGGAAATGGATCAGTTCTAACTGCCATAAGCAGATTGTGAAACTGGCAAACTTCTGTGTTCTTGTAGGAGGAGGCAGGTTCAAGGTTGAAGGAACCTTCTTGAGCCCCAGAGGTCATCTAAAACAGTGACCCCCATGCACCAAGGCAGCGGGACAGAATCCGGATCGGGACCAAGCCTAGGTCTTTGCAGAGACTTCTGCAAGCCCCACCCAGACATGGCCACTAATTGGATCCCGAGTTCCGCTATCTGCTCCAAGCTGCACACACACACCGGAACTCGGTCCCCTGGCCTTGCCTATGTTCTGGGCCACCATAACCCACTGGACATGGTAGCCCAGCTGGACCCGGATCCAAGGGCTCTGAGCCCTCACAGGGGGAAGCCTTGGGACCCACCTGCACCCTCCCTTTTCTGCCAAGCCAGTCCCACACAGGCACACAGCTGCAAGTGCTGTCGGGTTGCATAAACTGCTTCCTCTCCATGGCAGTATTGTAGCACAAACGCCACCTGCCCTACCCCAAAACGTGTCTATCCTCCGCCCTTCAAACAACTACAAAATGCCCAGAGCTGTTCAGCAGGAATCCAAAATGTCTGCTGCCCAGCATGACCACTCTTCCTAGCTGAGGGAGCAGGAGGAGCCAACACACAGCACTGGGTACTGCACTGACCCTGGTGGCTGTACACTGCTGGGGGCTGCACGTGTGACAAGCGCACAAGGGACGTCTACATGGACTCCCCAGCTGTAGTGGGGACCTGCACCTAGTCGGGCCGCAACACCTGCACTGCACTTGGCTTCAGCCCTCCGGGATGCATGCAAAGGCCCCACAGGCTAGGACACCTGATCACCCAGCCTAGGCCTCTGCTCCCCTACTGGTGGGACAGACGGCTCTGAGGAGAGGCCTCTGCCAGAGTCCCTACCCCTGAGCCAGTGCTACTGTCCAGAAAGGGGCTGGAGGAAGTCGTCACACTCATCCAGGTAAGCACACCTTGACAGAGGGTTCTGCTGGTCCCTAAAATGCATGATTGCACCGAGATGCAAATGTTGATACTTTATCCTAACACAGAGGCAGCCTAGCTCTCTGCAGGGCCCTAGTGCTGGCTGAACCCATACAGCCTTGCTCAACTTTCCTCAAGCCTTCTGGACATGTTGAAGCTGGGCAAACCTGACCGTGGCCCTCCCTGGGACCCTGGCTTGATTTCATTCCCTCTTACTCCCAACTATGGCTAGGTAGCTGTTTCAAGGAGCCCAGGAAATTCTCCCCATGAAGCTGTCCCAAGAATGTACACATATAGGCCAGTGCCCTGGCTCACTTGGCTAATCCTCTGCCAGTGGCGCCAGCACCCCAGGTTCTAGTCCTGGTTGCTCATCTTCCAGTCCAGCTCTCTGCTGTGGCCTGGGAAGGCAGTGGAGGATGGCCCAAGTGCTTGGACCCTGTACCCGCATGGGAGACCAGGAAAGGCACCTGGCTCCTGGCTTCGGATCGGTGTAGCGCCGGCCGTAGCGGCCATTTGGGCGGTGAACCAACGGAAAAAGGAAGACCTTTCTCTCTGTGTCTCTCTCTCTCTAACTCTGCTTGTCAAAAAAACGAAGGAGCCTCTGGGCTCTTCCTGGGTTGGGGGTCATGAAGAGAGAGTGAGGAGCTGAGGGAATAGTAGTCAGAAAGTGGAGAGGTCATTCTATCAGATTCACCTTCCCCAGACACACAGGATGCAAGGGAAGAGGACTGCACCCAGGCAGGTGTGGCTGCTTCCACAATGGTGCAGAGGACTGCGGAGTGCTCATGCTGATAATTTGGATCAAAACACATACAAAGATCTATAGAAACACAGATTCTGCTTCTTGTCTTTCCACTGACAATTATAATCCCAGAGAGAGCATTCACCAAGGGACAGCAACCACCCTGGAACTCATCACTGGACACCTTCCTTCTTGGGTTCCTGTGTGTGGAGGACTCCATTATTTTTTTCAGCCACAAAAGGCGGAGGGAGAGAAGGGGAAGTCGGGACAGGCCCATTTCTGGAGCAGCAGCGCCATCCAGCGGAAGCTGTTTCAGAATGGCATACAGTCCATCCAGCACATCCCACGAGGAAGGCCCGGAACTCAGGGAGAGTGAGTTCAGTGCCCAGAGCCGGCACCAGCAAGGCTGGTGTGGAAAGTTGAGTGTAGGACTACCCACCCAGGGATCCAGAGAGGCCCTGTCTGCCAGGCTACAGAAGTCATGTGGGACAGTCCTCAGGGGCCGCCATGTTGCACAGCCTGAAGCTGAAGCATCCCAGGGCACTGTGTCTCTGCACAGGAGGGGAGGCAGCACTTCCTGACTCTCCCCACCAGGTCACAGCAGGGAGCCTGAGCAGCTCTGCCCCCCACACACCCTCCCCCCCAGCAAGGCACTGTGTGAGTTTCTCTCCCTGCGCTCCACACCCTGCAGGTCTCACAGGAGCCCACAGCCTCTCCTCAGACTAAATGGCCGAGGCTTCTACAAGCCCCGCCCAGACATGGCGGCCACCAGTCTCTGGACTCTTCCAGGCTCGGACACAGAGGCTACAAGTCCCGGAGCTCAGCCCCTGCCACTGCCTGTTCCCGGCTTCCAGAGCCCTCCCGGTTCTGGGATTCCAGCTGGCCAGAGCTTGCAAGGGGGCCCCAGGAAGGGCACACACTCTCACTTCCATGCCAAGCCAGTCAGGCGCACGCTCACAGCCACCACTGGCGGCATCTGCAACGAATTCCTCTTGATGGCAGTATTGCACCACAAATGCAATTTGCCCTGTTCCTGCCAGTGCTCCCTCCTCCCTGTGCGCAGGAAAAAACACCCCGTGCAGTCCAAGGAGTGCACAGCATGGCTGCCCAGTTGAGGGGGTCACAGGAGGAGCTAGGGCAATGCACTGGGTGCTAAACAGACACAGAGCCCATGCAGCTTGGCCTCAGCACCCAGTTCTGGGCTGCCCTAGGGACCAATGTTCACTGGATGCTCCTTAGAACAACCCCCGTGGGTGTAGGGCACTAGAACCTAGCCAGGCCACACTGTCTGTACCGCAGTGGCTTAAGCCCTCGGGGATCCAATGGGCTCTGACCCATTCCCATTCTGAAAAGCAGCGGGCCGGACACTCTCACTGAACCTTGCCACACAAACTTGCCCAGGAAGTCCAGGGCAGCCAGATAATCTGAATCAGTCATTGACAAGTCATATTCTCATGATGTTTCACACAGGAAGACTTAAAGGGTCTGTAGCCAGAGGTAGTGGGAAGGAAGGGAGGGAAGGGTTACAGCCATCCCAGGAACACAGGCCTCAGTACCTCTGTACACTCACAGGGCTCTCCCCTGGTCTGCAGGCAATGAGGGTCCCACACTCAGGATAGAAGATGAGGGCCACAGCAAACACAGCGACTCTCCGTGCACCTGACCCAGGGTCACTGAGAACTCCTTACATTGGCAGAAGGAAATACATATTGCTGTTGACTAACAAATTAGGGGGAATCTCTATCCACAGTGCATCATTCATACTACTGTCCCAATGGAACAAGAAGGGTATACATATGCATATATGGACCTCATAAGGTGGGCGTGGCAAAGTACCTTTGAAGGCAGCCAGCCCAAACGTGATGGCAAGGGCGACAGGGCTCATTGCCGAAGACAGCTGGAAGGTCTTGGAGCAAAGGGCTCGGACCAAGCGCTCAGTTCACCCTGCGACGCTTATGATTGCAGTCAACAATTTGAAATGGCCAGCTCACCTGAGGCAGTCACCTCTCCACCTGCTTTCTTAAGGTCCGGCTCAGTTTATGAACCTCTTATAATCTTCCAAGACCTGGTAATGAAACGCTATGGGATAAATTGGATCATTATTACAAAATTGTCAAGTCAACATTGCTGCTGAATCTTAGTCTGGCCACAGGTTTCTTTCCCACTAAAACCTGCAGGGGTGATCACATGGCCAAACCCACGACAGCCTGTACTGTGCTGCTGGGCGGCCTGGGGTTCGGCTCTTCCATACAGGAGCACTGATCATGACAAGGGAAGGACCCATGAGCTGGAGCATTCGGCTATAAAATGTACGAGAGAAATTCTCTACTGCTATATGCGTCAGGCCAATAAGGTCCAGCAGTTTAAGCAGGATCCACGCCCAACAACGTGTCTTCACTCTCCTTTCAATGTGCATACAGGAGATGAATCGGTGTCTTATGAGGAATATGGTCTTCTTTAGATAAATGCAGTGTCCCTCTATCTCCTTTACCTCGTGGAAATGATTTCCTCAGGACACCAGATTATCTCTAACACTGACGAGAGGAGGAGATTTGGACATACAAAGAGCTGAAAAGTCAGGAGCAGCACTTGGACAGAGTGGGACTGTTACGTAGGAAGTCAGATATGAGCTTATGTGTGTGTGACAAAGGCTAAAGAAAAGACATCTATGTCCAGCATCTACATTTGCATCTCACAGTCATGCCGATAACTTTTCAGGGGCAGCAAAGTGCTCGCATCTTCCTCTGCCCCTCCTACCCTATAACCTGCCAGGTGGAGTTCCCAGCCCCTTCTGTCTGACAATCTTCCACAATCTCCCAGAAGCAGCCCAGTATCAGCATTTCAAATACGCTGCTCCGGATCCTGGATCCTGGGTTAGGACGGCGCCAGCTAGGCTTCCTCCTGTCCGACACCTGAAGAGGAAAACTCAGGAGCTTCTTAATATTTACATCCATAAAATCCTTTGTTTCAGGAGGAGATGTGTGAAGACAAAGACCCATCTCCTGAAAAACCCCTGGCCTCAACTGGACTGCACACTCAGCCCTCTGCCTCTATGCTGAGTCGGCTGCCTGCCTGCCTGCCTGCCTGCCTGCCCAGGTGTAATCTCTCCACTCAACCATGTAACCTTGCTCCTTCCCTCAGTCCCAGTGAGTGGGCACTCTCTCTCAGGTTCTGTCTGGAGAAGTGCCCACCCGTTCTTACGGATGTCCTTTCCCTACTAAACTTTGCTACTTTCCACTACTCTGCCTCACGCCTGAATTCTTTGTTGCACGAAGACAAGAACCCTGCCATTCACCGGTAACAGGACAACCATGAGAAAAGAGTCACAACAGAAAGATTTCTGCAAGCCAAGAAGCAACAACTTAGAAGAAACTAAACCTGCTAACACCTTGAACTTGGGCTTCTGACTGAACTTCGGCTTCAGAACTTGAGAAAATAAATTCCTCTGTTTATGGCACCCAATCTGGTTACATACGACATCCCTATCAAACTAATGCAGTTGCTAAATCTGACTTAGGAACAAATAGAAAAAGGGAGGGCCAGCACTGTGGCATAGTGAGTACAGCTACCACCTGCAGTGCCAGCGTCCCATATAGGTGCTGGTTCAAGTCCTGGCTGCTCCATTTCCAATGCAGCTCTCTGCTATGGCCTGGGAAAGCAGTGGAAGATGCCCCAGGCAAAAGAAACAGAAAAATGACACAGACCTAGAACAGTGTTTCTCAACCTTTTTGTTGTTGTTGTTGCCCCCAAGTAGGGGGAAACTATCGAATTAAAATTCTCCTAGAGGTAGGAAATTATATGTTAAGGAGTAAGATTTTCTTTAATAGATTTGAGCCTTAGGGTTTCTGTATGATATTGTGATGCCTAGGAATTTTTTACTCTACCTCTCCAAGAACCAATTCTATTATTTGAGGAATGCATGATTTGTAGAAAGTATATCAGTGCTTTTAAACGTATGGTAATAAATCTAAAGGATATCCAGATGGAACGTGTTCTAGGGAAAACAGAAGTTATTGTTATCCACTGAATTGCATCCCCTCCCACCAAAAAATTTTATATTGTTAAACTCCCAGTCCTTTTTATTAGTACATAGATTATATCTGAAAATGTATTACAGTTCATGAAAGATTAAAAAAAAGTATCTTTTCAGGCAGGTGAGAATGAATGAGTGAAGGGGTGGTTGTCTAATGGGGCACAGCCACGACTGCATGTGGAGATAACTGGAGCTATAGCAAAACCACGGGTCCTGGACGGAGGCACCTCCATGTGCGAATGGACTCTGCACTGCTCCATACAATACAACAAAACCTGGGACTCTATAGGGGTGATGACATTGGACCCAAGGAAGTGAGGCAGGGCATCGTCCTCTCTGTCCTCCCATCTGATGTGAGCCCTACGCTTCCGCTGCCCCCACAATGCCCTGCTTCTTACCCAGGCCAGCTCCTGTGTCTTTGGGCAGGATGAGATGCCGGTTTGGGAAGCCTCCACTGTCCTCTCTCTGGGATGGGCTGAAAAAGGACAAAAGAGAAAAAATAATGAGACACCTGGGGGCCTTGCCATACTAGAAACTTAGTGGGATGCAGGCCACTGCGCTTGGCTTAGAAGGACACCCACTGTCGCCAGTGCCGCGGCTCACTAGGCTTATCCTCCGCCTTGCGGCGCCAGCACACGGGGTTCTAGTCCTGGTCGGGGCGCCGGATTCTGTCCCGGTTGCCCCTCTTCCAGGCTAGCTCTCCGCTGTGGCCAGGGAGTGCAGTGGAGGATGGCCCAAGTACTTGGGCCCTGCACCCCATGGGAGACCCAGGATAAGTATGTGGCTCCAGCCATCGGATCAGCGCAGTGCGCTGGCCGCAGCATGCCGGCCGCGGCGGCCACTGGAGTGTGAACCAACGGCAAAGGAAGACCTTTCTCTCTGTCTCTCTCTCTCACTGTCCACTCTGCCTGTCAAAAAAAAAAAAAAAAAAAAAAAAAAAAAAAAAAAAAAAGGAAGGACACCCACTGTCAGGTAACTGAACAACTTTGAGAGATCTTGAGCGGTTTGCATTAACACAGCTACTATTACCGGAAAACAGTGGGGTTGCATGTGACAGAGAAGGTGTCTATACTCTCTCACTCAGGACATGCAGCACCAAGGCCCCAGTTCTAAGGACAGGACGGAACCAGCACCATCACAGTCAGAGCCTGGACTGGGGACCAGCCTAAAGACTTGTAAATCATCCCTGACCCAGGGATTGAGAAACAGGCCTGGCAGCCCTGAATCTCTTAACCCACAGAATACTACATGGCAAATCGATGAACCTCAACAGTGAGAAATCAATGGGGACAGACAGGTTTTCAGCACTGTATCGAGACTGTGACAGAGGAATTGGTGGATCGGTCTAGAGACATCTTTAAAATAGACTCCTAAGAGAATCTGACAAGGACAAGGCCTTTAACATGAATTAGCTGGCAAAGAGCATGACCTACCCTAGACGGTCTGCTCACTTGCCCCTGGGAGACACCAGCTCACCAAGGAAGGGCTGTGTCCCCAGGAGAATGCACCAGGTTAATGGGCTTAACAGACACAACAGAGAGGTGCTAGAAATGAAAAAGACCAGGGAGGTGTCTGCCCTGGGAGCACAGAGGGAATCCTGGTCTAGTGGAGGTGGGGTGCTACACCCAACCCTGCAGGGCTTCTGCAGCATCTGCTGACATCTTGATTGCCAGGGCCCTAGTGTGAGATCTGCAGAGCCAGGGACCTCAGACACAAAGGTGATTCTAGATTCTTGGGTTCCATTATGTGGAGGACACCATTATTTTTTTCAGGAACAAAAGGTGGAGGGAGAGATGGGGAAGATGGGATGGTTCCATTTCTGGAGCAGCAGCGCCATCCAGCGGAAGTTGTTTCAGAATGAACTGTGTCCTCCAGCACATCCAACATGGAAGGCTGGCAAGTGAGAGGGAGAGTTCAGTGTCCACAGCAGGCACCAGCAAGGTTGGTGTGGAAAGTTGAATGCTGGGTTCCCCCACAAAGGGATCCTGAGAGGCCCGGACTGCAAGGCCGCAGAATCGGTGGGGCCGGTGCTCAGGGGCTGCCATGTTGCACAGCCTGCTCCTGAAGCATCTCAGGGCACTGTGTGTCTGCACAGGAGACTGATGACCACCGTTCCCCGCTGGACTGCATCTGTGCTCCTGCGGGGACTGGGGTCCTCCTGGGATGGCCGCCATGCTGATCAGGTCACCTATGAGGGGACAGAGATAAGAAACTGCTCCACTCCCTGTTGGTGCTCATGAACCACCGTTCCCTCAACAAGCCCCGGCGTTCCTGCCCAGGCAGTTCCTGGACCACTGGGAGTTTTCAGACACTTCAGAACAGAAAGTGTTGCACCCACTTCACACCTAAGAAAACAGGGACCAAATGCCCAAAGCTTTTGCTCAGACAAAATGGCTGACGCTTCCACAAGCCCCGCCCAGACATGGCGGCCACAGGGCTCCTGGCTATGTCAGGCTAGGACACAGCGGCCGCAGTTTCCGGAGCTCAGACACCCTGCCACTGCCTGTGTTCGGAAACTCCAGATTGCACTCACTGCAAGGAACCGAGCTGTCCCGGGCCTCCACGGGTTCGGCACACGCCTGCACCCTCATGTCCCTGGGAAGCAAGTTCTGCGCAGGCGCTCAGCCGCCAGCCTGGCAGTTTCTGCAAGTGAATTCCTCTTGATGGCAGTATTGCACCACAAATGCCATCTACCCTGTACCCGCAGGTTCTCCCTCCTCCCTTCGTGAAGGGAAAAAACGGCGCTGTCCAGTGGGTGCCTGCATGGCTGCAATCCACCTGGGCTACTCTGCCTGGGTCTGATGGGAGCAGGGGCAGCTAAGGCAATGCACTGGGTGCTGAACCCATCTGGTGCCCAGGCAGCCTGGCCTTAGCAAGCAATTCTTAGGTTGTCCTCAGGACCACCACTCGATGGATACTCCTAAGGGTAACATCAGCGGGCGTAGGCACAACGCCAGGCCAGGCTGCACTGACCCCACACAAATGGCTTCAGGCCTCTGGGATCAAGGCATAGGACCAGGCGCTTTGACACAATCCTATACTGACAACAGTGGGATTCAGATCTTGTAACACAGCCCTGCCACGACAGCTTTCCCAGGAGGTCTAGGACAGGCAGATACACTGAGCCAGTCACTGATAAGTCCTTTTGACATAATGTCTCCTCCAGGCACACTTAAAGGGTCTGTACCCAGAGGTACTGGGAAGGAAGAGAGGGAAGGGTTACAGCCACCCCAGGACCACAGGCCTCAGTACCTCTCTACTCTCACAGGGCTCTCCTCTGCTCTGGACAATCAGGGTCCCACACTTGGGTCAGTGAGGACTGGAGCCACGAATCACAGCAAACATACCTAGTCTCCTTGCACCTGACCAAGGATCACTGCTTGAGAACTCCCAGGTTTGCAGAAGGAAACACATACTAGTGATAACTCATGATTTAGGAGGCATCTCCATCACAGTGCATCACTCAGGAAGAAGTGGGGATGGAGAAGGAACAGGAATAAGTATGCATACACAGACACGGTTAAAGTGGGTGTCAGTGTCTTTAGAGGCAAGTAGGAATGAATGAATGAAAGGGTGGTTGTGTTATCGGGACACAGCCACAGTTGCACATAGAGCTATCTGGGAAATAATGCAAATCCACGGGTACCGCACACGGTCTCCTCCATGTGCTAAACACCCTGCACTCCTCCACACCAAGGAGATGCAACCTGGTCCTAGTTCTTACAGAAGCTGAAACAACATGGGTCAACCTCCCCTAACCCTTGTAGAAAGGTCCCAGTCTGCTGAACCTGTCCTTGGTCCTGCTTGGACCCTGAATTAATTCTACTCCCACACATGGCTAGGTTGGATGTCTAAGAATACCAATTTGATGACAGGTAAACACCACAGTCGTCATGGACAAAAATGCATGCAACTACCAACAAGGATTCTGCAGTACTACACAATCCTCTTATTCCTCCTCTCCATTTCCTAGTAAACCAAGGATCAACACGTGTCCACTTAGATGCAGTCTGAAACCGGGTGTCCTAGCTCTGACAACTGGCTCTCCGTGCTGAAAGGGTTTCCCATGAATGGAGGCCCTAGGCCTAAGGCCTAGGACTCAAATAAATTGTCTCCATGAAGCCATGCTAAGAATGTACAATTGCAAACACAGCTGGTATCTTTAACTCTGCACAAAGAAGAAAGCCCAGGAAATAGTACCACTAGAAATACAGGTGGGCCCAGACCACCTACCTCCCCTCTGGGAACTCTCTAACCTGAGCGGTCTCCTAGTTCCTGGGAGGTCAGCCTGAACACCAGGTCTCCAATGGTCAGACACAAAGATGGGAAGTGCAATACCACCACCTCAAAGACACTGGAGGACAGGAAGATTGAGGATCCTTGACACTAAGACAGCAGGGCTGGAACACCTGGCTCCTCTCCAGGGCTGTTCCCTGGTCTTCAGATAAAGATTCCCACACAATGGGCATTCAGGAGGTGACCTAAGTGCTACAACCAAGACACACCTCCCCTCCTAGCAGCTGACTCAGGTTCCCCGTTGTTGTCCAATGCCCATCAGTGAGCTGCCAGAGAAAATACATAGACATGATCCCAGTAATGGAAGGATCATTTTCAACAGTGTCCACCCCAACATGCATTTGGGAAACAATGAAAGTACGACAAGGCATAGACCCAAATATAGAGAAAGTATTAAATATGCAAGAACGTGCATGACAACCCGCACAACGCTTTATAACCTCTAGGGCTGCTCCCTAGACCTTAAAATGTCCAAGGTTTTGGCTAGAGAGGGGCCTCCTGGCTCCCCTGGGTTGGTCGTGATGAAGAGAGAGAGAGAGAGGAGCTGAGGGAAAAGTAGAAGCTGGAGAGGCCATTCTATCAGAGGCGCTGATCCACCTGCCCCAGACATGCAGGATGCTAGGGAAGACCACTGCACCCAGGCAGCTGTGGCTGCTTCCCCAGTGTGATCAGGACACTGGGCAGAGGTCATGGTGACATTCTGATCAGAACACACATGGCAATGAAGTATCTACAGATACACAGGCGATTTCTAGTCTTCCCACTGAAAATTACAGTCTGAGAGACAGCATTCAAATGGGATGGCAACTCTGCAGCTACCCCAACATTGGAAATATTCATTCTTGGGTTCCTGTATTTGGAATATGCCATATTTTTTTCAGCCACTAAAGGTGGAGGGAGAGCTGGGAAAGGGGGTGCTTCCGTTTCTGGAGCAGCAGCGCCATCCAGCGGAAGCTGTTTCAGAATGAACTGTGTCCTCCAGCACATCCCACAGGGAAGGCTGGCAAGTGAGGGGAGAGAGTTCAGTGCCCAGATCAGGAACCAGCGAGGTTGGTGTGGAAAGCTGAGTGCCAGGTTCTCCCACCCAGGGATCCTGAGAGGCCCGGACTGCAAGGCTGCAGAAGCGGTGGGGCCGGTGCTCAGGGGCCGCCATGTTGCACAGCCTGCAGCTGAAGCATCTCAGGGCACTGTGTCTCTGCACAGGAGGGGAGGCAGCACTTCCTGACTCTCCCCACCAGGGCACAGCAGGGAGCCTGAGCAGCTCTGCTCCCCTGCACTGGGTGAGCTTTACTCTCCCTGCCCCCCACACCCTGCAGGTCTCAGGGGCACAGCAGATTCCTGCTTGCTGACGTCACAGCTCCCTCAGCACAGGCGACACCTGACTGGCACTGAGGAGGAGCCCGCACACCTGTCACACTGATGAGCGCCGTTCCCCGCTGGCCTGCATCTGTGCTCCTGTGGGGACTGGGTCCTCCTGGGATGTGGTTGGTAGGCTGAATAGATTACATCTGAAGCAACAAGGAGGGAAATTGCTCCAGTCCCTACTGGGGCTCATGTAACCCCCTTTCCCTCAACAAGCCCCTGTGTTCCTCCACCAGGCAGTTCCTGCGACACTGGGAGTCTCCCAGACAATTCAGAATACAAAGTGTGCCACCAACTTCACTCCTAAGACAAGTGGAGGGACGAAAATGCCCTCATAGTCTGCTCTAACAAAATGGCTGAGGCTTCTACAAGCCCCGCCCAGACATGGCAGCTACCAGGCTCCAGACTCTTCCAGGCTAGGACACGGGCCACAAGTCCCAGAGCTCAGCCCCTACTACTGCCTGGGTCCAGAGCCTCCAGAGCCCACTCCTCTCAGGAAACCGAGCTGCCCCAGGACTCCAAGGGCTTTGAGCCCCCCACCAAAATGGCCTCAGCACCCGCCTGCACCCTCAAGTCCCTGGGAAGCCAGTTCTGCGCAGGCGCTCAGCCGCCAGCCTCGCAGTTTCTACAAGTGAATTCCTCTTGATGGCAGTATTGCACCACAAATGCCATCTGCCCTGAACCTGCAGGTCCTCCCTCCTCCCTTCGTGCAGGAAAAAAATGGCGCTGTCCAATGGGTGCCCAGTATGGCTGCAATCCACATGGGCTACTCTGCCTGGGTCTGAGGGGAGCACCAGGAGCTAAGGCAATGCACTGGGTGCTGAACCCATCTGGTGCCCTGGCAGCCTGGCCTCAACAAGAAACTCCTGGGCTGCCCTTGGGACCAACACTCAGTGGAAGCTCTTGAGGGCAACACCAGCGGTGGTAGGCGCGACACCTAGCCATGGTCCACAGTCTGCACTACAAAAGGTTTCAGTCCTCTGGGATCAAGGCATTAGTCCCAGGGGCTCTGACCCAATCCTATCCTGACAACAGTGGAACTGACACATTGTTACACAGCCCTACCATGCCAGCTTTCCCAGGGTTTCCAGGACAGGTAGATACACTGACTCAGTCCCTGAAGAGTCATTTTGATGTGATGTCTCCTCCAGCCAGACTTAAAGGGTATGGACACAGAAGGACTGGGAAGGAAGAGAGGGAAGGGTTACAGCCATCCCAGGACCACAGGCCTCCGTGCCTCTCTACTCTCACAGAGCCACCCCCTGGGCTGCATAATCCAGGGTCCTACACTCAGGCCAGTGAGGACTGGAGCCACGAATCATAGAAAACATCCCTACTCTCCTTGTACCTGACCCAGGATCAGTGCTTGAGAACTCCCAGGTTTGGCAGAAGGAAACACATACTGGTGATGTTAAGTAGCAAGTCAGAAATTTAGCCTGTGTGTGTGTGTGTGTGTGTGTGTGTGTGTGAGAGAGAGAGAGTGAGAGAGAGAGAGAGAGAGAGAGAGAGAGAAAGGCCTGAAGACCAGCACCTACTGTTGAAGCCCAGCATCTTACACTTCAAAGTCCTGCCCAGACCCTGATAACCTCCCAGGTGGTCCCAGCCCTGCCCCCATGGAAAGCTCCCAGAATTCTCTCCTCAGGCCAAATGGGTTACCTGACCTGATGACATGGGGCAATAAAACCTTCCCAGAAGCCCTAAGGAAGTCCCACACCTTGCAGGGCTGCCCTGCACCAGTGAATCTGGGGAGGAGTTTGCTAATTTAAATCCAACAAACCCTTCTAATGGGACTCCCCATCCTTTGTCCTGGAGGAGAGGGGGAGGTGGGTAAACAGACTCCCTTACAAACCTAGGGAGTCCAAACAGACTGCAGCTCAGCCCTCTGCCTCTCAGCTGAGCCCCCACCTGGCCTGCCAGGTGTATTCTCTCCATTCAACCATGTAACCTCCCTCACCCCAGTCCCAATGTTTGGGCACTCTCTCTGCACCTTCCATTCTGATGGATGCCCTACCCCCAATGAAGCCTTATCACTCAGCTCTCTGTCTCAAGCCTGAATTCTTTCTTGCCTGAAGAAAAGAACCCCAGCCTTCCATGGTCTTTCCTCCTGTGACAGTGATAACTCATGAATTAGGAAGAATCCCTATCCACAGTCATCATTCAGGAAGAAGTGGGGATGGAGAAGGAAGGGGAATAAGTATGCATACATAGACATCATTAAGGTGGGTGTCGATATCTTTATAGGCAAGTAAGAAGAATGAGTGGAGGAGGTGGTAGTTTAATGGGGGCACAGCCGCAGTTGCTCGTGGAGCTATCCGAGAAATAATGCAAATCCACGGGTCCCAGACAGGGTCTCCTCCATGTGCGAAACCACTCTGCACTCCTTCACGCCTGGAGACACAACCTGGTCCTAGTTCTTCCAGACCCAAAACAACCGTGGGTCAAAGCCCCATAGTCCTCATGGAAAGGTGTCAGCCTGCTGAACCTATCCTTGACCCTGCCTGGAACCTGGATAGATTCCAGTCCCACACATGGCCAGGTAGGTGTTCTAAGAATACAAATTTGCAGACAGGTAAACAAAAAAGTCGTCATGGAAGAAATGCATGAAAAACCAGCAGGGCTTCTCCGGTACTACACAGCCCTCTCATTCCTCCTCTGCCATTTCCTATTTAACGAAGAATCAACATGTGTCCACCTAGATGCAGTCTGAAACCGGGTTCTCCATTTTTGACAACTCCCCATCCTGAGAGGAAGCTCCAAAGAAATTGTCTCCATGAAGCCATCTTAAGAATGTACACTTGCAAACACAGCTGATATCATTACCACTGGACAAGGAAGAGAGCACAGGAAATAGCACAATTCGCAGCACAGGTGGGCCCAGACCACCTACCTCCCCTCTGGGAACTCTCCAACCTGGGCATTCTCCTAGCTATTGGGAGGTCAGCCTGAACACCAGGTCTCCAATGGTCAGACACAAAGATGGCAAGTGCAGTACCACCACCTCAAAGACACTGGGAGAGAGGGAAGATTAAGGTTCCTGGATCCTAAGACAGCAGGACCTGAGCACCTGGCTCCTCTCCAGGGCTGCTTCCTGCTCTTCAGATAAAAAGGATCCCATAGATCACGTATTCAGGAGATGACCCAGGTGCTACAACCAAGACACACACCTACCCTCCTGGTAGCTGACTCAGGTCCTCAATTGTTGTCCAAACCCCATCAGTGATCTGGCAGGGAAAATACACACACATGATCCCAGTAATGCAGGAATCTATTTCAACAGTGTCCACCCCAACATGGATATGGGAGGTAACGAAAGTAGAGCAAGCATAGACTCAAACACAGAGTATTAAGAATTCCAGAACATGCGGCTGTGTGCCAGTTTAAATGAATGCATGAACATACGAGAGTGAGTAAAAGGTTATGGGGCGCTGAGTGGAGACAACAACCAGATGTCAAACACAGTCCCTGGAAGGAGCTGCAGAACCACTGCCCTGCCCAAGGTCAGCTGAGGGCTGGCGCCAGGGCTCCTCCACCTGACCCATGTGTGGCAACCTGGGGAACTCGGGGTGAGGAAACTACCTCAGATCCCTGGAGGGACCCAGGGCGAGACCCGGACTGTACATGGGGAAGAACTGTTCCCATCAGTGCATGGCATCCCCCACAATGCCCTACTTCCTCTAAGGCTGCTCTCTAGACCTTAAAAAGTTCTACGACTCTGCAAAGGGAGCACATAAACAAGTCTAGTACCTGCTAACACTAACCGATAGAATAAATAAAGGGGAGAGTGATCCAACATGGGAAGTGAGATACTCAGCAGACTCATAGAATGGCAGATGTCCTAAATAGCACTCTGGCCTCAGAATCAGCCCTAAAGGCATTCGGAGCTGGCTGAAAAGCCCATGAGAGTATTTCAGGCATGGAAAGCCAAGACACTCTGGCAAAAGATCTCTGCGAGTGAGATCCCAGTGGAAAGAACAGGTCTTCAAAGAAGGAGGTACCTTTCTCTGAAGGGAGGAGAGAACCTCCACTTTGACTATGACCTTGTCTAAACAAGATAAGAATCGGAGAACTCAGAGGGCTTCCATAGCCTTGGAAACTCATGACTGGAGCATAGGGAGATTACTGATGCCATAGACAGGAGTGTCAATTGGTAAAGTCAACAACAGGAGTCACTGTGCACTCCTCATGTAGGATCTCTGTCCTTAATGTGCTGTGCATTGAGATTTAATGCTATAACGAGTACTCAAACAATATATTTCACTTTGTGTTTCTATGGGGGTGTAAACTGTTGAAATCTTTACTTAATGCATACTAAACTGATCCTCTGTAAAAAAAAAAAAAGAAAAAAGAAAAAAGAAATTATCAACTCCCAACTTGACTCTCACTGGGATTAAACATGACAATAGGTCTGATCTGATTTCATCATCATTTAAAAAAATCATCTATTATTTTTCACTTTATGTTTCTGTGTGGGAGCAAACTGTTGAAATCCTTACTTAAGGTATACTAAGCTGATCTTCTGTATATTAAGATAATCGAAAATGAATCTTGATGTGAATGGAAGGGGAGAGGGAGTGGGAAAAGGGAGGGTTGTGGGTGGGAGGGACGGTATGTGGGGGAAGCCATTGTAATCCATAAATCGTACTTTGGAAATTTATATTCATTAAATAAAAGTTAAAAAAAAATAAAAAAAATAAATTTAAAAAAAAAAAAGTTCTACGACTCTGCTAGAGAAAGTGCCTATGGGTCTTGTAGGATTGGGGTCATGTAGAGAGAACAAAGAAACGACGCAAAAATCAGTAAGAAAGTAGGGTACCTGTTCTCCCAGAAGACTGAACTAAACGCCAAAAAGCTTTGGAAGAAGATAAAATAGAGTGAGGCAGGTTTAATTTCCACAATTTTGCCAAGAAAAGTGAGGATTCCTTACTATGATATTGTGACCAGAACAAATATGTGAAGCATGTATCTACAGATACACAATATCAGTCTCCTGTCTTCTACCTACATTTATATTCACAAGATAGAGCATCCACTAAGGGACAGCACTGCCCAGCTACCCCCAACACCTGAAACCTTTACTATTCTGTTCCGGTACTTGGAGGACACCATTATTTTTCTTCAGCCACAAAAGGTGGAGGGAGAGAAGGGGAAAACGAGGCGGTTCCATTTCTGGAGCAGCAGCGCCATCCAGAGGAGGTCGTTTCAGAATAGCGTCCACTCCATCCATCCCACTCCATGAGGAAGGCTCCAGAAATGAGGAAGACTGGGATCCAGGCTCACACGCAGGCATCACCAGAGTTCCTGGGGAACAAGAGAGAGCTGGGCTCCCCCACAAAGGGATCCAGAGAGGCCCGGACTGCAAGGCTGCAGAGGTCGTGGGGGCCGGTGCTCAGGGGCAGCCATGGTGCACAGCCTGCAGCTGAAGCATCTCAGGGCACTGTGTCTCTGCACAGGAGGGGAGGCAGCACTTCCTGACTCTCCCCACCAGGGCACAGCAGGGAGCCTGAGCAGCTCTGCTGCCCTGCACTGGGTGAGCTTTACTCTCCCTGCCCCCCACACCCTGCACGTCTCAGGGGCACAGCAGATTCCTGCTCACTGACGTCACAGCTCCCTCAGCACAGGCGACACCTGACTGGCACTGAGGAGGAGCCCGCACACCTGTCACACTGATGACCGCCGTTCCCCACTGGCCTGCATCTGTGCTCCTGCGGGGACTGGGTCCTCCTGGCAGGCAGGCACACTGAACAGTTCACCTCTTAACGGCACAGAAGAAGGAAAATGGTCTGTTCCCTACAGGTGCTCATGTAACCCCCTTTCCATCACAAGCCCCTGTGTTCCTCCACCAGGCAGGTCCTGGGCCACTGGGAGTCTCCCAGACAATTCACCGTCAAAAGTCTGCCACCCTACTTGACTCCTGAGACAACAGAAGGGAGGAAAATGCCCACAGAACCTGCTCAGCACAAAATGGAAGAGGCTTCCATAAGCCCCGCCCAGACATGGCCGCCTCTAGGCTCTTCCCACCAGGTCACAGCTGCCATGAATCCCAGAGCTCCGACCCCTGTAACTGCCTGTGTCCGGGCCTTCAGAGCCCCCTCGATGTGGAGACCTGAGCTGGCTGGGTCTCCACTGATTTGAGCCCTACAGGGAACATCGTCTTGGCACCAACCTATACCCTCACTTCCCTGCCAAGCCAGACCCGCCCAGGCACATAGCCACCACCTGAGGAGATCCGCAAATGAATTCCTCTTGATGGCAATATTGCACCACAAATACCATTCCCCTGTTGCCCCCAGTCCTCCCTACTCCCTGCGTGGAGGAAAAAATCACCAGTGCTGTCCCAACAGATACCTAGCATGGCTGCCTGGTTCTTAGGGACCAGGAGGAGCTAGGGCAATGTACTGGGTGTTAGACATACCCAGAGCCCATGCAGTCTGGCCTCAGCACGCAGTCCTGGGCTGCCCTTGGGAATTTGCTCATCAGACGCTCCTTAGGGCAACCCTCCGTGGGGGCAGGGCACCTGCACCTAGCCAGGCCCCACTGTCTGCACCACAAGTTGATTAGGCTCTCCGGGATACAAGCAAAGATACCACTGGCTCTCACCCAATCCCATTCTGAAAAGCGGGCGACTTTACACTGTCACTGAACCCTGCCACGCCAGCCTGCCCAGGAGGTACAGGGCAGCCAGAGAATCTGAATCAGTCATTGACAAGTCATTCCCACATGACAGCTCATCCAGGCAGACTGAAAGGGTATGTAGTCAGAGGTACTGGGAAGGAAGAGAGAGATGAGTACAGCCATCCCAGGACCACAGGCCTCACGAAACCTGTACTCTCACAGGGCTCCTCCCTGGTCTGCAGATCTAGAGGTCCCACACTCAGGACGGGAGACAAGGGTCACAGCAAACACATTAGCTCTCCATGCGCCTGACCCAGGGTCACTCCCTGAAAACTCCTTATATTGCCAGAAGGACACACATATTGGTGGTAATTCAGGATCTCCCAGGGAGGCTGAATGTAAGGATCTGAGACAGGTTCTGAGGAAGGGAAATGGATCAGTTCTAACTGCCATAAGCAGATTGTGAAACTGGCAAACTTCTGTGTTCTTGTAGGAGGAGGCAGGTTCAAGGTTGAAGGAACCTTCTTGAGCCCCAGAGGTCATCTAAAACAGTGACCCCCATGCACCAAGGCAGCGGGACAGAATCCGGATCCAGACCAAGCCTAGGTCTTTGCAGAGACTTCTGCAAGCCCCACCCAGACATGGCCACTAATTGGATCCCGAGTTATGCTATCTGCTCCAAGCTGCACACACACACCGGAACTCGGTCCCCTGGCCTTGCCTATGTTCTGGGCCACCATAACCCACTGGACATGGTAGCCCAGCTGGACCCGGATCCAAGGGCTCTGAGCCCTCACAGGGGGAAGCCTTGGGACCCACCTACACCCTCCCTTTTCTGCCAAGCCAGTCCCACACAGGCACACAGCTGCAAGTGCTGTCGGGTTGCATAAACTGCTTCCTCTCCATGGCAGTATTATAGCACAAGTGCCACCTGCCCTACCCCAAAATGAGTCTATCCTCCGCCCTTCAAACAGCTACAAAATGCCCAGAGCTGTTCAGCAGGAATCCAAAATGGCTGCTGCCCAGCATGACCACTCTTCCTGGCTGAGGGAGCAGGAGGAGCCAACACACAGCACTGGGTACTGCACTGACCCTGGTGGCTGTACACTGCTGGGGGCTGCACGTGTGACAAGCGCACAAGGGACGTCTACATGGACACCCCAGCTGTAGTGGGGACCTGCACCTAGTCGGGCCACAACACCTGCACTGCACTTGGCTTCAGCCCTCGGGGATCCATGCAAAGGCCCCACAGGCTAGGACACCTGATCACCCAGCCTAGGCCTCTGCTCCCCTACTGGTGGGACAGACGGCTCTGAGGAGAGGCCTCTGCCAGAGTCCCTACCCCTGAGCCAGTGCTACTGTCCAGAAAGGGGCTGGAGGAAGTCGTCACACTCATCCAGGTAAGCACACCTTGACAGAGGGTTCTGCTGGTCCCTAAAATGCATGATTGCACCGAGATGCAAATGTTGATACTTTATCCTAACACAGAGGCAGCCTAGCTCTCTGCAGGGCCCTAGTGCTGGCTGAACCCATACAGCCTTGCTCAACTTTCCTCAAGCCTTCTGGACATGTTGAAGCTGGGCAAACCTGACCGTGGCCCTCCCTGGGACCCTGGCTTGATTTCATTCCCTCTTACTCCCAACTATGGCTAGGTAGCTGTTTCAAGGAGCCCAGGAAATTCTCCCCATGAAGCTGTCCCAAGAATGTACACATATAGGCCAGTGCCCTGTCTCACTTGGCTAATCCTCCGCCAGCGGCGCCAGCACCCCAGGTTCTAGTCCTGGTTGCTCATCTTCCAGTCCAGCTCTCTGCTGTGGCCTGGGAAGGCAGTGGAGGATGGCCCAAGTGCTTGGACCCTGTACCCGCATGGGAGACCAGGAAAGGCACCTGGCTCCTGGCTTCGGATCGGTGTAGCGCCGGCCGTAGCGGCCATTTGGGCGGTGAACCAACGGAAAAAGGAAGACCTTTCTCTCTGTGTCTCTCTCTCTCTAACTCTGCTTGTCAAAAAAACGAAGGAGCCTCTGGGCTCTTCCTGGGTTGGGGGTCATGAAGAGAGAGTGAGGAGCTGAGGGAATAGTAGTCAGAAAGTGGAGAGGTCATTCTATCAGATTCACCTTCCCCAGACAGGCAGGATGCTAGGGAAGATGACTGCACCCAGGCAGGTGTGGCTGCTTCCACAATGGTGCAGAGGACTGCGGAGTGCTCATGCTGATAATTTGGATCAAAACACATACAAATATCTATAGAAACACAGATTCTGCTTCTTGTCTTTCCACTGACAATTATAATCCCAGAGAGAGCATTCATCAAGGGACAGCAACCACCCTGGTACTCATCACTGGACACCTTCCTTCTTGGGTTCCTGTGTGTGGAGGACTCCATTATTTTTTTCAGCCACAAAAGGCGGAGGGAGAGAAGGGGAAGTCGGGACAGGCCCATTTCTGGAGCAGCAGCGCCATCCAGCGGAAGCTGTTTCAGAATGGCATACAGTCCATCCAGCACATCCCACGAGGAAGGCCCGGAACTCAGGGAGAGTGAGTTCAGTGCCCAGAGCCGGCACCAGCAAGGCTGGTGTGGAAAGTTGAGTGTAGGACTACCCACCCAGGGATCCAGAGAGGCCCTGTCTGCCAGGCTACAGAAGTCATGTGGGACAGTCCTCAGGGGCCGCCATGTTGCACAGCCTGAAGCTGAAGCATCCCAGGGCACTGTGTCTCTGCACAGGAGGGGAGGCAGCACTTCCTGACTCTCCCCACCAGGTCACAGCAGGGAGCCTGAGCAGCTCTGCCCCCCCCACACCCTCCCCCCCAGCAAGGCACTGTGTGAGTTTCTCTCCCTGTGCTCCACACCCTGCAGGTCTCACAGGAGCCCACAGCCTCTCCTCAGACAAAATGGCCGAGGCTTCTACAAGCCCCGCCCAGACATGGCGGCCACCAGTCTCCGGACTCTTCCAGGCTCGGACACAGAGGCTACAAGTCCCGGAGCTCAGCCCCTGCCACTGCCTGTTCCTGGCTTCCAGAGCCCTCCCGGTTCTGGGATTCCAGCTGGCCAGAGCTTGCAAGGGGGCCCCAGGAAGGGCACACACTCTCACTTCCATGCCAAGCCAGTCAGGCGCACGCTCACAGCCACCACTGGCGGCATCTGCAACGAATTCCTCTTGATGGCAGTATTGCACCACAAATGCAATTTGCCCTGTTCCTGCCAGTGCTCCCTCCTCCCTGTGCGCAGGAAAAAACACCCCGTGCAGTCCAAGGAGTGCACAGCATGGCTGCCCAGTTGAGGGGGTCACAGGAGGAGCTAGGGCAATGCACTGGGTGCTAAACAGACACAGAGCCCATGCAGCTTGGCCTCAGCACCCAGTGCTGGGCTGCCCTAGGGACCAATGTTCACTGGATGCTCCTTAGAACAACCCCCGTGGGTGTAGGGCACTAGAACCTAGCCAGGCCACACTGTCTGTACCGCAGTGGCTTAAGCCCTCGGGGATCCAATGGGCTCTGACCCATTCCCATTCTGAAAAGCGGCGGGCCGGACACTCTCACTGAACCTTGCCACACAGACTTGCTCAGGAAGTCCAGGGCAGCCAGATAATCTGAATCAGTCATTGACAAGTCATATTCTCATGATGTTTCACACAGGAAGACTTAAAGGGTCTGTAGCCAGAGGTAGTGGGAAGGAAGGGAGGGAAGGGTTACAGCCATCCCAGGAACACAGGCCTCAGTACCTCTGTACACTCACAGGGCTCTCCCCTGGTCTGCAGGCAATGAGGGTCCCACACTCAGGATAGAAGTTGAGGGCCACAGCAAACACAGCGACTCTCTGTGCACCTGACCCAGGGTCACTGAGAACTCCTTACATTGGCAGAAGGAAATACATATTGCTGTTGACTAACAAATTAGGGGGAATCTCTATCCACAGTGCATCATTCATACTACTGTCCCAATGGAACAAGAAGGGTATACATATGCATATATGGACCTCATAAGGTGGGCGTGGCAAAGTACCTTTGAAGGCAGCCAGCCCAAACGTGATGGCAAGGGCGACAGGGCTCATTGCCGAAGACAGCTGGAAGGTCTTGGAGCAAAGGGCTCGGACCAAGCGCTCAGTTCACCCTGCGACGCTTATGATTGCAGTCAACAATTTGAAATGGCCAGCTCACCTGAGGCAGTCACCTCTCCACCTGCTTTCTTAAGGTCCGGCTCAGTTTATGAACCTCTTATAATCTTCCAAGACCTGGTAATGAAACACTATGGGATAAATTGGATCATTATTACAAAATTGTCAAGTCAACATTGCTGCTGAATCTTAGTCTGGCCACAGGTTTCTTTCCCACTAAAACCTGCAGGGGTGATCACATGGCCAAACCCACGACAGCCTGTACTGTGCTGCTGGGCGGCCTGGGGTTCGGCTCTTCCATACAGGAGCACTGATCATGACAAGGGAAGGACCCATGAGCTGGAGCATTCGGCTATAAAATGTACGAGAGAAATTCTCTACTGCTATATGCGTCAGGCCAATAAGGTCCAGCAGTTTAAGCAGGATCCACGCCCAACAACGTGTCTTCACTCTCCTTTCAATGTGCATACAGGAGATGAATCGCTGTCTTATGAGGAATATGGTCTTCTTTAGATAAATGCAGTGTCCCTCTATCTCCTTTACCTCGTGGAAATGATTTCCTCAGGACTCCAGATTATCTCTAACACTGACGAGAGGAGGAGATTTGGACATACAAAGAGCTGAAAAGTCAGGAGCAGCACTTGGACAGAGTGGGACTGTTACGTAGGAAGTCAGATATGAGCTTATGTGTGTGTGACAAAGGCTAAAGAAAAGACATCTATGTCCAGCATCTACATTTGCATCTCACAGTCATGCCGATAACTTTTCAGGGGCAGCAAAGTGCTCGCATCTTCCTCTGCCCCTCCTACCCTATAACCTGCCAGGTGGAGTTCCCAGCCCCTTCTGTCTGACAATCTTCCACAATCTCCCAGAAGCAGCCCAGTATCAGCACTTCAAATACGCTGCTCCGGATCTTGGATGCTGGGTTAGGACGGCGCCAGCTAGGCTTCCTCCTGTCCGACACCTGAAGAGGAAAACTCAGGAGCTTCTTAATATTTACATCCATAAAATCCTTTGTTTCAGGAGGAGATGAGTGAAGACAAAGACCCATCTCCTGAAAAACCCCTGGCCTCAACTGGACTGCACACTCAGCCCTCTGCCTCTATGCTGAGTCGGCTGCCTGCCTGCCTGCCTGCCTCCCCAGGTGTAATCTCTCCACTCAACCATGTAACCTTGCTCCTTCCCTCAGTCCCAGTGAGTGGGCACTCTCTCTCAGGTTCTGTCTGGAGAAGTGCCCACCCGTTCTTACGGATGTCCTTTCCCTACTAAACTTTGCTACTTTCCACTACTCTGCCTCACGCCTGAATTCTTTGTTGCACGAAGACAAGAACCCTGCCATTCACCGGTAACAGGACAACCATGAGAAAAGAGTCACAACAGAAAGATTTCTGCAAGCCAAGAAGCAACAACTTAGAAGAAACTAAACCTGCTAACACCTTGAACTTGGGCTTCTGACTGAACTTCGGCTTCAGAACTTGAGAAAATAAATTCCTCTGTTTATGGCACCCAATCTGGTTACATACGACATCCCTATCAAACTAATGCAGTTGCTAAATCTGACTTAGGAACAAATAGAAAAAGGGAGGGCCAGCACTGTGGCATAGTGAGTACAGCTACCACCTGCAGTGCCAGCGTCCCATATAGGTGCTGGTTCAAGTCCTGGCTGCTCCATTTCCAATACAGCTCTCTGCTATGGCCTGGGAAAGCAGTGGAAGATGCCCCAGGCAAAAGAAACAGAGAAATGACACAGACCTAGAACAGTGTTTCTCAACCTTTTTGTTGTTGTTGTTGCCCCCAAGTAGGGGGAAACTATCGAATTAAAATTCTCCTAGAGGTAGGAAATTATATGTTAAGGAGTAAGATTTTCTTTAATAGATTTGAGCCTTAGGGTTTCTGTATGATATTGTGATGTCTAAGAATTTTTTACTCTACCTCTCCAAGAACCAATTCTATTATTTGAGGAATGCATGATTTGTAGAAAGTATATCCGTGCTTTTAAACGTATGGTAATAAATCTAAAGGATATCCAGATGGAACGTGTTCTAGGGAAAACAGAAGTTATTGTTATCCACTGAATTGCATCCCCTCCCACCAAAAAATTTTATATTGTTAAACTCCCAGTCCTTTTTATTAGTACATAGATTATATCTGAAAATGTATTACAGTTCATGAAAGATTAAAAAAAAGTATCTTTTCAGGCAGGTGAGAATGAATGAGTGAAGGGGTGGTTGTCTAATGGGGCACAGCCACGACTGCATGTGGAGATAACTGGAGCTATAGCAAAACCACGGGTCCTGGACGGAGGCACCTCCATGTGCGAATGGACTCTGCACTGCTCCATACAATACAGACAAAACCTGGGACTCTATAGGGGTGATGACATTGGACCCAAGGAAGTGAGGCAGGGCATCGTCCTCTCTGTCCTCCCATCTGATGTGAGCCCTACGCTTCCGCTGCCCCCACAATGCCCTGCTTCTTACCCAGGCCAGCTCCTGTGTCTTTGGGCAGGATGAGATGCCGGTTTGGGAAGCCTCCACTGTCCTCTCTCTGGGATGGGCTGAAAAAGGACAAAAGAGAAAAAATAATGAGACACCTGGGGGCCTTGCCATACTAGAAACTTAGTGGGACACAGGCCACTGCACTTGGCTTAGAAGGACACCCACTGTCGCCAGTGCCGCGGCTCACTAGGCTTATCCTCCGCCTTGCGGCGCCAGCACACGGGGTTCTAGTCCCGGTCGGGGCGCCGGATTCTGTCCCGGTTGCCCCTCTTCCAGGCTAGCTCTCCGCTGTGGCCAGGGAGTGCAGTGGAGGATGGCCCAAGTACTTGGGCCCTGCACCCCATGGGAGACCCAGGATAAGTATGTGGCTCCAGCCATCGGATCAGCGCAGTGCGCTGGCCGCAGCATGCCGGCCGCGGCGGCCACTGGAGGGTGAACCAACGGCAAAGGAAGACCTTTCTCTCTGTCTCTCTCTCTCACTGTCCACTCTGCCTGTCAAAAAAAAAAAAAAAAAAAAAAAAAGGAAGGACACCCACTGTCAGGCAACTGAACAACTTTGAGAGCTCTTGAGCAGTTTGCATTAACACAGCTACTATTACCGGAAAACAGTGGGGTTGCATGTGACAGAGAAGGTGTCTATACTCTCTCACTCAGGACTTGCAGCACCAAGGCCCCAGTTCTAAGGACAGGAAGGAACCAGCACCATCACAGTCAAAGCCTGGGACTGGGGACCAGCCTAAAGACTGGTAAATCATCCCTGACCCAGGGATTGAGAAACAGGCCTGGCAGCCCTGAATCTCTTAACCCACAGAATACTACATGGCAAATCGATGAACCTCAACAGTGAGAAATCAATGGGGACAGACAGGTTTTCAGCACTGTATCGAGACTGTGACAGAGGAATTGGTGGATCGGTCTAGAGACATCTTAATAGACTCCTAAGAGAAGCTGACAAGGACAAGGCCTTTACCATGAATTAGCTGGCAAAGAGCATGACCTACCTTAGAGGTTCTGCTCACTTGCCCCTGGGAGACACCAAGTCTCCAAAGAAGGGCTGTGTCCCCAGAGGAATGCACCAGGTTCCTGGGCTTAACAGACACAACAGAGAGGTGCTAGAAATGAAAAAGACCAGTGAGGTGTCTGCCCTGGGAGCACAGAGGGAATCCTGGTCTAGTGGAGGTGGGGTGCTACACCCAACCCTGCAGGGCTTATGCAGCATCTGCTGACATCTTGATTGCCAGGGCCCTAGTGTGAGATCTGCAGAGCCAGGGACCTCAGACACAAAGGTGATTCTAGATTCTTGGGTTCCATTATGTGGAGGACACCATTATTTTTTTCAGCCACAAAAGGTGGAGGGAGAGATGGGGAAGATGGGATGGTTCCATTTCTGGAGCAGCACCGCCATCCAGCGGAAGTTGTTTCAGAATGAACTGTGTCCATCCAGTATGTCCCACGGGGAAGGCTGGCAAGTGAGAGGGAGAGTTCAGTGTCCACAGCAGGCACCAGCAAGGTTGGTGTGGAAAGTTGAATGCTGGGTTCCCCCACCCAGGGATCCTGAGAGGCCCGGACTGCAAGGCCGCAGAATCGGTGGGGCCGGTGCTCAGGGGCTGCCATGTTGCACAGCCTGCTCCTGAAGCATCTCAGGGCACTGTGTGTCTGCACAGGAGACTGATGACCACCGTTCCCCGCTGGACTGCATCTGTGCTCCTGCGGGGACTGGGGTCCTCCTGGGATGGCCGCCATGCTGATCAGGTCACCTATGAGGGGACAGAGATAAGAAACTGCTCCACTCCCTATTGGTGCTCATGAACCACCATTCCCTCAACAAGCCCCGGCGATCCTACCCAGGCAGTTCCTGGACCACTGGGAGTTTTCAGACACTTCAGAACAGAAAGTGTTGCACCCACTTCACACCTAAGAAAACAGGGACCAAATGCCCAAAGCTCCTGCTCAGGACAAAATTGCTGACGCTTCCACAAGCCCCGCCCAGACATGGCGGCCACAGGGCTCCTGGCTATGTCAGGCTAGGACACAGCGGCCGCAGTTTCCGGAGCTCAGACACCCTGCCACTGCCTGTGTTCGGAAACTCCAGATTGCACTCACTGCAAGGAACCGAGCTGTCCCGGGCCTCCACGGGTTCGGCACACGCCTGCACCCTCATGTCCCTGGGAAGCAAGTTCTGCGCAGGCGCTCAGCCGCCAGCCTGGCAGTTTCTGCAAGTGAATTCCTCTTGATGGCAGTATTGCACCACAAATGCCATCTACCCTGTACCCGCGGGTTCTCCCTCCTCCCTTCGTGAAGGGAAAAAACGGCGCTGTCCAGTGGGTGCCTGCATGGCTGCAATCCACCTGGGCTACTCTGCCTGGGTCTGATGGGAGCAGGGGCAGCTAAGGCAATGCACTGGGTGCTGAACCCATCTGGTGCCCAGGCAGCCTGGCCTTAGCAAGCAATTCTTAGGTTGTCCTCAGGACCACCACTCGATGGATACTCCTAAGGGTAACATCAGCGGGCGTAGGCACAACGCCAGGCCAGGCTGCACTGACCCCACACAAATGGCTTCAGGCCTCTGGGATCAAGGCATAGGACCAGGCGCTTTGACACAATCCTATACTGACAACAGTGGGATTCAGATCTTGTAACACAGCCCTGCCAGGACAGCTTTCCCAGGAGGTCTAGGACAGGCAGATACACTGAGCCAGTCACTGATGAGTCCTTTTGACATAATGTCTCCTCCAGGCACACTTAAAGGGTCTGTACCCAGAGGTACTGGGAAGGAAGAGAGGGAAGGGTTACAGCCTCCCCAGGACCACAGGCCTCAGTACCTCTCTACTCTCACAGGGCTCTCCTCTGCTCTGGACAATCAGGGTCCCACACTTGGGTCAGTGAGGACTGGAGCCACGAATCACAGCAAACATACCTACTCTCCTTCTCCTGACCAAGGATCACTGCTTGAGAACTCCCAGGTTTGCAGAAGGAAACACATACTAGTGATAACTCATGATTTAGGAGGAATCTCCATCCACAGCGCATCACTCAGGAAGAAGTGGGGATGGAGAAGGAACAGGAATAAGTATGCATACACAGACACGGTTAAAGTGGGTGTCAGTGTCTTTAGAGGCAAGTCGGAATGAATGAATGAAAGGGTGGTTGTGTTATCGGGACACAGCCACAGTTGCACATAGAGCTATCTGGGAAATAATGCAAATCCACGGGTACCGCACACGGTCTCCTCCATGTGCTAAACACCCTGCACTCCTCCACACCAAGGAGATGCAACCTGGTCCTAGTTCTTACAGAAGCTGAAACAACATGGGTCAACCTCCCCTAACCCTTGTAGAAAGGTCCCAGTCTGCTGAACCTGTCCTTGGTCCTGCTTGGACCCTGAATTAATTCTACTCCCACACATGGCTAGGTTGGATGTCTAAGAATACCAATTTGATGACAGGTAAACACCACAGTCGTCATGGACAAAAATGCATGCAACTACCAACAAGGATTCTGCAGTACTACACAATCCTCTTATTCCTCCTCTCCATTTCCTAGTATCCAAGGATCAACATGTGTCCACTTAGATGCAGTCTGAAACCGGGTGTCCTAGCTCTGACAACTGGCTCTCCGTGCTGAAAGGGTTTCCCATGAATGGAGGCCCTAGGCCTAAGGCCTAGGACTCAAATAAATTGTCTCCATGAAGCCATGCTAAGAATGTACAATTGCAAACACAGCTGGTATCTTTAACTCTGCACAAAGAAGAAAGCCCAGGAAATAGTACCACTAGAAATACAGGTGGGCCCAGACCACCTACCTCCCCTCTGGGAACTCTCTAACCTGAGCGGTCTCCTAGTTCCTGGGAGGTCAGCCTGAACACCAGGTCTCCAATGGTCAGACACAAAGATGGGAAGTGCAATACCACCACCTCAAAGACACTGGAAGACTGGAGGATTGAGGATCCTTGACACTAAGACAGCAGGGCTCGAACACCTGGCTCCTCTCCAGGGCTGTTCCCTGGTCTTCCGATAAAAAGATTCCCACAAAATGGGCATTCAGGAGGTGACCTAAGTGCTACAACCAAGACACACCTCCCCTCCTAGCAGCTGACTCAGGTTCCCCGTTGTTGTCCAATGCCCATCAGTGAGCTGCCAGAGAAAATACATAGACATGATCCCAGTAATGGAAGGATCATTTTCAACAGTGTCCACCCCAACATGGATTTGGGAAACAATGAAAGTACGACAAGGCATAGAACCAAATATAGAGAAAGTATTAAATATGCAAGAACATGCATGACAACCCGAACAACGCTTTATAACCTCTAGGGCTGCTCCCTAGACTTTAAAATGTCCAAGGTTTTGGCTAGAGAGGGGCCTCCTGGCTCCCCTGGGTTGATCGTGATGAAGAGAGAGAGAGAGAGGAGCTGAGGGAAAAGTAGTCAGAAGCTGGAGAGGCCATTCTATCAGAGGCGCTGATCCACCTGCCCCAGACATGCAGGATGCTAGGGAAGACCACTGCACCCAGGCAGCTGTGGCTGCTTCCCCAGTGTGATCAGGACACTGGGCAGAGGTCATGGTGACATTCTGATCAGAACACACATGGCAATGAAGTATCTACAGATACACAGGTGATTTCTAGTCTTCCCACTGAAAATTACAGTCTGAGAGACAGCATTCAAATGGGATGGCAACTCTGCAGCTACCCCAACATTGGAAATATTCATTCTTGGGTTCCTGTATTTGGAATATGCCATATTTTTTTCAGCCACTAAAGGTGGAGGGAGAGCTGGGAAAGGGGGTGCTTCCGTTTCTGGAGCAGCAGCGCCATCCAGCGGAAGCTGTTTCAGAATGAACTGTGTCCTCCAGCACATCCCACAGGGAAGGCTGGCAAGTGAGGGGAGAGAGTTCAGTGCCCAGATCAGGAACCAGCGAGGTTGGTGTGGAAAGCTGAGTGCCAGGTTCTCCCACCCAGGGATCCTGAGAGGCCCGGACTGCAAGGCTGCAGAAGCGGTGGGGCCGGTGCTCAGGGGCCGCCATGGTGCACAGCCTGCAGCTGGAGCATCTCAGGGCACTGTGTCTCTGCACAGGAGGGGAGGCAGCACTTCCTGACTCTCCCACCAGGTCACAGCAGGGAGCCTGAGCAGCTCTGCTCCCCTGCACTGGGTGAGCTTTACTCTCCCTGCCCTCCACACCCTGCAGGTCTCAGGGGCACAGCAGATTCCTGCTCGCTGAGGTCACAGCTCCCTCAGCACAGGCGACACCTGACTGGCACTGAGGAGGAGCCCGCACACCTGTCACACTGATGACCGCCGTTCCCCGCTGGCCTGCATCTGTGCTCCTGCGGGGACTGGGTCCTCCTGGGATGTGGTTGGTAGGCTGAATAGATTACATCTGAAGCGACGAGGAGGGAAATTGCTCCAGTCCCTTTGGTGCTCATGCACACACTTTTCCTCAACAAGCCCCCGTGTTCCTCCACCAGGCAGTTCCTGCGACACTGGGAGTCTCCAGACAATTCAGCATAGAAAGTATGGCAACCTACTTCACCCTTAAGACAAGAGGAGGGACCAAAATGCTCACAGCTCCTGCTCTGACAAAATGGCTGAGGCTTCCACAAACCCCGCCAAGACATGGCTGCCACCAGGCTCCAGACTCTTCCAGGCTAGGACACAGTGGCCACATGTGCCGGAGCTCAGCCGCTGTCACTGCTTGTGTCCAGAGCCTCCAGAGCCCACTCCTCTCAGGAAACCGAGCTGCCCCGCCTTGACTCCAACGGCTTTGAGCCCCCTGAGGAAATGTCCTCAGCACCCGCCTGCACCCTCACGTCCCTGGGAAGCCAGTTCTGCGCAGGCGCTCAGCCGCCAGCCTGGCAGTTTCTACAACTGAATTCCTCTTGATGGCAATATTGCACTACAAATGCCATCTGCCCTGTACCCACGGATCCTCCCTCCTCCCTTCGTGAAGGGAAAAAATGGCGCTGTCCAGTGGGTGCCCAGCCTTGCTGCAATCCACATAGCTACTCTGCCTGGGTTTGAGGGGAGTACCAGGAGCTAAGGCAATGCACTGGGTGCTGAACCCATCTGGTGCCCTGGCAGCCTGGCCTCAGCAAGAAATTCCTGGGCTGCCCTCGAGACCAACAGTCAATGGGCACTCCTTAGGGCAACACCAGCGGGGACAGGCACAACGCCTAGCCAGGCTACACTGTCAGCACCACAAATGGCTTTAGCCCTCTAGAATGAAGGCTTTGGACCAGGGGCTCTGACCCAATCCTATCCAACAACAGTGGGACTCAGACACTGTCACACAGCCCTGCCACGTCTGCTTGCCCAGGCGGTCCAGGACAGGCAGATACACTGACCCAGTCACTGATGAGTCATTTTGACATGAAGTCTCCTCCAGGCAGACCTAAAGCGTCTATACCCAGAGGTACTGGGAAGGAAGAGAGGGAAGGGTTACAGCCACTTGTGGACCACTGGCCTTAGTACTCTCTATTCTTATAGGGCTCTCCCTGCTCCTGTGGGCAATGAGGGTCCCACACTAATGCCACTCAGGAGGGCAGACAGGGTCCACAGCAAACACAAAAGCTCTCCGTTCTCCTGACCCAGGGTCACTGCCTGAGAACTCCCTATATTGGCAGAAGGAAACACATACTGGTGCTGACTCAGGAATTAGGAGGAATCTCTATCCACAGTGCATCAATCAGACAATTCAGGGAATGGAACAGGAAGGGGAATAACTATGCATGTATAGACAGGTTAAGGTGGGTGTGAGGAGTGTCTTTAAAGGCAAGTGAGAATGAAATGAGTGAAGGTTGGTTCTTTAATGAGGGCACAGCTGTACTTCCACATGAAGCTACGTGGAACAAAAGACCCCCCCTCTATCAAATTATCCTCAGAATGTACTTGAAGGCATGCAAACACAGCTGTTCACCACTGGACTTAGATGAGACCATGGGAAATACCCAAGTGGGGGCACACAGGAACCTAGACCACATTCTTCCAACTGTGGGACCCTCTTGCAAGGGCATTCTCACAAGCTGCTAAATGCTAGCCACCAGGCCTAAACCAGTCAGACACACAGAGGGAAGATGCACAGGCACCAGCTCAGGTCACAGAGGGAGCCCGAGCAGCTCTGCTCCCCTGCACTGGGTGAGCTTTACTCTCCCTGCCCTCCACACCCTGCAGGTCTCAGGGGCACAGCAGGTTCCTGCTCGCTGATGTCACAGCTCCCTCAGCACAGGCGACACCTGACTGGCACTGAGGAGGAGCCCGCACACCTGTCACACTGATGAGCGCCGTTCCCCGCTGGACTGCATCTGTGGTCCTGCGGGGACTGGGTCCTCCTGGCAGGCAGGCACACTGAACAGTTCACCTCTTAATGGCACAGAAGAAGGAAAATGGTCCGTTCCCTACTGGTGCTCATGTAACCCCCTTTCCTCAACAAGCCCCTGTGTTCCTCCACCAGGCAGTTCCTGGGCCACTGGGAGTCTCCCAGACAATTCACCGTCAAAAGTCTGCCACCCTACTTGACTCCTGAGACAACAGGAGGGAGAAAAATGCCCACAGCACCGGCTCAGCAGAAAAATGGCGGAGGCTCCCACAAGCCCTGCCCAGAGGTGGCCACCACTAGGCTCCAGAGCTCTTCCCACCAGGTCATAGCTGCCATGAATCCCAGAGCTCAGACCCCTGTAACTGCCTGTGTCCGGGCCTTCAGAGCCCACTCGATGTGGAGACCCGAGCTGGCTGGGGCCTCCACTGATTTGAGCTCTACAGGGAACATCGTCTTCGCACCAACCTATACCCTCACTTCCCTGCCAAGCCAGACCCGCCCAGGCACATAGCCACCACCTGAGGAGATCCCCAAATGAATTCCTCTTGATGGCAATATTGCACCAGAAATACCATTCTCCTGTTCCCTCCAGTCGTCCCTCCTCCCTGCGTGGAGGAAAAAACACCCAGTGCTGTCCCAACAGATACCTAGCATGGCTGCCTGGTTCCTAGGGACCAGGAGGAGCTAGGGCAATGTACTGGGTGTTAGACATACCCGGAACCCATGCAGTCTGGTTTAAGCACGCAGTCCTGGGCTGCCCTTGAGAACTTGCTCATCGGACTCTCCTTAGGGCACCCGCCCGTGGGGGCAGGGCACCTGCACCTAGCCAGGCCCCACTGTCTGCACCACAAGTTGCTTAGGCTCTCCAGGATACAAGCAAAGATCCCACTGGCTCTCACCCAATCCCATTCTGAAAAGCGGGCGACTTTACACTGTCACTGAACCCTGCCACGCCAGCCTGCCCAGGAGGTATAGGGCAGCCAGAGAATCTGAATCAGTCATTGAGAAGTCATTTCCACATGACAGCTCATCCAGGCAGACTGAAAGGGTATGTAGTCAGAGGTACTGGGAAGGAAGAGAGGGATGAGTTACAGCCATCCCAGGACCACAGGCCTCACAAAACCTGTACTCTCACAGGGCTCCTCCCTGGTCTGTAGATCTAGAGGTCCCACACTCAGGACAGGAGACAAGGGCCACAGCAAACACACTACCTCTCCATGCGCTTGACCCAGGGTCACAGCCTGAAAACTTATATTGCCAGAAGGACACACATATTGGTGATAACTCATGAATTAGGAGGAATCTATCCATACTACATCATACAGACAATTGAACGGAATGGAACAAGAAGGGGTATACATATGCATATATAGACCTGACAACGTATAAGTGACATAGTATCTTTACAGGCAAGTGGGAGCACAGAGGGAGACATCGTTTCCCCCAGGACCCCAGTACAGCACACACTGCTGAAAGGCCTCATGCATTAGGTTCCTTTCTTAACTGGGTTCATCCACAAACGGTAGGAGGGGAGAAGATGGGGGCAGGTGGCAATAGTGGGGAAACACAGCCATGAAATATAAGTGGTCTGTGCCTTCCCCTCTCTCTGTGTAGACCCTAGTAGAATGTTTGTGATTAGGGAACAGTGGGGTGGCAGCAATCATGGTTCTTGTTGCTGGCCAGGGCCCAGCAACAGGTGCCTCCTAATGGGTCTGGATCGGGTCACCCAGGGGTGGGACCTGGGGGACAGGCAGACATGGACAGGAGGCAGAGGAGGGCAGGCCTCACTGGCCGCCATATTTGAGACAAGCAGCTGAGTTGCTGTGGACACTGGCCCTGCCGAAAAACCAGGTGAGAACTCCTGATTGTCTGGAGCTAGACCTAAAGCAGTTCAGGGTTTCAAGTCCGTTCCTGTCCCAGTTGTGTGTTACTTTCTGGCACCCTCAAAGAAAGTCTGCTCTTCATAGGCAAGTGGTCACTGCCTCTGCTGGCTCCTCCCACACTGCTAGGACCCCACCCCTAGGGGGCCCCTGTCATCCAGGCTCCTTCTATTAAGGACAACTGCAGTAGGAGCGGCTCTATGCTCCTGCTGGGACCAGGAGCTCTCGGGAGCTCACAGGGAGGCTGAATGTAAGGATCTGAGACAGGTTCTGAGGAAGGGAAATGGATCAGTTCTGCCTCTGTCATAAGCAGATTGTGCAACTGGCAAACTTCTGTGTTCTTGTAGGAGGAGGCAGGTTCAAGGTTGAAGGAACCTCTTGAGACCCAGAGGTCATCTAAAACAGTGACCCCCATGCACCAAGGCAGCGGGACAGAATCCTGATCGGGACCAAGCCTAGGTCTTTGCAGAGACTTCTGCAAGCCCCACCCAGACATGGCCACTAATTGGATCCCGAGTTCCGCTATCTGCTCCAAGCTGCACACACACACCGGAACTCGGTCCCCTGGCCTTGCCTATGTTCTGGGCCACCATAACCCACTGGACACGGTAGCCCAGCTGGACCCGGATCCAAGGGCTCTGAGCCCTCACAGGGGGAAGCCTTGGGACCCACCTACACCCTCCCTTTTCGGCCAAGCTTGTCCCACACAGGCACACAGCTGCAAGTGCTGTCGGGTTGCATAAACTGCTTCCTCTCCATGGCAGTGTTATAGCACAAGTGCCACCTGCCCTACCCCAAAATGAGTCTATCCTCCGCCCTTCAAACAGCTACAAAATGCCCAGAGCTGTTCAGCAGGAATCCAAAATGGCTGCTGCCCAGCATGACCACTCTTCCTGGCTGAGGGGAGCAGGAGGACCCAACACACAGCACTGGGTACTGCACTGACCCTGGTGGCTGTACACTGCTGGGGGCTGCACGTGTGACCAACGCACAAGGGACGCCTACATGGACACCCCAGCTATAGTAGGGACCTGCACCTAGTCGGGCCGCAACACCTGCACTGCACTTGGCTTCAGCCCTCGGGGATCCATGCAAAGGCCCCACAGGCTAGGACACCTGATCACCCAGCCTAGGCCTCTGCTCCCCTACTGGTGGGACAGACGGCTCTGAGGAGAGGCCTCTGCCAGAGTCCCTACCCCTGAGCCAGTGCTACTGTCCAGAAAGGGGCTGGAGGAAGTAGTCACACTCAGCCAGGTAAGCACACCTTGACAGAGGGTTCTGCTGGTCCCTAAACGCATGATTGTCACCGAGATGCAAATTTTGATACTTTATCCTAACGCAGAGGCAGCCTAGCTCTCTGCAGGGCCCTAGTGCTGGCTGAACCTATGCAGCCTTGGGTCAACTTTCCTCAAGCCTGCTGGACATGTGGAAGCTGGGCAAACCTGACCGTGGCCCTCCCTGGGACCCTGGCTTGATTTCATTCCCTCTCACTCCCACTATGGCCAGGTAGCTGTCTCAGGAGTACGTATCTCGGGACTGGCAAACAAGATTGTCGTGATGGAAGAAATGCAAGAGAAAATCCAGAAAGCCTTCTCCAGTACCCACACACCCTTTCATTCCTCTGCTGTTTTCCATAAAACCAAGACTCCACGTGTGTCCATTTAGATACTACCTGAAGACTCATGACCCCAGGTCTCCCAATTGACCCTCCATCCTGAGAGAACTCGCGTGAAGTGAGGTCCTAGGATTAAATCAAGGAGCCCAGGAAATTCTCCCCATGAAGCTATCCTAAGAATGTACACATATAGGCCAGTGCCCTGACTCACTTGGCTAATCCACCGCCTGTGGCGCCAGCACCCCAGGTTCTAGTCCAGGTTGCTCCTCTTCCAGTCCAGCTCTCTACTGTGGCCCAGGAGTGCAGTGCAGGATGGCCCAAGTGCTTGGACCCTGCACCCGCATGGGAGACCAGGAAAGGCACCTGGCTCCTGGCTTCGGATCGGTGTAGCGCCGGCCGTAGCGGCCATTTGGGCGGTGAACCAACGGAAAAAGGAAGACCTTTCTCTCTGTGTGTGTCTCTCTCTCTAACTCTGCTTGTCAAAAAAAAGGAGCCTCTGGGCTCTTCCTGGGTTGGGGGTCATGAAGAGAGTGAGGAGCTGAGGGAAAAGTAGTCAGAAAGTGGAGAGCTCATTCTATCAGATACACCTTCCCCAGACAGGCAGGATGCTAGGGAGGTGTGGCAGGTGTGGCTGCTTCCACAATGGTGCAGAGGACTGCAGGAGTGCTCATGCTGATAACTCGGATCAAAACACATACAAATATCTATAGAAACACAGATTCTACTTGTCTTTCCACTGACAATTATAATCCCAGAGAGAGCATTCACCAAGGGACAGCAAGCACCCTGGTACTCCAACACTGGACACCTTCCTTCTTGGGTTCCTGTCTGTGGAGGACTCCATTATTTTTTTCAGCCACAAAAGGCGGAGGGAGAGAAGGGGAAGACGGGACAGGCCCATTTCTGGAGCAGCAGCGCCATCCAGCGGAAGCAGTTTCAGAATGGCATACAGTCCATCCAGCACATCCCACGTGGAAGGCCCGGAACTCAGGGAGAGTGAGTTCAGTGCCCAGAGCAGGCACCAGTAAGGTTGGTGTGGAAAGTTGAGTGTAGGACTACCCACCCAGGGATCCTGAGAGGCCCTGTCTGCCAGGCTACAGAAGTCATGTGGGACAGTCCTCAGGGGCCGCCATGTTGCACAGCCTGCAGCTGAAGCATCCCAGGGCACTGTGTCTCTGCACAGGAGGGGAGGCAGCACTTCCTGACTCTCCCCACCAGGGCACAGCAGGGAGCCTGAGCAGCTCTGCTCCCCTGCACTGGGTGAGCTTTACTCTCCCTGCCCCCCACACCCTGCAGGTCTCAGGGGCACAGCAGATTCCTGCTCGCTGAGGTCACAGCTCCCTCAGCACAGGCGACACCTGACTGGCACTGAGGAGGAGCCCGCACACCTGTCACACTGATGACCGCCGTTCCCCGCTGGCCTGCATCTGTGCTCCTGCGGGGGCTGGGTCCTCCTGGGATGGCCGCCATGCTGATCAGGTCACCTATGAGGGGACAGAGGTAGGAAAATATTCCAGTCCCTTTGGTGCTCATGTAACCCCCTTTCCCTCAACAAGCCCCTGTGTTCCTCCACCAGGCAGGTCCTGGGCCACTGGGAGTCTCCCAGACAATTCACCGTCAAAAGTCTGCCACCCTACTTGACTCCTGAGACAACAGAAGGGAGGAAAATGCCCACAGCACCCGCTCAGCACAAAATGGAAGAGGCTTCCATAAGCCCCGCCCAGACATGGCTGCCACTAGGCTCTTCCCACCAGGTCACAGCTGCCATGAATCCCAGAGCTCCGACCCCTGTAACTGCCTGTGTCTGGGCCTTCAGAGCCCACTCGATTTGGAGACCTGAGCTGCCTGGGGCCTCCACGGATTTGAGCTCTACAGGGAACATCATCTTCGCACCAACCATACCCTCACTTCCCTGCCAAGCCAGACCCGAAGAGGCACATAGCCACCACCTGAGGAGATCCGCAAATGAATTCCTCTTGATGGCAGTATTGTACCACAAATGCCATTCTCCTGTTCCCTCCAGTCCTCCCTCCTCCCTGCGTGGAGGAAAAAACACCCAGTGCTGTCCCAACAGATACCTAGCATGGCTGCCTGGTTCCTAGGGACCAGGAGGAGCTAGGGCAATGTACTGGGTGTTAAACGTATCCGGAGCCCATGCAGTCTGGCTTAAGCACCCAGTCCTGGGCTGCCCTTGGGCACCCGCCCGTGGGGGCAGGGCACCTGCACCTAGCCAGGCCCCACTGTCTGCACCACAAGTTGCTTAGGCTCTCCAGGATACAAGCAAAGATCCCACTGGCTCTCACCCAATCCCATTCTGAAAAGCGGGAGACTTTACACTGTCACTGAACCCTGCCACGCCAGCCTGCCCCGGAGGTACAGGGCAGCCAGAGAATCTGAATCTGTCATTGACAAGTCATTCCCACATGACAGCTCATCCAGGCAGACTGAAAGGGTATGTAGTCAGAGGTACTGGGAAGGAAGAGAGGGATGAGTTACAGCCATCCCAGGACCACAGGCCTCACGAAACCTGTACTCTCACAGGGCTCCTCCCTGGTCGGCAGATCTAGAGGTCCCACACTCAGGACGGGAGACAAGGGCCACAGCAAACACACTAACTCTCCATACGCCTGCCCAGGGTCACTGCCAAAAGGACACACATATTGGTAGTAATCCATGAATTAGGAGGAATCTATCCACACTACATCATGCAGACAATTGAACGGAATGGTACAAGAAGGGGTATACATATGCATGTATAGACCTGATAACGTATAAGTGACATAGTATCTTTACAGGCAAGTGAGAATCATTGAGGGAAGGTGTGGTCACAGCCACATTGCAAATGCAGCAACCTGGATTGTATAGCAAACCCATGGGTCCTACAAAGGGTTACCTGAACACACAAATACACTCTGCACTCCTCCACTCCATGGAAACACAACCTTGGAACCAGGGAAGTGATCAGCACATCATCCCAACGGTCCTCCCATCGAAGGTAGGCCCTGTCACTCCCGCTGCCCCCACAATGCCCTGCTTCTTACCCAGGCCAGCTCCTGTGGGTTGAGATGGAGTTTGAGTGGGATGAGATGCCAGTTTGGGAAGTCTCTACTGTCTTTTCTCCAGGATGGGCTGCAAAAGGGACAAAAGAAAGCAAATGAGGAGATGACATCCGGGAACTCATCCTTTATGAGCTTAGGACTCAATGTATCCAGGAAAGCAACAACTCTGCCTGTGAAAGCAACATTGCACCAGAGCTTTATAAATAAATTCATGTGGACCTAGGAAGGTAGCAGTGGTTAGGGCCTATAATGTAAAAAGTTATGCTATCTGCAGGGACCTCTAAACATCCTTACTCTTTTTGTTGTGTTCTGCACAGTGAGACTCCACAATGGGAGCAGAGAGGGAGACATCGTTTCCCCCAGGACCCCAGTACAGCACACACTGCTGAAAGGCCTCGTGCATTAGGTTCCTTTCTTTGCTGGGTTCATCCACAAAGGGTAGGAGGGGACAAGATGGGGGCAGGTGGCAATAGTGGGGCAACACAGCCATGAAATGTAAGGGGTCTGACTGTGCCTTCCCCTCTCTCTGTGCAGACCCTACTAGAATGTTTGTGATTAGGGAACAGTGTGGTGGAAGCAATCATGGTTCTTGTTGCTGCCCAGGGCCCTCCAGCAGGTGCCTCCTTAATGGGTCTGGATCGGGTCACCCAGGGGTGGAACCTTCTGTGTTCTTGTAGGAGGAGGCAGGTTCAAGGTTGAAGGAACCTTCTTGAGGCCCAGAGGTCATCTAAAACAGTGACCCCCATGCACCAAGGCACCGGGCAGAATCCTGATCGGGAACAAGCCTAGGTCTTAGCAGAGACTTCTCCAAGCCCCACACAGACATGGCCACTAATTGGATCCCGAGTTCCGCTATCTGCTCCAAGCTGCACACACACACCGGAACTCGGTCCCCTGGCCTTGCCTATGTTCTGGGCCACCATAACCCACTGGAAACGGTAGCCTAACTGGACCCAGATCCAAGGGCTCTGAGCCCTCACAGGGGGAAGCCTTGGGACCCACCTACACCCTCCCTTTTCTGCCAAGCCAGTCCCACACAGGCACACAGCTGCAAGTGCTGTCGGGTTGCATAAACTGCTTCCTCTCCATGGCAGTATTGTAGGACAAACGCCACCTGCCCTACCCCAAAATGAGTCTATCCTCCGCCCTTCAAACAGCTACAAAATGCCCAGAGCTGTTCAGCAGGAATCCAAAATGGCTGCTGCCCAGCATGACCACTCTTCCTGGCTGAGGGGAGCAGGAGGAGCCAACACACAGCACTGGGTACTGCACTGACCCTGGTGGGTACTGCACTGACACGTGCTGGGGGTTGCACGTGTGACCAACGCACAAGGGATGTCTACATGGACACCCCAGCTATAGTAGGGACCTGCACCTAGTCGGGCCGCAACACCTGCACTGCACTTGGCTTCAGCCCTCGGGGATCCATGCAAAGGCCCCACAGGCTAGGACACCTGATCACCCAGCCTAGGCCTCTGCTCCCCTACTGGTGGGACAGACGGCTCTGAGGAGAGGCCTCTGCCAGAGTCCCTACCCCTGAGCCAGTGCTAATGTCCAGAAAGGGGCTGGAGGAAATCATCACACTCAGCCAGGTAAGCACACCTTGACAGAGGGTTCTGCTGGTCCCTAAAATGCATGATTGCACCGAGATGCAAATTTTGATACTTTATCCTAACGCAGAGGCAGCCTAGCTCTCTGCAGGTGCTGGCTGAACCTATGCAGCCTTGGGTCAACTTTCCACAAGCCTGCTGGACATGTGGAAGCTGGGCAAACCTGACCGTGGCCCTCCCTGGGACCCTGGCTTGATTTCATTCCCTCTCACTCCCACTATGGCCAGGTAGCTGTCTCAGGAGTACGTATCTCGGGACTGGCAAACAAGATTGTCGTGATGGAAGAAATGCAAGAGAAAATCCAGAAAGCCTTCTCCAGTACCCACACACCCTTTCATTCCTCTGCTGTTTTCCATAAAACCAAGACTCCACATGTGTCCATTTAGATACTACCTGAAGACTCATGACCCCAGATCTCCCAATTGACCCTCCATCCTGAGAGAACTCGCGTGAAGTGAGGTCCTAGGATTAAATCAAGGAGCCCAGGAAATTCTCCCCATGAAGCTATCCTAAGAATGTACACATATATGCTGGCGCCCTGACTCACTTGGCTAATCCACCGCCTGTGGCACCAGCACCCCAGGTTCTAGTCCAGGTTGCTCCTCTTCCAGTCCAGCTCTCTACTGTGGCCCGGGAGTGCAGTTCAGGATGGCCCAAGTGCTTGGACACTGCACCCGCATGGGAGACCAGGAAAGGCACCTGGCTCCTGGCTTCGGATCGGTGTAGCGCCGGCCGTAGCGGCCATTTGGGCGGTGAACCAACGGAAAAAGGAAGACCTTTCTCTCTGTGTGTGTCTCTCTCTAACTCTGCTTGTCAAAAAAAAGGAGCCTCTGGGCTCTTCCTGGGTTGGGGGTCATGAAGAGAGAGAGGAGCTGAGGGAATAGTAGTCAGAAAGTGGAGAGGTCATTCTATCAGATACACCTTCCCCAGACAGGCAGGATGCTAGGGAAGATGACTGCACCCAGGCAGGTGTGGCTGCTTCCATAATGGTGCAGAGGACTGCGGGAGTGCTCATGCTGATAATTCGGATCAACACACATACAAAGATCTATAGAAACACAGATTCTGCTTCTTGTCTTTCCACTGACAATTATAATCCCAGAGAGAGCATTCACCAAGGGACAGCAAGCACCCTGGTACTCCAACACTGGACACCTTCCTTCTTGGGTTCCTGTCTGTGGAGGACTCCATTATTTTTTTCAGCCACAAAAGGCGGAGGGAGAGAAGGGGAAGACGGGACAGGCCCATTTCTGGAGCAGCAGCGCCATCCAGCGGAAGCTGTTTCAGAATGGCATACAGTCCATCCAGCACATCCCACGAGGAAGGCCCGGAACTCAGGGAGAGTGAGTTCAGTGCCCAGAGCAGGCACCAGCAAGGTTGGTGTGGAAAGTTCAGTGCCAGGCTCCCCCACCCAGGGATCCTGAGAGGCCCTGTCTGCCAGGCTACAGAAGTCATGTGGGACAGTCCTCAGGGGCCGCCATGGTGCACAGGCTGCAGCTGAAGCATCTCAGGGCACTGTGTCTCTGCACAGGAGGGGAGGCAGCACTTCCTGACTCTCCCCACCAGGGCACAGCAGGGAGCCTGAGCAGCTCTGCTCCCCTGCACTGGGTGAGCTTTACTCTCCCTGCCCCCCACACCCTGCAGGTCTCAGGGGCACAGCAGATTCCTGCTCGTTGAGGTCACAGCTCCCTCAGCACAGGCGACACCTGACTGGCACTGAGGAGGAGCCCGCACACCTGTCACACTGATGACCGCCGTTCCCCGCTGGCCTGCATCTGTGCTCCTGCGGGGACTGGGTCCTCCTGGAATGGCCGCCATGCTGATCAGGTCACCTATGAGGGGACAGAGGTAGGAAAATGTACCAGTCCCTTTGGTGCTCATGTAACCCCCTTTCCCTCAATAAGCCCCTGTGTTCCTCCACCAGGCAGTTCCTGGACCACTGGGAGTCTCCTAGACAATTCACCGTCTAATGTCTGCCACCCTACTTGACTCCTAAGACAACAGAAGGGAGGAAAATGCCCACAGCACCCGCTCAGCACGAAATGGCGGAGGCTTCCATAAGCCCCGCCCAGACATGGCTGCCACTAGGCTCTTCCCACCAGGTCACAGCTGCCATGAATCCCAGAGCTCCGACCCCTGTAACTGCATGTGTCCGGGCCTTCAGAGCCCACTCGAAGTGGACACCCGAGCTGGCTGGGGCCTCCACGGATTTGAGCCCTACAGGGAACATCGTCTTCGCACCAACCTATACCCTCACTTCCCTGCCAAGGCAGTCCCGCCCAGGCACATAGCCACCACCTGTGGAGATCCGCAAATGAATTCCTCTGGATGGCAGTATTGCACCACAAATGCCATTCTCCTGTTCCCTCCAGTCCTCCCTCCTCCCTGAGTGGAGGAAAAAACTACCAGTCCTGTCCCAACAGATACCTAGCAAGGCTGCCTGGTTTAGGGACCAGGAGGAGCTAGGGCAATGTACTGGGTGTTAGACATACCCGGAACCCATGCAGTCTGGCCTCAGCACGCAGTCCTGGGCTACCCTTGGGAACTTGCTCATCAGAGGCTCCTTAGGGCACCCCCCCATGGGGCAGGGCACCTGCACCTAGCCAGGCCCCACTGTCTGCACCACAAGTTGCTTAGGCTCTCCAGGATACAAGCAAAGATCCCACTGGCTCTCACCCAATCCCATTCTGAAAAGCGGGAGACTTTACGTTGTCACTGAACCCTGCCACGCCAGCCTGCCCCGATGGTACAGGGCAGCCAGAGAATCTGAATTAGTCACTGACAAGTCATTCCCACATGACAGCTCAACCAGGCAGACTGAAAGGGTATGTAGTCAGAGGTACTCGGAAGGAAGAGAGGGATGAGTTACAGCCATCCCAGGACCACAGGCCTCACGAAACCTGTACTCTCACAGGGCTCCTCCCTGGTCTGCAGATACAGAGGTCCCACACTCAGGACAGGAGACAAGGGCCACAGCAAACACACTAACTATCCATGTGCCTGCCCAGGGTCACTGCCTGAAGGACACACATATTGGTGGTAACTCATGAATTAGGAGGAAACTATCCACACTACATCATGCAGACAATTGAACGGAATGGAACAAGAAGGGGTATACATACGGATATATAGACCTGATAACGTATAAGTGACGTAGTATCTTTACAGGCAAGTGAGAATCATTGAGTGAAGGTGTGGTCACAGCCACATTGCACATGGAGCAACCTGGATTGTATAGCAAACCCATGGGTCCTACAAAGGGTTACCTGAACACACAAATACACTCTGCACTCCTCCACTCCATGGAAACACAACCTTGGAACCAGGGAAATGATCAGTGCATCATCTGAACGGTCCTCCCATCGAAGGTAGGCCCTGTCACTCCCGCTGCCCCCACAATGCCCTGCTTCTTACCCAGGCCAGCTCCTGTGGGTTGAGATGGAGTTTGAGTGGGATGAGATGCCAGTTTGGGAAATCTCTACTGTCTTTTCTCCAGGGTGGGCTGCAAAAGGGACAAAAGAAAGCAAATGAGGAGATGACATCCGGGAACTCATCCTTTATGAGCTTAGGACTCAATGTATCCAGGAAAGCAACAACTCTGCCTGTGAAGGCAACATTGCACCAGAGCTTTATAAATAAATTCATGTGGACCTAGGAAGGTAGCAGTGGTTAGGGCCTATAGTGTAAAAAGTTATGCTATCTGCAGGGACCTCTAAACATCCTTACTCTTTTTGTTGTGTTCTGCACAGTGAGATTCCACAATGGGAGCAGAGAGGGAGACATCGTTTCCCCCAGGACCCCAGTACAGCACACACTGCTGAAAGGCCTCGTGCATTAGGTTCCTTACTTTGCTGGGTTCATCCACAAAGGGTAGGAGAGGAGAAGATGGGGGCAGGTGGCAATAGTGGGGCAACACAGCCATGAAATGTAAGGGGTCTGACTGTGCCTTCCCCTCTCTCTGTGCAGACCCTACTAGAATGTTTGTGATTAGGGAACAGTGGGGCGGAAGCAATCACAGTTCTTGTTGCTGCCCAGGGCCCTCCAGCAGGTGCCTCCTTAATGGGTCTGGATCGGGTCACCCAGGGGTGGAACCTGGGGGAAAGGTAGACATGGAAAGGAGGCAGAGGAGGGCAGGCCTCACTGTCAGCCATATTTCAGACAAGCAGCTGAGTTTCTGTGGACACTGGCCCTGCCGAAAAACCAGGTGAGAACTCCTGATTGTCTGGAGCTAGACCTAAAGCAGTTCAGGGTTTCAAGTCCGTTCCTGTCCCAGTTGTGTGTTACTTTCTGCACACCCTCAAACAAAGTCTGCTCTTCAGAGGCAACATCCACCCTGCTCACTGCCTCTGCTGGCTCCTCCCACACTGCTAGGATCCCACCCCTAGGTGGCCCTGTCATCCAGGCTCCTTCTGCTAAGGACAACTGCAGTCAGGAGCGGCTCTATGCTCCTGCCAGGACCAGGAGCTCTGGGGAGCTCACAGGGAGGCTGAATGTAAGGACTCGCAGCCAGATACCATGCAATGGAAATGGATCAGTTCTAATGGCCATAAGCAGATCCCGAAACGGGAAGACTCCTGTGTTCTTGGAGGAGGAGGCAGGTTCAAGTTGAAAGAGTCCTCTTAGGCCCAGAGGTCATCGAAAACAGTGACCCCAATGCTTCAGGGCATGAGGGGATTAGGAAAATAAGATAGTATCCTGATCAGAACCAACCTTAGGTCTTCTCAGAGACTTCTGCAAACCCCGCCCAGACAAGGCCGCCACCAGGATCCCCAGTTCTGCATGCTGGGACAAGCCATCACACCACCTGGAGCTCAGTACGGGGCTCACCTGTGTTCAGGGCTTCCACAACCCACAGGCCCCAGTGGCCACGCTGGCTCTGGACCCAAGGGTTCTGAACTCTCACAGGGTGCAGCCTTGGGACCCATCTGCACCTTCCCTTTCCTGCCAAGCCAGTCCACACATGCACATACTGGAAGGGTTGGTGAGATGTACCAACCGCTTCCTAGTGATGGCAGAATTGCACCACAAATGCCACCTGCCCTGGACCCCAACATTTCCTCCCTCTGCCTTGACACAGCTTCGGGGCTGCATATGGGACCAGTGCACAAGGGATGTCTGTAAGGACCCTGAGCCACAGTAGGGACCTGCGCCCAAGCCAGCCCCACCGTCTACACCACCCTTGGCTTCAGCCCTGGAAAATCCTTGCAAAGGCCCCACAGGCTGGGACACCTCCTCATCCAGGCACAGGCTGACTCGGACACTGTCACTGGAATGATCCAGGTGCCTTCTAATATGAGGAAGAGTGGCTGTGGGGCTCTCAGGAAACGCTGGCGCTGTCCTAGGCCATGTCACCCAGCACCTCCAGAACTGGTGTGAAAACATGGGAGTGTGGATCTCCCAGGGAGACCTGGGAGTCTACTAGGAAGGTAGTGGAGGCAGGCCACCGTACCCGTCATGATTAGCAGCTTGGAGCCAGAAGCACAGCACAGCACTTTTCCTGCCACTCAACCCTTGAAGGAAAACCAATGTCAGGCAGCTTGCACAGCTTAGAGTTGTTGAGAGGTCTGCATTAACACGGTTGCTCTTACTAGAGAACAGGGGGATTCCATATGACAGGGAAGCTGACTGTACTCTCTCACTCAGGACTTGTGGCACCACAGACCCAGCTCTGAGGAGCAGAGGGAACCAGCACTGTCACAGTCACAACCTGGTACTGGGGACCTGCCCTCAAGACTTTCAAATCATCCATCCCTGACCCAGGGTTTGGGAAACAGGGCCTGAAAACCTGAGGTCTTAATGCACAAAAGTCCACATGGCCAAACGATGAACCTCAACAGTGAGAAATCAATGGGGACAGACAGATTTTCAGCACTGTATCGAGACTGTGACAGAGGAATTGGTGGATCAGTCTAGAGACATCTTAATAGACTCCTAAGAGAAGCTGACAAGGACAAGGCCTTTAACATGAATTAGCTGGCAAAGAGCATGACCTACCCTAGACTTTCTACTCACTTGCCCCTGGGAGGCACCAAGTCTCCAAAGAAGGGCACCAGGTTCCTGGGCTTAACGGACACAACAGAGAGGTGGTAGAAATGAAAAAGACCAGGGAGGTGTCTGCCCTGGGAGCACAGAGGGAATCCTGGTCTAGTGGAGGTGGGGGTGCTACACCCAACCCTGCAGGGCTTATGCAGCATCTGCTGACATCTTGATTGCCAGGGCCCTAGTGTGAGATCTGCAGAGCCAGGGACCTCAGCCACAAAGGTGGTTCTAGATTCTTGGGTTCCATTATGTGGAGGACACCATTATCTTTTTCAGCCACAAAAGGCGGAGGGAGAGATGGGGAAGATGGGATGGTTCCATTTCTGGAGCAGCAGCGCCATCCAGAGGAAGCTGTTTCAGAATGAACTGTGTCCTCCAACACATCCAACATGGAAGGCTGGCAAGTAGGGGGAGAGTTCAGTGCCCAGAGCAGGCACCAGGAAGGTTGGTGTGGAAAGTTGAGTGCTGGGCTCCCCGACCCAGGGATCCAGAGAGGCCCGGACTGCAAGGCCGCAGAAGCGGTGGGGTTGGTGCTCAGGGGCCGCCATGGTGCACAGCCTGCAGCTGAAGCATCTCAGGGCACTGTGTCTCTGCACAGGAGGGGAGGCAGCACTTCCTGACTCTCCCCACCAGGGCACAGCAGGGAGCCTGAGCAGCTCTGCTCCCCTGCACTGGGTGAGCTTTACTCTCCCTGCCCCCCACACCCTGCAGGTCTCAGGGGCACAGCAGATTCCTGCTCGCTGAGGTCACAGCTCCCTCAGCACAGGCGACACCTGACTGGCACTGAGGAGGAGCCCGCACACCTGTCACACTGATGACCGCCGTTCCCCGCTGGCCTGCATCTGTGCTCCTGCGGGGACGGGGTCCTCCTGGGATGGCCACCATGCTGATCAGGTCACCTATGAGGGGACAGAGGTAGGAAAATGCTCCAGTCCCTACTGGGGCTCATGTAACCCCCTTTACTCAACAAGCCGCTGTGTTCCTCCTCCAGGCAGTTGCTGAGACACTGGGAGTCTCCTAGACAATTAAGAACAGAAAGTGGGCCACCCTACTTCACGCCTAAGGCAAGATGATGGGCAAAAATGCACACAGCTCCTGTGCTGACAAAATGGCTGAGGCTTCTACAAGCCCCGCCCAGACATGGCGGCCACCAGGCTCCCGACTCTCCCAGGCTAGGACACAGAGGCTACAAGTCCCGGAGCTCAGACCCTGCCACTGCCTTGTTCCAGAGCCTCCACAGTCCATTCCTTGCAGGAAACCGAGCTGCCCCGAGGCTCCAAGGGCTCTGAGCCCCCCGTGGAAATGGCCTCAGCACCCGCGTGCACCCTCACGTCTCTGGAAGCCAGTTCTGCGTTTGCGCACAGCCGCAAACCTAGCGGGATCCGCCAATGGATTCCTCTTGATGGCAGTATTGTACCACAAATTCCATCTGCCCTGTACCCGCGGGTCCTCCCTCCTCCCTTCGTGAACGAAAAAAATGGCGCTGTCCAGTGGGTGCCCAGCATGGCTGCAATCCACATAGGCTACTCTGCCTGGGTCTGAGGGGAGCACCAGGAGCTAAGGCAATGCACTGGGTGCTGTCAAATCCTGTGGCTCCCAAAAAACCTAGCTTCCTACCTAGGCCTGTTCCTATGTCCTCGAGCTGGATGAGACGCTGGTTTGGGAAGTCTGCTGTCATCTCTCTGGATGGCAGCATACGGCATAAAGAGAGGAAATCCTGAGAGAAGATCCTTGAACTCATCCTTCATCAAGTTCGGACTCAAGAGCCCCAGGAAAGCAACAACTCTGCCTCTGCAAACAACATCTTACCAGAACTTTACAGGTAGGGAGTGATTAACTTGACTTGAAGAGACTTGTAGACATATTTCTTCCTTTTGTGGTATTATACACATTAAAATTCCACAAGGGGAGCAGAGAGGGGAAATCAGTCTGCAGGACCCCAATAGAGCTAACACTGTTGGGAGGCCGAGGGCTTTGGGAGCTTTACTCATGGAATCCGCAAGCTGGGGAGCGCTTCCTTGGACCCTGACATCATTGCGATCTCACCATGGCCTGGTAGCTGCCCCACAATATGTACCTTGGGATAGGCAAACAAGGCCATCCTGATGGCAATCATGTATGACAAATGCCAACCTGACTTGTCCAGCGCCCCACAGGCCATATCCTCTTCCTCTGCCATTTTCTACTAAAGCGAGAGATGATCTATGTCTGTGCATGGTGCAACGTGACATTTGCTGCAGCCAGCACTGACATGGGACCCTCTGTCATGTGGGGCCTCCTCCAGGTAGGCAGGTCACAGGCTTCTGTCAGAAGATCAAATGACTCCTCTCCCAAATCACCCTAAGAATGTATCGCAACACCTGCAAACACGGCTGTTCACCAATGGACACGGATGAGACCACAGAGATCTCATGCACAGAGATGTGCATAAGACCACCTTAGTCTATGTTATTCTCACCAGGATAGAAGAATCATAGTGAGGATGACAGGGTGCTGAGAGCGCTGTACAAGGTCCACAACTTTGCAGAGAAAACAAGGGAGTCTTCAGAAGACAGCATTTGGCACAGCAGACTGAGCCGCCACCTACAACACAGGTGTCCTATATGGAACCTGGACAGAGTCCCAGCTGCTCTACTTGTGATCCAGTTCCCTAAGAATGTGCCTAGGAAAGCAGAAATAGATGGTTCAAGTCCCTGGCCCACTTCAGCCATGAGGAAGACCCAAGTGGAGTTCCAGGCAACTGGCTTCTATCTGGAAACCTGGCCATTTGGAGAGTGAACCAACAGGGGGAAGATCTCTCTTTTGTTCATTCTCTCTGGTAACTCTGCCTTTCAAATAAAGTGATTAGGATGATATTCCAATGAAAATAAGCACTGAGGTGATAGACGCACAGATGCATGTATTTTGTACCGGTGCTTCTCAGGAACATTTCTATGCTCCAGTGATAGATGTCAAATAAAGGTCACCATGTACTGAGGGACCTCCACACAGTAAACCTTAGTTCTTGGGGTTCTATGTTTGGAGCATGCAAAGAATTTTTTCAGCTACAAAGAGCAGAGGTAGAGTAGGGGAAAAAGGGGGGGTTACAATCCTGGAGCAATAGTATATCACCCAGCGGAAGAAGTTTCAGAATGCCCCGCAGTCCACCCTCCACATCACAAGCGCTAAGCTTCAGAAATGAGGAAGAGTACGTTCCGTCCCTGGTTGGAGAGCCGGTACACCAATAGATGTTGAGAAGAGAGTGAGCTGGGCTCCTCCACCAAGGGATCAGAAGAGGCCAGGCTGCCAGACTGCTGTGAGGTGGGGGCCAGTGCTCAGGGGCCGCCATGGTGCACAGCCTACAGCTGAAGCATCTCAGGGCACTGTGTCTCTGCACAGGAGGGGAGGCAGCACTTCCTGATTCTCCCCACCAGGTCACAGCAGGGAGCCTGAGCAGCTCTGCTCCCCTGCACTGGGTGAGCTTTACTCTCCCTGCCCTCCACACCCTGCAGGTCTCAGGGGCACAGCAGATTCCTGCTCGCTGAGGTCACAGCTCCCTCAGCACAGGCGACACCTGACTGGCACTGAGGAGGAGCCGCACACCTGTCACACTGATGAGCGCCGTTCCCGGCTGGCCTGCATCTGTGCTCCTGCGGGGACTGGGTCCTCCTGGGATGGCCGCCATGCTGATCAGGTCACCTGTGAGGGGACAGAGGTAGGAAAATGCTCCAGTCCCTTTGGTGCTCATGTAACCCCCTTTCCCTCAACAAGCCCCTGTGTTCCTCCATCAGGCAGTTCCTGGGCAACTTGGAGTCTCCCAGACAATTCAGAATACAAAGTGTGCCACCAACTTCACTCCTAAGACAAGGGGAGGGACGAAAATGCCCTCATATCCTGCTCTGACAAAATGGCTGAGGCTTCTACAAGTCCCACCATACATGGCGGCCACCAGGCTCCAGACTCTTCCAGGCTAGGACACGGGCCACAAGTCCCGGAACTCAGCCCCTAGCAGTGCCTGGGTCCAGAGCCTCCAGAGCCCACTCCTCTCAGGAAACCGAGCTGCCCCAGGACTCCAAGGGCTTTGAGCCCACCACCAAAATGGCCTCAGGACCCGCCTGCACCCTCACGTCCCTGGGAAGCCAGTTCTGCGCAGGCGCTCAGCCGCAAACCTAGCGGGATCCGCAAATGAATTCCTCTTGATGGCAATATTGCACCACAAATGCCATCTGCCCTGTACCCGCGGGTCCTCCCTCCTCCCTTCGTGAGGGAGAAAACGGCGCTGTCCAGTGGGTGCCTGCATGGCTGCAATCCACATAGCTACTCTGCCTGGGTCTGAGGGGAGCACCAGGAGCTAAGGCAATGCACTGGGGGCTGAACCCATCCGGTGCCCTGGCAGGCTGGCCTCAGCAAGAAATTCCTGGGCTGCCCTCGAGACCAACAGTCAATGGGCACTCCTTAGGGCAACACCAGTGGGGACAGGCACAACGCTTATCCAGGCTACACTATCAGCACCACAAATGGCTTCCGCCCTCTGGAATGAAGGCTTTGGACCAGGGGCTCTGACCCAATCCTATCCAACAACAGTGGGACTCAGACACTGTCACACAGCCCTGCCACGTCTGCTTGCCCAGGAGGTCCGGGACAGGCAGATACACTGACCCAGTCACTGATGAGTCATTTTGACATGAAGTCTCCTCCAGGCAGACCTAAAGCGTCTGTACCCAGAGGTACTGGGAAGGAAGAGAGTGAAGGGTTACAGCCACTTGTGGACCACTGGCCTTAGTACTCTCTATCCTTACAGGGCTCTCCCCGTTCCTGTGGGCAATGAGGGTCCCACACTAATGCCACTCAGGAGGGCAGACAGGGGCCACAGCAAACACAGCAGCTCTCCGTGCTCCTGACCCAGGGTCACTGCCTGAGAACTCCCTATATTGGCAGAAGGAAACACATACTGGTGCTGACTCAGGAATAAGGAGGAATCTCTATCCACAGTGCATCAATCAGACAATTCAGGGAATGGAACAGGAAGGGGAATAACTATGCATGTATAGACAGGTTAAGGTGGGTGTGAGGAGTGTCTTTAAAGGCAAGTGAGAATGAAATGAGTGAAGGTTGGTTGTTTAATGAGGGCACAGCTGTACTTCCACATGAAGCTACGTGGAACAAAAGACCCCCCTCTATCAAATTATCCTCAGAATGTACTTGAAGGCATGCAAACACAGCTGTTCACCACTGGACTTAGATGAGACCATGGGAAATGTCCAAGTGGGCGCACACAGGAACCTAGGCCACCTTCCTCCAACTGTGGGTCCCTCTTGCAAGGGCATTCTCACAAGCTGGTGAATGCTAACCACCAGGCCTAAACCAGTCAGACACACAGAGGGAAGATGCAGAGGCAGCAGCTCAGGTCACAGCAGGGAGCCTGAGCAGCTCTGCTCCCCTGCACTGGGTGAGCTTTACTCTCCCTGCCCCCCACACCCTGCAGGTCTCAGGGGCACAGCAGATTCCTGTTCGCTGAGGTCACAGCTCCCTCAGCACAGGCGACACCTGACTGGCACTGAGGAGGAGCCCGCACACCTGTCACACTGATGACCGCCGTTCCCCGCTGGCCTGCATCTGTGCTCCTGCGGGGACTGGGTCCTCCTGGCAGGCAGGCACACTGCATAGTTCACCTCTTAACGGCACAGAAGAAGGAAAATGGTCCGTTCCCTACAGGTGCTCATGTAACCCCCTTTCCCTCAACAAGCCCCTGTGTTCCTCCACCAGGCAGTTCCTGGGCCACTGGGCGTCTCCCAGACAATTCACTGTCAAATGTCTGCCACCCTACTTGACTCCTGAGACAACGGGAGGGAGGAAAATGCCCACAGCACCGGCTCAGCAGAAAAATGGCGGAGGCTCCCACAAGCCCCGCCCAGAGGTGGCCACCACTAGGCTCCAGAGCTCTTCCCATGAGGTCACAGCTGCCATGAATCCCAGAGCTCCGACCCCTGTAACTGCCTGTGTCCGGGCCTTCAGAGCCCACTCGATGTGGAGACCTGAGCTGGCTGGGTCTCCATGGATTTGAGCCCTACAGGGAACATCGTCTTGGCACCAACCTATACCCTCACTTCCCTGCCAAGCCAGACCCGCCCAGGCGCATAGCCACCACCTGAGGAGATCCGCAAATGAATTCCTCTTGATGGCAGTATTGCACCACAAATGCCATTCTCCTGTTCCCTCCAGTCCTCCCTCCTCCCTGCGTGGAAGAAAAAACAACCAGTCCTGTCCCAACAGATACCTAGCATGGCTGCCTGGTTCCTAGGGACCAGGAGGAGCTAGGGCAATGTACTGGGTGTTAGACATACCCGGAGCCCATGCAGTCTGTTTTAAGCACGCAGTCCTGGGCTGCCCTTGGGAACTTGCTCATCGGACTCTCCTTAGGGCACCCCCCGTGGGGACAGGGCACCTGACCTAGCCAGGCCCCACTGTCTGCACCACAAGTTGCTTAGGCTCTCCAGGATACAAGCAAAGATCCCACTGGCTCTCACCCAATCCCATTCTGAAAAGCAGGGGACTTTACACTGTCACTGAACCCTGCCACGCCAGCCTGCCCATCAGGTACAGGGCAGCCAGAGAATCTGAATCCGTCATTGACAAGTCATTCCCACATGACAGCTCATCCAGGCAGACTGAAAGGGTATGTAGTCAGAGGTACTGGGAAGGAAGAGAGGGATGAGTACAGCCATGCCAGGACCACAGGCCTCACGAAACCTGTACTCTCACAGGGCTCCTCCCTGGTCTGCAGATCTAGAGGTCCCACACTCAGGATGGGAGACAAGGGCCACAGCAAACACACTAACTCTCCATGCGCCTGACCCAGGGTCACTGCCTGAAAACTCCTTATATTGCCAGAAGGACACACATATTGGTGATAACTCATGAATTAGGAGGAATCTATCCATACTACATCATGCAGACAATTGAACGGAATGGAACAAGAAGGGGTATACATATGCATATATAGACCTGATAACGTATAAGTGACATAGTATCTTTACAGGCAAGTGGGAGCACAGAGGGAGACATCGTTTCCCCCAGGACCCCAGTACAGCACACACTGCTGAAAGGCCTCATGCATTAGGTTCCTTTCTTAACTGGGTTCATCCACAAACGGTAGGAGGGGAGAAGATGGGGGCAGGTGGCAATAGTGGGGCAACACAGCCATGAAATATAAGTGGTCTGACTGTGCCGTCCCCTCTCTCTGTGCAGACCCTAGTAGAATGTTTGTGATTAGGGAACAGTGGGGTGGCAGCAATCATGGTTCTTGTTGCTGGCCAGGGCCCAGCAACAGGTGCCTCCTAATGGGTCTGGATCGGGTCACCCAGGGGTGGGACCTGGGGGACAGGCAGACATGGACAGGAGGCAGAGCAGGGCAGGCCTCACTGGCCGCCATATTTGAGACAAGCAGCTGAGTTGCTGTGGACACTGGCCCTGCTGAAAACCAGGTGAGAATTCCTGATTGGCGCTAGACCTAAAGCAGTTCAGGGTTTCAAGTCCGTTCCTGTCCCAGTTGTGTGTTACTTTCTGCACACCCTCAAACAAAGTCTGCTCTTCAGAGGCAAGTGGTCACTGCCTCTGCTGGCTCCTCCCACACTGCTAGGACCCCACCCCTAGGGGGCCCCTGTCATCCAGGCTCCTTCTGCTAAGGACAACTGCAGTAGGAGTGGCTCTATGCTCCTGCTGGGACCAGGAGCTCTCAGGAGCTCACAGGGAGGCTGAATGTAAAGATCTGAGACAGGTTCTGAGGAAGGGAAATGGATCAGTTCTAACTGGCATAAGCAGATTGTGAAACTGGCAAACTTCTGTGTTCTTGTAGGAGGAGGCAGGATCAAGGTTGAAGGAACCTCTTGAGGCCCAGAGGTCATCTAAAACAGTGACCCCCATGCATCAAGGCACCGGGACAGAATCCTGATCAGAACCAAGCTTAGGTCTTTGCAGAGACTTCTGCAAGCCCCATCCAGACATGGCCACTAACTGGATCCCGAGTTCGGCTATCTACTCCAAGCTGCATACACACACCGGAACTCGGTCCCCTGGCCTTGCCTATGTTCTGGGCCACCATAACCCACTGGACACGGTAGCCAAGCTGGACCCGGATCCAAGGGCTCTGAGCCCTCACAGGGGGAAGCCTTGGGACCCACCTGCACCCTCCCTTTTCTGCCAAGCCAGTCCCACACAGGCACACAGCTGCAAGTGCTGTCGGGTTGCATAAACTGCTTCCTCTCCATGGCAGTATTATAGCACAAACGCCACATGCCCTACCCCAAAACGTGTCTATCCTCCGCCCTTCAAACAGCTACAAAATGCCCAGAGCTGTTCAGCAGGAATCCAAAATGGCTGCTGCCCAGCATGACCACTCTTCCTGCCTGAGGGGAGCAGGAGGAGCCAACACACAGCACTGGGTACTGCACTGACCCTGGTGGCTGTACACTGCTGGGGGCTGCACGTGTGACCAGCGCACAAGGACGTCTACATGGACACCCCAGCTATAGTAGGGTCCTGCACCTAGTCGGGCCGCAACACCTGCACTGCACTTGGCTTCAGCCCTCGGGGATCCATGCAAAGGCCCCACAGGCTAGGACACCTGATCACCCAGCCTAGGCCTCTGCTCCCCTATTGGAGGGACAGACGGCTCTGAGAGGCCTCTACCAGAGTCCCTACCCCTGAGCCAGTGCTACTGTCCAGAAAGGGGCTCGAGGAAATCATCACACTCATCCAGGTAAGCACACCTTGACAGAGGGTTCTGCTGGTCCCTAAAGGCATGATTGTCACTGAGATGCAAATTTTGATACTTTATCCTAATGCAGAGGCAGCCTAGCTCTCTGCAGGGCCCTAGTGCTGGCTGAACCTATGCAGCCTTGGGTCAACTTTCCTCAAGCCTGCTGACACGTGGAAGCTGGGCAAACCTGACCGTGGCCCTCCCTGGGACCCTGACTTGATTTCATTCCCTCTCACTCCCACTATGGCTAGGTAGCTGTCTCAGGGGTACGTATCTCAGGACTGGCAAACAAGATTATCGTGATGGAAGAAATGCAAGAGAAAATCCAGAAAGCCTTCTCCAGTACCCACACACCCTTTCATTCCTCTGCTGTTTTCCTTAAGTCAAGACTCCACATGTGTCCATTTAGATACTACCTGAAGACTCATGACCCCAGGTCTCCCAATTGACCCTCCATCCTGAGAGAACTCGCGTGAAGTGAGATCCTAGGATTAAATCAAGGAGCCCAGTGAAGCTATCCTAAGAATGTACACAATAGGCCAGCGCCCTGACTCATTTGGCTAATCCACCGCCTGTGGCGCCAGCACCCCAGGTTCTAGTCCAGGTTGCTCATCTTCCAGTCCAGCTCTCTACTGTGTCGGGAGTGCAATGCAGGATGGCCCAAGTACTTGGACCCTGCACCCGCATGGGAGACCAGGAAAGGCACCTGGCTACTGGCTTCGGATCAGTGTAGCGCAGGCCGTAGCTGCCATTTGGGCGGTGAACCAATGGAAAAAGAAAGACCTTTCTCTCTGTGTGTCTCTCTCTCTCTAACTCTGCTTGTCAAAAAAAAAGGAGCCTCTGGGCTCTTCCTGGGTTGGGGGTCATGAAGAGAGAGTGAGGAGCTGAGGGAATAGTAGTCAGAAAGTGGAGAGGTCATTCTATCAGATTCACCTTCCCCAGACAGGCAGGATGCTAGGGAAGATGACTGCACCCAGGCAGGTGTGGCTGCTTCCATAATGGTGCAGAGGACTGCAGGAGTGCTCATGCTGATAATTCGGATCAAAACACATACAAAGATCTATAGAAACACAGATTCTGCTTGTCTTTCCACTGACAATTATAATCCCAGAGAGAGCATTCACCAAGGGACAGCAAGCACCCTGGTACTCCAACACTGGACACCTTCCTTCTTGGGTTCCTGTCTCTGGAGGACTCCATTATTTTTTTCAGCCACAAAAGGCGGAGGGAGAGAAGGGGAAGTCGGGACAGGCCCATTTCTGGAGCAGCAGCGCCATCCAGTGGAAGCTGTTTCAGAATGGCATACAGTACATCCAGCACATCCCACGAGGAAGGCCCGGAACTCAGGGAGAGTGAGTTCAGTGCCCAGAGCAGGCACCAGCAAGGTTGGTGTGGAAAGTGCCGGACTACCCACCCAGGAATCCTGCATGGCCCAGACTGCAAGGCTGATGTGGTGCTGGGAGCCAGTCCTCAGGGGCCGCCATGTTGCACAGCCTGCAGCTGAAGCATCTCAGGGCACTGTGTCTCTGCACAGGAGGGGAGGCAGCACTTCCTGACTCTCCCCACCAGGTCACAGCAGGGAGCCTGAGCAGCTCTGCTCCCCTGCACTGGGTGAGCTTTACTCTCCCTGCCCCCCACACCCTGCAGGTCTCAGGGGTACAGCAGATTCCTGCTCGCTGAGGTCACAGCTCCCTCAGCACAGGCAACACCTGACTGGCACTGAGGAGGAGCCGCACACCTGTCACACTGATGACCGCCGTTCCCCGCTGGCCTGCATCTGTGCTCCTGCGGGGGCTGGGTCCTCCTGGGATGGCCGCCATGCTGATCAGGTCATCTATGAGGGGACAGAGGCAGGAATATGCTCCAGTCCCTTTGGTACTCATGTAACCCCCTAAACCCTCAACAAGCCCCAGCGTTCCTGCCCAGGCAGTTCCTGGACCACTGGGAGTTTTCAGACAATTCAGAACAGAAAGTGTTGCACCCACTTCACACCTAAGAAAACAGGGACCAAATGCCCAAAGGTCCTGCTTAGGACAAAATGGCTGACACTTCCACAAGCCCCGCCCAGACATGGGGGCCACAGGGCTCCTGGCTATGTCAGGCTAGGACACAGCGGCCGCAGGGTCCTGAGATCAACCCATTGCCACTCCCTGTGTTCAGAAACTCCAGATTCCGCTCACTGCAATGAACCAAGCTGTCCCAGGCCTCCAAGGGCTCGGCACATGCCTGCACCCTCACTTCCCTGGGAAGCCAGTTCTGCGCAGGCGCTCAGCCGCCAGCCTAGCAGTATCCGCAACTGAATTCCTCTTGATGGCAGTGTTGCACCACAAATGCTATCGGTCCTGTACCCGCCGGTTCTCCCTCCACCCTTCGTACAGGAAAAAAACAGCGCTGTCCAGTGGGTGCCCAGCAAGGCTGCAATCCACATGGGCTACTCTGCCTGGGTCTGAGAGGAGTAGGGGCAGCTAAGGCAATGCACTGGGGGCTGAACCCATCTGGTAGCCAGGCAGCCTGGCCTCAACAAGAAACTCCTGGGCTGCCCTTGGGAACAACACTCAGTGGAAGCTCATGAGGGCAACACCAGTGGTGGTAGGCACCACACCTAGCCATGGCACACAGTCTGCACTACAAAAGGTTTCAGTCCTCAGGGATCAAGGCATTAGTCAGAGGTTCTGACCCAATCCTATCCTGACAACAGTGAGACTCAGACATTTACTGAACCCTGCCACAACAGATAAACCAGGAAGCCCAGGGCAACCAAATAATCTGAATCAGTCCCTGACAAGTCATATACTCAGGAAGTCTCATCCAGACAGACTTAAAAGGTCTGCAGCCAGAGGTACTGGGAAGGAAGACAGGGAAGAGTTACAGCCATCCCAGGACTACAGGCCTCAGTACCTCTCTACACCCATAGGGCTCTCCCCTGCTCTGTGGACAATGAGAGTCCCACACTAAGGCCACTCAGGAAGGGAGATGGGGCCACACCAAACACACTGACTCTCCTTGCACGTGACCCAAGGTCAATGCTGGATTACTCCTTATATTGGCAGAAGGAAACACATATTGGTGCTGACTCAGGAATTAGGAGGAATCTCTATCCACAGTGCATCATTCAGACAAATGACAGGATGGAACAGGAAGGGGAATAAGTACACATGTATAGACCTGATAAAGGGGGTGTGAGAAGTATCTTTACAGGCTAGTAAGAATGAATGAGAGAAGGGGTGGTTGTTTAATGGAGGCAAAGTCAGAGCTGCACGTGGAGTTACCTGGATGGTACAGCAAACCCATGGGTCCTGCCAGGGGCACCTCCATGTGCAAATGCACTCTGGACTCTTACACGTCATGGAGACACAACGTGGGACATTCCATAGGGAGTGCGAGCCAGGGCTTTGTCTCCCATCTTCCATTCTGACGTGGGCCCTGTCACTTCCTGCTGTCCCCACAATGCCCTGCTTCCTACCAGGCCAGCTCCTGTGTCTCTGAGCGGGATGGGATACCTACTTGGGAAGTCTCCACTGTCCTCTCTCTGGAATGGGCTGCAAAAACACAAAAGAAAGGAAATAAGGAGAGGACATCCAGGAATTCATCCTTCATGAGGTTAGAAATCCATACACCCATGAAAGCAACAACTGTGCCTCTGAAAACAACCTTGTACCAGACCTTTATAAATAAATTCACATGAACCTAGAGAGGTGGCAGTGGTTAGGGCTTACAATGTGAAATGTTACGGTATGTCAAGGGACCTGTAGACATCCTTACTCATATTGTTATCTTCTACACAGTAACGTTCCACAAGGGGAGCAGACAGAGGGAGAAGTCAATTTCCTCAGGACCCCAAGACAGCTGATACTGCTTAAAGGCGGTGTGCACTTGAGGCCTTACCCTGGGGGTTCATCCACAAAGGGTAGGAGAGGAGGAGATGGGGGCAGGTGGCAATAGTGGGGCAACACAGCCATGAAATATAAGGGGTCTGACTGTGCCTTCCCCTCTCTCTGTGCAGACCCTAGTAGAATGTTTGTGATTAGGGAACAGTGGGGTGGCAGCAATCATGGTTCTTGTTGCTGGCCAGGGCCCTCCAGCAGGTGCCTCCTTAATGGGAGTGGATCGGGTCACCCAGGGGTGGAACCTGGGGGACAGGCAGATATGGACAGGTGGCAGAGGAGGGCAGGCCTCACTGGCCGCCATATTTGAGACAAGCAGCTGAGTTGCTGTGGACACTGGCCCTGCTGAAAAACCAGGTGAGAACTCCTGATTGTCTGGCGCTAGACCTAAAGCAGTTCAGGGTTTCAAGTCCGTTCCTGTCCCAGTTGTGTGTTACTTTCTGCACACCCTCAAACAAAGTCTGCTCTTCCTAGGCAAGTGGTCACTGCCTCTGCTGGCTCCTCCCACACTGCTAGGATCCCACCCCTAGGGGGCCCCTGTCATCCAGGCTCCTTCTGCTAAGGACAACTGCAGTCAGGAGCGCTCTATGCTCCTGCCAGGACCAGGAGCTCTCAGGAGCTCACAGGGAGGCTGAATGTAAGGACTCGCAGCCAGATACCATGCAATGGAAATGGATCAGTTCTAATGGCCATAAGCAGATCCCGAAACTGGAAGACTCCTGTGTTCTTGTAGGAGGAGGCAGGTTCAAATTGAAAGAGTCCTCTTGGGCCCAGAGGTCATCGAAAACAGTGACCCCAATGCTTCAGGGCATGAGGGGATTAGGAAAATGAGATAGAATCCTGACCAGAAACAACTTTAGATCTTTGCAGAGAATTCTGCAAGCCCCGCCCAGAAAAGGCCACCACCAGGATCCCAATTCTGCATGCTGGGACAATCCATCACACCACCTGGAGCTCAGTACGGGGCTCACCTGTGTTCAGGGCTTCCACAACCCACAGGCCCCAGTGGCCACGCTGGCTCTGGACCCAAGGGTTCTGAGCTCTCACAGGGTGCAGCCTTGGGACCCATCTGCATCCTCCCTTTACTGCCAAGCCAGTCCACACATGCACATAGCTGGAAGGGTTGGTGAGATGTGCCAACCGCTTCCTCCTGATGGCAGAATTGCACCACAAATGCCACTTGCTCTGAACCCCAACATTTCCTCCCTCTGCCTTGACACAGCTTCGGGGCTGCACATGGGACCAGTGCACAAGGGATATCTGTAAGGACCCTGAGCCACAGTAGGGACCTGCACCTAAGCCAGCCCCACCGTCTGCACCGCACTTGGCTTCAGCCCTGGAAATTCCTTGCAAAGGCCCCACGGGCTGGGACACCTCCTCATCCAGGCACAGGCTGACTCGGACACTGTCACTGGAATGTTCCAGGTGCCTTCTAATACGAGGAAGAGTGGCTGTGGGGCTCTCAGGAAACGCTGGCGCTGTCCTAGGCCATGTCACCCAGCACCTCCAGAACTGGTGTGAAAACATGGGAGTGTGGATCTCCCAGGGAGACCTGGGAGTCTACTAGGAAGGTAGTGGAGGCAGGCCACCGTACCCGTCATGATTAGCAGCTTGGAGCCAGAAGCACAGCACAGCACTTTTCCTGCCACTCAACCCTTGAAGGAAAACCAATGTCAGGCAGCTTGCACAGCTTAGAGTTGTTGAGAGGTCTGCATTAACACGGTTGCTCTTACTAGAGAACAGGGGGATTCCATATGACAGGGAAGCTGACTGTACTCTCTCACTCAGGACTTGTGGCACCACAGACCCAGCTCTGAGGAGCAGAGGGAACCAGCACTGTCACAGTCACAACCTGGTACTGGGAACCTGCCCACAAGACTTTCAAATCATCCCTGACCCAGGGTTTGGGAAACAGGGCCTGAAAACCTGAGGTCTTAATGCACAATAATCCACATGGCCAAACGGTGAACCTCAACAGTGAGAAATCAATGGGGACTATAGGTTTTCAGCACTGTATCGAGACTGTGACAGAGGAATTGGTGGATGGGTCTGGAGACATCTTAATAGACTTCTAAGAGAGGCTGACAAGGACAAGGCCTTTAACATGAATTAGCTGGCAAAGAGCATGACCTACCCTAGACGGTCTGCTCACTTGCCCCTGGGAGGCACCAAGTCTCCAAAGAAGGGCTGTGTCCCCAGGAGAATGCACCAGGTTCCTGGGCTTAACAGACACAACAGAGAGGTGGTAGAAATGAAAAAGACCAGGGAGGTGTCTGCCCTGGGAGCACAGAGGGAATCCTGGTCCAGTGGAGGTGGGGGTGCTACACCCAACCCTGCAGGGCTTATGCAGCATCTGCTGACATCTTGATTGCCAGGGCCCTAGTGTGAGATCTGCAGACCCAGAGACATTGGTTATTCTAGATTGTTGGGTTCCATTATGTGGAGGACACCATTATTTTTTTCAGCCACAAAAGGCGGAGGGAGAGATGGGGAAGATGGGATGGTTCCATTTCTGGAGCAGCAGCGCCATCCAGCGGAAGCTGTTTCAGAATGGCGTACAGTCCATCCAGTACGTCCCACCGGAAAGGCTCCCAAGTGAGGGGTAGAGAGGTCAGTCCCCAGAGCAGGCACCAGCACTGCAGGTATGAAAGTTGAGTGCCAGGCTCCCCGACCCAGGGATCCTGAGAGGCCCGGACTGCAAGGCTGCAGAGGTCGTGGGAGCCAGTCCTCAGGGGCCGCCATGTTGCACAGCCTGCAGCTGAAGCATCTCAGGGCACTGTGTGTCTGCACAGGAGACTGATGACCACCGTTCCCCACTGGACTGCATCTGTGCTTCTGCGGGGACTGGGTCCTCCTGGGATGGCCGCCATGCTGATCAGGTCACCTATGAGGGGACAGAGGTAAGAACTGCTCCACTCCCTATTGGTGCTCATGAACCACCGTTCCTTCAACAAGCCCCAGCGTTCCTGCCCAGGCAGTTCCTGGACCACTGGGAGTTTTCAGACACTTCAGAACAGAAAGTGTTGCACCCACTTCACTCCTAAAAAAAAGAAGGACCAAATGCCCAAAGATCCTGCTCAGGACAAAATGGCTGACACTTCCACAAGCCCAGCTCAGACATGGCGGCCACAGGGCTCCTGGCTTGTCAGGATAGGCCACGGCCACAAGGGCCACAAGTTCCGGAGCTCAGCCACCTGCCACTGCCTCTGTTCCGAAACTGCAGATTCCACTACTGCAAGGAACTGAGCTGTCCTGGGCCTCCAAGGGCTCAGCACACGCCTGCACCCTCATGCCCCTGGGAAGCCAGTTCTGCGCAGGCGCTCAGCCGCCAGCCTGGCAGTTTCCACAACTAAATTCCTCTTGATGGCAGTATTGCACCACAAATGCCATGCCCTGTACCCGCGGGTCCTCCCTCCTCCCTTCGTGAAGGAAAAAAACGGCGCTGACCAGTGGGTGCCCAGCCTTGCTGCAATCCACATAGCTACTCTGCCTGGGTCTGAGGGGAGCACCAGGAGCTAAGGCAATGCACTGGGGGCTGAACCCATCTGGTAGCCAGGCAGCCTGGCCTCAGCAAGAAATTCCTGGGCTGCCCTCCAGACCAACAGTCAATGGGCACTCCTTAGGGCAACACCAGTGGGGATAGGCACAACGCCTAGCCAGCCTACACTGTCAGCACCACAAATGGCTTCCGCCCTCTGGAATGAAGGCATAGGACCAGGGCTCTGACCCAATCCTATCCAACAACAGTGGGACTCAGACACTGTCACACAGCCCTGCCACGTCTGCTTGCCCAGGAGGTCCAGGACAGGCAGATACACTGACCCAGTCACTGATGAGTCATTTTGACATGAAGTCTCCTCCAGGCAGACCTAAAGCGTCTGTACCCAGAGGTACTGGGAAGGAAGAGAGGGAAGGGTTACAGCCACTTGTGGACCACTGGCCTTAGTACTCTCTATTCTTATAGGGCTCTCCCTGCTCCTGTGGGCAATGAGGGTCCCACACTAATGCCACTCAGGAGGGCAGACAGGGGCCACAGCAAACACAGCAGCTCTCCGTGCTCCTGACCCAGGGTCACTGCCTGAGAACTCCCTATATTGGCAGAAGGAAACACATACTGGTGCTGACTCAGGAATTAGGAGGAATCTCTATCCACAGTGCATCAATCAGACAATTCAGGGAACGGAAGACAAAAGGGAGTAAGTAAGCATGTATAGACAGGTTCAGGTGGGTGTGAGGAGTGTCTTTAAAGGCAAGTGAGAATGAAATGAGTGAAGGTTGGTTGTTTAATGAGGGCACAGCTGCACTGCCACTTGAAGCTACCTGGAACAAAAGACCCCCTTCTATCAAATTATCCTCAGAATGTACTTGAAGGCATGCAAACACAGCTGTTCACCACTGGACTTAGATGAGACCATGGGAAATGTCCAAGTGGGCGCACACACGAACCTAGACCACGTTCCTCCAACTGTGGGACCCTCTTGCAAGGGCATTCTCACAAGCTGCTGAATGATAGCCACCAGGCCTAAACCAGTCAGACACACAGAGGGAAGATGCAGAGGCAGCAGCTCAGGTCACAGAGGGAGCCTGAGCAGCTCTGCTCCCCTGCACTGGGTGAGCTTACTCTCCCTGCCCTCCACACCCTGCAGGTATCAGGGGCACAGCAGGTTCCTGCTCGCTGAGGTCACAGCTCCCTCAGCACAGGCGACACCTGACTGGCACTGAGGAGGAGCCGCACACCTGTCACACTGATGAGCGCCGTTCCCCGCTGGCCTGCATCTGTGCTCCTGCGGGGACTGGGTCCTCCTGGGATGGCCGCCATGCTGATCAGGTCACCTATGAGGGGACAGAGGTAGGAAAATGCTCCAGTCCCTTTGGTGCTCATGTAACCCCCTTTTCCTCAACAAGCCCCTGTGTTCCTCGACCAGGCAGGTCCTGGACCACTGGGAGTCTCCCAGACAATTCACCGTCAAAAATCCGCCACCCTACTTGACTCCTGAGACAAGGAGGAGAAGATGGGGGCAGGTGGCAATAGTGGGGCAACACAGCCATGAAATATAAGTGGTCTGACTGTGCCTTCCCCTCTCTCTGTGCAGACCCTAGTAGAATGTTTGTGATTAGGGAACAGTGGGGTGGAAGCAATCATGGTTCTTGTTGCTGGCCAGGGCCCTCCAGCAGGTGCCTCCTTAATGAGTCTGGATCGGGTCACCCAGGGGTGGGACCTGGGGGACAGGCAGACATGGACAGGAGGCAGAGGAGGGCAGGCCTCACTGGCCGCCATATTTGGGACAAGGAGCTGAGTTTTGTGGACACTGGCCCTGCTGAAAAACCAGGTGAGAACTCCTGATTGTCTGGAGCTAGACCTAAAGCAGTTCAGGGTTTCAAGTCCGTTCCTGTCCCTGTTGTGTGTTACTTTCTGCACACCCTCAAAGAAAGTCTGCTCTACATAGGCAAGTGGTCACTGCCTCTGCTGGCTCCTCCCACACTGCCATGGAGCCCCATCCCTAGGGGGCCCCTGTCATCCAGGCTCCTTCTATTAAGGACAACTGCAGTAGGAGGGGCTCTATGCTCCTGCTGGGACCAGGAGCTCTCAGGAGCTCACAGGGAGGCTGAATGTAAGGACTTGCAGCCAGATATCATGGAATGGAAATGGATCAGTTCTAACTGCCATAAGCAGATTCTGAAACTGGAAGACTCCTGTGTTCTTGGAGGAGGAGGCAGGTTTAAATTGAAAGAGTCCTCTTGGGGCCCAGAGGCCATCTAAAACAGTGACCCCAATGCATCAAGGCATAAAAGGATTAGGAAAACAAGACAGAATCCTGATCAGGATCAAGCCTAGGTCTTCTCAGAGACTTCTGCAAGCCCCGCCCAGACAAGGCCGCCACCAGGATCCCCAGTTCTGCATGCTGGGACAAGCCATCACACTACCTGGAGCACTGTACGTGGGTCACCTGTGTTCAGGGCTTCCACAACCCACAGGCTGCAGTGGCCACGCTAGCTCAGGACCCAAGGGGTCTGAGCTCTCAGAGTACAGAATTGGGACCCATCTGCATCTTCCCTTTACTGCCAAGCCAGTCCACACATGCACATACTGGAAGGGTTGGTGAGATGCGACAACTGCTTCCTAGTGATGGCAGAATTGCACCACAAATGCCACCTGCCCTGAACCCCAACATTTCCTCCCTCTGCCTTGACACAGCTTCGGGGCTGCACGTGGGACCAGTGCACAAGGGATGTCTGTAAGGACCCCGAGCCACAGTAGGGACCTGCGCCTAAGCCGGCTCCACCATCTGCACTGCCCTTGGCTTCCGCCCTCAGAAATCCATGCAAAGGCCCCACAGGCTAGGACACCTGTTTCCCTAGGCAAAAAAAAAAAAAGAAAAAAAAAAAGAAAAAAAGAAAAAAAAAGACCACATGACAAAACGATGAACCTCAACCGTGAGAAATCAATGGGGACAGAAAGGTTTTCAGCACTATTGCGAGAACGTGACAAAACAGGGTTGGATGGATGGGTCTAGAAACTCCCTAGTATACTCCTAGGAGAAGCTGACAAGGGCAAGGCCTTTAACATGAATTAGCTGGCTAAGAGCATGTCCTACCCTAGACATTCTACTCACTTGCCCCTGGGAGACACCAGCTCACCAAGGAAGGACTGTGTCCCCAGAGGAATGCACCAGGTTCCTGGGCTTAACAGACACAACAGAGAGGTGGTAGAAATGAAAAAGACCAGTGAGGTGTCTGCCCTGGGAGCACAGAGGGAATCCTGGTATAGTGGAGGTGGGGGTGCTACACCCAATCCTGCAGGGCTTATGCAGCATCTGCTGACATCTTGATTGCCAGGGTCCTAGTGTGAGATCTGCAGGGCCAGGGACCTCAGACACAAAGGAGATTCTAGATTGTAGGGTTCCATTATGTGGAGGACACCATTATTTTTTTCAGCCACAAAAGGCGGAAGGAGAGATGGGGAAGTCGGGACAGGCCCATTTCTGGAACAGCAGCGCCATCAAGCGGAAGCTGTTTCAGAATGAACTGTGTCCTCCAGCACATCCAACATGGAAGGCTGGCAAGTAGGGGGAGAGTTCAGTGTCCAGAGCAGGCACCAGCAAGGTTGGTGTGGAAAGTTGAGTGTAGGACTACCCACCCAGGGATCCTGAGAGGCCCGGACTGCAAGGCCACAGAAGCGGTGGGGCCGGTGCTCAGGGGCCGCCATGTTGCACAGCCTGCAGCTGGAGCATCTCAGGGCACTGTGTCTGCACAGGAGGGGAGGCAGCACTTCCTGACCCTCCCCACCAGGTCACAGCAGGGAGCCTGAGCAGCTCTGCTCCCCTGCACTGGGTGAGCTTTACTCTCCCTGCCCTCCACACCCTGCAGGTCTGCATCTGGAAAATGTTCCAGTCCCTTTGGTGCTCATGTAACCCCCTTTCCCTCAACAAGCCCCTGTGTTCCTCCACCAGACAGTTCCTGGACCACTGGGATTCTCCCAGACAATTCACCATCAAATGTCTGCCACCCTACTTGCCTCCTAAGACAACAGAAGGGAGGAAAATGCCCACAGCACCCGCTCAGCACAAAATGGAAGAGGCTTCCATAAGCCCCGCCCAGACATGGCTGCCACTAAGCTCTTCCCACCAGGTCACAGCTGCCATGAATCCCAGAGCTCAGACCCCTGTAACTGCCTGTGTCCAGGCCTTCAGAGCCCACTTGATGTGGAGACCTGAGCTGGCTGGGGTCTCCACGGATTTGAGCCCTACAGAAAACATCGTCTTGGCACCAACCTATACCCTCACTTCCCTGCCAAGCCAGTCCCGCCCAGGCACATAGCCACCAGCTGAGGAGATCCGCAAATGAATTCCTCTTGATGGCAGTATTGCACCACAAATGCCATTCTCCTGTTCCCTCCAGTCCTCCCTCCTCCCTGAGTGGAGGAAAAAACTACCAGTCCTGTCCCAACAGATACCTAGCATGGCTGCCTGGTTCCTAGGGACCAGGAGGAGCTAGGGCAATGTACTGGGTGTTAGACATACCCGGAGCCCATGCAGTCTGGTCTCAGCACGCAGTCCTGGGCTGCCCTTGAGAACTTGCTCATCGGACTCTCCTTAGGGCACTCCCCCGTGGGGGCAGGGCACCTGCACCTAGCCAGGCCCCACTGTCTGCACCACAAGTTGCTTAGGCTCTCCGGGATACAAGCAAAGATCCCACTGGCTCTCATCCAACCCCATTCTGAAAAGTGGGGGACTTTACACTGTCACTGAACCCTGCCACGCCAGCCTGCACCGGAGGTACAGGGCAGTCAGAGAATCTGAATCAGTCATTGACAAGTCATTCCCACATGACAGCTCATCCAGGCAGACTGAAAGGTATGTAGTCAGAGGTACTGGGAAGGAAGAGAGGGATGAGTTACAGCCATCCCAGGACCACAGGCCTCACGAATCCTGTACTCTCACAGGGCTCCTCCCTGGTCTGCAGATACAGAGGTCCCACACTCAGGACGGGAGACAAGGGCCACAGCAAACACACTAACTATCCATGTGCCTGCCCAGGGTCACTGCCTGAAGGACACACATATTGGTGGCAACTCATGAATTAGGAGGAATCTATCCACACTACATCATGCAGACAATTGAACGGAATGGAACAAGAAGGGGTATACATATGCATATATAGACCTGATAACGTATAAGTGACATAGTATCTTTACAGGCAAGTGAGAATCATTGAGTGAAGGTGTGGTCACAGCCACATTGCACATGGAGCAACCTGGATTGTACAGCAAACCCACGGGTCCTAGACAGGGACACCTCCACACACAAATACTCTCTGCACTCCTCCACTCCATGGAAACACAACCTTGGAACCAGGGAAGTGATCAGTGCATCATCTGAACTGTCCTCCCATCGAAGGTAGGCCCTGTCACTCCCGCTGCCCCCACAATGCCCTGCTTCTTACCCAGGCCAGCTCCTGTGGGTTGAGATGGAGTTTGAGTGGGATGAGATGCCAGTTTGGGAAGTCTCTACTGTCTTTTCTCCAGGATGGGCTGCAAAAGGGACAAAAGAAAGCAAATGAGGAGATGACATCCGGGAACTCATCCTTTATGAGCTTAGGACTCAATGTATCCAGGAAAGCAACAACTCTGCCTGTGAAAGCAACACTGCACCAGAGCTTTATAAATAAATTCATGTGGACCTAGGAAGGTAGCAGTGGTTAGGGCCTATAATGTAAAAAGTTATGCTATCTGCAGGGACCTCTAAACATCCTTACTCTTTTTGTTGTGTTCTGCACAGTGAGATTCCACAATGGGAGCAGAGAGGGAGACATCGTTTCCCCCAGGACCCCAGTACAGCACACACTGCTGAAAGGCCTCGTGCATTAGGTTCCTTTCTTAACTGGGTTCATCTAAAAACGGTAGGAGGGGAGAAGATGGGGGCAGGTGGCAATACTGGGGCAACACAGCCATGAAATGTAAGGGGTCTGACTGTGCCTTCCCTTCTCTCTGTGCAGACCCTAGTAGAATGTTTGTGATTAGGGAACAGTGGGGTAGAAGCAATCATGGTTCTTGTTGCTGGCCAGGGCCCTCCAGCGGGTGCCTCATTAATGGGTCTGGATCGGGTCACCCAGGGGTGGGACCTGGGGGACAGGAGACATGGACAGGAGTTAGGGAGGGCAGGCCTCACTGGCTGCCATATTTGAGACAAGCAGCTGAGTTTCTGTGGACACTGACCCTGCCGAAAAACCAGGTGAGAACTCCTGATTGTCTGGAGCTAGACCTAAAGCAGTTTAGGGTTTCAAGTCCATTCCTGTCCCAGTTGTGTGTTACTTTCTGCAGACCCTCAAACAAAGTCTGCTCTACATAGGCAACATCCACCCTGGTCACTGCCTCTGCTGGCTCCTCCCACACTGCTAGGACCCCACCCCTAGGGGGCCCCTGTCATCCAGGCTTTTTCATCTAAGGACAACTGCAGTAGGAGCGGCTCTATGCTCCTGCCTGGACCAGGAGCTCTCGGGAGCTCACAGGGAGGCTGAATGTAAGGATCTGAGACAGGTTCTGAGGAAGGGAAATGGATCAGTTCTAACTGCCATAAGCAGATTGTGAAACTGGAAGACTCCTGTGTTCTTGTAGGAGTTGGCAGGTTCAAGGTTGAAGGAACCTTCTTGAGCCCCAGAGGTCATCTAAAACAGTGACCCCCATGCATCAAGGCACCGGGACAGAATCCTGATCAGGACCAAGCCTAGGTCTTTGCAGAGACTTCTGCAAGCCCCACCCAGACATGGGAACAATTGGATCCCGAGTTCCGCTATCTGCTCCAAGCTGCACACACACTCCAGAACTCGGTCCCCCGGCCTTGCCTATGTTCTGGGCCACCATAACCCACTGGACATGGTAGCCAAGCTGGACCCGGATCCAAGGGCTCTGAGCCCTCACAGGGGGAAGCCTTGGGACCCACCTGCACCCTCCCTTTTCTGCCAAGCCTGTCCCACACAGGCACACAGCTGCAAGTGCTGTCGGGTTGCATAAACTGCTTCCTCTCCATGGCAGTATTATAGCACAAACGCCACATGCCCTACCCCAAAACGTGTCTATCCTCCGCCCTTCAAACAGCTACAAAATGCCCAGAGCTGTTCAGCAGGAATCCAAAATGGCTGCTGCCCAGCATGACCACTCTTCCTGGCTGAGGGGAGCAGGAGGAGCCAACACGCAGCACTGGGTACTGCACTGACCCTGGTGGCTGTACACTGCTGGAGGCTGCACGTGTGACCAGCGCACAAGGGACGTCTACATGGACACCCCAGCTATAGTAGGGTCCTGCACCTACTCGCGCCGCAACACCTGCACTGAACTTGGCTTCAGCCCTCGGGGATCCATGCAAAGGCCCCACAGGCTAGGACACCTGATCACCCAGCCTAGGCCTCTGCTCCCCTACTGGTGGGACAGACTGCTCTGAGGAGAGGCCTCTGCCAGAGTCCCTACCCCTGAGCCAGTGCTACTGTCCAGAAAGGGGCTAGAGGAAGTCGTCACACTCATCCAGGTAAGCACACCTTGACAGAGGGTTCTGCTGGTCCCTAAAATGCATGATTGCACCGAGATGCAAATGTTGATACTTTATCCTAACACAGAGGCAGCCTAGCTCTCTGCAGGGCCCTAGTGCTGGCTGAACCCATACAGCCTTGCTCAACTTTCCTCAAGCCTTCTGGACATGTTGAAGCTGGGCAAACCTGACCGTGGCCCTCCCTGGGACCCTGGCTTGATTTCATTCCCTCTCACTCCCAACTATGGCTAGGTAGCTGTTTCAAGGAGCCCAGGAAATTCTCCCCATGAAGCTGTCCTAAGAATGTACACATATAGGCCAGTGCCCTGGCTCACTTGGCTAATCCTCTGCCAGCGGCGCCAGCACCCCGGGTTCTAGTCCAGGTTGCTCATCTTCCAGTCCAGCTCTCTACTGTGGCCCGGGAGGGCAGTGGAGGATGGCCCAAGTGCTTGGACCCTGTACCCGCATGGGAGACCAGGAAAGGCACCTGGCTCTTGGCTTCAGAACGGTGTAGCGCCGGCCGTAGCGGCCATTTGGGCGGTGAACCAACGGAAAAAGGAAGACCTTTCTCTCTGTGTCTCTCTCTCTCTCTCTAACTCTGCTTGTCAAAAAAAAAAGGAGCCTCTGGGCTCTTCCTGGGTTGGGGGTCATGAAGAGAGAGAGAGGAGCTGAGGGAAAAGTAGTCAGAAAGTGGCGAGGTCATTCTATCAGATCCATCTTCCCCAGACAGGCAGGATGCAAGGGAAAACCACTGTACCCAGGCAGCTGTGGCTGCTTCCACAATGGTACAGAGGACTATGGGAGTGCTCATGCTGATAATTCGGATCAAAACACATACAAATATCTATAGAAACCAGATTCTGCTTGTCTTTCCACTGACAATTATAATCCCAGGGAGAGCATTCACCAAGGGACAGCAACCACCCTGGTACTCCATCACTGGACACCTTCCTTCTTGGGTTCCTGTCTCTGGAGGACTCCATTATTTTTTTCAGCCACAAAAGGCGGAGGGAGAGAAGGGGAAGTCGGGACAGGCCCATTTCTGGAGCAGCAGCGCCATCCAGCGGAAGCTGTTTCAGAATGGCCTACAGTACATCCAGCACATCCCACGTGGAAGGCCCGGAACTCAGGGAGAGTGAGTTCAGTGCCCAGAGCAGGCACCAGCAAGGTTGGTCTGGAAAGTTGAGTGTAGGACTACCCACCCAGGGATCCAGAGAGGCCCTGTCTGCCAGGCTACAGAAGTCATGTGGGACAGTCCTCAGGGGCCGCCATGTTGCACAGCCTGCAGCTGAAGCATCCCAGGGCACTGTGTCTCTGCACAGGAGGGGAGGCAGCACTTCCTGACTCTCCCCACCAGGGCACAGCAGGGAGCCTGAGCAGCTCTGCCCCCCACACACCCTCCCCCCCAGCAAGGGACTGTGTGAGTTTCTCTCCCTGTGCTCCACACCCTGCAGGTCTCACAGGAGCCCACAGCTCCTCCTCAGACAAAATGGCGGAGGCTTCTACAAGCCCCGCCCAGACATGGTGGCCTCCAGTCTCCGGACTCTTCCAGGCTAGGACACAGAGGCTACAAGTCCCGGAGCTCAGCCCCTGCCACTGCCTGTTCCCGGCTTCCAGAGCCCTCCCGGTTCTGGGATTCCAGCTGGCCAGAGCTTGCAAGGGGGCCCCAGGAAGGGCACACACTCTCACTTCCATGCCAAGCCAGTCAGGCGCACGCTCACAGCCACCACTGGCGGCATCTGCAACGAATTCCTCTTGATGGCAGTATTGCACCACAAATGCAATTTGCCCTGTTCCTGCCAGTGCTCCCTCCTCCCTGCGCGCAGGAAAAAACACCCAGTGCAGTCCAAGGAGTGCACAGCATGACTGCCCAGTTGAGGGGGTCACAGGAGGAGCTAGGGCAATGCACTGGGTGCTAAACAGACACAGAGCCCATGCAGCTTGGCCTCAGCACCCAGTGCTGGGCTGCCCTAGGGACCAATGTTCACTGGATGCTCCTTAGAACAACCCCCGTGGGTGTAGGGCACTAGAACCTAGCCAGGCCACACTGTCTGTACCGCAAGTGGCTTAAGCCCTCGGGGATCCAATGGGCTCTGACCCATTCCCATTCTGAAAAGCGGGGGGCCGGACACTCTCACTGAACCTTGCCACACAAACTTGCCCAGGAAGTCCAGGGCAGCCAGATAATCTGAATCAGTCATTGACAAGTCATATTCTCATGATGTTTCACACAGGAAGACTTAAAGGGTCTGTAGCCAGAGGTAGTGGGAAGGAAGGGAGGGAAGGGTTACAGCCATCCCAGGAACACAGGCCTCAGTACCTCTGTACACTCACAGGGCTCTCCCCTGGTCTGCAGGCAATGAGGGTCCCACACTCAGGATAGAAGATGAGGGCCACAGCAAACACAGCGACTCTCCGTGCACCTGACCCAGGGTCACTGAGAACTCCTTATATTGGCAGAAGGAAATACATATTGCTGTTGACTAACAAATTAGGGGGAATCTCTATCCACAGTGCATCATTCATACTACTGTCCCAATGGAACAAGAAGGGTATACATATGCATATATGGACCTCATAAGGTGGGCGTGGCAAAGTACCTTTGAAGGCAGCCAGCCCAAACGTGATGGCAAGGGCGACAGGGCTCATTGCCGAAGACAGCTGGAAGGTCTTGGAGCAAAGGGCTCGGACCAAGCGCTCAGTTCACCCTGCGACGCTTATGATTGCAGTCAACAATTTGAAATGGCCAGCTCACCTGAGCCAGTCATCTCTCCACCTGCTTTCTTAAGGTCCGGCTCAGTTTATGAACCTCTTATAATCTTCCAAGACCTGGTAATGAAACACTATGGGATAAATTGGATCATTATTACAAAATTGTCAAGTCAACATTGCTGCTGAATCTTAGTCTGTCCACAGGTTTCTTTCCCACTAAAACCTGCAGGGGTGATCACATGGCCAAGACCCACGACAGCCTGTACTGTGCTGCTGGGCGGCCTGGGGTTTGGCTCTTCCATAGAGGAGCACTGATCATGACAAGGGAAGGACCCATGAGCTGGAGCATTCGGCTATAAAATGTACGAGAGAAATTCTCTACTGCTATATGCGTCAGGCCAATAAGGTCCAGCAGTTTAAGCAGGATCCACGCCCAACAACGTGTCTTCACTCTCCTTTCAATGTGCATACAGGAGATGAATCGCTGTCTTATGAGGAATATGGTCTTCTTTAGATAAATGCAGTGTCCCTCTATCTCCTTTACCTCGTGGAAATGATTTCCTCAGGACTCCAGATTATCTCTAACACTGACGAGAGGAGGAGATTTGGACATACAAAGAGCTGAAAAGTCAGGAGCAGCACTTGGACAGAGTGGGACTGTTACGTAGGAAGTCAGATATGAGCTTATGTGTGTGTGACAAAGGCTAAAGAAAAGACATCTATGTCCAGCATCTACATTTGCATCTCACAGTCATGCCGATAACTTTTCAGGGGCAGCAAAGTGCTCGCATCTTCCTCTGCCCCTCCTACCCTATAACCTGCCAGGTGGAGTTCCCAGCCCCTTCTGTCTGACAATCTTCCACAATCTCCCAGAAGCAGCCCAGTATCAGCACTTCAAATACGCTGCTCCGGATCTTGGATGCTGGGTTAGGACGGCGCCAGCTAGGCTTCCTCCTGTCCGACACCTGAAGAGGAAAACTCAGGAGCTTCTTAATATTTACATCCATAAAATCCTTTGTTTCAGGAGGAGATGAGTGAAGACAAAGACCCATCTCCTGAAAAACCCCTGGCCTCAACTGGACTGCACACTCAGCCCTCTGCCTCTATGCTGAGTCGGCTGCCTGCCTGCCTGCCTGCCTCCCCAGGTGTAATCTCTCCACTCAACCATGTAACCTTGCTCCTTCCCTCAGTCCCAGTGAGTGGGCACTCTCTCTCAGGTTCTGTCTGGAGAAGTGCCCACCCGTTCTTACGGATGTCCTTTCCCTACTAAACTTTGCTACTTTCCACTACTCTGCCTCACGCCTGAATTCTTTGTTGCACGAAGACAAGAACCCTGCCATTCACCGGTAACAGGACAACCATGAGAAAAGAGTCACAACAGAAAGATTTCTGCAAGCCAAGAAGCAACAACTTAGAAGAAACTAAACCTGCTAACACCTTGAACTTGGGCTTCTGACTGAACTTCGGCTTCAGAACTTGAGAAAATAAATTTCTCTGTTTATGGCACCCAATCTGGATACATATGACATCCCTATCAAACTAATGCAGTTGCTAAATCTGACTTAGGAAGAAATAGTAAAATGGGGGGGGGGGCAACACTGTCCATAGTGAGTGCAGCTACCACCTGCAGTGCCAGCGTCCCATATAGGTGCTGGTTCAAGTCCTGGCTGCTCCATTTCCAATGCAGCTCTCTGCTATGGCCTGGGAAAGCAGTGGAAGATGCCCCAGGCAAAAGAAACAGAGAAATGACACAGACCTAGAACAGTGTTTCTCAACCTTTTTGTTGTTGTTGTTGCCCCCAAGTAGGGGGAAACTATCGAATTAAAATTCTCCTAGAGGTAGGAAATTATATGTTAAGGAGTAAGATTTTCTTTAGTAGATTTGAGCCTTAGGGTTTCTGTATGATATTGTGATGTCTAAGAATTTTTTACTCTACCTCTCCAAGAACCAATTGTATTATTTGAGGAGTGCATGATTTGTAGAAAGTATATCCGTGCTTTTAAACGTATGGTAATAAATCTAAAGGATATCCAGATGGAACGTGTTCTAGGAAAAACAGAAGTTATTGTTATCGACTGAATTGCATCCCCTCCCACCAAAAAATTTTATATTGTTAAACTCCCAGTCCTTTTTATTACTACATAAACTATATTTGAAGACGTAAATACGATCTTGAAAGATTTAAAAAATATATATCTTTACAGGCAGGTGAGAATGAATGAGTGAAGGGGTGGCTGTTTAATGGGGCACAGCCACGACTGCATGTGGAGATAACTGGAGCTATAGCAAAACCACGGGTCCTGGACGGAGGCACCTCCATGTGCGAATGGACTCTGCACTGCTCCACACCATACAGACAAAACCTGCGACTCTATAGGGGTGATGACGTTGGACCCAAGGAGGTGAGGCAGGGCATCGTCCTCTCTGTCCTCCCATCTGATGTGAGCCCTACGCTTCCGCTGCCCCCACAATGCCCTGCTTCCTGCCCAGGCCAGCTCCTGTGTCTTTGAGCAGGATGAGATGCCGGTTTGGGAAGCCTCCACTGTCCTCTCTCTGGGATGGGCTGCAAAAGGGCAAAGGAGAAAAAATAATGAGACACCTGGGGGCCTTGCCATACTAGAAACGTAGTGGGATGCAGGCCACTGCACTTGGCTTAGAAGGACACCCACTGTCACCGGTGCCGCGGCTCACTAGGCTAATCCTCTGCCTTGCAGCGCCGGCACACCGAGTTCTAGTCCTGGTCGGGGCACCGGATTCTATCCCGGTTGCCCCTCTTCCAGGCCAGCTCTCTGCTGTGGCCCAGGAGTGCAGTGGAGGATGGCCCAAGTGCTTGGGCCCTGCACCCCATGGGAGACCAGGATAAGTACCTGGCTCCTGCCATTGGATCAGCATGGTGCGCCGGCCGCAGCGCCAGCCGCGGCAGCCACTGGAGTGTGAACCAACGGCAAAGGAAGACCTTTCTCTCTGTCTCTCTCTCTCACTGTCCACTCTGCCTGTCAAAAAAAAAAAAAAAAAAAAAAGGAAGGACACCCACTGTCAGGTAACTGAACAACTTTGAGAGATCTTGAGCAGTTTGCATTAACACAGCTACTATTACCGGAAAACAGTGGGGTTGCATGTGACAGAGAAGGTGTCTATACTCTCTCACTCAGGACATGCAGCACCAAGGCCCCAGTTCTAAGGACAGGACGGAACCAGTACCATCACAGTCAGAGCCTGGGACTGGGGACCAGCCTAAAGACTGGTAAATCATCCCTGACCCAGGGTTTGAGAAACAGGCCTGGCAGCCCTGAATCTCTTAACGCACAGAAGAATAGATGGCAAAACGATGAACCTCAACAGTGAGAAATCAATGGGGACAGGCAGACTTTCAGCACTGTATCGAGACTGTGACAGAGGAATTGGTGGATCGGTCTAGAGACATCTTTAAAATAGACTCCTAAGAGAAGCTGACAAGGACAAGGCCTTTAACATGAATTAGCTGGCAAAGAGCATGACCTACCCTAGACGTTCTGCTCACTTGCCCCTGGGAGACACCATCTCACCAAGGAAGGGCTGTGTCCCCAGGAGAATGCACCAGGTTCCTGGGCTTAACAGACACAACAGAGAGGTGGTAGAAATGAAAAAGACCAGTGAGCTGTCTGCCCTGGGAGCACAGAGGGAATCCTGGTCTAGTGGAGGTGGGGGTGCTACACCCAACCCTGCAGGGCTTATGCAGCATCTGCTGACATCTTGATTGCCAGGGCCCTAGTGTGAGATCTGCAGACCCAGTGACATTGGTTATTCTAGATTCTTGGGTTCCATTATGTGGAGGACACCATTATTTTTTTCAGCCACAAAAGGCGGAGGGAGAGATGGGGAAGATGGGATGGTTCATTTCTGGAGCAGCAGCGCCATCCAGCGGAAGCAGTTTCAGAATGAACTGTGTCCATCCAGTATGTCCCACGGGGAAGGCTGGCAAGTGACGGGGAGAGAGGTCAGTGTCCAGAGCAGGCACCAGCAAGGCTGGTGTGGAAAGCTGAGTGCTGGGCTCCCCCACCCAGGGATCTTGAGAGGCCCGGACTGCAAGGCTGCAGAAGCGGTGGGGCCGGTGCTCAGGGGCCGCCATGTTGCACAGCCTGCAGCTGAAACATCTCAGGGCACTGTGTCTCTGCACAGGAGGGGAGGCAGCACTTCCTGACTCTCCCCACCAGGTCACAGCAGGGAGCCTGAGCAGCTCTGCTCCCCTGCACTGGGTGAGCTTTACTCTCCCTGCCCCCCACACCCTGCAGGTCTCAGGGGCACAGCAGATTCCTGCTCGCTGAGGTCACAGCTCCCTCAGCACAGGCGACACCTGACTGGCACTGAGGAGGAGCCGCACACCTGTCACACTGATGACCGCCGTTCCCCGCTGGCCTGCATCTGTGCTCCTGCGGGGACTGGGTCCTCCTGGGATGGCCGCCATGCTGATCAGGTCACCTATGAGGGGACATAGGTAGGAAAATGCTCTAGTCCCTTTGGTCCCCTTTCCCTCAACAAGCCCCGGCGTTCCTACCCAGGCAGTTCCTGGTCCACTGGGAATTTTCAGACACTTCAGAACAGAAAGTGTTGCACCCACTTCACACCTAAGAAAACAGGGACCAAATGCCCAAAGCTCTTGCTCAGACAAAATGGCTGACGCTTCCACAAGCCGCGTCCAGACATGGCGGCCACAGGGCTCCTGGCTATGTCAGGCTAGGACACAGCGGCCGCAGGTTCCGGAGCTCAGCACCCTGCCACTGCCTGTGTTCGGAAACTCCAGATTGCACTCACTGCAAGGAACCGAGCTGTCCCGGGCCTCCACGGGTTCGGCACACGCCTGCACCCTCATGTCCCTGGGAAGCCAGTTCTGCGCAGGCGCTCAGCCGCCAGCCTCGCAGTTTCCACAAATGAATTCCTCTTGATGGCAGTGTTGCACCACAAATGCCATCTACCCTGTACCCGCGGGTTCTCCCTCCTCCCTTCGTGAAGGGAAAAAACGGCGCTGTCCAGTGGGTGCCTGCATGGCTGCAATCCACTTGGGCTAGTCTGCCTGGGTCTGATGGGAGCAGGGGCAGCTAAGGCAATGCACTGGGGGCTGAACCCATCTGGTGCCCAGGCAGCCTGGCCTTAGCAAGCAATTCTTATGTTGTCCTCAGGACCACCACTCGATGGATACTCCTAAGGGTAACATCAGCGGGCGTAGGCACAACGCCAGGCCAGGCTTCACTGACTGGACGACAAATGGCTTCAGCCCTCTGGGATCAAGGCATAGGACCAGGGGCTCTGACACAATCCTATACTGACAACAGTGGGATTCAGATCTTGTAACACAGCCCTGCCACGACAGCTTTCCCAGGAGGTCTAGGACAGGCAGATACACTGACCCAGTCACTGATGAGTCCTTTTGACATAATGTCTCCTCCAGGCACACTTAAAGGGTCTGTACCCAGAGGTACTGGGAAGGAAGAGAGGGAAGGGTTACAGCCTCCCCAGGACCACAGGCCTCAGTACCTCTCTACTCTCACAGGGCTCTCCTCTGCTCTGGACAATCAGGGTCCCACACTTGGGTCAGTGAGGACTGGAGCCACGAATCACAGCAAACATACCTACTCTCCTTCTCCTGACCAAGGAACACTGCTTGAGAACTCCCAGGTTTGCAGAAGGAAACACATACTAGTGATAACTCATGATTTAGGAGGCATCTCCATCCACAGCGCATCACTCAGGAAGAAGTGGGGATGGAGAAGGAACAGGAATAAGTATGCATACACAGACACGGTTAAAGTGGGTGTCAGTGTCTTTAGAGGCAAGTCGGAATGAATGAATGAAAGGGTGGTTGTGTTATCGGGACACAGCCACAGTTGCACATAGAGCTATCTGGGAAATAATGCAAATCCACGGGTACCGCACACGGTCTCCTCCATGTGCTAAACACCCTGCACTCCTCCACACCAAGGAGATGCAACCTGGTCCTAGTTCTTACAGAAGCTGAAACAACATGGGTCAACCTCCCCTAATCCTTGTAGAAAGGTCCCAATCTGCTGAACCTGTCCTTGGTCCTGCTTGGACCCTGAATTAATTCTACTCCCACACATGGCTAGGTTGGATGTCTAAGAATACCAATATGATGACAGGTAAACACCAGTCGTCATGGACAAAAATGCATGCAACTACCAACAAGGATTCTGCAGTACTACACAATCCTCTTATTCCTCCTCTGCCATTTCCTAGTAAACCAAGGATCAACATGTGTCCACTTAGATGCAGTCTGAAACCGGGTGTCCTAGCTCTGACAACTGGCTCTCCGTGCTGAAAGGATTTCCCATGAATGGAGGCCCTAGGCCTAAGGCCTAGGACTCAAATAAATTGTCTCCATGAAGCCATCCTAGGAATGTACACTTGCAAACACAGCTGATATGGTTACCTCTGCACAAGGAAGAAAGCACAGGAAATAGCACAATTCGCAGCACAGGTGGGCCCAGACCACCTACCTCCCCAATGGGAACTCTAATCTGGGCGGTCTCCTAGTTCCTGGGAGGTCAGCCTGAACACCAGGTCTCCAATGGTCAGACACAAAGATGGGAAGTGCAATACCACCACCACAAAGACACTGGAGGACAGGAAGATTGAGGATCCTTGACACTAAGACAGCAGGGCTGGAACACCTGGCTCCTCTCCAGGGCTGTTCCCTGGTCTTCAGACAAAAAGATTCCCACACAATGGGCATTCAGGAGGTGACCTAAGTGCTACAACCAAGACACACCTCCCCTCCTAGCAGCTGACTCAGGTTCCCAGTTGTTGTCCAATGCCCATCAGTGAGCTGCCAGAGAAAATACATAGACATGATCCCAGTAATGGAAGGAATCGATTTCAACAGTGTCCACCCCAACATGGATTTGGGAAACAATGAAAGTAGGACAAGGCATAGAACCAAATATAGAGAAAGTATTAAATATGCAAGAACGTGCATGACAACCCGCACAATGATTTATAACTTCTAGGGCTGCTCCCTAGACCTTAAAATGTCCAAGGTTTTGGCTAGAGAGGGGCCTCCTGGCTCCCCTGGGTTGGAGGTGATGAAGAGAGAGAGAGAGAGGAGCTGAGGGAAAAGTAGCCAGAAGCTGGAGAGGCCATTCTATCAGAGGTGCTGATCCACCTGCCCCAGACATGCAGGATGCTAGGGAAGACCACTGCACCCAGGCAGCTGTGGCTGCTTCCCCAGTGTGATCAGGACACTGGGCAGAGGTCATGGTGACATTCTGATCAGAACACACATGGCAATGAAGTATCTACAGATACACAGGTGATTTCTAGTCTTCCCACTGAAAATTACAGTCTGAGAGACAGCATTCAAATGGGATGGCAACTACGCAGGTACCCCAACACTGGAAACATTCATTCTTGGGTTCCTGTATTTGGAATATGCCATTATTTTTTTCAGCCACTAAAGGTGGAGGGAGAGCTGGGGAAGGAGGTGCTTCTGTTTCTGGAGCAGCAGCGCCATCCAGCAGAAGCTGTTTCAGAATGAACTGTGTCCTCCAGCACATCCCACAGGGAAGGCTGGCAAGTGAGGGGAGAGAGTTCAGTGCCCAGATCAGGAACCAGCGAGGTTGGTGTGGAAAGCTGAGTGCTGGGCTCCCTGCCGCCATGGTGCACAGCCTGCAGCTGGAGCATCCCAGGGCACTGTGTCTCTGCACAGGAGGGGAGGCAGCACTTCCTGACTCTCCCCACCAGGTCACAGCAGGGAGCCTGAGCAGCTCTGCTCCCCTGCACTGGGTGAGCTTTACTCTCCCTGCCCTCCACACCCTGCAGGTCTCAGGGGCACAGCAGATTCCTGCTCGCTGAGGTCACAGCTCCCTCAGCACAGGCGACACCTGACTGGCACTGAGGAGGAGCCGCACACCTGTCACACTGATGACCGCCGTTCCCCGCTGGCCTGCATCTGTGCTCCTCGGGGACTGGGTCCTCCCGGGATGGCCGCCAGGCTGATCAGGTCACCTATGAGGGGACAGAGGTAGGAAAATGTTCCAGTCCCTTTGGTTCTCATGTAACCCCCTTTCCCTCAACAAGCCCCTGTGTTCCTCCACCAGACAGTTCCTGGACCACTGGGAGTCTCCCAGACAATTCACCGTCTAATGTCTGCCACCCTACTTGACTCCTAAGACAACAGAAGGGAGGAAAATGCCCACAGCACCCACTCAGCACGAAATGGCGGAGGCTTCCATAAGCCCAGCCCAGACATGGCCGCCTCTAGGCTCTTCCCACCAGGTCACACCTGCCATGAATCCCAGAGCTCCGACCCCTGTAACTGCCTGTGTCTGGGTTCTTCAGAGCCCACTCCATGTGCAGACCTGAGCTGGCTTGGGCCCCCACTGATTTGAGCCCTACAGAAAACATCGTCTTGGCACCAACCTATACCCTCACTTCCCTGCCAAGCCAGACCCGCCCAGGCACATAGCCACCAGCTGAGGAGATCCGCAAATGAATTCCTCTTGATGGCAGTATTGCACCACAAATGCCATTCTCCTGTTCCCTCCAGTCCTCCCTCCTTCCTGCGTGGAGGAAAAAACAACCAGTCCTGTCCCAACAGATACCTAGCATGGCTGCCTGGTTCCTAGGGACCAGGAGGAGCTAGGGCAATGTACTGGGTGTTAGACATACCCGGAGCCCATGCAGTCTGGTCTCAGCACGCAGTCCTGGGCTGCCCTTGAGAACTTGCTCATCGGACTCTCCTTAGGGCACCCCCCCGTGGGGGCAGGGCACCTGCACCTAGCCAGGCCCCACTGTCTGCACCACAAGTTGCTTAGGCTCTCCGGGATACAAGCAAAGATCCCACTGGCTCTCATCCAACCCCATTCTGAAAAGTGGGGGACTTTACACTGTCACTGAACCCTGCCACGCCAGCCTGCCCCGGAGGTACAGGGCAGCCAGAGAATCTGAATCAGTCATTGACAAGTCATTCCCACGTGACAGCTCATCCAGGCAGACTGAAAGGGTATGTAGTCAGAGGTACTGGGAAGGAAGAGAGGGATGAGTTACAGCCATCCCAGGACCACAGGCCTCACGAAACCTGTACTCTCACAGGGCTCCTCCCTGGTCTGCAGATACAGAGGTCCCACACTCAGGACGGGAGACAAGGGCCACAGCAAACACACTAACTATCCATGTGCCTGCCCAGGGTCACTGCCTGAGGACACACATATTGGTGGTAACTCATGAATTAGGAGGAATCTATCCACACTACATCATGCAGACAATTGAACAGAATGGAACAAGAAGGGGTATACATATGCATGTATAGACCTGATAACGTATAAGTGACATAGTATCTTTACAGGCAAGAGAGAATCATTGAGTGAAGGTGTGGTCACAGCCACAATTGCACATGGAGCAACCTGGATTGTATAGCAAACCCACGGGTCCTAGATAGGGACACCTCCACACACAAATACTCTCTGCACTCCTCCACTCCATGGAAACACAACCTTGGAACCAGGGAAGTGATCAGTGCATCATCTGAACTGTCCTCCCATCGAAGGTAGGCCCTGTCACTCCCGCTGCCCCCACAATGCCCTGCTTCTTACCCAGGCCAGCTCCTGTGGGTTGAGATGGAGTTTGAGTGGGATGAGATGCCAGTTTGTGAAGTCTCTACTGTCTTTTCACCAGGATGGGCTGGAAAAGGGACAAAAGAAAGCAAATGAGGAGATGACATCCGGGAACTCATCCTTTATGAGCTTAGGACTCAATGTATCCAGGAAAGCAACAACTCTGTCTGTGAAGGCAACATTGCACCAGAGCTTTATAAATAAATTCATGTGGACCTAGGAAGGTAGCAGTGGTTAGGGCCTATAATGTAAAAAGTTATGCTATCTGCAGGGACCTCTAAACATCCTTACTCTTTTTGTTGTGTTCTGCACAGTGAGATTCCACAATGGGAGCAGAGAGGGAGACATCGTTTCCCCCAGGACCCCAGTACAGCACACACTGCTGAAAGGCCTCATGCATTAGGTTCCTTTCTTTGCTGGGTTCATCCACAAAGGGTAGGAGAGGAGAAGATGGGGGCAGGTGGCAATAGTGGGGCAACACAGCCATGAAATGTAAGGGGTCTGACTGTGCCTTCCCCTCTCTCTGTGCAGACCCTAGTAGAATGTTTGTGATTAGGGAACAGTGGGGTGGATGCAATCACAGTTCTTGTTGCTGGCCAGGGCCCTCCAGCAGGTGCCTCCTTAATGGGTCAGGATCAGGTCACCCAAGGGTGGAACCTGGGGGACAGGCAGACATGGACAGGTGGCAGAGGAGGGCAGGCCTCACTGGCCGCCATATTTGAGACAAGCAGCTGAGTTTCTGTGGACACTGGCCCTGCTGAAAAACCAGGTAAGAACTCCTGATTGTCTGGAGCTAGACCTAAAGCAGTTCAGGGTTTCAAGTCCGTTCCTGTCCCAGTTGTGTGTTACTTTCTGGCACCCCTCAAACAAAGTCTGCTCTTCATAGGCAACTGGTCACTGCTTCTGCTGGCTCCTCCCACACTGCTAGGATCCCCACAACTAGAGGGCCCCTGTCATCCAGGCTCCTTCTGCTAAGGACAACTGCAGTCAGGAGTGGCTCTATGCTCCTGCTGGGACCAGGAGCTCTTGGGAGCTCACAGGGAGGCTGAATGTAAGGACTCGCAGCCAGATACCATGCAATGGAAATGGATCAGTTCTAATGGCCATAAGCAGATCCCGAAACTGGAAGACTCCTGTGTTCTTGTAGGAGGAGGCAGGTTCAAATTGAAAGAGTCCTCTTGGGCCCAGAGGTCATCTAAAACAGCGACCCCAATGCTTCAGGGCATGAGGGGATTAGGAAAATGAGATAGAATCCTGATCAGAACCAACCTTAGGTCTTTGCAGAGACTTCTGCAAACCCCGCCCAGACAAGGCCGCCACCAGGATCTCCAGTTCTGCATGCTGGGACAAGCCATCACACCACCTTGAGCTCAGTACGTGGATCACCTGTGTTCAGGGCTTCCACAACCCACAGGCTGCAGTGGCCACGCTAGCCCTGGACCCAAGGGTTCTGAGCTCTCACAGGGTGCAGCCTTGGGACCCATCTGCACCCTCCCTTTCCTGCCAAGCCAGTCCACACATGCACATACTGGAAGGGTTGGTGAGATGTGCCAACCGCTTCCTCCTGATGGCAGAATTGCACCACAAATGCCACCTGCCCTGAACCCCAACATTTCCTCCCTCTGCCTTGACACAGCTTGGGGGTTGCACATGGGACCAGTGCACAAGGGATATCTGTAAGGACCCTGAGCCACAGTAGGGACCTGCACCTAAGCCAGCCCCACTGTCTGCACCACACTTGGCTTCAGCCCTGGAAAATCCTTGCAAAGGCCCCACAGGCTGGGACACCTCCTCATCCAGGCACAGGCTGACTCGGACACTGTCACTGGAATGTTCCAGGTGCCTTCTAATACGAGGAAGAGTGGCTGTGGGGCTCTCAGGAAACGCTGGCGCTGTCCTAGGCCATGTCACCCAGCACCTCCAGAACTGGTGTGAAAACATGGAAGTGTGGATCTCCCAGGGAGACCTGGGAGTCTACTAGGAAGGTAGCGGAGGCAGGCCACCGTGCCCGTCATGATTAGCAGCTTGGAGCCAGAAGCACAGCACAGCACTTTTCCTGCCACTCAACCCTTGAAGGAAAACCAATGTCAGGCAGCTTGCACAGCTTAGAGTTGTTGAGAGGTCTGCATTAACACGGTTGCTCTTACTAGAGAACAGGGGGATTCCATATGACAGGTTTCAACATGATTTCAAGACCATGACAAAACAGGATTGGATGATTGGGTCTAGAAACTTCCTAGCATACTCCTGAAAGAAGCTGACTTGGACATGCCTTTAGCATGAAGTAGCTGGCAAAGAGCACGTACCACCCTAGAAGTTCTGCTCACTTGCCCCTGGGAGACACCAGCTCACCAAAAAAGGGCTGTGTCCCCAGGAGAATGCACCAGGTTCCTGGGCTTAACAGACACAACAGAGAGGTGGTAGAAATGAAAAAGACCAGTGAGCTGTCTGCCCTGGGAGCACAGAGGGAATCCTGGTCTAGTGGAGGTGGGGTGCTACACCCAACCCTGCAGGGCTTATGCAGCATCTGCTGACATCTTGATTGCCAGGGCCCTAGTGTGAGATCTGCAGACCCAGTGACATTGGTTATTCTAGATTGTTGGGTTCCATTATGTGGAGGATACCATTACTTTTTTCAGCCACAAAAGGCGGAGGGAGAGATGGGGAAGATGGGATGGTTCCATTTCTGGAGCAGCAGCGCCATCCAGCGGAAGCAGTTTCAGAATGAACTGTGTCCATCCAGTATGTCCCACGGGGAAGGCTGGCAAGTGAGGGGGAGAGAGTTCAGTGCCCAAAGCAGGCAGCAGCAAGGTTGGTGTGGAAAGTTGAGTGCCAGGCTCCCCCACCCAGGGATCCTGAGAGGCCCAGACTGCAAGGCTGCAGAAGCGGTGGGGCTGGTGCTCAGGGGCCGCCATGGTGCACAGCCTGCAGCTGAAGCATCTCAGGGCACTGTGTCTCTGCACAGGAGGGGAGGCAGCACTTCCTGACTCTCCCCACCAGGTCACAGCAGGGAGCCTGAGCAGCCCTGCTCCCCTGCACTGGGTGAGCTTTACTCTCCCTGCCCCCCACACCCTGCAGGTCTCAGGGGCACAGCAGATTCCTGCTCGCTGAGGTCACAGCTCCCTCAGCACAGGCGACACCTGACTGGCACTGAGGAGGAGCCGCACACCTGTCACACTGATGAGCGCCGTTCCCCGCTGGCCTGCATCTGTGCTCCTCAGGGACTGGGTCCTCCCGGGATGGCCGCCAGGCTGATCAGGTCACCTATGAGGGGAAGAGGTAGGAAAATGCTGCAGTCCCTTTGGTGCTCATGTAACCCCCTTTCCCTCAACAAGACCCTGCATTCCTCTACCAGGCACTGGAAGTCTCCATACAATTCAGAATACAAACTGTGCTAACCTAGTTCACCCTTAAGACAAGAGGAGGGACGAAAATGCCCACAGCTCTTCCTCAGACAAAATGGCCCAGGCTTCTACAAGCCCCGCCCAGACATGGCGGCCACCAGTCTCCCGACTCTTCCAGGCTAGGACACAGAGGCTACAAGTCCCGGAGCTCAGCCCCTGCCACTGCCTGTTCCCGGCTTCCAGAGCCCTCCCGGTTCTGGGATTCCAGCTGACCAGAGCTTGCAAGGGGGCCCCAGGAAGGGCACACACTCTCACTTCCATGCCAAGCCAGTCAGGCGCACGCTCACAGCCACCACTGGCGGCATCTGCAACGAATTCCTCTTGATGGCAGTATTGCACCACAAATGCAATTTGCCCTGTTCCTGCCAGTGCTCCCTCCTCCCTGCGCGCAGGAAAAAACACCCAGTGCAGTCCAAGGAGTGCACAGCATGACTGCCCAGTTGAGGGGGTCACAGGAGGAGCTAGGGCAATGCACTGGGTGCTAAACAGACACAGAGCCCATGCAGCTTGGCCTCAGCACCCAGTGCTGGGCTGCCCTAGGGACCAATGTTCACTGGATGCTCCTTAGGACAACCCCCGTGGGTGTAGGGCACTAGAACCTAGCCAGGCCACACTGTCCGTACCACAAGTGGCTTAAGCCCTCAGGGATCCAATGGGCTCTTCCCCATTCCCACTCTGAAAACTGGCGCTATCGCAGGGGCGACGGGGCTCTTGGCCGAAGAGAGCTAGAAGGTCTTGGAGGAAAGGGCTCAGACCAAGCGCTCAGTTCAGCCTGCGACGCTTATGATTGCAGTCAACAATTTGAAATGGCCAGCTCACCTAAGCCAGTCACCTCTCCACCCGCTTTCTTAAGGTCCGTTTCAGTTTATGAACCTCTTAAAAGCATTAATCTTCCAAGACCTGGTAATGAAACGCTATGGGATAAATTGGATCATTATTACAAAATTGTCAAGTCAACATTGCTGCTGAATCTTAGTCTGGCCACAGGTTTCTTTCCCACTAAAACCTGCAGGGGTGATCACATGGCCAAGACCCACGACAGCCTGTACTGTGCTGCTGGGCGGCCTGGGGTTCGTCTCTTCCATACAGGAGCACTGATCATGACAAGGGAAGGACCCATGAGCTGGAGCATTCGGCTATAAAATGTACGAGAGAAATTCTCTACTGCTATATGCGTCAGGCCAATAAGGTCCAGCAGTTTAAGCAGGATCCACGCCCAACAACGTGTCTTCACTCTCCTTTCAATGTGCATACAGGAGATGAATCGCTGTCTTATGAGGAATATGGTCTTCTTTAGATAAATGCAGTGTCCCTCTATCTCCTTTACCTCGTGGAAATGATTTCCTCAGGAATCCAGATTATCTCTAACACTGACGAGAGGAAGAGATTTGGACATACGAAGAGCCGAAAAGTCAGGAGCAGCACTTGGGCAGAGCGGGACAACCATGAGATAACAGTCACAACAGAAAGATTTCTGCAAGCCAAGAAGCAACAACTTAGAAGAAACTAAACCTGCTAACACCTTGAACTTGAGCTTCTGAATGACCTTCAGAACTTGAGAAAATAAATTCCTCTGTTTATGGCACCCAATCTGGTTATATATGACATCCCTATCAAACTAATGCAGTTGCTAAATCCGACTTAGGAAGAAATAGAAAAACGGAGGGCCAGCACTGTGGCATAGTGAGTGCAGCTACCACCTGCAGTGCCAGCGTCCCATATAGGTGCTGGTTCAAGTCCTGGCTGCTCCATTTCCAATGCAGCTCTCTGCTATGGCCTGGGAAAGCAGTGGAAGATGCCCCAGGCAAAAGAAACAGAAAAATGACACAGACCTAGAACCGTGTTTCTCAACCTTTTTGTTGTTGTTGTTGCCCCCAAGTAGGGGGAAACTATCGAATTAAAATTCTCCTAGAGGTAGGAAATTATATGTTAAGGAGTAAGATTTTCTTTAGTAGATTTGAGCCTTAGGGTTTCTGTATGATATTGTGATGTCTAAGAATTTTTTACTCTACCTCTCCAAGAACCAATTGTATTATTTGAGGAATGCATGATTTGTAGAAAGTATATCAGTGCTTTTAAACGTATGGTAATAAATCTAAAGGATATCCAGATGGAACGTGTTCTAGGGAAAACAGAAGTTATTGTTATCCACTGAATTGCATCCCCTCCCACCAAAAAATTTTATATTGTTAAACTCCCAGTCCTTTTTATTACTACATAAACTATATTTGAAGACGTAAATACAGATATTAAAAGATTAAAAAAAAAAGTATCTGTTCAGGCAGGTGAGAATGAATGAGTGAAGGGGTGGCTGTTTAATGGGGCACAGCCACGACTGCATGTGGAGATAACTGGAGCTATAGCAAAACCACGGGTCCTGGACAGAGGCACCTCCATGTGCGAATGAACTCTGCACTGCTCCACACCATACAGACAAAACCTGGGACTCTATAGGGGTGATGACGTTGGACCCAAGGAGGTGAGGCAGGGCATCGTCCTCTCTGTCCTCCCATCTGATGTGAGCCCTACGCTTACGATGCCCCCACAATGCCCTGCTTCTTACCCAGGCCAGCTCCTGTGTCTTTGAGCAGGATGAGATGCCGGTTTGGGAAGCCTCCACTGTCCTCTCTCTGGGATGGGCTGCAAAAGGACAAAAGAGAAAAAATAATGAGACACCTGGGGGCCTTGCCATACTAGAAACGTAGTGGGACGCAGGCCACTGCGCTTGGCTTAGAAGGACACCCACTGTCGCCGGTGCCGCGGCTCACTAGGCTAATCCTCTTCCTTGGGGCACCGGCACACGGGGTTCTAGTCCCGGTTGCCCCTCTTCCAGGCCAGCTCTCTGTTGTGGCCCGGGAGTGCAGTGGAGGATGGCCCAAGTACTTGGGCCTGCACCCCATGGGAGACCAGGAGAAGTACCTGGCTCCTGCCATCGGATCAGCCCGGTGCACCGGCCACAGTGCGCCAGCCGCGGCGGCCATTGGAGGGTGAACCAACGGCAAAGGAAGACCTTTCTCTCTGTCTCTCTCTCTCACTGTCCACTCTGCCTGTCAAAAAAAAAAAAAAAAAAAAAAAAAAAAAAAAAAAAAAAAAAAGGACACCCACTGTCAGTCAACTGAACAACTTTCAGAGCTCTTGAGCGGTTTGCATTAACACAGCTACTATTACCGGAAAACAGTGGGGTTGCATGTGACAGAGAAGGTGTCTATACTCTCTCACTCAGGACTTGCAGCACCAAGGCCCCAGTTCTAAGGACAGGAAGGAACCAGCACCATCACAGTCAAAGCCTGGGACTGGGGACCAGCCTAAAGACTGGTAAATCATCCCTGACCCAGGGATTGAGAAACAGGCCTGGCAGCCCTGAATCTCTTAACCCACACAAGACTACATGGCAAATCGATGAACCTCAACAGTGAGAAATCAATGGGGACAGACAGATTTTCAGCACTGTATCGAGACTGTGACAGAGGAATTGGTGGATCGGTCTAGAGACATCTTAATAGACTCCTAAGAGAAGCTGACAAGGACAAGGCCTTTAACATGAATTAGCTGGCAAAGAGCATAACCTACCCTAGATGTTCTGCTCACTTGCCCCTGGGAGACACCAGCTCAGCAAAGAAGGGCTGTGTCCCCAGGAGAATGTACCAGGTTCCTGGGCTTAACAGACACAACAGAGAGGTGGTAGAAATGAAAAAGACCAGTGAGGTGTCTGCCCTGGGAGCACAGAGGGAATCATGGTCTAGTGAAGGTGGGGTGCTACACCCAACCCTGCAGGGCTTATGCGGCATCTGCTGACATCTTGATTTCAGGGCCCTAGTGTGAGATCTGCAGAGCCAGGGACCTCAGACACAAAGGAGATTCCAGATTCTTGGGTTCCATTATGTGGAGGACACCGTTATTTTTTTAAACCACAAAAGGCGGAGGGAGAGATGGGGAAGATGGGATGGTTCATTTCTGGAGCAGCAGTGCCATCCAGCGGAAGCTGTTTCAGAATGGCGAACAGTCCATCCAGTAGGTCCCACGGGGAAGGCTCCCAAGTGAGGGGTAGAGAGGTCAGTCCACAGAGCAGGCACCAGCACTGCAGGTATGGAAAGTTGAGTGACAGGCTCCCCGACCCAGGGATCCTGAGAGGCCCGGACTGCAAGGCCGCAGAAGCGGTGGGGCCGGTGCTCAGGGGCCGCCATGTTGCACAGCCTGCAGCTGGAGCATCTCAGGGCACTGTGTCTCTGCACAGGAGGGGAGGCAGCACTTCCTGACTCTCCCCACCAGGGCACAGCAGGGAGCCTGAGCAGCTCTGCTCCCCTGCACTGGGTGAGCTTTACTCTCCCTGCCCCCCACACCCTGCAGGTCTCAGGGGCACAGCAGATTCCTGCTCGCTGAGGTCACAGCTCCCTCAGCACAGGCGACACCTGACTGGCACTGAGGAGGAGCCGCACACCTGTCACACTGATGAGCGCCGTTCCCGGCTGGCCTGCATCTGTGCTCCTCGGGGACTGGGTCCTCCTGGGATGGCCGCCATGCTGATCAGATCACCTTTGAGGGGACAGAGGTAGGAAAATGCTCCAGTCCCTACTGGGGCTCATGTAACCCCCTTTCCCTCAACAAGCCCCTGTGTTCCTCCACCAGGCAGTTCCTGCGACACTGGGAGTCTCCAGAGAATTCAGCACAGAAAGTATGGCAACCTACTTCACCCCTAAGACAAGAGGAGGGACCAAAATGCCCACAGCTCCTGCTCTGACAAAATGGCTGAGGCTTCCACAAGCCCCGCCCAGACATGGCTGCCACTATGCTGCGGGCTCTTCCAGGCTAGGACATGGGCCACAAGTCCCGGAGCTCAGCCCCTACCACTGCTTGGGTCCAGAGCCTCCAGAGCCCACTCCTCTCAGGAAACCGAGCTGCCCCGCGACTCCAAGGGCTTTGAGCCCCCCACCAAAATGGCCTCAGCACCCGCCTGCACCCTCACATCCCTGGGAAGCCAGTTCTGCGCAGGCGCTCAGCCGCCAGCTTAGCAGTTTCCGCAAATGAATTCCTCTTGATGGCAGTATTGCACCACAAATGCCATCTGCCCTGTACCCGCAGGTTCTCCCTCCTCCCTTCGTGCACGAAAAAAACGGCGCTGTCCAGTGGGTGCCTGCATGGCTGCAATCCACATAGCTACTCTGCCTGGGTCTGAGGGAAGTACCAGGAGCTAAGGCAATGCACTGGGGGCTGAACCCATCTGGTGCCCTGGCAGCCTGACCTCAGTAAGAAATTCCTGGGCTGCCCTCGAGACCAACAGTCAATGGGCACTCCTTAGGGCAACACCAGCGGGGACAGGCACAACGCCTAGCCAGGCTACACTGTCAGCACCACAAATGGCTTCAGCCCTCTGGAATGAAGGCATAGGACCAGGGCTCTGACCCCATCCTATCCAACAACAGTGGGACTCAGACACTGTCACACAGCCCTGCCACATCTGCTTGCCCAGGAGGTCCAGGACAGGCAGATACACTGATCCAGTCACTGATGAGTCATTTTGACATGAAGTCTCCTCCAGGCAGACCTAAAGCGTCTGTACCCAGAGGTACTGGGAAGGAAGAGAGGGAAGGGTTACAGCCACTTGTGGACCACTGGCCTTAGTACTCTCTATTCTTATAGGGCTCTCCCCTGCTCCTGTGGGCAATGAGGGTCCCACACTAATGCCACTCAGGAGGGCAGACAGGGGCCACACCAAACACAGCAGCTCTCCGTGCTCCTGACCCAGGGTCACTGCCTGAGAACTCCCTATATTGGCAGAAGGAAACACATACTGGTGCTGACTCAGGAATTAGGAGGAATCTCTATCCACAGTGCATCAATCAGACAAATGAGGGAATGGAACAGGAAGGGGAATAACTATGCATGTATAGACAGGTTAAGGTAGGTGTGAGGAGTGTCTTTAAAGGCAAGTGAGAATGAAATGAGTGAAGGGGTGGTTGTTTAATGGGGGCACAGCCACATCTGCACATGGAGCCACCTGGATGGTAAAGCAAACCCACAGGTCCTGGACATATTCACCTTTGTGTATGAATCCACTCTGTACTCTTCCACACCATGGAGACACAATCTGGGACTCTATAGGGAGTGATGATGTTGGACCCAGGTAAATGAGCCAAGGTATCGTTCTCCTGGTCCTCCATCTGAGGTGGGGCCTCTCACTTACTGCTGCACCCACCATGCCCTGCTTCCTACCCAAGCCAGCTTCTGTGTCTTTGAGCAGGATGAAATGCCGGTTTGGAGAGTCTCCACTCTCCTCTCTCGTGATGGGCTGCAAAAAGGACAAAAGAGGAAATAATGAGAGACCATCCGGGAATTCATCCTTCATGAGGTTAGGACTCAATACACCCAGGAAAGCAACAACTCTGCCTCTGAAAACCACATTGTACCAGATCTTTATAAATAAATTCACGTGTGCCCAGAAAGGTAGGAGTGATCAGAGCTTATAATGCAAAATGTTAAGATATCTGAAGAGACCTGCAGAAGTCCTTACTGCATTTGTTGCGTTCTACACAGTAAGATTGCACAGGAGAGCAAAGAGAGGGGAAATCAGTTCTTCCAGGACCCCAAGACAGCTGACACTGCTTGGAAGGCCTCGTGCATTTGGGGCCTTAATTCAGTGAGTTTGATGTAGACAGGCATATAGGATAATACTGATCAGATTTGTGAGCTGGGAGACCCAGCCTTCACCATGCCCTTGTGTGATTTCTTGCCCCTATCTGACCAAATCTGTGCGCCCACCTGCCAATCAGACTAATTAACCACTCCTTGTGGACATGGATTAAAGGCCGGAAACACGGTGGTCCCGGCCTTTTTTCTCTTTGCCATTCTTTTCCCCCTGCCCTGGATCCCCTTGTTGATCCACACTTTGGGGTGCAGGGCCTTTGGGACACCCGCTCTATGCTTCCCGGCTGACATGTTCCTCCACATGACTGGCTTTGGGCCTGCTCTCTGCTGAGTTTGAATCCAGATTTCCTTTTCTCTTTTAGATATGTCCTCACTCTCCTATGCATTTTATCACTGAATAAAAAGCTTAAAACTTATCATGTTGCTTGGGTTATCTGTGCCAGTATTCAGAATTCATCTCTGAATTCACAGAAAGAGCCCACACGGTTTACTAACTTCAGATATATTCAAAAGAAAATCGGTAATAGATTCATCCACAAAGGGTGGATGGACAGAAGGGAAATCAGACAGAATCCTGATCAGGACCAACACTAGGTCTTTGCAGAGACTTCTGCAAGCCCCGCCTAGACATGGCCACTACCAGGATCCCCAGTTCCGCCCGCTGGTCTAAGCCACTACAGCCCGGTTGACCTGCCTGTGTTCAGGGCCTCCATAACCTACAGGTCACAGGGGCCAACGGAGCTCTTTGGCCATAGGGAGACCTCCAGAGTATTCAGCCTAAATAGGCTGGTGACATACTTTGTCCTAAGACAAGGGGAAGAAGGAAAATGCCCACAGATCCTCCCAGGACAAAATGGCTGAGGTTCCCACAAGCCCTGCCCAAACATGGCCACCACCAGGCTGCTGGGCCCTGCTCAGCTGCACCACAAGGGCAATGCACCCTGGAGCTCAGGCCCTTGGGCATGCCTGTGTCTGGGCCTCTACAGCCCACATGATGTGGGGTGTCAAGCTGGCCCTGGCCTCCAACAGTGCTGCACTCTCCCTGGGCACGGCTCCGGAACCCCTTTGTACCCTCACTTCCCTGCCAAGCCAGTCCCTCAGCAGCAAGGGATGGCGGGATACGCAAAACACTTCCACTTGATGGCAGTATTGCACCACAAATGCCAGCTGCCCTGCCCACACAAGTCCTCCCTCCACCCATCCTGCAGCAAAAAAATGCCCAGTGCTATGCAACAGGAACCCCAAATGGCTGCTACCACATGGACTCTCCTCCTGGCCCTCAGATGAGCCAGAGCAGCTAACACAGCACTGGGTGCTACACCGGCCTCATAAGCACACAGCCTGGTTGTAGAACACTTCCTCCCAAGATGCTCTCGGTTCCAGGGGGCAATGGATGCACCTCAGGTCACCCCAGCCATGGTATGGCACCTGTGCTTAGTCTGGGCAAACCCACTGCATCCCACTTAGCTTCAGCCTCCGGAGATACAGTTTAATGCCCGTGCCATGCTGGGACATGAGCTCACCCAGGCACAATCCAACTCGGACCTTGTCACTGGACTATGACAGATGCCTTCTAATATGAGAAAGAGGCTTAGCATCCGGCTTCTCTCCTTGGCTGTTTTCTGGTCTTAGATAAAAAGGGTCCCATACAAGGTGCATTCAGAGGGGACCTAGGTGCTACAGTGAAGACACACACCTCCCCTCCTAGCAGCTGACTCAGGTTCAGAAAAGTTGTCCAAACCCCATCAGTGAGCTGGCAGGGAAAATACATTGACATGGGAGACAATGAAAGTAGGCAAAGTATAGACTTGCACACAGAGGAGTAGTAAGTATGCAAGAACATGCAGGTATGTGCCAGTTTAAATAAATGTGTGAACACAGGAGTGAGTAGAAGGATACTGTGGGGGCTGAGTGGAGACAACAACCAGATGTCACACCCAGGCTCCTGGAAGGAGCTGCAGAAACACTGCCCCTATCCAAGGTCACCTGAGGGCTGCAGCCTGGGCTAATCCACCTGGGTGGCAACCTCGGGAACTCAGGGTGAAGACAACTACCACAGATCTCTGGAGGGGACCCAGGGCAAGACCTGGACTGTGCACTAGGAAGAACTGGCCCCATCAGTGCTTGACATCCCCACAATGCCTTATGCCCTCTAGGGAAGCTCCAGAGTCTTTAAAATTTTCGAAGACTCTGGCTGGACAAAGTACCTCTGGACCAGCCCACAAGATTTTAAATCATCCCTGACCCAGGGTTTGGGAAACAGGGTTGGTATTCCTGAAATCTTAACCCACATAAAACTACATGGCAAAACGATGAACCTCAACAGGGTGAAATGAATGAGGACAGAGGTTTTCAACACTGTTTCAGAGTATGACAGAGTAGGGGAATCTGTTGATTCACCACCCAAATGGCCGCTACAGCCGGTGCGCTGTGCCAATCTGAAGCCAGGAGCGCCAGGTGCTTCCTCCTGGTCTCCCATGGGGTGCAGGGCCCAAGCACCTGGGCCATCCTCCACTGCACTCCCGGGCCACAGCAGAGAGCTGGACTGGAAGAGGAGCAACAGGGACAGAATCCAGCACCCCGACCGGGACTAGAACCCGGTGTGCTGGCGCCGCAGGTGGAGGATTAGCCTAGTGAGCCACGGAGTCGGCCAAGATCCAAATCTTGATCCTTTATCCAAACACAGAAGCTAGTGCTTGCAGAGCCTGAAACAGCCTTGGGTCAACTTCTATAATTGTCATGGAAAGGTAGCAGCCTACCAAACCTGTCCTTGTCCCTATCTGGACCCTGGATTGATTCCATTCCCACACATGGCCAGTACGCTGTTCCAGGAATACACATCTGAGTACCAGGAAACAAGACTGTACTGATGGAAGAAATGCATGAGAAACACCAGCAAGCCCTCTCCAATACCACACACCCCTTTTATTCCTCCTCTGCCATTTTCCATTAAAGCAAGACTCAACGTGTGTCCACTCAGATGCAACCTTACCCTGGTGCCCCAGCTCTCACCACTGACTCCCCATCCTGAGAGGACTCTCCATGAAGGGAGGTCCTAGGCCTAACTCACAGGCATGACCCTGACTGTGCACTGGGAGGTACTGTTCCAATCAGTGCATGGCATCCCCACAGTGCTTTAGGCCCTCTAGGGCTGCTCCCCAGTCCATAAAAGGTAGATGGTTTCGGCTACAGGAGGTTTCTCTGGGCTCTCCCTATGTTGGGGGTCAAGAGAGAGAGAGAGAGAGGAGCTAAGGGAAAGGAAGTCAGAAATTGGAGAAGTCATTAAATCAGAGGGGCTGATCCACCTTCCCCAGACATGCAGGATGCTAGGGAAAACGACTGCACCCAGGCAGGTGTGGCTGCTTCCAGAGTTGTACAGGGGAGTGGTAATGGTGATATTCTGATCAAAACACATAGATATACAGAATCTCTTTCTCATCTTCCCACTGACATTCACAGTTCCTTGAGACAGAATTCACCATGGGACAGCAAACGACCAGGCACTGCAACACTGGAAACCTTCACTCTTGAGCTCCAGTATTTGGAGGACACCATTATTTTTTTCAGTCACAAAAGGCGGAGGGAGAGATGGGGAAGACCAGGTGGTCCCATTTCTGGAGCAGCAGCGCCATCCAGCGGAAGCTGTTTCAGAAAAGTGTGCACTCATCCAGCACATCCCACATGGAAGGTGCCAAAAATGAGGGAGAGTAGAATCTGGGCTCAGAGCGAGGCAGCACCAAAGTTGTGGAAAGTGAGAGAGCTGGGCTTTCCCACCCAGGGATCCTGAGAGGCCAGGCCACCAGGCTACTGTGGAGGTGGGGGCCAGTCCTCAGGGGCCGCCATGTTGCACAGCCTGCAGCTGAAGCATCTCAGGGCACTGTGTCTCTGCACAGGAGGGGAGGCAGCACTTCCTGACTCTCCCCACCAGGGCACAGCAGGGAGCCTGAGCAGCTCTGCTCCCCTGCACTGTGAGAGCTTTACTCTCCCTGCCCCCCACACCCTGCAGGTCTCAGGGGCACAGCAGATTCCTGCTCGCTGAGGTCACAGCTCCCTCAGCACAGGCGACACCTGACTGGCACTGAGGAGGAGCCGCGCACCTGTCACACTGATGACCGCCGTTCCCCGCTGGCCTGCATCTGTGCTCCTGCGGGGACTGGGTCCTCCCGGGATGTGGTTGGTAGGCTGAATAGATTACATCTGAAGCGACAAGGAGGGAAAATGCTCCAGTCCCTTTGGTGCTCATGTAACCTCCTTTCCCTCAACACGCCCCTGTGTTCCTACCCAGGCAGTTCCTGGCCACTGGGAGTCTCCCGGAAAATTCAAAATACAAAGTGTTGTACCCTAATTTACCCCTAAGACAAGATGAGGGACGAAAATGCCCACAGCTTCTGCTCTGACAAAATGGCTGAGGCTCCCACAAGCCCCGCCCAGACATGGCGGCCACCGGGCTCCCCATTATTCCAGGCTATGCCCCCACTGAAACAAGTTGCGGAGCTCAACCCCCTGCCACTGCCTATGTCCAGAGCCTCCAGAGTCCACTCCTTGCAGGGAACCGAGCTCCAAGGGCTATGAGCCCTCCCTGGGGCATGTTAGGGTCTCCCTGCATGCTACTTCCCTACAAAGCTAGTACTGTGCAGGCGCAAAGGCAACACCTAGCAGAATCTGCAAATGAATACCGCTTGGTGGCAGTATTGCATCACAAATCGCACCTGCCCTGTACTCACCCTTCCTCCTCCCCTTGTGAATGAAAAAACCCCTGGTGTCCAGTGGGTCCCCAGCATGGCTGCAATCCACGTGGGATATTCTTTCTGGTTCTGAGGGGAGCAGGAAGAGGTAGGGCAATGCACTGGGTGCTGAACTGACCCTGAGTCCATGCAGCCTGGCCTTAGCATGCCACTCCTGGCAATCCTTGGGACCAATAAATGCAGGGGTAGGGCACCTGCACCTAGCCAGGGCTCTGACCCAATACCATCCCAACAACAGGCAGCCTGGGCACTGTCACTGAATCTTGCCACACCAGTTTGCCTAGGAGGCCCAGGGCAGCCAGATAACTGAATCAGTCCCTGACAAGTCATATTCACAAGATATCTAATCCAGGCAGACTTAAAGAGTCTGTACCCAGAGGTCCTGGGAAGGAAGAGGGTGAAGGGTTACAGCCATCCCAGGACCACAGGCCTCAGTACCTCTCTACTCTCACAGGGCTCTCCCTTGGTCTGCAGACAATGAGGGTCCCACACTCAGGCCACTCAGGAGGGGAGACGGAGTCCACAACAAACACAGCACCTCTCCTCGCACATGACCCAGGGTCACTGCCTGAGAACTCCTTATATTGGCAGAAGGAAACACATATTGGAGCGACCTCATGAGTTAGGATGAATCTCTATCCACAGTGCAACATTCAGACAACTCAGGGAATGGACCAAGAAGGGGAATAAGTACAAATGTATAGACATTATGAAGCTGGGTGTGAGAACTATCCTTAAGGGCAAATGAGAATGAATGAGTGAAAGGGTGGTTGTTTAATGGGGGCACAGCCACAATTGTACATGGAGCTACCTAGATGGTATAGCAAGCCCACTGCTCCTGACAGGGAGATCTACATGTGCAAATCCACTCTGAACTCCTTCACATCATGGAGACCTGGGTGTCCAGGCAGACATGGACAGGAGGCAGAGGAGGGCAGGCCTCACTGGCCGCCATATCTGAGACAAACAGCTGAGTTTCTGTGGACACTGGCCCTGCCAAAAAACCAGGTGAGAACTCCTGATTGTCTGGAGCTAGACCTAAAGCAGTTCAGGGTTTCAAGTCCGTTCCTGTCCCAGTTGTGTGTTACTTTCTGGCAACCCTCAAAGTCTGCTCTACATAGGCAACTGGTCACTGCCTCTGCTGGCCCTTCCACACTGCTAGGATCCCACCCCTAGGGGGCCCCTGTCATCCAGGCTCCTTCTGCTAAGGACAACTGCAGTCAGGAGAGGCTCTATGCTCCTGCTGGGACCAGGAGCTCTCAGGAGCTCACAGGGAGGCTGAATGTAAGGACTCGCAGCCAGATACCATGCAATGGAAATGGATCAGTTCTAACTGCCATAAGCAGATTCTGAGACTGGAAGTTCTTGTCGGAGGAGGCAGGATCAAAGTTGAAAAAGTCCTCTTGGGGCCCAGAGGTCATCAAAAACATTGACCCCAATGCACCAAGGCACAGGGGCAGAAGGGAAATCAGACAGAATCCTGATCAGGATCAAGCCCAGGACTTTACAGAGAATTCTGCAAGCCTCGCTCAGACATAGCCACTACCAGGAAGTCAAGTTCCACTCCTTGGGCCAAGCCGGAACACACCATCAGCTCGGCTCCTTGGCCTCCCCTGTGTTCAGGGCTTCCACAACCTATAGGACATGCTGGCCCCAGACCCAAGAGCTCTGAGCTCTCACAGCTTCAGCCTGGAGACCCACCTGCAAACTCCTTTTTCTGCCAAGCCAGTCCTGCAAGTGCACATAGATGCAAGCACTGGTGAGATGTGCAAAAGGCTTCCTCTCAATGGCTGTGTGGCACCACCAATGCCATCTGCCCGGCCCCCCAACATGTCTTCCCTCTGCCTTTTATGCATCTAAAAAATCCCAGAGCTGTTCAGCAGGAACCCAAAATGCCTGATTCTGAGGGGAGCAGGAGGAGTGAACACATAGCACTGGGTGCTGCACTGGCACCATAAGCACGCAACATGGTCACAGTGCACAAAGGACGTCTGTAAGGACACCCCAGCCATAGTAGGAACTCCATCTTACCCAGCTGCACTGTTTGCATCGCACTTGGCTTCAGCCCTTGGAAATCCATGCAAAGGCCCGACAGGCTAGGACACCTGCTCCCCTAGGCAGTCTGACTCAGACCTTGTCACTGGACTGTTCCAGATGCCTTCTAATATGAGGAAGAGTGGCTGTGGGGCTCTCAGGAAATGTTGCATGTGTCCTCGGCCATGTCACCAGGCACCTCCAGAACTGGTGTGAAAGCATGGGAGTGTGGACTGCCCAGGGGTGACACCTGGGGCTCTTGCTATACTAGGAAGCTAGTGGGAGGCAGGCCACCATGAGCATCATGATTGGCAGCTGAGCCAGAAGCATTGCACAGCACGTTTCCTGCCATTTAACCCTTGGCTTAGAATGACAACCACTGTCAGGCAATCCAGGGCATCAACCTCATGGTGCACTGGGTTGACTCGGCCCCAGCAACTCATGATGACCCACAATGCTGACTCCCACCAGAGCTGATCCCAAGTCCTTTGGAGCATAAAGGTTCTGCCAGAATAGGTGCCTCTGGGCTTTCTCTGGGTTGGGTTCACAAAGAGAGAACTGAGGAACTCAGGCAAGAAGAAGTGGGGAAATGCTAGCACTAGTTCCACCACAATCTCTAAGTTACCCTCACAAAGAAGGAAGAATCATACTGAGGATGACAGGATCCTGGGAGTGCTGTATAACATCCACAACTGTGCACAGAAAACTAGAACGCAGGCATCCCATATGGAAGCTGGACAGAGCCCTAGCTGCTTAACTTCTTTTCATTTATTTTTTTATTTGAAAGGCAGAAAGTTACAGAGAGAGGAGAGGCAGAGAGAGACGTCTTCCATCCACTGGTTCACTCCGCAACGGGTTGCAACAACCGAAGCTGTGCCAATCCAAAGCCAGGAAACAAGAATTTCTTCCGGGTCTCCCAACTGGTGTAGGGGCCCAAGGACTTGGGCCATCCTCCACTACTTTCCCAGGCCATGGCAGAGAGCTGGATCAGAAGTGGAGCAGCTAGGACTCGAACCAGCACCCATATGGGATGCTAACAATGCAGGCAGCAGCTTTATCCACAATGCCACAGTGGCAGCCACCTGCTCTACTTCTGATCCAGCTCTGTAATAATGAGCTTAGGAAAGCAGAGATAGATGGCTCAAGTCCCTGGGCCACTTTATCCATGAGGAAGACCCAGATGGATTTCCAGGGAACTGCCTTCCTTCTGGCCAACATGGCCATTGCGGCCATTTGGGGAGTGAACCAACAGATGGAAGACCTCTCCTGCTCCTGCTCTTTCCTTCACTCTGTTAACTCTGCTTCTCAAATAAATAAAACATGTGATTATGAAGATAATCCAGTGAAAATAAGCACTGAGGTTACAGAGTTACAGATGCATGTATTTTGTTCCTGGGCTTTCCAGTAACATTATATGCTCCAGAGACAGATGTCAAGTAAAAAACACCATGTACTGAGGGACCTCAACACAGTTAATCTTAATTCTTGGGTTTCTATGTTTGGAGGATGCAAAGAATTTTTTCAGCTACAAAGGGCGGGGGTAGAGATGATGAAGAAAGGGGGGGGTTACAATCCTGGAGCAACAGTGCCACCCAGCGGAAGAAGTTTCAGAATGGCGTGCAGTCCACCCATTACAAGTGCAAGGCTTCTGAAAGGAAGTGTGGGCGCCATTGCTGTTTGGAGAGCAGGTGTGAAGAGTGATACAACTGGGCTCTCCCACAAAGGGATCTTGAGTGACAGAGAGCTAGGGCTCTGTCCAGCATCCATATGGGATGCCTGCGTTCCAGTTTTCTGTGCACAGTTGTGGACTTTATACAGCACTCCCAGGATCCTGTCATCCTCAGTATGATTCTTCCTTCTTAGTGAGGGTAACTAAGAGATTGTGGTGGAACAAGGCTGCTGTGGTGCTGGGGGCCAGTCCTCAGGGGCCGCCATGGTGCACAGCCTGCAGCTGAAGCATCTCAGGGCACTGTGTCTCTGCACAGGAGGGGAGGCAGCACTTCCTGACTCTCCCCACCAGGGCACAGCAGGGAGCCTGAGCAGCTCTGCTCCCCTGCACTGGGTGAGCTTTACTCTCCCTGCCCTCCACACCCTGCAGGTCTCAGGGGCACAGCAGATTCCTGCTCGCTGAGGTCACAGCTCCCTCAGCACAGGCAACACCTGACTGGCACCGAGGAGGAGCCCGCACACCTGTCAAACTGATGACCGCCGTTCCCCGCTGGCCTGCATCTGTGCTCCTGCGGGGACTGGGTCCTCCTGGGATGGCCGCCATGCTGATCAGGTCACCTATGAGGGGACAGAGGTAGGAAAATGTTCCAGTCCCTTTGGTGCTCATGTAACCCCCTTTACTCAACAAACCCCTGTGTTCGTCCACCAGGCAGTTCCTGCGACACTGGGAGCCTTCCAGACAATTCAGCATAGAAAGTTGATATTCAACTTCACTCCTAAGACACAGGAAGGTTGGAAAACCCCCACAGACCCAGCTCAGGACAAAATGGCTGAGGCTCCCACAAGCCCCGCCCAGACATGGCCGCCACCAGGCTCCGGAGCTCTTCCCTGCTAGGCCACAGCTGCCAGGAGTCCAGAAGCTTGGACCCCTGGTACTGCCTATGTCCGGGCTTCCAGAGGGGAAGTGGGGAACCAAGCTGTCCGAGGCCTTGAAGGGCTCAGAGCTCTAGGGGAACATGGACCCGGTACCCTCATACACCCTCACTAACTGCCAAGCTAGTTTTGCGCAGGCGCACAGCTCCAACTCAGCGGGATCTGCAAATGAATTCCTCTTGGTGGCAGTATTGTACCACAAATGTCATCTACCCTGTATCCGCGGGTCCTCCCTCCTCCCTTTGTGCAGGAAAAAACACCCAGCATTGACCAGCTAGTGCCCAGCTTGACTGGAAACCAGCAGGAGGGCTCCACTTGGTTTCTAGGGAGCAGAGGGAGCTAGGGCAATGCATTCTGTGCTGAACCCACCTGGAGCCCAGTCAGCCTGGCATCAGCACAACTCACAATGCATGGTCCTTAGGGCACCCCCAGTGGGGTAGGGCACCTGCACCTAGCCAAGCAATACCACGGAGCCCTGCCACAACAGCATGCCCCAGATGTCCAGGGCAGCCAGAGAATCTGAATCAGTCACTGAGGAGTCATATTCACATCAAGTCTCATGCAGGCAGACATAAAGGGCATATACACAGAGGTACTGGGAAGGACACGAGTAAAGGGTTACAGCCATCCCAGGACCACAGGCCTCAGTACCTCTCTACTCACAGGGCTCTGCAGGCAATGAGGGTCCCACACTCAGGCCACTAAGGAGGGGAGACCGGGCAACACCAAACACACCAACTCTCTGTGCATCTGACCCAGGGTCACTGCCTGAGAACTCCTTATATTGGCAGAAGGAAACACATATTGGTGCTGACTCAGGAATTAGGAGGAATCTCTATCCACAGTGCATCATTCAGACAAATGAGGGAATGGAACAGGGAATGTAGACATGATTAAATAGGGTGTGAGAAGTATCTTTACAGGCAAGTGAGAATGAATGAGTGATGGGGTGGTTGTTTAATGGGGGCACAGCCACAATTGCATGTGGAGTTACCTGGATGGTAAAGCAAACTCATGGGTCCTGGACAGGGTCATCTCCATCTTAGAATCCACTCTGCACTGCTCCACACCATGGACACACACACAATCTGGGACTCTCCATAGGGAGTAACAACCTTGGACCCAGGTAAATGAGCCAAGGCATTGTCCTCCCATCTGTTGTGGGCTCTGTCACATCCTGCTGCCCAGACAATACCCTGTTTCCTACCGAGGCCAGCTTCTGTGTCTCTGAGCGAGATGAGATGCCGGTTTGGGAAGTCTCCACTGTCCTCTCTCTGGAATGAGCTGCAAAAACACAAAAGAAAGGAAATAAGGAGAGGACATCCAGGAATTCATCCTTCATGAGGTTAGGACTCAATGTACCCAGGAAAGCATAAACATGGCCTCTGAAACCACACCTTACCAGAAAGGTAGCAGTGGTTAGGGTTTATAATGCAAAACCTTATGATATCTGAAGGGACCTGTAGACAGACTTAATCCTTCTGTTATTTTCTATACATTAAGATTCCACAAGGAGAGCAAAGAGAAGGAAATCAGTTCCCCCAATATCCCAATACAGCATACACTGCTTGGAAGACCTCATGCATTCGGAGCCTCTGCCAGAGTCCCTGGTCCCTGAGCCAGCACTACTGTCCAGAAAGGGGCTGGAGGTAATCGTCACACTCACGCAGGCAAGGACACCTTGCCAGAGGTTTCTGCTAGTCCCTAAAAACATGGTTGTCACCAAGGTCCAAATCATGATTCTTTATCGTTACAATGGACATTATGAGACCACGGGAAACAGGATGACTGGGAACACGGTTGGGCCCACACCACCTCCTTCCTACCTGAGACGTTCATCCTGACTACCAGGTCTGCAACAGTCAGCCACAAAGATGGGAAGGAATTGAGTACCACCAACTCAGACACTGGGAGAGAGGGAAGATTAAGGATCCTCAACCCTAAGACAGCAGGGCCTGAGTACCTGCCTCCTCTCCATGGCTGTTCCCTGGTCTTCAGATAAAAAGGATCCCATGCAATGGGCATTCAGGAGGTTTACCTAGGTGCTACAGCCAAGACACACACCACCCCTCCTAGCACCTGACTCAGGTTCCCAGTTGTTTTCCAAACCCCATCAGTGAGCTGGCAAGAGAAATACACAGACATGATTCCAGTAATGATAGAATCTTTTTGAACAGTGTATATTCCAACATAGATATGGTAGACAATGAATGTAAGGCAAAGCATAGACCCAAATACAGAGAGTACTACATATGCAAGAACGGGCAGGTGTGTGCCTGTTTAAATGAATGCATGAACAAAGGAGTAAAAGGTTATGGGGCGCTGAGTGGAGACAACAACCAGATGTCACACACAGCCCCTGGAAGGAGCTGCAGAACCTCTACCCCTACCCAAGATCAGCTAAGGGCTCAAGCCAGGGCTCATCCACCTGACCGATGGGTGGCAACCTGGGGAACTCAGGGAGAGGCAACCAGCTCAGATCCCTGGAGGGGGCCCAGGGCGAGACCTGTACCGTGCACGGAAGGAATTGTTCCCATCAGTGCCTGGCATCCCCACAATGTATTATGCCATCTGGGGCTGGCTGCTGCCACCATAAAAGGTGGAAGTTCCTGCCTCTGCGTCTCAGAGTGTTGGGGTCACAAAGACAGAAGAGAGAAGTGACACAAAAATAAGTAAAAATGTTGGGTAGTCATTCTCTCAAAAAATTGAACTGAATGTAGGATGCTATGGAAGAACACAAAATACAGCAAGGTGGGATTAGTTTCCAAATTATGTACACATTGTACACAGGAGTTGTACAATGATATTCTGACCAGAACAAATACGTGGAGCACATACATACAGCTATACAAATTCAGTTTCTTGTCTTCCCACTAACATTTATATTCTCTTTTTTTTTTCTTTTTTTTAAAGGCAGAGTGGACAGGGAGGGAGAGAGAGACAGAGAGAAAGGTCTTCCTTTGCCATTGGTTCACTCTCCAATGGCCAGCGCGGCCGGCGCACCGTGCAGGAGCCAGGTGCTTCTCCTGGTCTCCCATGGGGTGCAGGGCCCAAGCACTTGGGCCATCCTCCACTGCACTCCCGGGCCACAGCAGAGAGCTGGCCTGGAAGAGGGGCAACCGGGACAGAATCCGGCACCCCGACCGGGACTAGAACCCGGGGTGCCGGTGCCCCTAGGTGGAGGATTAGAACATTTATATTCTCAAGAGAGAGCATTCATTAAGGGACAGCATTGCCCTGGTATCCCCAACACTGAAAAATCTTCGGGTTGGGTTCCAGTATTTGGAGGACACCGTTATTTTTTTTCAGCCATAAAAGGCGGAGGGAGAGATGGGGAAGAGGGGATGGTTCCATTTCTGGAGCAGCAGCGCCATCCAGCGGAAGCTGTTTCAGAATAGTGTCTACTCTGTCCATCTAATCCCATGTGGAAGGCTCCAGAAATGCGGAAGACTGGGATCCCAAGCTCACACGCAATTATCACCAGAGTTCATACAGAAAGTGAGAGAGCTGGACTCCGCCACCAAGGGATCCTGAGAAGGCCCTATTGGTACTCCTGCAACCCCCCTTCCCTCTTCCCTAGCCAAGCCCCTATGGACCTTCAACAGGGGGCTCCTTAGACACAGGGAGCCTACCAGAGCTGACCTAGACACGGAGGCACCCTACTTCACCCCAAAGACAAGGGGAGGGAGGAAAATGCCCACAGCTCCCACTAGGACAAAATGGCTGAGGTTTCCGCAAGCCCCGCCCAAACATGGCCACTACTAGGCTGCCTCGCTCTGCTCCGCTAGACAACAAAGGCAACACACCCTGGAGCTCAGGCCTCTGGCCATGCCTGTGTCCAGGCCTCCACAGCCCACCTGATGCAGGGGCCCAAGCTGGCCCTGGCTTCCAATAGCTAAGAACTCTCCCTGGGCACCTGGACACCCTCACTTCCCTACCTAGCCAGTTCCATGCAGACACACAGCTGCAAAGGCTGGTGGAATACACAAAACCACTACCTCTTGATGGCAGTATTGTACTGCAAATGCAACCTGCCCTGCCCCAGCAGGTCCTCCCTCCGCCCTTCCCACAGCAAAAAAATGCCCAGCACTATGCAGCAGGAACCCAAAATGGCTGCTGCCCACAAGGCCTCTCTGCCTCATTGTTAGCTGAGCAGGAGGGGCTAATGCACAGCACTGGGTGCTTAACAGGCCACACAGCCTGGTCGCAGTACAGTCCTCCCAAGATGCCCTCAGTTCTAGTTGGCAAGGGATGCACCTCAGGTCACCCCAGCCACGGTATGGCACCTATGGCTAATGCAGCCAAACCCACTGCATCTCACTTAGCTTCAGCCCTCGGGGATCCTTGAGGTTGCTTACATCCAATACTGCTGAGTTTACGCAGCATGTCCTAACATCTGGAGCCGGTGACAAATAGGACACCAAGGTGATTCCACCTCACTGCTGTTAGGCACTAGGGTCCTCCAGTAATGTTCAGGAAACAAAAAGGATGAACAGCCAACAGCCTAGGCCTCTGCTCCCCCAGGAGTTGAGAGACCTACAGCACTGCGGACAGGCCTCTGCCAGTCTCTGACCTCTAAGCCAGCAGTACTGTCTGTAAAGGGGCAGGAGGTAATCGTCTCACTCACCCAGGTAAGGACACCTAGCCAGATGTTCTGCTAGTCCCTAACAGCACAAATTCTGTTTCTTCTCTACTCAAGAGAGATCACTCACTAGGGGACAGGACTCGCTCAGGTACCCGTAACACTGCAAACTTTCACTCTTGGCTTCCTGTATGTGGAGGACACTATTATTTTTTTCAGTCCAAAAGGCGGAGGGAGCGATGGGGAAGTTGTGATGGTCCCATTTCTGGAGCAGCAGCGCCATCCAGAGGAAGCGGTTTCAGAACAGTGTGCACTCATCCAGCACATCCCACAGGGAAGGTGCCAAAAATGAGAAAGAATGGGATCCAGGCTCACACGCTGGCATCACCAGAGTTGGTGTGGAAAGTCAAGAGAGCCGGGCTCCCCAACCCAGGGATCCTGTGTGGCCCTCGGGGATCCAGGCAAGCGCCGTGCAGGCTCGGACCTCAGTATACTTCCCAACGGTTGGAATCAGACATTGTCACTGAGCACTGCCACAACAGCTTGAGCAGGAGGTCCTGGGCGGCCAGATATCAGGATTCGTTCTCTGACAGTCCAATTTGACGGGATGTCTCAGGTAGGGGAATATATAGGGTATGGACCAGAGGTACTAGGAAGGGACAGAGTGAGAGTTGCAGCCATCGGAGGACTACAGGCCTCAGTACCTCTCTACTCTCAGAGCTGTCCCCTGGTCTGCAGGCAATGAGGGTCTCCCATTCAGGCCAGTCAGGATGAGAAATGGGGACCACATCAAATACACCAATTCCCTTTGCACCTGACCCAGGGTCACTGCCTGAGAACTCCCAGTATTGCCAGAAGGCAACACATAGTGGCACTAGCTCATTAATTAGGACGAAACTCTACCCACAGTGCATCATTCAGCAAGAAGTAGGGATGGAGAAGAAAGGGGAGTAAGTACACGTGCACAGACATGATTAAGGTGGGTATGAGAAGTATCTTTACAGGCAAGTAAGAATGAATGAGTGAAGGGGTGGTGATTAAAGGGGGCACAACCACGACTGCCCGTGGAGCTACCTGGATGGTAAACAAAACCCACAGGTCCTGGACAGGGTCTCCTCCATGTTAGAATCCATTCTGGCCTCCTCCACACCATGGAGACACAACCTGGGACTCACCATAGGGAGTGACGACCTTGGACCTAGGGAAGTGAGCCAGGAAATCAGTGCCCTGTCTTCCCATCTGATGTGGGCCCTGTCACGTCCTGCTGCCCCCACCATGCCCTGCTTCCTACCAGGCCAGCTTCTGTGTCTTTGAGCGGGATGAAATGCTGGTTTGGGAAGTCTCTACTGTCTTCTCTCTGGGATAGGCTGCAAAAGGACAAGAGAGAGGAAATACTGAGACAAAATTCTGGGAATTCATAAAGTTAGGCTCCTCAAGGTCCCCAGGAAAGCAACAACTCTGCCTCTGAAAACAAGATCTTACCAGACCTTTGTAAGTAGACTCACCAGTGTGCCCAGAAAAGTAGGAGTTTAGCTTGATTTTAGGACATATAACCCAAAAATTGATGATGTTTGAAGGGACTTGTAGACATAATTATTCCTTTTGCGGTATTATACACATTAAAATTCCACAAGGGGAACAGAGAGAGGGGAAATCATTTCCTCCAGTATCCCAGTACTGCTGACACTGCTTGGAAGGCCTCGTGCATTTGGGGCCTTACTTTAGTGGGTTCATCCACAAAGGGTGGAGGAAGAGAAGGTGGGGGCAGGTGGCAATAGGGGGGGAACACAGCCATCAAATGTAAGTGCTCTGTGCCGTCCCCTCTGTCTCTGCGTTATCCTAATGGAATGTTTGTGATTACCCAACAGTGGGGTGGAAGTAATCATGGTTCCTGTGGCTGGCCAGGTGCCACCAGCAGGTGCCTTCTTAATAGGTCTGGATCGGGTCACCCAGGGTGGGACCTGGGGCTCAGGCAGACATGGACAGGAGGCAGAGCAGGGCATTGGCCCTGCTGAAAAACCAGGTGACTGTCTGGAGCTAGACCTAAAGCAGTTCAGGGTTTCAAGTCCGTTCCTGTCCCAGTTGTGTGTTACTTTCTGGCAACCCTCAAACAAAGTCTGCTCTTCATAGGCAACATCCACCCTGGTCACTGCCTCTGCTGGCTCCTCCCACACTGCTAGGACCCCACCCCTAGGGGGCCCCTGTCATCCAGGCTCCTTCTACTAAGGACAACTGCAGTCAGGAGCGGCTCTATGCTCCTGCTGAAACAGGAAGCTCACGGGAGCCTACAGGGAGGCTGAATGTAAGGACTCGCAGCCAGGCTCCGAGGAAAGGAAATGCATCAGTTCTGCCTCTGCCATAAGCAGATTGTGAAACTGGAAATTCTCTGTGGTCTTTTAGGAGGTAGAGTCAATGTTGAAGGAATCCACTTGGGGTCCCGAGGTCACCTAATACAATGGACCCACTGCTCTTGGGCTTTGGGACAAGAGGGAAATCGCACTGAATCCTGGCAAGGATCCACCCAGGTCTTTGCAGTGACTTTCAGCGGCCCCGCCAAAACATGGCCGCCAACAGGATTCGGAGCTACGCCTGGCAGACTCAGCCACCACACAGCCTGGAGCTTGGCCCCCCGGCCCTGCCTGTGTTCGGGGCCTCCGGAGCCCCAAAGACACCAGGGCCGAGCTGTCCGGGGCCTCCATGGGCTCTGAGCCCCCCGTGGAAACGGCCCCAGAACCTGTCTGTACCTTCACTTTCCTGCGGTTGGCGGGATCTGCAAACAACTTCCTCTTGATGGCAGTATTGCACTGCAAATGCCACCTGCCCCGCCCCCGCGGGTCCTCCCTCCGCCCTTCCTGCAGCAAAAAACTTGCAGCACTAGAGGGTACCCAGCATGGCCGCTGCCCAGCATGGTCACTCTGCTTGGCTCCAAGGGGAACAAGAGGAGCTACCCCACAGCCCTGGATGCAGCACCATCCTCATGCCAGCGCCACCTGGCCTAGCACACAGCTCCTGGGCTGCCCTGGCACTAGCACACAAAGGAGGCTTCTCAGGGTACCCTCAGCCATGGAGAGTACATGACTAAGGAGGGGAGAGTACATGACATTGAGCTGAAGATTCTCTAGGACACTGTGGCTGTTGACACAAGCGGCTGGAGAACATCCTGATTATTCCCTATGAGGTCGTGACAAGGCACAGTGAACCAGCTCTGTTTCAGTCCATGTTGTGTGCTTTACTCTTGTTGCTCCTTATTATGTTTGGGTTCAGAAGCAAATTTCATTACTGGTCACTGCCTTTCATGGCTTCTTCACCACAGGAGGTGGCTTGCTCTCTAGGTGGGAGGCCCCCAGTATGCCGGTTGGAGCCGGTGAGCACCATTCCACTCTGCAAGGTGGATATGCACCTGCAGGGAGTGGGGTGCTCTGGGATGTGACAGGCAGACTAAGCCCATCACCTCTGAGGAGACAGAGGAAGGAAAATGCTCCAGTCCCTACGAGTGCTCCTACAAGCCTTGGCGACTTTCAGTTCACAGCTCCTTAGCCACAGAAAACCTTCTGGAGATCTCAGCACAGAGGGTGGCTCCTCACACCACTCCTGAAACAAGGCTAGGGAGGAAAATGCTCCGATTTCCAGCGAAGGGCTCCATGGCTGAGGCTTCCACCAAGCCCCGCCCAAACATGGCGCCACCAGAACAGAGCCTGAGCTTTTTGTGATACAGTTACTAGGCACCCTGGCAATCTGCCTCTTATTGCTACATGTTTTGGGGACTTCCACTTCCCAACCTGCTAGCTAAGCTTGCCCGGGTCTCCAAGGGCTGTGAGCACTCCCAGGGTGTGGCCCCAGGACCTGCCTGCATTCTCACTACCGTGCCAAGCCAGTCTTGCGCAGGCTCATGGCCACCAGGGCTGGCAGGATCCTCAAACAACTTCCTCTTGATGGCAGTATTGCACCACAAATGCCACTGGCCCTGCCCCTGCATGTCTTCCCTCCGCCCTTCGCAAAGGAAAAAAATGCCCAAAGTTGTTCAACAGAGACCCAGCATGGAGGCTGCCCAGCATGGCTGCTCTGCCTGGCTCTGGGTGCTGCATCCAGGACCACAAAACACAGTGCCTCGCTCCACTCACACTCCCCTGGTCTTCAGACAGCAGAAATCCCAATCTCAGGCCTTGGTAAAATGTAATTTCTCCAAGATGGTGGCCATGGGAGAAGAAAAAGGGAAATGAGAACGCATACATATGTAAATACAGACATAAGCAAACAACTGTTAAGTGAGAAAGTGTGGGAGCACGTATGTATGAAGGAATGAGACAATCAGTGAGTGAATGGAGAGGGGCGCTGAGTTGCATCTACAGATTGCTACAATGCGCTGTCTATCCCCGAGCCCTGGGGGAGGTCAGCTGCCCATGTGCACTGGCTCTTCACTCTTCCTGATTCATGGACCCACTACCTTAGGCACAGCTTAGGGAGCAACAACTGTAGAACCATGGAGGTGAGCCAGGGCATCATCTTCAACTGTCCTCTCACCTGATGTGGCCCTTGTGGGCTCCTGCTGCCCTCACTAGGGTTGACAACGAGCTCTAACCCTGGGTCAGACAATGAACTGGCTGGATCAGACTCTGCTCTAAGGGTACAGAGGACAGGGAATGGGGCACGACGAAGGGAAATCGAGGCCATCTTCCCACCTGCTGGGATGAGCAATGAAACCACAAAGCAGGAAATGTATCCACTGGAGTCCACGTCTAAAGTGTCCACTGTGTGCCCAGAACCCTTTGGAGTAGTGAACGTCATATGTGCCCAAAGGCTTCAGGTGCTAATGTAGCACGCATACATAGATACATCATTTCTGTTGGATGCTTTCTAACTGGTCTTACATCCCCAAACAGACAGCAAGAGAGGAAGGACAGCACCTCCCAAGCACCCCAACACAGAAAACCACCCTGCTAGGGACTGGTTGGCTTTTGGGGCACTCCCTGTCATTTTTCCATCTGCAAAGCACAGAGGGCAAAGACAAAGAGGCTGGGATTTCTGGAGCAACAGTGGCATGAAACACAAGCTTTTTAAGTGTGCTTTCCAGATGTTCCGTGTGTGCTATTACACAGCTTCCAATACAAGGAACAGCGGATTTGAAGAACTCGGGGAATGATGCCACTGAACGTGCCATGTCACCTGGCACCTCCAGGGTTGGCATGACAATAAGGTGGTCTGGCTTATCTATGGAGGAGTCCTGAGAGGCAAGGCCTGCGAGACTCAGAAGGTACTGAGGACCAGGCCACCATGCTGGGTGATCAGGAGCCCGAGTCCCTGCACAGCACTGGCCGCTTTGTGCTGCCCAGCTATCACAAGGAAGTCAGTCAGGGGGCACTGCCCTGGGTACTCTGAACCCCAGTGAATCTGGACTTAAGAAACATTGGAGGACCCAGTCCCAGTGGGAGGCACTCAGTCAGGGGCTGCACCTTATAGAGAGGATAGGGAAAAGCTGATGGTCGCAGAGTCCAACAGGACAGGGAAGACTAGAGCTGCACATGCCAGTTTGGCTTCCACTCACTCCCAACACAAGTCTGTGACACAGACCCCAAGGACACCATCCACAACCATATTCTAGTGTAGGACAAAGGATGCTGAAGACCTCACTTAATGATTGTGAACTTGAAGTGGTCATCATGCTCCAAAGTGAGGGGCCCCAGGTCTGCTGTTCTACAAGCGCCAGTGGTCAGAATCAGTTCAGTGAAGTGCTGTTTCCTTTGCGTTGTTTAACTTGGCTACTCTTCCTGGGAATGCAGCTGGGTTAACAAGCAGCTGAGGAGGTCTGTGTCTCTAGGCTGTAGTTCCTACAATGCCGCATCAGAAGCCCACTAGAATGAAGCACACTGACAGCATCACACTCAGAGCCGTGGATTGGAGAGCAGCCCATGAGAATGTAAAATTCTAGATACTACCCTGGGGTCTTGGAAACTGGTGCTGGCAGCCCGGAAATCTATGGCAGTACTGCAAAAGAAATTCCAACATGCTTTCCTTAACTCCTGTGTTTTCTCTCTTCTATTTTACAGTGGGGAAAAATAATAAAACACCGACCGATATCCACTCTGTCTGAAACCTGCCATCTGGTGGTTTGCTGTGCTCACATCCCTTCCTCCATTCTGCAAGGCCTCTGCCCCTGTGGGACAGTGTTAGGCATCCTCCTTGACATCAACAGATACTGGCTCCCCATGCAATTACCCTAAGAATATAACAAACACAGCCAATCATGGATGTTTCCTCACCACACAAGGTGGGCGACACAGCAGGTGAAGCCTCGGGTATGTGCACAGAGTATAGTCACATTCACCCACTACCCATCTGGGAGCCTTCTGACTTGGGCAGTATCAGGAGCTGCTGAAAGCCCGACTTGCTACCAGATCTCAAGCAGGCAAATATAAAGGGCAGAGGCCCAGAGGCAACCATTCAGAGACTCTGGAGTTCGAGGGAAGGAGGAGGACTAACTGTAATGCCAGACCACGTGTTCTGATCATCTGAATCCTCTCACAGGGCCTAACCCACTTGTTATGGCAAGGACCCTCACATATGCTAATTAGGAGTCCAGACAGTCACCTATGTGAAAGACACAGGTTGAGTTCCTGACCCCAGGTTTGTCTTAGATAGAAGAGGACACACACCCCAACAGGGGCCACAATAAGGACATCTGCCTTCCTTGCCTAGGTCCCAGGGCCCACCTCAGGAAACAGCAACAGGAACACTTGCAGTTGGGTAGGAGTATGCATGCTGTCACTATAATTGGCAGCACTCTGTAACCTCAGTGAATTTCCAGGGAGGTCACAGGAGAACACAAGAGGAAAGGAGATGAAGTACCCAGAAAGACACATAATTAAGCAAGTACATCAGTAGGTAAGAAAGTATGTGTGTACACACATGTGTGAATGAATGAGTGGAAGTGTGCAGAGAATAATGTGTTAGGTAGTTAATATGATGTCTACTTATGAAAGGGGGGCTAAAGAAAATATGATTTTTTAAAGGAAATGGAAATTTTTGTGGGGTAGAGAAAAAATGTAGAAGTAACGCTTGAAAGCAGATCAATAATAATATGTCTAAAATCCTGTGCCTGTTACATAATCCTGTTAGGTGGGTTCCCACTGAGGACAGGTCTCTGCCATAGTCCCTGACTCCTCAGCCAGCGCTATGGTCCAGGAAGGGGCAGAAGGTAACCATCCCACTCACCCAGGTAAGGTCATCTTGCCAGAGGTTTATGTTTGGTCCCTTAAGACATGGTTGTCACCAAAGTCCAAATCTTGAATCTTTATCCTAATAATCAGCCACCTTAGCTCTCTGAAGGGTCCTTATACTTGCAGAGGCCAAAAAAGCCTTCAGTCAACTTCCCCCAAGCATCCTGGACATGTGGAAGCTTGGCAAACCTGACCTTGGCCCTGCCTGGACTTAATTCCAGTCCTACACATGGCTATGTAACTGTTCCAGCAATACATGTCTCAGGACCGCCCAACAAGATTGTGTTGATGGAAGAAATGCACGAGAAACACCAGCAAGCCTTTTGCAGTACAACACACCCCTTTTATTCCTCCTCTGCCATTTAACATTAAATCAAGACTTGACTTATACTCATTTAGATGCAATCTGAAACCTGGTGCCCCAGCTCTCTTAACTGACCCTCCCATCCTGAGAGGACTCTGTATGAACGGAGCTGCTGGGCTTAAACCAAGGAGCCGAAGAAATTCTCCCCATAAAGCCATCCTAACAATGTACTTCAACACCTGGTTGGAAAAAGAGAGAGATGATAGCCCGGTAACTGGGAGGAATCTATTTTGACGGTGGCAACCGCAAGGTAGATAAGAGAAAATAAGAAGAATAGGGCAAATAAAAGAGTGGTAAGTATGCAACAAAGTCCATGTATGTGCATCTGGAATGAATGAACGAAGAAATTAAAAGTACATGTGTGGGACTGAGTAGACAAAAAAATTGGTCTTTCACACACAGCCTCCCAGAAGGAGCTGCATTCCTAGGGGCCCTAGAACCAAGGTCAGCTACATGCTGGAGCCTGGGCTCATCCACCTGAACCACGGGTGGGAACCTGAGAAACTCAGTGTCAGACAGCTATCACAGATCCCTGGAGGTCACCCAGGAATCACCCTCACCATGCACTAGCTAGACTTGGCCCTGACAATTCCTGACATCCCCACAAGGCACTCCAGCCACCAGGGCTGGTCCTGAGTCCTTGACAGCTTCAGGCGGACTAGGAGCCTTTCCCTCTGGACGTCTATGTGGTCCTGCAGGGACTGGGGTCCTCACCAGATGTGGTAGGCAGGATGAACAGACGACACTAAAAATGGAAAAGAGGAACAAAACTACACCAGTTCTGATTAGTGCTCGCGCAGCTCCATGTCCTTCTGCAAGCCCCCTTGGACTTACACCACAGAACTCTTTAGACACAGGGAAACTTGCACAGAACGCTGCCCCGAGAGGCTGCCGACCCATCTCACGGCTAAGACAAGGGGAGGGAGGAAAACGTCCACACTTCTACTAGTTGCAAAATGGCTGAGGCTGCTACAAGCCCCGCCCAGACATGGCCGCCACCAGGCTCCCGAGCTCTGCCTTGCTGGGCGGCAGCCGCCAAGCACCCTGGAGCTTGGCCACCGGCACTGCTTATGTCCAGGGTCTCCAAAGCCCACAAGACGCGGGGGCCCCAAGCTGGCCCGAGCCTCCAAGGGCTTGAGCCCTCGCAGGGTATTGCTCGGGAACCACCGGCACCTTCACTTCCCTGCCAAGCCAGTGCTGCGCAGGCGCACAGACGCCAGGGCAGGCGGGATCCGCAAACAACTTCCTCTTGATGGCAGTATTGCTTCGCAAATGCTACCTGACCTGCCCCAGCTAGTCCTCCCTCCGCCCTTTGTGCTGCAAAAAACTAGCCAGTGCTCCAGAGCAGGGCTCTGAAGGGAATAGACACAGCTATGGGACTGGGTGTTACACTGCATCCTGGTTTCTCCATTGTTCTCCTGGACTGCCTCAGGTACCACTGTACAACCAAAGCTCCCAAAGGCACCTGCACTTAGTGCTTCCATACTGCATACCCTGCAGCTGGCTTCAGCCCTCTGAGAACCGGCAAGGGCCCCATAGGTGACTCGGGGGAAGCAGTCTCACTGGGATCTGTTCACTGCGCTCCCCCAACGACAGCTGCCCAGAAGGTCCTGGACAACCACATCTTCTCACTGATTCACAGGCCAGTTTTGACCAGTAGTCTCTGGGAGCCAGACAAAAAGGGTAGGAACCTAGAGGTACCAGGAAGGAGCAGAGAGTGAGGAGTTACAGCCATCCCAGGACCCCAGGGCTCAGGACCTGCCTCCTCTCACAAGGGTCCCCCCCTCCCCGGTCTGCAGACAACGAGAGTCCCAGAACCCAGAACAAGCTGGCCATGAACACCTGAGCAGGTGCCTCCTTAACAGGTGTGAAAGGAATGGAGGCAGGGCCACACCTGTACGGGACTTAGGTGTCAAGGCGGCCAGAGTGAAGAGGAAAGTGAGGGCAGTTTTGGGGCCCACCATAACGGGCAACTTAGAGCTGAATCTTCTAGTGGCCATTTGTCTACAGAATAAGCAGTTGGAAAACTCATGATGACTGAGACCAAGTCAAATAACAGTTTCAAGTCCTTTTCTGTTCCATTAATGTGAACCTTACAAACATACCCCTATAGAAAGTCAGCTCTTCGTAGGCAACTTCCATCAATGTTTAGTTGGATTGGGACATTGTCACTGAGTCCTGCCATACCAGCTTGCCAAGGAGGTAAAGGGCAGCCAGATACTCTGAATCAGTCACTGACAAATCATATTCACATGATGACATGATGTCTCATCCAGGCAGACGTAAAGGGTATGTACCCAGAGGTAGTGGGAAGGAAGAGAGTGAAGGGTTACATCCATCCCAGGACCACAGGCCTCAGTACCTCTCTACTCTCACAGGGCTCTCCCCTGGTCTGCAGGCAATGAGGGTTCTACACTCAGGCCACTCAGGAGGGATGATGGGGGCCACACCGACTCTCCTTGCACCTTACCCAGGGTCACTGCCAAAGAACTCCTTATACTGGCAGAAGGAAACATATTGGTGCTGACTCAGGAATTAGGAATCTCTATCCACAATATATCATTCAGACAATTTAGGAAATGGAACAGGAAGGGGAATAACTATGCATGTATAGACATGATTAAGGAGGGTGTGAGAAGTATCTTTACAGGCAAGTGAGAATGAATGAGTGAAGGGGTGGTTGTTTAATGGGGGCACAGTCGCAATTGCACGTGGAGATACCTGGGTGGTAAAGCAAACCCACAGGTCCTGAACAGATTCACCTTCATGTATGAATCCACTCTGGACTCCTCCACACCATGGAGATACGACCTGGGACTCTATAGGGAGTGACAACCTTGGACCCAGGGAAATGAGCCAAGGTATCGTTCTCCTGGTCCTCCATCTGAGGTGGGCCCTCTCACTTACTGCTGCACCCACCATGCCCTGTTGCCTACCCAGGCCAGCTTCTGTGTCTTTGAGCAAGATGAGATGCCGGTTTGGAAAGTCTCCACTGTCCTCTCTCGTGATGGGCTGCAAAAGGACGAAAGAGGAAATAATGAGAGAACATCCGGGAATTCATCCTTCATGAGGTTAGGACTCAATACACCCAGGAAAGCAACAACTCTGCCTCTGAAAACCACATTGTACCAGATCTTTATAAATAAATTCACGTGTGCCCAGAAAGGTAGGAGTGATCAGAACTTATAATGCAAAACATTATGATATCTGAAGAGACCTGCAGAAGTCCTTACTGCATTTGTTGTGTTCTATACAGGAAGATTGCACAGGAGAGCAAAGAGAGGGGAAATCAGTTCTTTCAGGGCCCCAAGACAGCTGACACTGCTTAAAGGCCTCGTTAATTCAGGGCCTTACTTTGGTGGGTTCATCCATAAAGGGAGGAGTAAGAGGAGAAGGTGAGGGGCAGGTGGCAATAGTGGGGCAATAGTGGGGCAACACAGCCATGAAATTTAAATTCTCTGTGCCTTCCCTTTGCTCAGTGTAGACTCTAGTAGAATGTTTGTGATTAGCCAACAGTGGATGGCTGGCCAGGGGCCACCAGCAGGTGCCTCCTTAATGGGTCTGGATCAGGTCACCCAGGGGTGGAACCTGGGGGACAGGCAGACATGGACAGGAGGCAGAGGAGGGCAGGCCTCACTGGCTGCCATATTTGAGACAAGCAGCTGAGTTTCTGTGGACACTGGCCCTGCTGAAAAACCAGGTAAGAACTCCTGATTGTCTGGAGCTAGACCTAAAGCAGTTCAGGGTTTCAAGTCCGTTCCTGTCCCAGTTGTGTGTTACTTTCTGCACACCCTCAAAGAAAGTCTGCTCTTCATAGGCTACATCCACCCTGGTCACTGCCTCTGCTGGCTCCTCCCACACTGCTAGGATCCCACCCCTAGGGGGCCCCTGTCATCCAGGCTCCTTCTGCTAAGGACAACTGCAGTCAGGAGTGGCTCTATGCTCCTGCCGGGACCAGGAGCTCTCAGGAGCTCACAGGGAGGCTGAATGTAAGGATCTGAGACAGGTTCTGAGGAAGGGAAATGGATCAGTTCTAACTGCCATAAGCAGATTCTGAGACTGGAAGACGTCTGTGTTCTAATAGGAAGAAGCAGGTTCAAAGATGAAGGAGTCCTCTTGGGGCCCAGAGGTCACCTAAAACAGTGACCTCAATGCTCCAGGGCACAGGCACAGAAAGGAAATCAAGGATTCCTGATCAGGAAAAACACTAGGTCTTTGCAGACTTCTGCAAGCCCCGCTCAGACATGGCCACCACCAGGAACCAGAGTTCCACCTTCTGGGCCAAGTCACCATACACCCTAGACCTTGGCCCTGTGACCCGGCCTGTGTTCAGGGCCTCCACAACCCACAGGACGCAAGGGCCAAGTTGGCCCTGGAGCCAAGGGCTCTGAGCTCTCACAGGGTACAGCCTTGTGACGCACCTGCACCCTCCCTTTTCTGCTAAGCCAGTCCCGGACATGCACACAGCTGCAAGTGCTAATGGGATGCTCAAACCACTTCTTCTTGATGGCAGTGTTGCACCACAAATGCAACCTACCCTGGCCCCCAACATGTCTTCTCTCTGCCTTTTATGCATCTAAAATCTCCCAGAGCTGTTCAGCAGGAACCCAAAATGGCTGCTGCCCAGCATGGCCTCTCTACTTGGCTGAGGGGAGCAGGAGGAGCAAACACACAGCACTGGATGCTGTGCCAACCCCATAAGCATGCAGCCTGGTCACAGTACGCTCCTTGGGTCTGCACACAGGAACAGTGCACAAGCGATATCTGTAAGGAAACCACAGCCATAGTAGGGACCTCAGCCTAACCGGGCTATCTCATCTGCACTGCAAGTGGCTTCAGCCCTCAGGGATCCATGCAAAGTCCCCACAGGCTAGGACACACAATGGGCATTCTGGAGGTGAACTAGGTGCTAAAGCTAAGACAAACACCTCCGCTCCTAGCACCTGATTCAAGTGTCCAATCATTGTCCAACTTCCATGGATGGGCTGGCAGGGAAAATACACAGACATGATATCCCAGTAACTGGATGGAATCTATCTCCAATTAGGATCTGGGAGAAAATAAAAGGAGTAGGGTAAAGCATGCAGACAAATGCAAAGAGCCTATTAAGTATCAAAGAACATGGTGGGTGTGCCTGCTTAATGTGTGAACAAACAAGTGAATAAAAAGGCTATTTGGGGGCTAAGTGGAGAAAACAACCAGATGCCACACCCAGCCACCTGGAAGGAGCTGCAGAACCTCTCTGCCCCTATCCAAGGTCAGCTGAGAGCTGGCACCAGGGCTCATCCACCTGACCCATGTGTGGCAACCCGGGGAGCTCAGAGTGAGGCAACTGCCACAGATCCCTGGAGGGGACCCCGTAAGACCCTGACTGTGCACTGGGAGGAATTGGCCCTATCAGTGCCTGGCATCCCACAATGCGTTATGCCCTCTAGGGTTGCTCCAAAGTCCATAAAAAGTCAAAGGTTTTGGCTGGGGAAGGTGACTATGGGCACATACTGTGTTGGGGGTCATGACGACAGAGAGAGGAGCTGAGAGAAAACAAGTCAGCAATGGAGAGGTCATTTTATCAGAGGCACCGGTTTACCTTCCCCATAAATACAGGATGCTATGGAAGCAAACTGCATCCAGGGAGGTGAATCACTATGTAATTATGCAGAGGAAAGTGGGAGTGGTTATGGTGATATTCTGATCAAAACAAACACTAGAACGAACCACCTACAGACACAGATTCTGCTTCTTGTATCCTCACTGACACTCACAGACCACCACTGAGGACACAGAGGAAAGAAAATGCTTCAGTCCCTATTGGTGCTCCTGCAAACCCCTACGAACCTTCAACAGGGAGCTCCTTGGACACAGGGAGCCTTCCAGAGAATTCAGCCAAGACAGGGTGGCACCCTACTTCACTCCTAAGAGGAGGGAGGAAAACACCAACAGCTCCTGCTAGGACAAAATGCCTGAGATTTTAAGAAGCCCCGCCCAAACATGGCAGCCACCAGGCTCACCAGCTATGTTCCTCTGGACCACAATAGCAACACACCCTGGAGCTCAGAACCCTGGCCATGCCTCTGTCCAGCCCTCCACAGCCCACACGACTGATTGGCCTCCAACAGTTCTGGACTCTCCCTGGGCACAGCCCGGGACCCCTTTGTACCCTCACTTCCCTGCCAAGCCAGTGCCTGGCAGACACACAGCTGCAAGGGCTGGAGGGATACGCAAACCACTTCCACTTGATGGCAGTATTACACCACAAATGCCACCTGCCTTGCCCCCACAGGTCCTCCCCTCTGCCTTTCGTGCAGCAAAAACACGCACAGCCCTATGCAACAGGAACCCAAAATGGCTGCTCCCTACATGGCCTCTCTGCCAGTCCCTAAGATGAGCTAAAGCAAAGCACTAGTTGCTGCACAAGCCACATAAGCGTGCAGCCTGGTGGCAGTATACTCCTCCGGGGATGCATCTCAGGTCACCCCAGCCATAGCATGGCACCTGCACCTAGTCCGGCCAAACCCACTGCATCCCACATAGCTTCAGCCTTCGTGTCATGCTAGGACATGAGCTCACCCAGGCACCGTCTGACTCGCACCTTGTCACTGGACTATGACAGATGGCTTCTAATATGAGAAAGAGTGGTTGTAGGGGTCTCCATAATGCTAACAATGGCTTCCACCAACTCAGTAAGCAGTTCCAGAGCTGGTGTGAAAACATGAGTGTGGATTGTCCAGGGAAGAGACCTGGGAGATCACACACACTAGGAAGGTGGCGGGGGGGGGTGGGGTGGAGGATGATGGCAGGTCACTGTGCTAAGCATGATTGGCAGTTTGGAGCCAGAAGCACTGCACAGCACTTTTCCTCTAGCTTGACCTTCCTCTAGAATCTCAGCTAGTGTCAGGCAGCAGACACTGCCCTGGGCTCTCCAAACCCTTGGGAATATAGACCCAGCTGCAGGCCCCAGGCCCCAGGCCCTGCAAAACCGAGAAGGGTAGTGGGGGTCACTCTGTCAGAGGCTGCACCTTGTACAGAGGATGCAAAACTGCTGATGATGGCAGAGCACAAGAGGACAAGACGACTAGGGACGTGCATGCCAGCTGGTTTCCACTTACTCCCAACAACACAGTGACACAGACCCCCAGGACACCTTCTCAGTCACACTGACCACAGGACCCAGCAGGCTGAGGATCCCACTCAGGACCAGTGTTCGAGTTGGACATCACCCTCCAGAGTGTGATTCCAGACACCTGTTGTCAGGAACAGTTCAGCACACACGCTCTACTAACAGATTTGCATCATTTCACAGGGTTCCTTACTGCGAACACAGGCGACCAAGGAGGTGTCTATAAGACATGCAAGACCACAGCCCAGCTCTAAGGAGCAGAGGGAACCAGCACCGTCACAGTCATAGCCTTGGACTAGGGACCAGCCCAGAAGAATTTTAAGTCAATCCTGACCCAGGGTTTGGGTAACAGGGCTCACAGCCCTGGAATTTTTAACCCACATAAGACCACATGGCAAAATTATGCAACCTGAAGAGTGTGAAATGAATAGACACAGACAGGTTTCTGCACCACTGGAGTGTATGAAGGAAAAGGAGCATAGGAGACTAGAGGGTCAAGAGACTTCCTGGCAGACTCCCGACAACAGCTGACCAGGACAAGGCCTTTACCAGGTAGGATCTGGAAAACTCTATGACCCGTGCTAGACATCTGGACACTTGTCTCTGGGAGAGTCAAGATCTCTGAAGAAGGGCTGTGGTCCCAGGAGTATGTACCTGGTCCCTGGCCTTGGCAGACACTCCTGATGGTTGGTGGATCTGGAATAAAAACGGAGTGAGGTGTCTGAGTAGGAGGCCCAGAAAGAACCAGGGTGGGCCTGAGTTGGGGGTGCTTACAGCCTATACTGCTGAGCTTACGCAGCACGCCCTGACATCCGGATCTGGAGGGCTGGTGACAAACAGGACACCAAAGTGATTCCACCTCACTGCTGTTAGGCACTAGGATCCTCCAGAAATGTGAGCCAGAAATGAAACGGAAGAAAACCCAACAGCCGAGGCCTCTGCTCCCCGAGGGGGAGACACCTACTGTGCTGAGGACAGGTCTCTGATAGAGTCCCTGACCCCTGAGCCAGCACAACATCCATAAAAGGGCAGGAGGTAATTGTACCGTTCACTGGGGTAAGGACACCTTGCGAGAAGTTTCTGCTAGTCCATAAAAGCACACATTCTGTTTCTTCTCTTGTCAAGGGAGAACATTCACTAAGGGATAGCACTCACCCAGGTAACCCAAAATATTTCAGGATGGGCAAAAAGATCATCTTGATCACAGTAATGAATGAGAAATGCCAACAGGCCTTCTCTAGTACCCACACACCCCTATTCTTCTTCCTCTGCTTCTTCTACTAAACCAAGAGTGAACCTGTGTCCACTTAGATCCAGTCTGAAATCTGGCACCCCTGGCTCTTAGAATCTCATCCTCCATTCTACAGTCTCCCAGAGTATGGTTCCCAAAGGCTACAGCCACAGGATAAAATCCTATGAATGGATTTCAACTCATGAAACACAGCTGCTATCTTTGCCACTGGACAAGGATGAAGCCATGGGAAAAACCTCGAGTGGGCATACAGAGGATCCCAAACCACCTGCCTCCTACCTGGAAACCCTCCGACCTGGGCATTCTCATAAGTTGCTGAAAATCCAGCCTGACCACCAAGTCTCCAACAGTCATACAGAAAGAGGGGACGTGCAGAGCCACCGCCTCAGACACATTTGGAGTGAGTGAAGACTGACAAGGAACCGCCACCCCAAGACACTGGGGCCTTCAGATAATAAGGGGCCAGTCCGGATGGGAGGCAAGTGCCTCACCAGACATCCACCTGACCAAGGGTAAACTGCTGTACAATATCCACCAGTGGGCTGGCAGAGAAAATATACAGCTATGATATCCCAGATATTGGGAATAATCTATTTCAAGAGTGGCAACTCCAAGGTGAATATGGGGGAATATAAGAGGAATAGGACAAAAAATACATACTAACAAAGAAAGCAGTAAGTATGTGAGAGTGTAAGTCAATGTACACATGCGAATGAATGAATGAATGAATGAAAAACTCATTAAATGAACATGTGGAGAATGAGTGGAGAGCAAAAGTCCCAAGAAGGAGCTGCAAAACCATAGTCCCTCACCAAGCTCTGCTGCCGGCTGGAGCCAGAGTAGATACACAGAACCCAAGGCTGGCAAGCTGAGAAACTTGGGGTGACGGAACTCCATAGATCTCTGAAGGTAACCCAGGGCATCACCCTCACTGTCCACTTGGCCTCACTAATTCCGGATGTTTTCACAATCCCTCCTCCCATTAGGGCTGCTCCTGAGTCCTTCAGAGGAGGAAGCTTCTGCCTTGAGTAGGTGCCTCTGGGGTTCCACCTGGGGCAGGGTCATGGAGACAGGAGGGAGGAACTGAGGCAATAACAAGAGGGAAAATTCTAGCTCATTCCATGTGAAGCTCTGACTTACTCTGCTCAAAACAGAAGAATACTCATGAAAAAGAACTCAGGGGAGTGTGTATAAATTCCACAAGTGTGCACAGAAATCCTGGAGTGGTTAAGATTTTCTGTAGATCCCAGTAAAAAGTAAGAGTGGAGGCACCGGCACTGTGGCATATCCAGTAACGTCACCGCCTACAGTGCCAGCATCCCATAGGGGCTCCAGTTCTAGTCCTGGCCGCTCCACTTCCCATCCAGCTCCCTGCTATGGGCTGGGAAAGCGGTAGCAGACAGCCCAAGTCCTTGGGCTCCTGCACCCATGTGGGAGACCCAGAAGACGCTCCTAGCTTCGGATCGACACAGCTCTAGCCATTGCGGCCAACTGGGGAATGAACCACCGAATAGAAGAACTCTCCCTCTCCCCACTCCCCTCCCCCCCCCACCCCTTCCCTGTCCCCTCTCCCTCTCTACCTCTCCTTCTCTGTGTAACTATGCCTTTCAAATACATAAATCTTAAAAAAAAATTGCCGGCACTGTGGCGCAGCGGGTTAAAGCCCTGGCCTGAAGCACTGGCATCCCAGATGGGCGTCGGTTCTAGTCCCAGCTGCTCCTCTTTTGATCCAGCTCTCTGCTATGGCCTGGGATAGCAGTAGAAGATAGCCCAAGTCCTTGGGGCCCTCCTCCCTCATGGGAGACCAGGAAGAAGCTCCTGGCTCCTGGGTTCAGATCGGTGCAGCTCCGGCCATTGCAGCCAAATGGAGAGTGAACCAGCAGATGGAAGACCTCTCTCTCTCTCTCTGCCTCTCCTTCTTTCTCTGTGTAACTCTGACTTTGAAATAAATAAATCTTTAAAAAAAAAAAAGAGAGTAGGAATTAGAGGGAGGAGCTATAAAGTATACATTCCCATGGACTTACCCCTAAAAGGGTACAGCTAAAAACTTGCCAGGAGACTCCAAATCCCATTAAGTTGGGTGGTACTGATGCCATCTTACCTGCTAAAGTGATCATATGAAGTATGGAATCATATAGATAGGAATAAGTGTCAAAGGAATCACATAAATAAGACCAAGTGACTGGTAATAACAATAGATAGAATAAAAAGGTAAAGAAAGTGCCAACATGGGAAGCAGTCCACACAGCAGAATCATAGAATGACAAATGCCCTAAACAGCACTCTGACCTTAGAATCAGCCCTAATGGCATTCAGATCCAGCTGAAAAGCCCATGAAAGCATTTCAGGCACTGAAAGCCAAGACACTGTGGCAAAAAAATGGTCTACATGAAAGATCTCTGTGAGAGAGACCCCAGTGGAAAGAAGGGGCCATCAAAGAAGGATGTACTTTTCTCCGAAGGGAGGAGAGAACTTCCACTTTGATTATGGCCCTGTCTAAATACTGGTGGAGTTTGTGGACTCAAATGGCTTCCATAGCCTTGGCAGCTCATGTCAAGAGCCTCGGGTGATCACTGACATCAAAAACAGTGTTAAATATTAAATTAACAACAGGAATCACTGTGTACTTACTCCCCATGTAGGGATCTCTGTCCTCAATGAGCTGTACTATGAGAATTAACTGTAAAATTTGTTCTCAAACAGTATTTTATAGTTTGTATGTATGTGTGTAGGTGCAAATTGTTGAAACCTTTAGTTAGTATAGAGTTGGTCTTCTGTATATAAAGTTAATTAAAAATGAATCTTAATGAAGGACGAGATAGGAGAGGGAGTAGGAGGTGAAATAGGAGTAGAGGTGGGAGGGCGGGTATGGGGGGGAAGAACCACTATATTCCTAAAACCGTACCTATGAAATTTGTAGTCATTAAGTAAAAGCCTTCTTAACAAAAAATAATTGTATTTAAACAAATAAATTGACAACTAAGTAAAATTTGGCACAAGGTTTAAAAAAAAAAATATTCTGATCAACATCCCATAAGGAGATGATGCATCAACAGGTACAACATTCCATTGCAGTCCTCAGAGAAAGCCTTCAATTAAGGGACAGCATTGCCCTTGTACACCAAAACAGTGAACCTTCATCTTTGGTTCCTGTATGTGAGTACATCATTTTTTTTTCAGACTCAAAAGGCGGAGGGAGAGATGGGGAAGATGGGATGGTTCCATTTCTGGAGCAGCAGCGCCATCCAGAGGAAGCAGTTTCAGAATGGCCTCTGTGTCCTCCAGCACATCCCATGTGGAAGGCTCTAGTGAGGGAGAGTGAGTTCAGTGCTCTAGAGCAGGCACCAGCAAGGTTGGTGTGGAAAGTTGAGTGCTGGGCTCCCCCACCCAGGGATCCTGAGAGGCCCGGCCTGTAAGGCCGCAGAAGCGGTGGGGCCGGTGCTCAGGGGCCGCCATGGTGCACAGCCTGCAGCTGAAGCATCTCAGGGCACTGTGTCTCTGCACAGGAGGGGAGGCAGCACTTCCTGACTCTCCCCACCAGGGCACAGCAGGGAGCCTGAGCAGCTCTGCTCCCCTGCACTGGGTGAGCTTTACTCTCCCTGCCCCCCACACCCTGCAGGTCTCAGGGGCACAGCAGATTCCTGCTCGCTGAGGTCACAGCTCCCTCAGCACAGGCGACACCTGACTGGCACTGAGGAGGAGCCGCACACCTGTCACACTGATGAGCGCCATTCCCCGCTGGCCTGCATCTGTGCTCCTGCGGGGACTGGGTCCTCCTGGGATGGCCGCCATGCTGATCAGGTCACCTATGAGAGGACAGAGGTAGGAAAATGCTCCAGTCCCTACTGGGGCTCATGTAACCCCCTTTCCCTCAACAAGCCCCTGTGTTCCTCTACCAGGCAGTTCCTGGACCACTGGGAGTCTCCCAGACAATTCAGAATACAAAGTGTGCCACCCTACTTCACGCCTAAGACAAGAGGAGGGACCAAAATGCCCACAGCTCCTGCTCTGACAAAATGGCTGAGGCTTCCACAAGCCCCGCCCAGACATGGCTGCCACCAGGCTGCGGGCTCTTCCGGGCTAGGACACAGTGGCCACAAGTGCCGGAGGAGCTCAGCCCCTGCCACTGCCTGGGTCCAGAGCCTCCAGAGCCCACTCCTCTCAGGAAATGGAGCTGCCCCAGGACTCCAAGGGCTCTGAGCCCCCTGTGGAAATGGCCTCAGCACCCGCCTGCACCCTCCCGTCCCTGGGAAGTCAGTTCTGCGCAGGCGCTCAGCTGCCAGCCTGGCAGTATCCGCAAATGAATTCCTCTTGATGGCAGTATTGCACCACAAATGCCATCTGCCCTGTACCCTCGGGTCCTCCCTCCTCCCTTCGTGCAGGAAAAAAACGGCGCTGACTAGTGGGTGCCCTGCATGGCTGCAATCTACATAGGCTACTCTGCCTGGGTCTGAGGGGAGTAGGGGCAGCTAAGGCAATGCTCAAGAAAGGGCCTGTGGGTCTTGCAGGGTTGGGGTCATGTAGACAGAACAAAGAAACGAAGCAAAAATCAGTAAGAAAGTTGGGCAGTTGTTCTCTCAGAAGATTGAACTAAACCCAAGATGCTTTGGAAGAAGAAAAAATACAGCGAGGCAGGTTTAATTTCCACAATTTTGCACAGCAAAGTGAGCATTCCTTACTATGATATTGTGAGCAGAACAAATATGTGAAGGATGTATCTACAGATACACAAACTCGGTCTCCTGTCTTCCACCTACATTTATATTCACAAGATAGAGCATCCACTAAGGGACAGCACTGCCTAGCTACCCCCAACACCTGAAACCTGTAATACTGGGTTCCTGTATTTGGAGGACACCATTATTTTTTTCAGCCACAAAAGGCGGAGGGAGAGATGGGGAAGACGGGATGGTTCCATTTCTGGAGCAGCAGCACCATCCAGCGGAAGTTGTTTCAGAATGAACTGTGTCCTGTGCACATCCTGTGAGGAAGCACAACATGCTGCTGTAGTTCTGACAGGACGTGGTTTCTCTCGGCGCGAGGGGAAGAGGGTTTGTGTGCTTTCATCTTGAGCAAAGGTGAATCCTGGTTCCTGCCCTTTATGGCTTCTTCAGCACAGCAAAAGCATCACTTCCAGTTCAGGAGGTCCCCAGTGTGCTTGTTAGTGCTGAGGGTGGCCATTCTCCCCTGTGTCTTTGCTCCTATGGAGCCTGGGGTCCTCATGGAATGCAGCAGGCAGGCTGAACAGATCACCTCTGAGGAGACAGAGGGAGGAAAATGTGCCACTTCCTACCGATGCTCAGGCAACCCCCTTTCCCTCTGCAAGCCCCTGTGCAACTTCACCTGGGAGCTCCTTACCCCCGGGAAGCCTGCAAAGAACTCTGCCCAGATGCAGTGATGCCCCACTCACTCCTAGGACAAGGGAAGGGAGGCAAATGCCCCCAGCTCCAGCTCACAGATCCATGTCAGTGGTTTCCACTAGACCCGCCCAGACATGGCTGCCACCAAGCTCCTGAGCTATGCCCCGCGGGGCCGCAGCCACCACACACCCTGGAGCTTGGTCCCCTGGCCCTGCCTGTGTCCGGAGCCTCTACAACCCACAAGATGCAGGGGGCCTGAGCTGGCCGGGGCCTCCAAAGGCCTGAGCCCTCCCAGTGCGTGACCCCGGGACCTGCTGGCACCCTCACTTTCCTGTCAAGCCAGCTGCACAGCCTTCAATGCTGGCAGGATCCACAAATGACTTCCTCTTGGTGGAATCACCCTCACCGTGCACTAGCTAGACTTGGCCCTGACAATTCCTGACATCCCCACAAGGCACTCCTGCCACCAGGGCTGCTCCTGAGTCCTTGACAGGGTGAAGGTTCAGGCAGAGAAGGAGCCTCTGCAATCTCTGGGCTGAGGTCAAGGAACGCACAAGAGATTTACAGAGGCAAGAACAAGTTGGAAATCTGGGCAGTGATCTTAGCACAAGCTGTGACTTCTTGTCCCCATGAAAGCAGGAAGAGACAGGACCCAGGAAGGTGTGTAAAACTCCACCGGTGTGTAGAGGAAACTAAGAATGGTGAAGAAGAGATTCTGCCCAAAACCCATAGGAGATGATGCTTCCATAGATAGACACACTGTGTTTCTTGTCTTTCCACTGACATTACAGTCCCCAGAGAGAACATTACAGACACCACTTGCTAAGATACCCCAACACAGTAATCCTTAATTCTTGGCTTTTTCTGTTTGGAGTACTCCATTGTTTTTTTTCAGCCACAAAAGGCGGAGGGAGAGCTGGGGAAGAGGGGTGCTTCCGTTCCTGGAGCAGCAGCGCCATCCAGTGGAAGCAGTTTCAGAATGAACTGTGTCCTCCAGCACATCCCACAGGGAAGGCTCCAGTGATAAGGGAAAATGGGATACTGGCAGCAGAGTAGTCACCACCACAGTTGGTATGAAAAATGAGAGCTGAGCTTCTCCCACCAAGGGAACCTGAGTGGTCAGTCCTGCAGGCTGCAGAGACAGTGGGGTCGAGTCCTCGGGGGCCACCATGTTTTACAAACAGGAGCTGAAGCATCTCTAGGGCACTATGTCTCTTGACATAAGTGGATGCAGAAGTTCCTGACTATTCTCCACTAAGCTTGTGTGCTTCATGAAATTCCAGTTCTCAGGACCAAAGCTGCACCTATCATGGCAATCTATGGCTTCTTCAGCACAGGACATAGATCTCTCAGCTTTTCAGGATGCCCAGCATGTCTGTTAGTACTATTGCAAGCCATTCCACTCTGCACAGTGTAGGTGTTCCCGCAGGGACTGGGGTCCTCACCTTCTGCGGTAGGCAGGCTGAATAGGTCACCTCCGAAAATGGAAAGAGGAAGGAGAATACACCAGTCCTCATTACTGTTCAAGCAGCCCACTGTCCCTCTGCAAGCCCCCTTGGATCTGCAGAGCCTTCCACAGAACTGTACCCCAAGAAGGTGGCTCCCTATTTCACTCCTAAGACAACGGGAAAGAGGAAAATGCCCACAACTACCAGTAAAGTAAAATGGCTGAGGCTTCCACAAGCCCCGCCCCAACATGGCTGCCACCAGGCTCCTGAGCTCTGCCGAGCTTGGCTGCAGCTGTCACACGCCCTGGAACTCAGCACCCTGGTCCTGCCTGTATCCGGACCTTCTACAGCCCACACGACACTGGGAGCCAAGCTGGCAGGGTGTCCAAGGGCTCTGTGCCCTCCCAGGGCTCTGCCCAGGACCCACCAACAACCTCACATCCCAGCCAAGCCAGTCCTGTGCAGGTGTACAGACGCCAGGGCTGCTGGGATCTGCAAGCCACTTCCACTTGATGGCAGTATTGTATCGCAAATATCACCTGCCCAGTCCCTCCGCCCTTTGTGCTGCAAAAAACACCCAGAGCTGACCAGTGGGAACCCAATGAGGCAGTTACACAGCAGGGCGGCTCCATCTGGCTCTGCAGGGAGCAGGAACAGCTACAGGACTTGGTGCTGCACCGTCCCTGAGCCCATGCAGCCTGGCTTCTGCATTGTCCTCCTGGACTGCCTTCCATACCATGGCACAACGATGCTCGCCAGCACACCTGCACTTAGTGCTTCCATATTGAATACCACGCAGCTGGCTTCAGCCCTCTGAGAACCGGCAAGGGCTCCACAGGCAAGTCCACGGGGAAGCAGTCTCACTGGGATCTGTTCACTGCACTCCCCCAACGACAGCTGCCCAGAAGGTCCTGGACAACCACATCTTCTCACTGATTCACAGGCCAGTTTTGACCAGTAGTCTCTGGGAGCCAGACAAAAAGGGTAGGAACCTAGAGGTACCAGGAAGGAGCAGAGAGTGAGGAGTTACAGCCATCCCAGGACCCCAGGGCTCAGGACCTGCCTCCTCTCACAAGGGTCCCCCCCTCCCCGGTCTGCAGACAAGGAGGTCCCACAATCCAGAACAAGCAGGAGTGGAGCCAGGGGCCACAACCAAAGACACCCTCTGTCCATGCACCGGCTCAGGCTCAGGGTCATTGCCTGAAAATTCCAGAATTGGGCATAGGGAAACACATACTGGAGCTAGCTCTCTAATAAGGATGAACATGTATCCACAGTGGATCTCCAGGGCAGAGGTAGGGTTGCCAAAAGAAGTGGAATACGTGTACATATGTACAAGTGATTAAGTTGGGAGGTGAGAACTTATCTGCACATGCAGGTGAGAATGAACATGTGAAGGGGTGGGGCTGAATGGGGGGCACTGCTATACTTGCAAGCTCCTTCTGCTAAGGACAACTTCAGTCAGGAGTGGCTCTATGCTCGTCCTGGGACTGGAACGTCACAGGAGTACACAGGGAGGCCGAATGAAAGTGCTGTAGGCAGGCATACAGAATAAAATTGATCAGGTTTGTGAGTTGGAAGACCATGGCTTCACCACGCCCCTGTGTGACCTCATGCCCCTACCTGGCCACATCTGTGCACCCACTGTCCAATCAGGTTAATAAACCACTCCCCTTTGGAAGTGGATTAAAAGCCTGGGATACAGTGTGCCTGCCCTTTTCCTTTCTTTAGCTTTTTGCCAGTGGGGGCGGGGGGGGGGGCTTGCTGTGGCCCTAGGCCTCCAGAGAGAGTAGCCTTGGGGCCACCTGCCTCATGCTTTCTGGCCTAGATGCTTCTCCACATGGCTGGCTCCTGGTACTCAGAATTTCTCTCTACTTTTAGATAGGGCCCTCACTCTCCTATGTACTTCTCTCACTGAATAAAAGCTTGAAACGTTCATTTATGCCAGTATTCAGAATTCTTCTCTGAATATTAGGCAAGAACCCACACAGGCTTATTAATATTGGGAATTAATAAGCACATGGTGATATCGTATGGCACCCCAGGTGGGACTTTTGGGGGACTTTTAGAAGGCCATATTCTGATATCAAAAAGACTGAGCCAGGGTCAGAGGAAGGGAAATAGATCTGTAGATTTTGAAACTGGAAGAGCTCTGTGGTCTTCTAGGAGGCAGGTTCAGGGCTGAAGGAATCCTCTTGGGGCCCAGAGGTCACATAATACAATGGCCACAGTACTCTTAGGTGCTGGGCCAGGAGGGAAATCAGAGGAAATCCTGTCCAGGACCAACCTAGGGCTTTGCAGAGAATTCTGCAAGCCTCGCCCAGACATGGCCGCTGCCAGACTCCCGAGTTCTGTCTGGCTGGGTCACAGCCACCACGCACCCTGGAGCTCGGCCCCCTGGCCATGCCTGTGTCTGGGCCTCCACGGCCCACAAGATGCTGGTACCAAGCTGGCCCAAGCCTACCTAGACTCTGAACCCTCGCAGGGTGCAACTTGCACCCTGACTTCTCAGCTACACCAGTCCCAGGCAGGAATATGGCCACCAGGGCTGGTGGACGCGCAAACAACTTCCAATTGATGGCAGTGTTACACCACAAATGCCACCGGCAATGTCCCTACAGTTCCTCCCTCCACCCTTCACAGAGCAAAAAAACACCCAGTGCCATCTCGCGGGTGTCCAGCATGGCTTCTGGATGCACCTCTTGGGCTGCCCTTCGGCACCCCTCCTGTGGAAGACACCTATGCCTACTGAGCTGCCCCTTCCCACTGGACGTCCCTTCAAGGGGATCAAAGGCCAGGATTGCAGCTCACTCAGCATCAGTCTGCATGGGATCTAGTCACTGGGTCCACACTGCCAGCTTGTCCAACAGGTGCCAGGGAGGCAGATGCTCTGAGTCACTGACAGGCCACTGTGACAGAGTCTCGGGCAGCCAGCTTGGAAGCTGAGGGACTCAGCGCTGCTGTCCAGGAACACAAACGGAGGCCTCACTGCCACCCAGGCCACAAACCACAGTGCCTGGCTCCACTCCCAGGGTTCTCCCTGGCCTTCAGATGGCAGGGATCCCACTCTCGGCCAGTCAGGACAGGAGCCAGGTGCCACGCCAGACACCCCTGTCCTTGTACTTGACCCAAGGTCATTGCCTGTGAACTCCCAGATGGTGGCAGAGGGGAACATGCTGGTGCCAGTACGTTGATTAGGAGGAATTCATCCACAGAGGCTCCTTAAGGAAGATGTGGGGATGTATAAGGAAAGGGAATTGCACGCATAAGCACACATGGTTCAGTATGAAGGTAGATAACAAAGTATATGCATACACAAGTAGGGGCTGAATGGAGGGCACAGTCACATTTGCATTGCTCCTGGAAGGTAATGAAAGCCACCTGTCCTGGATAAGGTCGCCTCCATGTGTGGATCCACTCTGCCACCCTGTAGACCACAGATATGCACAACCTGGGGAATTCTCCATTCAGAAGGGGCAACGGGAGCCGCAACAACCCACCTACACAGTTGCTAGCCCAGGATCAACCGCTCAACAATTCTCACTGGAGGTTTGCAGAAGTAAACATGTGGATAGGCCAGTTGTTTATGGCGAGGAATCTCAAGGAAAGGCAGAGGCAGTTAATGGCAAAAGCAGGAAAGAAATGGGAAAGAAATCAGGGAGAAGCTAGGTTTTACCCAGGAAGGGAGTGAAGGGAGTGACACCTCACGCTAGCATGCTTTTTTTTGGTCTGTCAAGACAGAGACTGGGGGGCATGGAGAGATGGGCATTAAGAAGAGACTGAGAGGACAGCCCCAGTACACAACATGAGCACTGTCTCACTATTCAAACAGTGTGCCTACATATCGAATACCCTGCTGGAGGGGCTCAGGGCATTGATCTGTGCCCAGGACCCATTAGGAGATCAAAGGAGGAACAGGTATGGGTAGGAAGGGGACCCACATTCCACCATACACAAGGCAAAGGCCTGAAAACTGCATTTCTCCCTGGGCCTCCAAGATAAGAGACGCTTCTGCCCATGTGGGGCCCACCTCACTTCCTTCCCAGGGCAGATGGCCTCCCAAGGACCCAGTGCCACCCTCCCCTGCATCCCAGAACTCTGACCACGCATTCCTTGAAGCTATGGCCATCCCTTAATGAACATACAATTCAGAGATAATTACTCACCTGACTTTTACTTGGAGGCCCACCTCATTGAGAAGCCTCTTCCACCAGGCAGAGTGAACAATTGCCCCATGTGGCTGCTGACACCGCAGGGCCTCTGCTGAGGTCACAGTATGAACAGACTCTTCCTGAAAAGCAGAAGAGACAGCACTCATCACTCACCCATACCCAGCACCCACAGTACCTGGGACTGGCTGTGCTTCCCTGTCTCTCTGTCCCTCCACTTGCAATAAAACAGCAGATGTTCCTCACTCCATGAGGCCTGGGAATGGGATGGTAGAAGGTGGCTGAGAACAGTGCTGCCAGCCACTCCAGGGAGGGCCTCACTCTCCACCATCAAGTCAGGGGTCACCTGGGAATTCTGAAGAATGTGCAGCCTGAATATTAGTTCTACTCAGCTTTTGGAAAATAAACAAATTTGGAGGGCCAGTGTTGTTAGTCCACGAGTTGAGCCGTGGCCTGAGAAGCCGGCATCACAAGTAATTGCTGGTTCGAGTCCCAGTTGCTCCACTTCCAAACCAGTTCCCTGCTAATGCATCTGGAATGCAGCTGAAGATGGCCCAGGTACTTGTCTGTCATGTGGGAGACCTAGATGAAGTCTTGTATTCTGGCTTCGGTCTACCCAGTGCTAGCTGTTACAGCTATTTGAGGACTGAACCAGCAGATGGAAGATCTTTCTCTCCCTGTGTCTTCATCTCTCTCGGTACCGTTGCCTTTCAAACAAACAAATCATTTAAAAAACCTAACTTGGGACTGATATAAAAATTTTTATTTTATGGAAAGATCTCTTGTGAAGACAGAGGACAGATGTCTTCCCCTGCCTCGTCCTTTCAGTGGAACTCATGAGTACCCCTCCCCATGCCATCTGTCCCTGCAGAGTGTCCCTCCTCGTCCGTGTTCTCAGTGAGGCCACAGGAACACGTATTGGAAAAATCACTGCAGCATCCGTGAATGGAACCCCAGACCCTCCGCTGGGTTAGCAGCTCCTCTGCTTGCAGATTAATAAGTGGGAAGGCAAAGAGCTCCACTACTGGCTGCACACAGACCTCTGACCCCTAACCTCTACAGGGACAAAAGCAGTCCTGGGAAGATGTGGCCATGTCTCAGTCCCCAGCTGCTTGCCTCTGACATAGATTCTAATACAATACAATGTACCCATCACACACCACCCTGCTTCTACACTGGCTTTCAATAGCACTGATCACTTGAATCATACACCAGGATAATTACATCAAACTGTCACCAGGTGGAGGGTCTATGGAGGTATAGAAGGTAGAAAGACAAGCTAAGAGGGATCATTGTACAATGCTAAGGGCTACCATTTTAAATAGAAGGAATCCCTATGAACAGTGGTATCTCACACGTGGTTACGGGAGAAAGAAAACAATGGGGCCAGCATCGTGGCCTAGCAGGTTAAGCCTCCACCTGTGATGCCGGCATCTCGTATGGGCGGTTCAAGACCAGTTGCTCCATTTCCAATCCAGATACCTGCAAATGAACCTGGAAAAGCAGCAGCAGACGGCCCAAGTCCTTGTGCCCCTGCACCTAAGTGGGACCCCAGGAAATAGCTCCAAGCTCCTAGCTTCAGCCTGGCACAGCCCCAGGTATTACAGCCATCTGGGAAGTGAGAAGTAGGTGGAAAATCAGTATCTCTATTGATATCTCACTCTGTATAATTTTGCCTTTCAAATAAATAAATCTTTAAAAAAATGAGAGCATGTATACACACATATACACACACACATATACAAAGACATAAATAAATGACAAAGTATGTATATACATATGTGTGAATGAATGAATAAACTGGGCCTAGAGGTGAGTAAAAGCAATTTCATGTACAGATTCCAAAAATGTGCTGTCAATCCACCTGCTCTCAGGGTGGTTACTGGCCTGTGTGCACCCCCTTGGCCCTCTATCTGACCCAAGGACCATAAGACCACACTTCTGGGTGAACCCATGAACCACCCTTCTAGGCCCTGGATGGCTTTGGGCCTTCCCTGGTATTGTTTCATTTGCAAAGGGTCTATAGAGAGGCCAAAGAGGTAAAGGAAGAGGAGTGCTGACCTTCATGGAGCAACAGTGACATAAACCAGAAACTTTTTCAGTGTGGCTTCCACACTGTGTGTCCTAGTATAGAAGCCTTCCAAGATCAGAAAGAGTGGGTTTGTGGTACACAGGTAATGCTGGCACTGGCACCTACCATGTCATGGGGCATGTCCAGAATTGGCATGACAAAGTGAGGGGTCTGGCTTGCCCACACAGGAGTACCACAAGCCAAAGCCTGACAGACTCAGGAGTGAGTGGCCATCCTGTCTGGCAATCAGGAGCCCAAACAATTGCACAGCACTTGGTCCCTTCATCCCTGCTTGCCAATGCAAGCAAGGTCACCCAGGGGACAGTGCCTTGGGACAGTGAAAGTAGAATATAGTCCCAAACATAGGATCAAAGCCCATCCAAGCCAAGGGGATATGGTGCAGGCCATGCTGTCAGGGACCGCACGCTGTAGAGAGAACAGAGAAATGCTGGTAAATGCAGAGTAGAAGAAGGCTAGGAATGGACATGCTAGTTTGGCTTCCACTGACTCTCATCAATACACGTCTATGATACAAACCCCCAAGAACTGTTCCCAATCACCTTCTTGCATAGCACAGAGCATGATGAGGATCCCACTCGGGATCAGTACATTGAGCTCAGCATAACAGTTAGGGCCACTTCATGTCCCAGATGCTCCTCTGCTGATAACAGTTCTCTGTTATGGCCTGGGAAAACAGCAGAAGATGGCCCAAGTCCTTGGGCACCTGCACCAGCATGGGAACCTGGAGGAAGCTCCTGCTTCCCATTTTGGATAACCTCAGCTCTAGCTGTTGCACCAGTATGGGTAGAGAACCAGCAGGAGGAAGATCTCTGTCTCCCCCTTTCACTATTAACCTACCTCTCAATTTTTTTAAAAAAAAGAATGTACGTCAAGACATGCAAACACAGCTGATAATCTTTACCACTCAGTATGAAGAGACCACAAGAAGCCTCCTACCAGGAAAGCTTCTGTCTTGGGCATTCTCATGAGTGGCTAGAAGACCAACCTGACCACGCCATTTCCAACAGTCAGACACAAAGAGGGAAGGTGCAGGTGCACCAGCTCAAAGACACGGGAAAACAGTGATGACTGACAAGAAACTGCCACCCAAGACAATGGGGCCTGAGCACCTGGCCCCTCTCCCACAGCAGGCCCCTTGGCTTTAGATGATGTGGGACCCACACATGGGCCAGTCAGGAGGGGAGGCAGGTGCTGCAGGAGACAGCCACCTGCCCTCCTAATACCTGACCCGGGGTCAGTTGAAAAGCAATGCCCACTAGGGGGCTGGCAGGGAAAACAGATAGGATATCTGGAAACTGGAAGGAATCGACATAGTCATTGGTGGCAACTCTAAGGTGGAGATGGGAGAAAATAAAAGGAATGGGGCCAAGCATACACACTAACACACACAGAAGAGCAGGTATGTGAGAACGCCCATGAGTGTGCACGGTTCAATGAATGCACATTGGGGCGGCTGAGTGGAGAGCACAACCTCACTTTCACATAATCTATCTGCCTAGAAGGAGCTGCAAAGCCATAGGTCTTAACCTTGATCTGCAGTCTGGGGGACCCAGGACTCAGCGACTTGACCCACAAGTGGCAACCCGGGAAGCTCGATGGAGACATCTGTCCTATCTGCCCTGAGGTGATCCAGAGCACAAGCCTCACTGTCCACGTGCTAGACATGGCCTCTCATGATTTTTTTTTTTTCAGCCACAAAAGGCGGAGGGAGAGGTGGGATGCCAGGAGGGTTCCATTTCTGGAGCAACAGTGCCATCCAGCGGAAGCTGTTCCTGAATCACATCTAGTCCATCCGTCACTGCCCATATCTGCATGGCTTCTGAAAGGAGAAAAGGTGGGATGGGGGCTGGACAACAGGCGTGACGACAGCTGGTGTAGAAAGTGAGCGAGCTAGGATCATCCACCCAGGGGTCCCGAGTGGCCGGGCCTGCCAGGCTGCAGAGGCGGTGGGGGCCAGTCCTCGGTGGCCGCCATGTTCTGCAACCTGGAGCTGAAGCTGGCCCAGGGCACTGGGTCCCTTCCCAGGAGGGGAGGCACAGTTCCTGAGTACTCTCTTCGGGGTCACAACAAGGGAGAGTGAGCAGCTTTTCAGTCCACCCTTGGCGCGCTTCACTCTCGCTGCCCTTCAGGAGCGAAGACCCATGCAGATCACTGCCTCTCATGGCTTCTTCGGCGCAGGAAGACGGCTCACTTTCACTTTGGGACGGAGGTCTCCAGGATACCTGTCAGGGCTGATGAGCCCCATTTCCCCCTACAGTGGCTATGTGCTCCTGCAGACATGGGCTCTCAAGAGATGTGGTGAACAGGCCAAAGGGAACAACTCTCAGACGCTCCTACCTCCAGCAAAGGGACGCCATGGCCAAGGCTTCCCCTAGCCCCGCCCACACATGGACTCGGCACGACTGCAGAGCCAGAGCTTTGGCTGATCCAGTCACCAGGCACTCTGGGAATCTACCTCTTACGGCTACGTGTTTCTGGGACCGCCACAGCCCAGACAACCTGGTGGTTAAGCTTATCAAGGGCTCTGGGGCCACCCAGGACGGCCCTGGTACCTCCTGCACCCTCACTTCCCTGCCAAGCTAGTCCCGCGCAGGCGCACAGCCTGAAGGGACAGCGGAATCCGCAAATGACGTCCTCTTGATGGCAGTATTGCACCACAAATGCCATCTACCCTGTCTCCGCGGGTCTTCCCTCCGCCCTTCGCACAGCAAAAAACGCCAAGCATAGTCCCACTGGTGACCTGCTACCCAGCAGGGCGGCTCCGCCTGGCCCTGAGGCAAACAGGAGCTAGTGCACAGCACTGAGGGCTGAACAGGCCCCGTTTTCCGCACAGTCTGGATTTAGCTCACTGCTCCTGGGCTGTTCTCAGACGGGCAGGCAGGCCCTGCACTTCAGGGTACCTCTAGACACCTCTGCATATCCCAGCTGCCCCTCAGCACTGGAGTTCGCTTGGTCCTCCCAACCAAGGAGATCATGGGCTCCTACCCACCTCACTCAGGATCCATCTGACTGGGACCTTGTCACTGCCTATGTGCTGTCAGCTAGGCCCGGAGGCCCGGGGTGGTCTGAATGTCTGAGAAGTCCATGTGACATGTTGTCACAGGCAGGCTGACATAAAGGACAGGAACTGAGAGGTACTGGGAAGGCGCAGAGAGTGAGGAGTTACAGCCATCACAGGACCACAGGCCTCAGCGCCTGACTACGCTCACAGGGCTCTCCCCGGGACTATAGACAGGGAGGGTTCCCCACTCAGGCCAGTCAGGAGGAGAGCCAGGAGCCAGAGCAAACACACCTCCTCTCCTTGTCCCTGACCCAGGGTACTTGCCTGTGAACTCCCAGATGGTGGCAGAGGGAAACACACACTGGCACTAGTACATGGACTAGGAGGTATCTCTACCCACAGTGGATCTCAGGCAGATGTGGGGGATATAGAAGGCAGGGGACCAGTAGCTGCATGCACACACGGCTCAGTAAGTTGGGAGGGGAGCAAGTTGGTGCACGTGCAGGTGGAATGATGAGCCAGGGGGAGCAGTGAATGGAGGGCACAGCCACAATGGCATTAGGAGCTCAGCAAGGTAATGCAAACCTCCTGGTCCTGGACAAGGTCACCTCCACGTGTGGAGCCACTCTGCCCTCCTCCTGACCATGGATGCACAACCTGGGGTTTCCCCCGACTCAGGAGGGGCCACAAAAGCCACAACGACAGACCTACCTACCTCTTGACCCAGGATCAAGTGGCCACTAATTCTAACCACAAGATTGGCAGTGGAACATGTGGATGGGCCAATGGAAATGAAGGTACACACATCATCAAAGAAGTTAATGAGAAGTTTGTGTTACCCAGGAAGCGAGCGACATTTCACACCAGCACCCTTTTCCTTGGGCTGTCAAACACAGACTGAGGGTCATGGAGAGATGGGCATTAGGAAGAGACTGAGGACAGCCCCAGGATTTAGCCTGAGCACCGTCTCACTATTCGAACAACACTGTGTTCCAAAGTCCCCAAATGGCCCTACAGTTGGTTCGGGACATTGATGTGTGCCCAGGACTCATCGGGAGATCACCAGAGGAACAGGCATCCATAGGAAGGGGCCCAGGCTCCAGCACAGGAAAGTAAAGGCCTGAAAACCCTGCATTTCCAATGGGTCTGCAAGAGACAGCCCTGCCCATGCGGGGCCTACCTCACTTCTCCCCCAGGACAGATGGCCTCACAGGGAAGCAGGCCTATCCCTTCCCATCTCCCCTGCCCCCTGGTATCTGACCTCCCATTCCGTGGAGCTATGCCCACTCCCTTAACGGACACACAGTTCAGAGTTAATTAATCCCCCATCTCCTACTGGGGGGTCCCACCATGAGGACCTCACTCAGGAGCCGGGAGCCCCTTCTACCAGGCAGGTGAACAGCACTGCCCTGTGTTAGGATCCCACCTACCTCAGCACTGTCTTCTTCCTGAGGGCTGCTGACACCACAAGCCCTCTGTTGCTGCCCCGGCATGAAGAGACTCTTCCTGAAAAGCAGGAGAAACAACACTCATCACTCACCCACAACCCAGCACCCACAGTATCTGAGAATGGCTATGCTTTTCCATCTCTCTGTGCCTCTGATACAAAACAGCAGATGTTCCTCACTCCATGAGGGCCTGGGAAAGGGATAGGAGACAGTTGGCTGTGAGGCGCTGTTGCTGTGGCATAGCGGGTAAAACCTCCACCTGTGGCACTGGCACCCCATATAGGTGTCTATTCAAGTCCTAGCTGCTCCACTTCCAATCCAGTTCCCTGCCTTATGTTCCTAGGAAAACAGCGTAAGACGGCCCAAATGCTTGGGTCCCTGCCACCACGTGGGAGACCTCGAAGAATCTCCTGGCTCCTGGCTTTGGACCTGCCCAGCTCTGTCCACTGCAGCCATTTAGGGAGTGAAAAAAATGGATGGAAGATCTCTCTGCTTTTCCCTCTCTCTCTGTAACTCTGTCCTGCAAATAAATAAATAAATTGTAAAAAAGAGAGAAAGGAAATGAAAAGGGAAAAGGAAAAGGAAATGACTGTGAACAGTGTTCCTAAACACCCCAGGGAGGGCCACACACTCCTTGATAAATCTTCAGTCAACTAGGAACTCCGAGTAATGTACAGCCTGAACATGAATACACTCTACGCCGGCTGCATCAGACCTGCCTCTGTCCTCTACAGGAATAAGAGCAGTCCTGGGAGGATGTGGCGATGTCTCAGTCCCCAGCTGCTTGCCTCTGACACAGACTCTAATACAGTGTACCCATCGTACACACTCACGCTGTTTCTACGTTTGCTTTCTTTAGCACTGAACACTGAAATCACACAGCAGGATAATTACAGCTGGTTGTAACTGGATGGAGGGTCCACACGAGGTGTGGAAGGCAGAACACCCCCTGGGGAGGGATCAGTGTGTAATGAACAGGGCTAATATTATAAATAGAAGGAATCCCTATGCCAAGTAGTATCTCCATGATGGTTACAGGAGAAAGAAAAAGGATAATGAGAATACATACACATGTACATACAGATATAAAAAAAGAAATATGTGAGTGAGAAAGTGCGTGGGCACACATGTATGAAGGAAATGAAAGAATCAGGGAGTGAATGGAGAGGGGGCTGAGTGGAGACTAAAACCAATTTCATGTACAGATTCCTGTGATGCGCCGTCAATCCCTGTGCCTGAGGGAGGTCAGCTGCCTACATACACCCCCGCCCCCACAGCCCTCTTCCTGACTCCCGGACTTGATAATCTGGGCACCACATGGGGAGTGACATCAGACCCAGGGAGGTGAGCCACAGCACCATTCTCCCTGTCAACTCACTGGATATGGCCCCTGTCGAATCCTTCTGCCCCAACAATGGCCAAATCCTTCACAGAGCTGATCCTGGGCCCTTAACCTGGGTTAAACGCTGGGTAGATTAAACTCTGCTCTATGGGGACAGAGTCGGGGAATGATGCACGGCTACGAGAGGGAATCCCAGGCCACCATCCCACCTGCTGCAAATAAGGGAATGCTCCCCACATCAAACAGTAAATGTATCCAGTGACGTCCAGGCCCAAAGTGTTCACAGTATTCCCAGAACACTGAGGAGCAGTGAACATGAACTTTGCACATGGTATCAGATACTGATGTAGGAACACATACACAGACTCATCAATTCTTTGCATGGAGTCCCATGAGTCTTACATCCCCCCAACAGAGGAGCAAGAGATAATTAAAATGGCTTGTCAATCCACCTGCCCTCAGGGCAGTCAGTGGCTTAGCAGTACCAACTGCACTTTCCTTCTGACTCAAGAACCTGCTATCCAGGGCACTCCATGATGAGTAACAATGGTAGACCCATGGTGCCGAGTCAGGGAATCATTTTCATACCTGTCACAGCCCCCATCATGTCTTGCTACCCCTATTCCCTTCTAGGGTACTTCTGCCCCTTACCTGGGTAAGACACTGGCAAGATTAGACTGCATTCCATGAGGAAAGAGGACAGGCAATGATGCACTCTGAAGAGGGGAAATCCAGGCCATAATCCGGCTGCTGGGATGCGGCAATGCCCCCTATGAAAGTAGTAAATGCATTCAGTAGAGTCCACGTTTCAGTGTCTACCGTGTGCCCAGAACACTGGTGAGTAGTGATCATGACATTTGCACATGGCTTCAGGTGCTGACAGAGAGACTCATATGCAGATATGTCAATTGTTTCAGATGCTTTCCCATGGGTCCTATACCCCCCAACAGAGAGCCAGAGACAAGGGGATAGCACCTCCTAACATGGCAACCTAGGAAACCACCCATCTAGCGACAGGCTGGCTTTGGGTCTTTCTGCATTTATTTTATTTTATTTTATTTTATTTTATTTTATTTTATTTTATTTTATTTTATTTTATTTTATCTGCAAAGTCTGGAGGGAGAGCACATGAAAGCTGAAGCAACAGGCATGTATGCAGCAAGAGTAGCATCAGGCAAAACTTTTTCAACGTGGCTTCCAGGTGCTGTGTGTGTGCTGTCACTCAGTCTTCCAATATGAGGAAGAGTGGGTTGGGCTCCACTTCTTGGAAAACAGGTGGGTTAACAAGTGACATGGTGTCTATATTCTGTGGGTACAGCACTGCAGCAGCACATATGCAATTCAAAGGAGCGTAAAGACACAACCACCTTCAAAGCCTTAGACTGGAGATGCATTTAAGGCATTCTGTAATCTACCCTACCTTGGGACTAGCAAAGAGGACTGGCAGCCTTGCAAGCACGGTCACTTTAGACTTCTGCCAGATAAATCAAAAATCCACCCCATGAAGTCAACCTAAGAATATACTTCAATAGGTACAAACATAGCTGTTATCTTTACACTCACTGTGGATGAGACCACAGGAAATACTTTGAACAGTTTTAAAAGTGGATTTAAGCCACCTACCTCCTACCTGGGAAGCTTCTGTCTTGGGCATTCTCATGAGTGGCTAGAAGACCAACCTGACCACGCCATTTCCAACAGTCAGACACAAAGAGGGAAGGTGCAGGTGCACCAGCTCAAAGACACGGGAAAACAGTGATGACTGACAAGAAACTGCCACCCAAAGCAATGGGGCCTGAGCACCTGGTCCCTCTCCCACAGCAGGCCCCTTGGCTTTAGATGATGTGGGACCCACACATGGGCCAGTCAGGAGGGCAGGCAGGTGCTGCAGGAGACAGCCACCTGCCCTCCTAATACCTGACCCGGGGTCAGTTGAAAAGCAATGCCCACTAGGGGGCTGGCAGGGAAAACAGATAGATAGGATATCTGGAAACTGGAAGGAATCGACATAGTCATTGGTGGCAACTCTAAGGTGGAGATGGGAGAAAATAAAAGGAATGGGGCCAAGCATACACACTAACACACACAGAAGAGTAGGTATGTGAGAACGCCCATGAGTGTGCACGGTTCAACGAATGCACATTGGGGCGGCTGAGTGGAGAGCACAACCTCACTTTCACATAATCTATCTGCCTAGAAGGAGCTGCAAAGCCATAGGTCTTAACCTTGATCTGCAGTCTGGGGGACCCAGGACTCAGCGACTTGACCCACAAGTGGCAACCCGGGAAGCTCGATGGAGACATCTGTCCTATCTGCCCTGAGGTGATCCAGAGCACAAGCCTCACTGTCCACGTGCTAGACATGGCCTCTCATGATTTTTTTTTTTTCAGCCACAAAAGGCGGAGGGAGAGGTGGGACGCCAGGATGGTTCCATTTCTGGAGCAACAGTGCCATCCAGCGGAAGCTGTTTCTGAATCACTTCTAGTCCACCCGTCACTGCCCATATCTGCATGGCTTCTGAAAGGAGAAAAAGTGGGATGGGGGCTGGACAACAGGCGTGACGACAGCTGGTGTAGAAAGTGAACGAGCTAGGATCATCCACCCAGGGGTCCCGAGTGGCCGGGCCTGCCAGGCTGCAGAGGCGGTGGGGGCCAGTCCTCGGTGGCCGCCATGTTCTGCAACCTGGAGCTGAAGCTGGCCCAGGGCACTGGGTCCCTTCCCAGGAGGGGAGGCACAGTTCCTGAGTACTCTCTTCATACTCTCTTCGGGGTCACAACGAGGGAGAGTGAGCAGCTCTTTCAGTCCACCCTTGGCGCGCTTCACTCTCGCTGCCCTTCAGGAGCGAAGGCCCATGCAGATCACTGCCTCTCATGGCTTCTTCGGCGCAGGAAGACGGCTCACTTTCACTTTGGGACGGAGGTCTCCAGGATACCTGTCAGGGCTGATGAGCCCCATTTCCCTCTACAGTGGCTGTGTGCTCCTGCAGACATGGGCTCTCAAGAGATGTGGTGAACAGGCCAAAGGGAACAACTCTCAGACGCTCCTACCTCCAGCAAAGGGACGCCATGGCCGAGGCTCCCACTAGCCCCGCCCACACAGGGACTCGGCACGACTGCAGAGCCAGAGCTTTGGCTGATCCAGTCACCAGGCACTCTGGGAATCTACCTCTTATGGCTACGTGTTTCTGGGACCGCCACAGCCCAGACAACCTGGTGGTTAAGCTTATCAAGGGCTCTGGGGCCACCCAGGATGGCCCTGGTACCTCCTGCACCCTCACTTCCCTGCCAAGCTAGTCTCGCGCAGGCGCACAGCCTGAAGGGACAGCGGAATCCGCAAATCACATCCTCTTGATGGCAGTATTGCACCACAAATGCCATCTACCCTGTCTCCGCGGGTCTTCCCTCCGCCCTTCGCACAGCAAAAAACGCCAAGCACAGTCCAACTGGTGATCAGCAGGGCCGCTACCCAGCAGGGCGGCTCCGCCTGGCTCTGAGGCAAACAGGAAGAGCTAGTGCACAGCACTGAGGGCTGAACAGGCCCCGTTTTCCGCACAGTCTGGATTTAGCTCACTGCTCCTGGACTGTTCTCAGACGGGCAGGCAGGCCCTGCACTTCAGGGTACCTCTAGACACCTCTGCATATCCCAGCTGCCCCTCAGCCCTGGAGTTCGCTTAGTCCTCCCAGCCAAGGAGATCACAGGCTCCTACCCACCTCACTCAGGATCCATCTGACTGGGACCTTGTCACTGCCTATGTGCTGTCAGCTAGGCCCGGAGGCCCGGGGTGGTCTGAATGTCTGAGAAGTCCATGTGACATGTTGTCACAGGCAGGCTGACATAAAGGACAGGAACTGAGAGGTACTGGGAAGGCGCAGAGAGTGAGGAGTTACAGCCATCACAGGACCACAGGCCTCAGTGCCCGACCACGCTCACAGGGCTCTCCCCGGGACTATAGACAGGGAGGGTTCCCCACTCAGGCCAGTCAGGAGGACAGCCAGGAGCCAGAGCAAACACACCTCCTCTCCTTGTCCCTGACCCAGAGTGCTTGCCTGTGAACTCCCAGATGGTAGCAGAGGGAAACATACACTGGCACAAGTACATGGACTAGGAGGTATCTCTATCCACAGTGGATCTCAGGCAGATGTGGGGGATATAGAAGGCAGGGGACCAGTAGCTGCATGCACACACGGCTCAGTAAGTTGGGAGGGGAGCAAGTTGGTGCACGTGCAGGTAGAATGAAGAGCCAGGGGGAGCAGTGAATGGAGGGCACAGCCATTAGGAGCTCAGCAAGGTAACGCAAACCTCCTGGTCCTGGACAAGGTCACCTCCACGTGTGGAGCCACTCTGCCCTCCTCCTGACCATGGATGCACAACCTGGGGTTTCCCCCGACTCAGGAGGGGCCACAAAAGCCACAACGACAGACCTACCTACCTCCTGACCCAGGATCAAGTGGCCACTAATTCTAACCACAAGATTGGCAGTGGAACATGTGGATGGGCCAATGGAAATGAAGGTAAACACATCATCAAAGAAGTCAGTGAGAAGTTGGTGTTACCCAGGAAGCGAGCGACATTTCACACCAGCACCCTTTTCCTTGGGCTGTCAAACACAGACTGAGGGTCATGGAGAGATGGGCATTAGGAAGAGACTGAGGACAGCCCCAGGATTTAGCCTGAGCACCGTCTCACTATTCCAACAACACCATGTTCCAAGTCCCCAAATGGCCCTACAGTTGGTTCGGGACATTGATGTGTGCCCAGGACACATCTGGAGATCACCGGAGGAACAGGCATCCATAGGAAGGGGCCCAGGCTCCAGCACAGGAAAGCAAAGGCCTGAAAACCCTGCATTTCCAATGGGTCTGCAAGAGACAGCCCTGCCCATGCGGGGCCTACCTCACTTCTCCCCCAGGACAGATGGCCTCACAGGGAAGCAGGCCTATCCCTTCCCATCTCCCCTGCCCCCTGGTATCTGACCTCCCATTCCTTGGAGCTATGCCCACTCCCTTAACGGACACACAGTTCAGAGTTAATTAATCCCCCATCTCCTACTGGGGGTCCCACCGTGAGGACCTCACTCGGGAGCCGGGAGCCCCGTCTACCAGGCAGGTGAACAGCACTGTCCTGTGTCAGGATCTCACCTACCTCAGCACTTTTTTTTTTTTTTTTTTGACAGGCAGAGTGCACAGTGAGAGAGAGAGACAGAGAGAAAGGTCTTCCCCCTGTTGTTGGTTCACCCTCCAATGGCCGCCGAGGCAGGTGCACTGCACCAGCGCACTGCGCTGATTCGAAGCCAGGTTAAAGGTGCTTCTGGTCTCCCATCGGGTGCAGGGCACAAGGACTTGGGCCATCCTCCACTGCACTCCCGGGCCACAGCAGAGAGCTGGCCTGGAAGAGGGGCAACCGGGACAGCATCTGGCGCCCCGACCTGGACTAGAACCCGGGGTGCCGGCGCCACAGGCGGAGGATTAGCCTAGTGAGCCGTGGCGCCGGCCAGCGCTGTCTCCTTCCTGAGGGCTGCTGACACCGCAGGAACCTCTGCTGCTGTCAAGGCATGAATAGACTCTTCCTGAAAAGCAGGAGAGACAACACTCATCACTCATCCACAACCCAGCACACACAGTACCTGGGACTGGCTGTGCTTTCCCATTTCTGTTCTGAAACACCTGTGGTCAAAAACAGTTAAAGAGCTCTGTTGAGAACCTTGCACTGTTCACTATGGTTCCTCTTACTAAGAAAGCAGGTGGGTTTACATGTGACAGAGGTGGTGTCTACATTCTGTGAGTCAGGGCATGCAGCAACATAGCTGCAGCCTAAGGAGGCAGTGAATATCAGCACCGTCACAGCCTTGGACTAAGGACCAGCGCAGCAGACTTTTTAAGTCAACCCTGACCCAAGGTTTGGGAAAAAGAGCTGATGGCCCTGAAAAATCTCTGCCCACATAAGACGACTTGGAAATACCCTTGGAATCTCAAGAGTGTGAAATAAGGGGGACAGAGAGTAGTTTTCAGCACCATTCCAAGCTGATGACAGGACAGGACTGCAGGGATGGCCCTAGACTTCCGGATTCCTAACATATGCGGACCAGGGAAGAAGCTCTTTAGCAGGTACCAGCTGGAAAAGAACATGACCCACCCTAGACGTTGCTGCAATTTCCTTTGGGAGAGCTGAGGTCTACAAAAAAGGGCCATTCTACCTCAATGCTCTTAGTCACTAGGACTCTCCAGAAAGGTGGCCAAAAAGGACAAGCCAACAAAGCCAACAGCCTAGATTTCTGCTCCCCTAGGAGCTAGGATCTGGAGAAATAAGGTCAGGTCTCTGATATCAGAGTCCCCAGCTTCCTGTGAGGCAGCACTGCAGCCCACATAGGGCAGGAGGTAAATGTCCCACTCTCCCTACTCAGACTCCTTAGCAGAAATTTCTGCTAGTCTCTATAGACAAGGCTACCCCATATGCTCGAAAACTGGAGCTTCTATATGCTGACACTCAGCTATGCTAACTCTCTGCAGTGTACCAGTGCTTTAAGAGCCTGAAACAGAATCTGGCACCGTGGCATAGCAGGTTTAGCCACCATCTGCAGCACCAGCATACCATATGGGCACAGGTTCGAGTCCCAGCTGTTCCAGTTCCATTCTACCTCCCTGGTAAACACTTCAGAATGCAGCAGAACAGGCCCAAGTGCTTGGGCCCCTGGCACCCCTGGGAGATGCAGAAGCTGCTCCTGGCTATAGCCTGGCTCAGCCCTGGCCATTGTGGCCATTCGGGGAATGAACCACTAGATGGAAGAACTCTTATCTCTCCCTGTCTCTCTTTAATTATGCTTTTCATATGAATGAAATACATCTTTTTCTTAAAAAAGAGCCTGAAACAGGTTTGGGTCAGCTTCTGACAAGACTCCTAGACCTCTGGAAGCCAGATAGCCCCTTTCCTGGTCCTGTCTGGAGCCATTACTTTGTGTATTCACAGAACACTACGATATTTTTTTCGGCCACAAAGGGCGGAGGGAGAGATTGCGATAACACTATGGTTCCATTTCTGGAGCAACAGTGCCATCAGGCTGAAGCTGTTTCTAAGTGGCGCCCAGTCCATCCTTAAAATCCCATTGCAGATGGCTTCTGAGATGGGAAAGAGTGGGATGGGGAGGACCAGCAGGCATGGACCACAGTTGCTGTGGCACCTAGAATGGCCAGGCCTGCCAGGCTGTAGAGGTGGTGGGGGCCAGTCCTGAGTGGCTTCCATGTTTTGCAATCAGGAATGGAAGCTTCCAAAAAAAAAAAAAAAAAAAAAAAAAAAAAAAAAAAAAAAACTGGGGAGAGAGAACTATTTTCCTGCTAGGTCACAACAAGGGAGACTGAGCAGCTCTGCTACAGTCCACGTTCTGTGTGTTGTACTCTCATTGCCCTTCAAAAAATTCTGGGATGCAGTAGCAAAGAGGATTTCTGGTCACTGCTTTCATGGCTTCTTCAGCACAGGAAATGGATCAGTTTCACTCTACGAGGCCCCCAGTACACCTGCTAGTGTCGAAGGGCGCCATTCCCCTCCCCACAGCATATGTGCTCCTGCGGTCACTGGGCTGCTCATGGGATTGTAAGGGCTATAAGGTAACATGAGCAGGCAGTTTTGACTGCTTAAAGGTAAAGCTGAGAAGGTGAACCTTCGGGGCTGAGCTGCTGCTTTCCCACATTCCCATGACTGAAAGCCCAAGCTGCCTTGTTCCTCATCTCAACGACTTTTCCATACCATGGGACCTGGTCGGGCCACACCCAATCTCACCACTTGTGACTTCAACGACCACCATGAAGAAGCAGAAAAGGGATGCCCTGCCATCAATCTAGTGACAAGCCCTGGCAGCTGACACCAGAGACCTGCCGCTCTGTGGGACGAGCCACACCAGCACCAACTTCCTTGTAACCCCTCACCAAACACCCTCAGCCAGCAGAGCAGCAGCATGTGAGACACTGAAGTCTGCTAGGCTCTCATCTGTCCACATACTGATGTTCTCTCCTGCTCAGGGCTCCAGGACAGAGGCACCCCATAGCCCCGCCCAAACACGGCCGCCACCAGCTGACTGAGCTCTGGTTTGCTGGCCTGCAGCTGACAGGTACCCAGGTCATCCCTCTGCCCCTGCCTGGGCCCTTCACAGCCCCAATGGCATGTGGGTCAAACTTCCCTTGGGCCTCCAAAGACTCTGAGCCCACCAGGGCATGGTCCTAGGACCAATCTACACCCTTACTTTCCTGCCGAGCCAATCCTGTGCAGGCGCACAGCCAGAAGGGCTGGTAGGATCCTCAGATGACTTCTTCTTGATGGCAGTATTGCACCACAAATGCCACCTGCATTGCCCATGTGTCCTCTCCTCCACTCTTCGCAGAACAAAAACCACCAAGTGGTATCCAAGGGAGAACCAGGATGGCCGCTGCCCAGCATGGCTGCTCTGGCTGGCTCTGCAGGATGCTAGCTCAGATACGGCACAGCACTGGGTGTTTCAAGGTCTCCGGGCCTGGGCACCCTGGCCTCTATTCCCTTCTCCTGGGCCACATGAGGCGCTGCTTGATAAGGATATAGATTACCATACTGAAAATGGATTATACCTACACCTCCCCAAGCTGCCCCACTTCCACTAGAGGTGAGGTCTGCTCTCGGGAAATCCAGACAAGGTGCCCAAAGCCTGGGACCCAGACCACCTGGGAAAGGTCAAATCAGACCTCCTCACTGCACGGTGAGGTTCACGGTGGCCACACATTCTGACTGTTATGCACAGGCCAGTGTGACAGGAAGTCTCCGGCACTCGGGTAAGGGTTGGGGATTGAGGGGTACTGGGAAGGAACAGAGATGAGGAGTTACAGACATCTCAGGACCACGGGCCTCAGTGACTGTCTACTCTCACAAAGTTCTCCCCTGCTCTGCAGACATGAGGGTCTCACAGTGAGGCCAATCAGGAGGGGAGTGAATTGTCGTACCAAATACACCCACACTACTTGCACCTCACTCAGGGTCAATTGCCTGAGAACTCTTAGATGTTGGCCGAGGGAAACATACATGTGGCTAGTACATTAATAAGGAGGAATCTGTATCCACAGTGGATCTCTCAGGCAGATGTAGGGGAAATGAAACAAAGGGAAGGGCCAGCACTGTGGTGCAATAGGCTAATCCTCCGCCGGCGTTGCCCGCATCCTAAATGGGCACCAGTTCTAATCCCAGTTGCTCCTCTTCCAATCCAGCTCTCTGCTATGGCCTGGCAAACAGGAGATGGCCCAACTCCTTGGGCCCCTGCACCCTTGTGGGAGACCTGGAAGAAGCTTCTGGCTCCTGGCTTGGGAGTTCCCACTGTTACAGCCATTTGGGGAATGAACCAATGGATGGAAGGCCTCTCTCTCTCTCTCTCTCTCTCTCTCTCTCTCTGTGCTTCTGCCTCTCTGCACTCTGGCCTCAGAATCAGCCCTAAAGGCATTCGGATCTGGCTGAAAAGCCCATGAGAGTATTTCAGGCATGGAAAGCCAAGACACTCTGGCAAAAAGATCTCTGTGAGTGAGATCCCAGTGGAAAGAACAGGTCTTCAAAGAGGGAGGTGCCTTTCTCTGAAGGGAGGAGAGAACCTCCACTTTGACTATGACCGTGTCTAAACAAGATAAGAGTCGGAGAACTCAAGGGGCTTCCATAGCCTTGGAAACTCATAACTGGTGCATAGGGAGATTACCAATTGACACTCCTGTTTATGGCATCAGTAAAGTCAACAACAGGAGTCACTGTGCACTTACTCCTCATGTAGGATCTCTGTCCTTAACGTGCTGTACACTGAGGCTTAATGCTATAACGAGTACTCAAACAGTATATTTCACTTTGTGTTTCTATGGGGGTGCAAACGACTGAAATCTTTACTTAATGTACACTAAACTGATCTTCTGTAAAAAAAAAAAAAAAAGAAAGAAAGAAATTATCAATTCCCAACTCCCAACTTGACTCTCACTGGGATTAAACATGACAATAGGTCTGATCTGATTTCATCATCATTTAAAAAAAATCATCTATTATTTTTCACTTTATGTTTCTGTGTGGGAGCAAACTGTTGAAATACTTACTTAAGGTATACTAAGCTGATCTTCTGTATATTAAGATAATCGAAAATGAATCTTGATGTGAATGGAAGGGGAGAGGGAGTGGGAAAGGGGAGGGTTGTGGGTGGGAGGGACGGTATGGGGGGGGAAGCCATTGTAACACATGAGTCGTACTTTGGAAATTTATATTCATTAAATAAAAGATAAAAAAAAATAAAAAAAAATAAAAAAAAAAAAGAAACAAAGGGAAGGGCCAGCACTGTGGTGCAATAGGCTAATCCTCCGCCGGCGTTGCCCGCATCCTAAATGGGCACCAGTTCTAATCCCAATTGCTCCTCTTCCAATCCAGCTCTCTGCTATGGCCTGGCAAACAGGAGATGGCCCAACTCCTTGGGCCCCTGCACCCTTGTGGGAGACCTGGAAGAAGCTTCTGGCTCCTGGCTTGGGAGTTCCCACTGTTACAGCCATTTGGGGAATGAACCAATGGATGGAAGGCCTCTCTCTCTCTCTCTCTCTCTCTCTGTGCTTCTGCCTCTCTGCAACTTTCAAATAAATAAAATAAACCTTAAAAAAATAATTAGAAGAGCTCTGTGGTTTTTTGGGAGGCGAATCCGAAGTTGAAGGAATCCTTTTGGGACCTCACCTAACCTGGGGACGGGACAGGAGGCAAACAGTGCCCCAGCCCCTGCCAGGGACCCATTCAGGTCTTGGCTGAGCTAACTTCTGCAAGCCCCGCCCAGACATGGCCACCACCAGGCTCCCAAGCTCTGGCCAGCTATGCGACAACCACCAGACACCCTGGAGCTCAGCCCCCTGGCCCTGCCTGTGTCAGGGGCCGCCTCAGCCCACACAACGTGGGTGTCCGAGCTGGCGGGGGCCTCCAAGGTCTCTGAGCCCTCTGAGCATGTGGCCCTAGGACTCGCCAGTACCCTCACGTCCCTGCCAGTCTCGCGCAGGCGCAGGGCCACCAAGACTGGCAGGATCCACAAACCAATTCCACTTGATGGCAGTATTACACCACAAATGCCAAATGCATTGCTCCATGGGTTCTCCCTCCACCCTTTGTATAGCAAAAAAAACATCCAGCACTATCCAGAAGATGCCCAGCAGGGCCGCTGCACCAGGCTGTGAAGGGAGCAAAAGGAGCTACCACACAGCCCTGGGTGCAGCACCATCCCTATGCCCGCAGAGCCTGGCCCGAGCTGCTCCTGGGCTGCCCTCAGGACCAAGGCACAAAGCAGAGGTAGGGCACCTGCGCCTAGCAAGGCTGCACCTTCTGCACCATACTTGGCTTCAGCCCTACAGGATCCAGGCAAGGGCCCACACGATCAGCCTAAGCCAACCCTGCAACTATGGGATTCAGACTTGGACATTGTCACAGCCAATTATGTGACTCAGTCACTGACAAGTCACTTCGACATGACGTCAAAGGCAGACAGATATAAAGGGTATGTACCCAGAGGTTCTGGGAAGGAACAGAGCATGAGTAACATACATTCCAGGACCTCAGGACTCAGTACTGGACACACTCACAAGGTATTTACTATACTGCAATGAGGGTCCCAGTCAGGAGAGGAGCCAGGGGCCACACCCAAGACACTGATTCTGCTTTACCTGACCCAGGGTCAACTGAGAACTCCCCAATGTAGGCAAACACATACAGGGGGTGGCTCCTTTATATGAGGAATCTGTATCCAGTGGGTCTCTCAGGCAGATGTGGGGACGTAAAAGAAAGGAATAGTACACGTAGGCACACAAGGTTGGGAAAGATGGAAGGTGAGAAGGTATCTGCACAGGCAGGTGAGACTCAATCAGAGCAGGGGTGGGGCCGAATGGAGCACACACCCATTCTTCCATTTGGGGACACCTGGAAGGCCATGCAAACCCTCTGTCCCTGGACAAGATCACTTCCATGTGTGCATCCACTCTGGCCTCCTCCACTCCATGGAGCCACAACCTGGACCCTCCTTAGGTGATGACCTTGGACCCAGGGAGGTGAGCCAGGGCATCATTCTCCCTGTCTTCCCATCTGAGGTGGGCCCTGTCACTTTGTGCTGCCCCCACAATGCCTTGCTTCTTACCCAGGCCTGCTCCTGTGACTTGACCTGGAAGAGATGCTGGCTTGCAAAGTCTCCAATGTCATCATCTGAGATGGGCTGTAGAGGGACAAGAGAGAGGAACAGAGGAAATAAGAATAGAGGAAATTCTGGAATTCATCCTTCATGACATGGGGACTCAAGATCCCCAGGAAAGCACAACTCTGCCTCAGAAGACCAGATCTTACCAGGTCTTTATAAATTCCTCCAGTGTGCCCAGAAACCCGGTGAGTGCATGAACTGATGCTAGGGCTTCAAATGCATAGAGATGAGATGTGAAGGAAGTACAGACATATCTTGGTCTTCTCTTGTTTTATACACATAAACATTGCCAGGAGTGCAAGGAAAATGGGAAATTTGTTCCCTCTGGACCACCCCCCAATACAGCAAACACTGCTTGAAAAGCCAAGTGCATTTGGGGCCATTCTTTGTATTTTCATGCACAAAGGGTAGAGGCAGAGGAGGAGGAGGAGGACAGGGCAGACAGCATACGTATCTGGAGCATCACAGCCACCGAGTGAAGCATTTGAAGTGTGCCTGCACTCTGAGTAGACCCCTAGCTGAATGTTTGATAGGTGACTGGTGTTTCGGAGGCAGTTGGGGGTTCCAGGGCTGCCCATGGCCCTCCAGGCGGTGCCTCCGCAGTGGGTTGGAAACCAACAGAAACAAACTTGCAACTAATTACAACTGGGTCTCCAGGACAACCCAGAGGAGGTGATGGGGTGGAGAGCAATCTTCAGTGGCCAACTACAATGCAATTTAAAATGGAAGTTTCTGGTGGGTATTTGATCCCCTGATAAAGCAGACCCAGAAGTACTAATGTTATCAGAATAAACCAAAACGAGTAAGAGTCACAGATCCATGTGAGCGATTTCTGTGTACTTATTCCTACTACCTCAATGTCCAGTACTCAGAGGTAAGATCCATCTCTGTCCACTGCCACTGCAGGCCCCTCCCACACTGCAGTGGATCCCATCCCCTACTAGGGGCCCCATAAACCTGGCTGCTATACTAAGGAGCACTGATGTCAAAACTCTGGTTCTATGCTCCTTCTGGGACTGGGGACCTCATGGGAGTTCACAGCGGGCAAGTTTAACTTCTGTGCTTCAGGAACAGAGGAAGGCGAACAGATTAGCAGCCTTCTCTGGCACAGAAGGTTTTGAAACTGGAAACACTCTGTAGTGTTTTAGGAGGCAGTGTCAAGCCCGAAGAATTCCTTCCTGGGTCCGAGTTCACAAAACCCAATGGTCCTGCAAACCCCAGTAAACTGAGCAGGAAGCAAATGGAGGCCTGGGCCCAGGTTAGTCTTAGCTATGCAGGCTTCCGCTAGACCTGCCCAAACATGGCCGCCACCAGGCTCCCTGCTTGTTTTGCTAGACCAGAGTAGCCAGGAACCCTGGAGCCTTCCCTCCTGACCCTATGTTCAAGACATGCACACACAAAACAGCACACACAACCCTGGGGCCCAGCTGGCCAGCACCTCTGAGGGCTCTGAGCATTGTCAAGTACGTTCACATCCCTTCCACGCCAGTCCTGCGCAGGCGCACAGCCAGAAAGGCTGGTGGGAACCACAAACATCTTCCTCTTGATGGCAGTGTTGCACTACAAATGCCACCTGTCCTGCCCCCTCAGGTCCTCCCTCCGCCCTTCGCACAGGAAAAAACAGCCAGTGCTGCTCAGCTTGGCAGCTCCACCTGACTGAGGGGAGTATGAGGAGCTAAAACACAGCACTGGGTTCTGCAATGTCCTCATCCTATATAGATGGCCTTCCTGGGCTATTCTTGGGACCAGAAGTGTTTCTCTAAGCTTCAGGGCATAGCCAGCTGTGGAGGACAACTATGCCTATCTCAGATGTCCCTTAGAACTGGAATTCCTTGCAATCTTTCCATAATCCAGCCCAGGCACTCATAGGCTCAGAACCCAGTCAACTCAACATCAGTCTGAGTGGGATATTTTCACTGGGTTCTGCACTGCCAGCGGGCCCAGGAGATGCAGGGTAGCCAGACATTTGGGCTGAGTCATGTACAGGCCATGTTGACATGATGCCTCGGGTAGGGAAATATAAGGGGCAGGCACACAGAGGTGTTGGGAAGGAGCAGAGAGCAGTCAGTCACAGCCATCCCAGCACCTGCCTCCTGTCACAGGTTCTCCCAAGATCTGCAGACAATCAAGGTCCCACACTCAGGCCAAGAGGAAGTGGTTGTGGTGGGCACTCCTCAGTGGCCCATATATACACTGTAATTTAGAATTAAAGCTTCTGGTGGGTACCTGGCCTCCTAATAAAGCAGACACAAACGTCCCAAATTTATCACAATAAACCAAAACGAGTAAGAGCTATAAGGTCCACATCTGAGCAAATTCTGTGTACATTATGCCCACTATCCTCAAAGAAAGTCCGGGTACTCAGATGGTGAGCTCCATCCCTGTTCACTGCCTCTGATGGCTCTTCCCACGCTGCAGGGGATCCCACTCCCCTAGTAGGGCTCCTGTGCACCCAGCTACTACACTAAGGAGCACTGGCATCGGGACTCTGGTTCTATGCTCCTGCTGGGACTGGGGACCACATGGGAGTTCAGAGAGGCTGAGTTCTGTGCCCCAGGAACATAGGAAGAAAAATGGTTTAACTTCCTTCTCTGCCACAGCCTACTTTGAAACTGGAAGAGCTCTGTGGTCTTCAGGAAGTGGAGTCAAGCTGAAGGAATCCTCCCAGAGTCCTACTGCCTGACATCCCAAGAGACTGCCCAGTGGATCAGCTTTAAACCACGTCCATCAAACAGTCCTCACAAGGGTCCAGAGACCCCCCTCATTTCCTGTCCTCTATGAAATCCTCCCAATACCTGGTTAATGCCACTCTTAGGCTCACTGGTTGCTATTCTCACCCTGTCTTTTATACTGCTATGTCTGTTTAAGTGTTTATAAACCAAGGCCTTCAGCAACCTGGTGGTTAACCAAATACGGCTACAGGGATATACTTGACTCACAACCCAGGAGACAGCAGCTTAAGATGTCGCCCCATGTCAGCAGGAAGTAGCTCTAAAGACAGATCATCGTCCCTCTACCCCTCCTGGACTACTGGGACTAATGTAATTCCATACAACTCCTGCTTGATAAAAAACAAAAGGGGAGAATGTTAGTAAAATGGCGCAGTCTTATCTATGGTGTGATCTATACACTGACACCATCCTAGGCTCTAACCCCTGCCGCCACTGCTGGAAGCCAGGTGGCCACATGGCCCAACCACCGGTGTCAGCTCCACCCCCATCCTAATGGAATTCGCTGCTCCTACTTCCCTGCCTGCCCCCCAGCAAAGTTTTAATAGGACCTGTTCCTTAACATGTGGCTCTTTTTCTCTCCATCTCCTGTCTCCTGATCTCTTGTCTCTTCATCTCTCTCTGGATCTCTTACCCTCTCCTTCTCCCTCTTTTTCCTTCTTCACCCCTTTCCTCTGGTCTGTCGGCTTTCCCCCAATAAACCCTCTTCCTTTAAAAAAAAAAAAAAAAAAAGGAGAGAGGGAGGGAGAAATTGTCCAGCGAACAAATGGAAGCCTCGGACCACTTAACTTTTAGATGAGCAGGCTTCAGTAAGCCCCACCCAGACATGGCCGCCACCAGTATCCCAAGCTCTGCCTGGCAGTGGCAGCTGCCATGCACCCTGGAGTTCGGCCCTCTGTCTTTGCCTGTTTGAGGGCCTACAAAGCCCATGCATGGTGAGGGGCCTAGCTGGCACAGGCCTCTGAAGGCTCTGAGCCCACCCAGGCACCACCGCGGCCCTGCGAGCACCCTCACTTCCCTGTCAGGCCAGTCCAGCGCATGCGCACAGCCGGAATGGCTGTCGAGATCTGGAAATGACTTCCTCTTGATGGCAGTGTTGCACCACAAATGCCACCTGCCCTGCTCCCCGTGTGTCTTCCCTCCGCCCCTCACGCAGCAAAAAAACACCCAGCGCTGACTGGCTGCTCTGCCTGGCTCTGAGGGGTGCAGGAGCTACCACACAGCCTTGAGTGCTATACCCTGCTTGAGGCTGACAGTGAGGCTGGGAGTCTGTGGGCCCCTTCAGACACAGAGAGAATGTACTGTACAAGCAGGCTGCCAGCTAAGGCTGGAAAGCCCGTCTCCAGGCTCACCAGAATCTCCCCCACTAAGTTTCTTGTGCTGCATGTGTGACCTTGCAGCTTTAAACCACACCTTCAGGGTGGGGGCAATCTTTCACCCACAGCTGGCAGGGGAAGGGGCTGAGCACCTGGGGAGAGTTGGACTGGCTCCTAGAGACCTTGGCTATCTGTGTGACCTTGCAGTTTTAAACTATTCCTTCAAGTTAGTTGCAATCATACACCCAGAGCTAGCAGAGGACTGGGGGGGGGGGGCCTGAGACCCTAAGAAGACAGTCTTCAGGAGACCCCCCATCTCCTTGAGCCCCAAGCCAGTCAACATACCTATGTGAAACCCCCTGTTCAATGGGCGCCCCCACAGAATGACCCAATGAAAAAAACAGTGATGCCTTAAAAACCGGGGACACTTCCTCAAAGCCAGTGTCCCACTCGAGCAATCTGCCTGATCTCCTCTCGGACCAGACGCTTTCTCTGTCACTTGCCAATCAAATAAAAGTTTCTGCTTCTTTGCAAATTGTTTCCCGGCTTTTTATTTCTATACTGAGCTAAGGAAAAGAACCCACGAGACTTGCTCCAGCAACCGCCCTCCCCTCCGTGACCAGTAACACTGCAGGTGCCCGCACAGCCTGGCCTCAGCACGCTGCTCCTGGGGACCATTCTTGTAAGACATTCAAGGCACACCCAGATGTGGAGGACCCCATGCTCATCCAAGCTGCCCACTGAGAACTGGAGGTCACTTCACTCCTCCCATCATCCACCTCCTTAGTGATCAGTCACACTGGGACCTTTTCACTAGTTCTGCAAGGCCAGCTTATGTGTGAGGTGCAGGGCAGCCGGACATGCTGGCTGAGTCACTACGGGACACTTTGACATGTCTCCACGTGAGGAATCCCATGGGTTAATAGGTAGTCAGGGTGGTCCCCAGTGGAATTTGGGGTATAAAATATTTACTTCCTTTCCTAAAAACAAACAGGCTGCCTCCTTCCTACAGAATTTCCAAATTTACCATGAGAACAGGAGGGAGCTCTTCCTGAGTTCACACAGCCTATAGTGAAAACAACTTACCTTATCCTACCCTTCTGGATGGTCTTTTGTGTGATCCAGAGCAGGCCAGACAGGATGGAGAACTGCAAATCAGGTCTTTTGTTGAGTTTATCCCCACCATGTAGACTGACAGTTCGATCCCCAAGATGGTACTTAAAAACCCCAGCCCTATAGAGTTCTTGGGGTTTTTCTCCTCTCTTAGAAGCCTCCTTCCATGCCGCTCTGGCTAGAGGCCTTTGCTTCTAATAAATCTTTGTAAATCTCTCTGCTGTCCTCTTGGAAATTCTCCCATGTGAGACAAAGAACAATAATTTCTCTCCCGTAATATCAGGAACCCAGAGATACTGGGAAGGAGCAGAGAGTGAGCAGACACAGCGACCCCAGGACCACAGGACAGCGTACCTGGCTACTCTCATAGGCTTTTCCCAAGGTCAGCAACTATGAGCATCCCACACTCATGCCAGGCAGGAGTAAGGACCTCAGCAGAGACACACAGACACGTGACACAGGATCAGTTCTCAAAATCTCAGATACTGGCAGAGGGAAACACATCCTGGCGCTAGAATGTTAATTAGGAGGGAGCTCCATCCACAATGGATCTCACTGACTTTTGTTAGGGGGGTGTAAAAGGCAGGGGAACAGCACACAAATGCACACTGAGAGAGGAGGTCTCTGCACTTGAGGTAGGAATGAATCAGTGAAGCAGGTGGGAGCAGAATGGAGGGCACAGCCGCACTTGCTTTAGGAGCTACCGGAAGGTAATGAGAACGCATTGGTCCTGGACACGGTCACCTCCATGTGTGAAGCTACCCTTCGCTCCTCCTGACCATGGATCCATAACCTGGAGCACTCTCCTACTCAGGACTGCTACAGATGCCACAGCAACCCACCTGCCTAGTTCTTGACTGAGGAACAACTGCTCAACAATTCTCACCAGGGGCTTGCAATGGAAATGTATGGATGAGTCATGTGTTAATGGGAACAATCTCAACAGAGAAAGGCTCAGTAGGTTATGCTCATCAGCAGACAAGAAATGCAAGAGAAAATACAAACAAATTGTGAGAGTCAGGGAGAAGCTAGGGTTTGCCCAGGGAGGGAGTGCCACCTCATAAAAGAATCCTTTTTCCGGGTGGGTCAAGACAGAGACTGAGGGTCATGGAGAGATGAACATTAAGAAGAGACTGAGAGAACAGAAGCCAGTATATTGCCTGAGCATCATCTCACTATTCTAGCAACACTGTGTCCCCAAATCCCAAATAGTTTCCAGGAGGGTCTTGTGATATTGATCTGTGACAAAGATCCATCAGGAGATCTGGGGAGGAACAGGCATATGTAGGAAAAGGGCTCACACTCAACCACAGGCAAAGGCCTGAAATCCCTGCATTTTCCCTGCACAGCACCGGGTGCTCCAAGGTCACTATAAATGTGTACTGTGGAGCCGGCGCTATGTCACAGTGGGTAAAAGTCCTGGCCTGCAGTGCCGGCATCCCATATGGGCGCCGGTTCAAGTCCCGGCTGCTCCTCTTCCAATCCAGCTTTCTGCTATGGCCTGGGAAAACAGGAGAAGATGGCCCAAGTCCTTGGGCCCCTGCACCCATGTGAAAGACCCAGAAGTTGTTCCTGGCTTGGGGTGGGCGCAGCTCCAGCCATTGCAGCCATCTGGGGAGTGAACCAGCGGATTGAAGACCTCTCTCTCTGTCTCTACCTTTCTAACGCTTTCTTTCAAATAAATAAAATAAATGCTTTTAAAAAAAATGTGTACTATGGCCTCTACACCCTTCTCCTGGGCTGCATGAGGCTCTGCTTGCTAAGGCTGTGGATTGCCACACCAGAAATGGATTACACCTACACCTACCAAGCTGCACCACTGCCACTAGAGACAAGGTCTGCCCTCAGGAAATCCAGACAAGGTGCCCAAAGCCTGGGACCCAGACCACCTGGGAAAGGTCAAATCAGACCTGTCAATGCCCTCTGCAAGGCCAGCCTGACCATGAGGTCCATGGTGGCCACACAGACGGTGTGACAGGAAGTCTCAGGCATGCAGGTAAGGAAAGAAGCAAAGATGAGGAGTTACAGGCATCGCAGGACCACAGGCCTCAGTGCCTGTCTGTTCTCACAAGGCTCTCTCCTGCTCTGCAGACATGATGCTCCCAAACTGAGGCCAGTCAGGAGGGAGCCAGGTGTCACAACAAAGACAGCCAAACTACTTGCACCAGACAGCTTCAACCTGCCAGTGACAGTTACATTCTTCAGAGAAAGGAAACCTTAATTCTTGGGTGTCTGTACTTGGGGCCAATCAAGATTTTTTTCAGCCACAAAAGGTGGAAGGAGAGATGGGGAAGACAGGATGGTTCCATCTGTAGAGCAACAGTGCCATCCAGCGGAAGCTGTTTCAGAATAGCGTCTGGACGGTCCATCATATCCCATGTGTGAGGAAAACTGAGATCAACCCAAGCTGGTACCATCAGTTGCTCTGAAAAAGTGACAGAGCTGAGCTCCTCCACCAAGGAGTGGCCCAGCCTGCCAGGCTGCAGAGGCAGTGGAGGCCAGTTCTTGGCAGCTGCCACGTTTTGCAACCTGAAACTGAAGCTTCTCTAGGACAACCTGTCTCTTGACACACGAAGTTCCTAATTATTCTCTGGCAGTTTGTGCGCTTTACCCTGGATCCCCTTCATGAAATTCTGCACCTCAAGAGCAAAGAAAATTCCTGGTCACTGCCTTTTAAGGCTTCATTCATCAGCACAATAAATACATCCTTTTCAGTTATGGAGGGTGCCCAGTACACCTGTTAGTACTGCTGCAGGCCATTCCTCTTTGGACTGTGTACCTGCTGCAGGAACTGGGGTCCTCATGGGATGTGGTAGGCAGGCTGAAAAGATAGACTACGAGGGTCAGAGAAAAGAAAATGAGCCAGTTGTTATTGGTGCTGACCCCTCTTTCCTGCACGAGGCCCTGTAGACCTTCACCAGATAGCTGCTAAGTCACAAAGAACCTTCCAGAAAATTCAGCCCAGGGAGCTCACTTTACTCTTAAGACAAAGGGAGAGAAGAAAATACCCACAGCTCCCGCTCAAGACTCCATGGCAGAGGCTTCCACTAGGACCACCCAGGCATGGCCAACACCAGGCTCCCGAGCTCTGGTTTTTCAAGCCACAATCACCATGCACCCTGGAGCTCAGCTCCCTGGCCCTGCCTGAGTCTGGGGCCTCCAGAGCCCACATGACACAGTGGGCCCAGCTGGCCCGGGCCTCTACAGGTTCTGAGCCCACTGAGGACGCGGTCCTGGGACCTGTCTGCACTTTCCTGCCAAGCCAGTACCACACAGGAGCAGTCAGAAGGGCTGGCAAGATCTAGAAATGACATCGTTTTGATCACATTTGCAAATGCCACCGGCCCAGCCCCTGCGTGTCTTCCATCCACCCTTCTGGCAGCAAAAAATGCCCAGTGCTGTCAAGGAGGTACCCAGCATGGCTGTGCCCAGCCTGGCCACTCTGGCTCTGAAAGGAACAGGAGGAGCTGCTGCACAGCTTTAGGTGCCGCAGCATCCCAGTACCTACACAAGCTAGTCTAAAGGACATCCAAGGGGAGGTGGTGGTGGAGGGCACTCCTCAGTGGCCAACATACACTGCAATTTACAATTCAAGTTTCTGGTGGATATTTGACCTTCTAATAAAGCAGACCCACAAGGCCTGATTTTATTGGAATAAACAAAAGCCAGTAAGAGTTACAGGTCCATATCTGAGCAATTTCAGTTTACTTTATACCCATTCCACTCAAAGTACAGACACTCAGAGGGGATGATCCATTTCTGTTCCATGCATCTGCTGGCTCCTCCCACACTGTAATGGATCCCATTCGCCTAATAGGACCAGTGTAAACCCAGCTGATTCTGCTAAGGAGCTCTTGCGTCAGGACTCTGGTTCTGTGTTGCTGCTGGGACTGGGGACCTCACAGGAGGTCACAGGGAGGCTGAGTGTAACTTCCGTGACACAGGAACAGAGGAACGAAAACGGCTTGGCTTCCAGCTCTGCCACAGCAGACTGAAACTAGAAGAGCTCTGTTGTCTTTAGGATGCAGTCAAGGCTTAAGGAGTCCTTCGGTGGTCCAAGCTACCTAATCCCACAGAGCAAGAAGCAAATGTCGCCTGGCCACTGCCCTGGACACACTGGGGTCTTCCCTGAGCGGACGTCCGCTAGCCCCGCCCAGACATGGCCGCCACCAGATTGCGGAGCTCTGCCCGGCTGGACCTTAGCCGCCACTCACCCTGGAGCATGGCTCCCTGGCCCTGCCTGCATCCAAGGCCTCGACAGTCCACAAGACGCAGGGGGCTGAGCTGGCCCAGGCCTCCAAGGGCTCTGAGCCCTCTTGGGGTACGGCCCCGGGGACCCATCTGTACCCTCATTTCCCTTTCAAGCCAGTCGTGCGCAGGCGCACAACTGTCAGGTCGGGCGGAATCTGCAAACGACCTCCTCTTGATGGCGGTATTGCACCGCAATTGCCACTTGCTCTGCCCCCACAGGTCCTCCCTCCGCCCTTCGCACAAGAAAAAACACTCAGTGTTGTCCAAAGGAGTACCAGAATGGGTGTTGCCAGCATGGCTGCTCTGGCTGGCTCTGCCAGGAGCAGATACCGAACAGCACTGGGTGCTGCAAGGTCACCTTGCCTGTGCATCCTAGCATCTACACCCTTCTCCTGGATTGGATAAAGATCTGCTTGGTAACGCTGCCCAATGCTACATGCAAAAATGAATTACACCTACACCTCCCAAACCACACTTGGTTTCAGCCCTCTGGGATCCAGGCAAAGGCCCCACAGGAGCAGAACTAAGCCCACCCCAGAACAGTAGGATTTAGGACATTGTTACTAAGCCCTGCAATGCCACCTTGCCCAGGAGGTCCAGGGCAGCCTGGAGAAGTGAACCAATACATCATCCTTGCATGTCTCCTTCTGGTCCCTTTTTGTAGGCAGGCATTTAGGATAAAAGTGATTAGGTTTGTGAGCTGGAAGAGCACTCCTTTACCACGCCCCTGTGTGACTTCATGCCCCTACTTGATCATACCTGTGTGCCCACTGGCCAATCAGGCTAATTAACACGGTGGGCCCAGCCCTTTTTTTGGCCTTTTGCCATTGTGGGCCGGTGCTGCCCTGTACCTCCAGGGTGCGTGGCCTTTGGCCCACCTGCCCCATGTTTCCGGGCCTACATGTTCCTCCACATGGCTGGCTCCTGGTACTTGGTAAGAATCCAGATTTCCTTCTCTCTTTTCGATAGAGCCCTCACTCTCCTGTGCATTTCGCCCAGTGAATAAAAGCTTAAAATGTATCATGCTGCCTCATTCATTTATGCCGGTATTTAGAATTCTTCTCTGAATATTAGGCAAGAACCCACACAGGCTTATTAATATTAGGAATTTATTAATAAGCACAGGGTAATGTAAATAGCATCCTATATTCTGTATCATGGTGACCCAGATGGGACTTTTAGGGGGTCAGCCTCCGGTTTCACCCTCACCTGATGTGGGCCCTGTCACTTCCTGCTGCCTCCACAATACCCTGCTTCCTACCCACACCTGCTGCTGTGTCCTTCAGCTGGAAGAGATGGTGACTTGGGTGGTCTCCCCGTCCCCTCTCTGGGATGGCTGCCAAGTGACCAAAGAGAGGAAATTCTGAACGCATCCTTCATGAAGTTGGAACCATGCTCTCTGGAAAGCACAAATCATTGTCAGAGGACGAGATCCATAATTTTCCCTAGTGTTCTAAGAAACTTGGTGAGTAGATGACCTGATTGCAGAGCCTAAAATGCACACGAAAGCCAACATATGAAGAAAGCACAGATACAACTTGTTCTTTAGTTGTTCTGTACACATAAACACTGCAAGGAGAGCAAGGAAAAGGGAAAATCACTTCCCTCAGGATCCTGGTACAGAAAACACTGTAAGGCCAAGTGCATCTGGGGCCATTCTGCTGTATTTTCATGCACAAAAGGTGGAGGCAGAGGAGGAGGAGGACAGGGCAGGCAGCATACGTATCTGGAGCAACACAACCATCAAGCGGTAGCATTTGAAGTGTGGCCTGCACTCTGTCTGAGCAGCCCCTAGATGAATGTTGATAGGTGACTTGGAGGCACTTGCGGTCCTGAGGCTGGCCGTGGCCACTTTGGGAGGTACCTCCTCAGTTGGATTGAAACCAATGCAAACAGAGTTCAAATTGATTACACTGGTCTCCAGGACAGCCAAGGGGGGCGGGGGGTGGCAGTGCAGGGCACTCCTCAGTGGCCAACATACACTGCAATTTAGAATTGAAGTTTCTGGTGTGCATTTGGCCTCCTAATAAAGCAGACACAGAAACCCAATTTTATCGGAACAAACCCAAACCAGGAAGAGCTACAGGTCCATTTCTGAGCAATTTCAGTGTACTTTATGCACATGCCTATCAAACAAACTCCAGTATTCAGAGGGATGAGATCCCTCCCTGTTCACTGCCTCTGCAGGCTCCTCCCACACTGCAGTGGATCCCATCCCCCCTAGGGGGTCCCCTGTCAACCCAGCTGCATCTGCTAAGAACCACTGGCTTCAGGACTCTGGTTCTATGTGCCTTCTGGCACCAGGGACCTCATGCGAGTTCACAGGAGGGCTGAGTGTAACTTCTGTGAACCAGGAACAGAGGAAAGACAACGGGATTTGCTTCCTTCTCTGCCACAGCAGATTTTGAAACTGGAAAAAGGTCTGTGGTGTTTTAGGAGTTAGAGCCAAGGCTGAAGGGATCTTTTCTGGGTCCTAGTTCACAAAACCTAATGGCCTCACGCATCCCAGTGGACTGCTCAGGAAGCAAATGGAGGCCTGGGCAAACTTAAGTCTTGCCTGCACATGTTTCCCATAGCCCCGCCCAAACATGGCCGCTACCAGGCTCCTGAGTTCCGTCTTGCTGGGAGCTTGGAGCTTGGAGCTCTGGCCCCTGCCATACCTATGTCCAGGGCCTAAACAACCCACAGGATCGGACCCTGGGAGCAAGCTGGCATGGGTCTCCAAGGGTTTTGAGCCCTCCCAGACAGGGCCCTCAGGACCCACCTACAACCTCACTTCCCTGCCAAGATAGCCCCACGCAGGTGCACAGCCGGAAGATCCACGAACAACTTCCCCTTGATGGCAGTATTGCACCGCAAATGCCACATGCCCTGCCTCCGTGAGTCCTCCCTCCACCCTTTGAGCAACAAAAAACATTCAGCATTCTCCAGTAGAGCATCATAATGGCCACTGTCCAGCATGGCTCTCTGGCTGGCTCTGCAGGGAGCAAGCTCAGATACTGCACAACACTGGGTGCTACAAGGTAAACATGCCTGAGCAACCTGGCCGCTATATCCTTCTCTAGGGCTGGAAAAGGCTCCTCTTGCTAAGGCTATGGATTGCCACACCAGAAATGGATTACACCTACACCTACCAAGCTGCACCACTGCCACTAGAGGCAAGGTCTGCCCTCAGGAAATCCAGACAAGGTGCTCAAAGCCTGGGACCCAGACCACCTGGGAAAGGCCAAATCAGACCTGTCACTGCACTCTGCAAGGCCAGCCTGACCATGAGGTCCATGGCGGCCACACGTTCTGTGTTATGGACAGATGGTGTGACAGGAAGTCTCAGGCAAGCAGGTAAGGACAGGGACCGAGAGGCAATGCGAAGGAGCAGAGATGAGGAGCAATAGGCATCCCAGGACCACAGCCCTTCATTCACGGGTGATGTCTGAGGCAGATGTGGGGGCATAAAAGGAAGGGGAGTAGCACACAGATGTACTCTTGATCAATTAACTTCAGAGGTGACAACGTGTCTGCGTGTGCAGGTGGAATGAATCAGTGTAGGCACAGGACTGAATGGGGGCACAGCCACACCTGCACTGGAGCTACCTGGAAGGTAAAGCACACCAAGGTCCTGGACAAGGTGTCCTCCATGTGTGCAGCCACTCTCACCTCCTCCACACCATGCAGCCCAGCCTGGGGCACTCTAAAGACAGTGACCACCTAGGACCACGGGGGTGGGGCTGGGCTTCATCCTCTGTCCTCCCACCTGATGTGCACTTCGTGCTGCTCCCACAATGTCCAACTTCCCATCCAGGCCTGCTATCATGTCCTTGACCTGGAAGAGACGCTGGCTTGGGAAGTCATCTGTCTTCTCTCTGCGATGAGCTGAAAAGGGACAAAAGAGGGGAAATGAGAAAATAAGAACAGAGGAAATCCTGGAACACATCCTTCATGAAATTGGAACCAAGTTCTCTGCAAAACACAACTCAATCTCAGAAGACCAGACTTTCCAGGTTTTTATAAATTCCCCCAGTGTGCCCAGAAACCTAGTAAGCACATGGCCTAAAATGCATAAAAAGATGATATATAAAGATAAGTGAAATATCTTGGTCTTCTGATGTTTTCTACGCAAGAACATTGCAAGATGATCAAGGAAAAGGTGAATACAGCAAACACTGCTTGAAAGGCCAACTGCATTTGTGGGCATTCTTTTGTATTTTCATGCAAAAAAATGTGGGGAGGGGGGCTGCACTTCTGGAGCAACAAAGCCATCCTGAAGAGGAAGCACATTATCTGAGTGGGATGACAAGGAAGTTCAGCCACCAGGCCAGCTGCTGGGACTCAGGTCCGTGAATCTGTTCTCAATTCACACCAGAGGATCCAAGCCACGCCAAGTCAGGGGGAGACAGCAGAGCCATACTGTCAGGAGCTGAATGGAGGAATGCTGATGATCCCAGAGAACAAGATAAGGAAGCCGAGCTATGTGCATTCTAGTTTGACTTCCCCTCACTCTGATTAACAGAGGTCTGTGACACAGGTCCCAACAACACATTCTCAGCCGCCTTCCTACATAGCGGCGAAGGATGCCAAGGATCCCACTGAGGATCATTACATCAAGTTGGACATCATACTCCAAAGTGAGGGGTCCCGGGTCTGTTTTTCCACAAGCACTTGTGGTCAGCAAAAATGGTCAATGTTCTGAATGCAGCCTTGTGTTGCTAGTTGGCTTCCTCTGATGGGAAAACATGTGGGTTAACAAGCGGCCCAGATGGTATGCCTATAGTCCCTGGGTGCAGCCATACAGCAGCATAGACGCAGTCCAAAGGAACACAGAGTCATCACCAATTTCACAACTCTGGGCTGCAGACCCAGCCATGAAATTGTCCAAGTCCACCCTGTCTGTGGTCAGCAAAGGGTGCTGGTAGCCCTTAACGTAGGATTAGGTTAGGTGTTTGCCCAGAGATCCAGCAATTCTCCCCAAGAAGCTCAAAGGAATGTCCTTCAACACATGCAAACACCGCTGTTATCTTTCCCAGGGGATATGGATGACAATGCCGGAAACACCCTGCTTGGGTGCACAGGTGGATTCCAAACTAGCTACCTCCTACCTGAGAAGCGCCGACTTGGGCATTCTCATTTGGTGCTGGAAGGTAAGCTCATCCACCAGGTCTCTAAAACTTAGACACCAATAGGAAAGATGCACAGGCATGAGATCAGTTACATGAATAGGGGCCAAAGAAGAATCCGTGACCCAAGACAGTCAGCCTGAGCACCTGGCTCCTACATGACAGCCCCTGGGCTTCAGATGACAAGGGTCCTACACTTGGGCCAGTCAGGAGGGGAGGCAGGTGCTGTGGCACAGACATCCACCTGCCCTTCTAGCACCTGAAACAGGGTGAATGGCTGCACAACACATTCTAGAGGACTGGAAGAGAAAATACTCCATATGATAACTCAGTAACAGGAGGAATGTCAACAGTAGGGTCTCCATGGTGGATACAGAAGAAAATAAAAGGAACGGGGCACAGCATATACCCTAACACAGAGAGAGAGTAACTATGCGAGAAAGTCAATATATGTGTGCAAGTATGAATGAGTGAATGAATGAATGAAATGAATGAATAAAAGAACATGTGGGGAGGCGAGCAGAGAGTACAACCTCACTTTCACATAGAGCTTCTAGAAACAGTTACAAAGTCACAGGCCCCAACCAAGATCTGCTGCCTTCTGGAGTCAGGGCTCATTCATTTGAACCCTGGTTGGCAACCTTAGAAATGCAGTGTGGGGGACCTATCTCCTTGTTGGCAATCCACAGCATCACCCTCACTGTGCACTGGGTGGACTTGGACCCCCCTCCTTTTCCTGATGTCCCCACAATGCCCACTCCTGCTAGGGCTGCTCCTGAGTCCTTAAGAGGATCAAAATTCTGGCTAGAGTAGCTATCTCTGGGCGCTCTCTGGGTTGGGGTCATGAAGAGAGGAGGGAGGAACTGAGGCAAGAACAAGAGGGAAATTCTGGCTCATTCCATGTGAAGCTTTGACTTACTGTGCTCATAAAAGCAGTATCCTAGCGAAGGAGACAGGACCTAGGGAGATTGAGTATAAACACCACAAGTTTGCACAGAAAACCTGGAGTGGTGAAGATGATATTCTGACCAGTACCTCTCAAGGAGACGATACACCCACAGATACAAAAGTTATGTTTCATGTCTTCCCACTGACATTGACAGTCTACAGAGAAAGCCTTCAAGTAAGCAACAGCACTTGCCCAGGTAACCCAACCCGGTAAACCTTAATTTCTGGCTATCTGTGTTTGGCAGGAACCAAGATTTTTTTTTGGCCCTAAAAGGTGGAGGGAGAAACAGAGAAGAGAGGATGATTCTATTTCTAGAGGAGCAGCATCACCCAACAGAAGCTGTTTCAGAATTGCGTCCAGTCCATCCACATCCCACGTGGAAGGTTCCTCAAGTAAGGAAAAGCAGGATGGGGCTCCTGAACAGGCATGATGAGCTGAAATCCTCCACAAGGAGCAGCCCAGCCTGCCAGGCTGCAGAGGCAGGAGGCCAGTCCTAAGTGGCTGATGTTTTGCAACCTGAAACAAGCTTCTCCAAGTGGGTGGACAAGTTCCTGGCTACTCTCTAGTAGTTTGCGTGCTATACCCTCGTACCCCTTCATGAAACGCTGAGTCTCAAGAGCAAAGCCAATTCCTGGTCACTGCCTTTTAAGGCTTCTTCACCAAGAATCCGTTCCCATTCAATTAGGGAGGGTGCCCAGTACTCCTGTTAGTGCTGCTGTGGACCATTCCCCTCTGGACTGGGTACCTGCTGCTGTGGGGACTGGGGTTCTCATGGTATGCAGTAGGCAGGCTGAGCCGAACAGCTCTCAGGGTCGGAGGAAAGAAAATAACCAGCTGTCATTAGTGCCCACCGAAATCTCTTTCCCTCCACAAGTCCCTGTGGACCTTCATCAGGAAGCTGCTAAGCCACAGGGAACCTTCCAGAAAACTCAGCCTAGAGAGTGAGACTCCCTCATTTAGTCCTAAGACCAGACTAGAGAGGAAAACACCCAGTTTCCGCTCAGGGCTCCAGGGAAGAAGCTTCCACTAGTGCCACAGACATGGCCGACACCAGGCTCCCAAGCTCTGGTTTTTTGAGGCACAGTCCACACAGATGCTGGAGCTCAGCTCCCTGGCCCTGCCTGTTTGTGGGGCCTCCAAAGACCACACAATGCAGGGTTCCAAGCTAACCCGCGTCTCCAAGGGTTCTAAGTACTTTCAAGGCTCCGTCCCAGAACCTGTCTGCACCATCATTTCCCTACCAAGCCAGTCCCGCGCAGGCGCACAGCCTCCAAGACTAGCAGGATCTGCAAACAACTTCCTCTTGATGGCGGTATTGTACTGTGAATGCCACCTGCCCTGCCCTAGCTGGTCCTCCCTCCGCCCTTTGCACAGCGAAAAAAGCCCAGCGCGCTATACAGAACATGGCCACTCTCCCTGGCTCTGAGAAGAGTAGGAAGAGCTACAGCAGGCTCCTCCCATTATGTAAGTGGTATCATTCCAGTAGAATCACCCCTGTCAACCCAGCTGCTTCTGCTAAGGACCGCTAGTGTCAATATTCTTGCTCCATGCTCCTGCTGGGAATGGGATCCTCATGGGAGTTATCAGGGAGGATGAACATAACTTCTGTGACGCAGAACAAAAGGAATGAAATCAGATTATCTTCTTATTCTGTATCTTATACCTATTCTTATTCTCATATCTATTATTCTTCTCTGCCACAGCAGATTCTGAAACTGGGTAAGCTCTGTGGTCTTTTAGGAGTCGGAGTTACGGCTGAAGGAGTCCTTTCAGAGTCCTAGTTCACCTAACCCCATCATCGTCCCTGCCTCCCAGGGGATTGCCCAGAAAGCAAATGGTGGCCTGAGCCCACTTCAGTCTTGGTGAGCAGACTTCTGCTAGCCCCGCCCAAACATGGCCGCCAGCAGGATCTGGAGCACTGCTTAGCTCAGCCACAGCTGCCACGCACCCTCAGCTCGGCATCCAGTCCTTGCCTGTGTCTGGGCCTCCACATCCCAAACCACAAGGGGGCCGAACTGGCCAGAGCCTCCAACTGCGCTGAGCCCTCCCAGAGCATGTCCCTGGGACCCGTGTGCACCCTCGTTTCCCTGCCAAGCCAGTACCACCTAAACACTCAACCCAAAGGGCTGTCAGGACGCGCAAAGGATTTCCTCTTGATGGCAGTATTGCACTGCAAATGCAACTTGCCCTGCCCCCACGGGTCCTCCCTCCGCCCTTCCCGCAGCAAAAAACGCCCAGTGCTGACAATGGAGCAACAGAATGGCTGGTGACCAGCATGGCAGAGGCAGCTGGCTCTGCGCTGAGCAGGTACAACTAACAAATAGCACAGGGTACTGCACTGTCCTCATCCCAGAGCAGCATTCTAGATGGCCTTCCTGGGCTACTCTAGGCACTAGGAGTACTTGCCTCACCTTCTGGGTAACCCTTGATGTGGAGGATGCCTGTATCTACATGAGCTGCCTTTTAGAACTGGAATTCCCTGTATCCTTCCATAGTCCAGGGACTCACAGGCTCAGAACCCAACTGATCCAACATTCGTCCAAGAGGGATCTTTTCACCGGGTTCTGCACAGTCAGCTTACTCAGGAGGTGCAGGACAGTTAGATATTCTGAGTCACTACAGGCCACTTTAACATGATGTCTCAGGAACCCCGAGGGACTGGGAAGGAACAGGGAGTGAGGAGTCACAGCCATCCCAGGACCACAGGCCTCAGGACCTGCCTCCTCTCACAGCATTCTCCCAAGGTCTGCAGACAACGAGGGTCCCACACTCAGGCAAGGAAGGAGCAAGGAACACACCAAAGACAGACATGACCTGGGGTCATAAATCCCAAGTAGCCTGAGGGTCTTGAGATATTGATCTGCGACCAAGACCCATCAGGAGATCACAGAAGTAACAGTCATGTGTAGGAAGGGGGCCCACATTCAACCACAGGAAGTCAAAGGCCTGAGCACCCTGCATTTCCCTTGAGTAAGAGAGAGAGAGCCCTGCTCTTGCGGGGAATACCTCACTTCTCCCCCATGCCAGGAACCCACCTACCTCAGCACTGTCTCCTTCCTGAGGGGCTGCTGACACCGCAGGACCTCTGCTGCTGTCACGGCATGAAGAGACTCTTCCTGAAAAGCAGGAGAGACAACACTCATCACTCACCCACAACGCAGCACCCACAGTACCTGGGACTGGCTGTGCTTCCCTGTCTCTCTGCCCCTCTGCTTGCAATAAAACAGCAGATGTTCCTCACTCCATGAGGCCTGGGAATGGGATGGGAGAAGGTGGCTGGGGACAGTGCTCCCAGCCACTCCAGGGAGGGCCTCACTCTCCACCATCAAGTCAGGGGTCACCTGGGAATTCTGAAGAATGTGCAGCTTGACATAAACATACTCAGCTTTGGGAACTGTGCAAGGCTAAGTCGGGGGCTAGTAAAAGAGATTTCTCTCTTGTCAAGATGCCCTGTGAAGGCACAGGACAGACTTCTCTTGCCATGTGTCCCTTCAGCACAACTCATGAGTACCCATCCCCTTGTCATCTATCCCTGCAGTGTGTCCCTCCTTGTCTATGTTCTCAGTGACTCGACATGAACATGTATCAGAAAATCGTAGCATGGGGCAGGCAGCATAGCAGGTAAAGTCACTGCCTGCAATACCAGAATCTCATATTTGCACCTGATCAAGCTCAGGCTGCTCCAATTCTGATCCAGCTTCTTGTTAATGTGCCTGGGAAAACAGCTAGAATAATCTGCTAAATTCTTTCAACTCACTGTACAAGGCCCCTGTCCATTACTGCTGCCCCCACAATGTTCAATACCCTCTCTTAAGGTTGCTACAGATCCTTATCCTAGGTGAGATGCTGGCCCTGCCCCTGTGGGTCTTCTCTCTACCCTTTATGCAAGAAATAACACTCAGTGCTGTCTAATGGAGAACAAGAAGGGCTGCTGCCCAGTATGGCTGCTCTGGCTAGCTCTGCAGGTGGCAGGAACAGGTACCACACAGCACTAGGTGCTGCAAAGTCTCCACACCTGTGCACCCTGGCCTCTACACCCTTCTCATGGGCTGGATGAGGCTCTGCTTGATAAAGTTGCCCACTGCTACACCCAGAAATGCATTACACATTCCCATTGTGCACCATTGGCCCTAGAAGCCAGGTCTGCCCTTAGGAAATCCAGACAAGGTGCCCAAAGGCTGAGACCCAGACCACCTGTGACAGGTCAAATTGGACGTTTTAGCTGCACTCTGCAAGGCCACCTTGACCATGAGGTCCGTGGCTGCCATATCCTAACAGTGTTATTGACAGACAGCATGACAGGAAATCTCAGGCAGGCAGGTAAGGATGGGGAAGGTGCCAAGATGAGGAGTAATAGGTATCGTAGGACCACAGGCCTCAGTGCCTGTCTGTTCTCACCAGACTCCCCCTTGCTCTGCAGACATGAGGGTCCCACACTGAGGCCAGTCAGGAGGGAAGCCGGGGCCACACCAAAGACACCCACACTATTTGTACCTGACCCAGGGTCAACTGTCTAGGACTCCCAGAGGTTTTCCAAGGAAAATACATACTTGGCTGGCACGTTAATTACAAACTATCTGTATCCAAGGTGGATCCCTCAGGCACATAAAAGGAATGGAAATAGTATTCACAAGCACACGTGACAGTAATTTCAGAGGTGAGAAATTCTGCACATGTAATTGGAGTCAATTGGTGAAGGGGTAGGGCTGAATAGGGTGTGTGTGTGTGTGTGTGTGTGTGCACAGTCACATGCTCTGGAAGGTAAAGGAAACTAATGGTCCTGAACTAGGTGACCTACATGTGTGGAGTCATTCTGGACTCCTCGACAAATGGAGCCACAACCTGGGACACTCCATGCAGCTGAGCCAAGGCATCATCCTCCCCTTCCTCCCACCAGATGTGGACACTGTCGATTCGTGCTGCTCCCAAAAGTTCAGCTTCTTACCCAGGCCAACTCCGGCTTCCTTGAGCTTGATGAGATGCTGACCTGGGAAGTCTCCCCTGGCCCCTCCCTGGGATAGGCTGCAAAGGGACAAAAAAAGAGGAAATGAATAAGAGAGGAAATCCTGGAACTCATCCTACATGAAGTTAGGACCCAAGATTCCCAGAAGACAAGACCTTACCAGGGCTTTACAAAATCTCCAAGTGTGCTCAGAAACCTGGCAAATGGATAACCTGATTTTAGGGCATAAAACGTACAACAAGATGCAATCAGATCATGATGTAGTGTGCAAAGCAACCACTTGTGACGCTAGCATCCTGTATGGGTGCCAGGTCACAACCTGTTCATTTCCAATCCAGCTCCTGGCTAATGTACCTGGGAAACAGCACAAGCTGGCCAGAGCATTTGGGCCTCTGCATCCACGTGGGAGACCCAGATAAAGCTTCTGACTACGGGCTTTGGATTGGCTGAGTCCTGGCCAATGTGGCCATCTGGGGAGCATACCATCGGATGGAAACTCTCTCTTTCCTTCTCCATAGCTCTCACTTTGAAATAAACCTTTGTTATAAAAAGATGATGTAAGAAAGGAAATGAAGATGTATCGAGTGTATTTGTTGTTTTGTACCCAGGAACATTCCCCAGGGAGAGTAAAGAAGCTTAAAGCAAATCAGGACTCCAATGAAGTAAACACTGCCTCTAAGGCCTAGTGGATTCGGGGCCACTCTTTTATGTGTTCATCCACAAAGAGTGGAGGGAGAGGTGGGGAAGGACTGGGCAGGAGGCATTTCTGGTGCAACAATGTAACCAAATGGAAGCACTTGAACTGTGGCTTCCACTCTCTCTGTGTAGACTCCCAGTGGAACATTTCTGACAGGTGCGTTTGAAGCTATCCGGTTCCTCCCGCTGGTGCTGACACAGCCCAGCGAGTGTTGCTTTAAGAGTTGTGAAACAAAAGGATCCAGGGCCATACAGGGAAGGGGCCTGGGTGTCCAGGCCTGCCAGGGTGAGGAGGCAGGGAGAGCAGTTCTCAGTGCTGCCATGTTCTACAACCTAGAGCTAAGCTTCTGAGGGGCACTTGGCCTCCTGGGAAAGCAGAGGCAGAATCCTGACTAAGGGCAGTAGAGCAAAACCAGTCACCGTGCCCCATCTGTTTCTCTCCAATCGCTGTGTACTTGACTCACAAGCCCCTGAGAGTCCAGGGACTCAGGGGGAGACCCATCCCTGTGCACCTCCTATACTGGCTCCTCCCACACCAGCAAGGGTCTCATCAGCTCACAAGCCCCACCGTCCAGGGCCTCTGTAACACGGCTGCTTCTGCTCACTGCTGCTGCAGTCAGGACTCTGGATCCATGCTCCTGCTGGGACTGGGGCCGACCCGGAAGTCCACAGGGAGGCCGAGTGTAAGAAACCCGGGAAGGAAAATGGAGCAGCACTGCCTCCACCAGAGGCTGACTACCAAATAAGAGCTCTGTGGTTTTTTGACCCGGTGGCTTGTAGCGGAAGGGACAGGAGGCAAACTGTCCCTGCCAGGGACCCATTCAGGTCTCAGCTGAGCCGATTTCTGCAAGCCCCGCCCAAACATGGCTGCTACCAGGCTCCCAAGCTCTGGCCAGCTGTGCAACAGCTGCCATGCACCCTGGAGCTCAGCCCCCTGGCCCTGTCTGCGTTCAGGGCCTACATAGCCCACAGGACTTGGGGTGCCAGCTGACCTGGCCTCTAAGGGCTCTGAGCTCTCCCAGGGCATAGCCCCAGGACTCGCCAGCACCCTCATTTCCCTGCCAAGGCAGTTCTGCGCAGGCGCACAGCCGCCAGGGCTAGCGGGATCTGCAAACAACTTCCTCTTGATGGCGGTATTGCACCGCAGTTGCCACCTGCCCTGCCCCCAATGTGTTCTCCCTCCGCCCTTCGTGCAGCAAAAAAACTCTACTGGAGAGCCAGTAGTGGCACAGCGGGTAAAGTAGTGCCGGTGTCCCATGTGGTCACCAGATCAAGTCCCAGGTGCTCCACTTCAGATCGAGCTCTCTGCTATAGCTTCGGAAAGCAGTGGAAGATGGCCCAAGTCCTTGGGTCCCTGCACCCGTATGGGAGACCCGGAGAAAGCTCCTGGCTCCTGGTTTCACATCATTTCAGCTCAGCTCTGGCCATTGCACCCATCTGGGGAGTAAGCTAGTGGATGGAAGACCTCTCTCTGCCTTTCTGTAACTCTGCCTTTCAATATATAATATATATAATATTAATAATATATATATAATAAATAAATCTTTAAGAAAAAAACAAACTCTATTGGGTAGAAATTATGGCCGCTGCCCAGCATGGCCACTCTGCCTTATTGTGGAGAGCAGGATGAGTTACCACACAGTAACTCAGTAACTAGTCACCATGCCCCGTCTGTTTCTCTCCAATCGCTGTGTACTTTACTCACCACACCATCACAGTGTCCACACAGCCTGGCCTCAATACATTCCTCCAGGGCTGCAATCAGGACCAGCATTGAGAAAGGGAATCCCCTCAAGGCACTTGCAGCCCTGGTAGGGCACCTGTGCCTAAGCAGTGGCACCATCAACAACACACCTGGCTTTGACCCTTGGGTATTCAGGCAAGGGCCTCACAGGCTCAGGCGTAAGCCCACCCAAAACAGTCTGACTCAGACCTTGTCACTGGGTACCGCACAGCCAACTTGCCCAGAAAGTGCAGGGTGGCCAGATATCCTGCCCGATTTATAGGCCACTTTGACATACTGTCTCAGGTGGGCACCCAGAGGTACTGGTACTATAGTACAGAAGTATTATAACAGGCAGGCATCCAGAGGTACTGTGAAGGAACAGAACGCGAGGACGTACAGCCATTCCAGGACCACAGGTCTCAGTATTTGGCTACTCTCACAGGATTTCTCCCAAGGTCTGCAGTCTATGAGTGTCCCACACTCAGGCCAGGAGAGAGCAAGGAACACACTGAAGGCCACACCAAAGGCAGACATGACCTGGGGCGACAAGGAAATTACTTCAGCCAGTGGGCTAGGTGTTGGGTCTCAGATCAATGAATCTGGATTCAAGTCACACTGGAGGATCCAAGCCATGCCAAGTCACGGCGGAGACAGCGGGGGCCATACTATCAGGGGCTAAATGTAGGAATTCTGATGATCCCAGAGTAGAATATGACAAGGAAGATGGAAAAAAAAATTCACTCCAAGACAGTTGGGGCATGAGCACCCGGTTCCTCTATCATGACAGGCCCTGGGCTTCAGATGACAAGGGTCCCACACGTGGGCCTGTCAGCAGGGGAGGTAGGTACTGCAGCACAGACATCCACTTGTCCTCAATAACACCACCTCACCCAGGGTCAATGGGCTGCACAGCTCCCACTAGAGGGCTGGCAGGGGAACACACACACGTGATATCCTGGTAATGGGGAGGAATCTGTATCTACAGCACCCACTCCAAAGATGATTTAGGAGAAAATAAAAGGAACGAAGCAAAGCATACACAGTAACACAGAGAGAGTAAGGACGCGATAAAGTCCATGTCTATGCAAATATGAATGTAAGAGACAGCACCTGCCCAGGTACCCCAACAAAGTAAACCTTAATTCCTGGGTGTCTGTATTGATTGCCAACCAATAACATTTTTGAGCCACAAAAGGCAGAAAGAGAGATGGGCAAGAAAGGATGGTTCCATTTCTGGAGCAGCAGGGCCATCCAGCAGAATGGCCTACAGTCTGTCCATTACATCCCACGTGGAAGGCTAGAGAAATGGGAAAGTGGGGGATCTGGGCCCCTGAGCAGATATCACAAGTTGATCTGAAAAGTGACAGAGCTGGACTCCTCCACAGAGGAGTGGCCCCACCTGTCAGGCTGGATAGATGGTGGAGGTCAGTCCTTTATTGCCATGTTTTGCAACCTGACACTGAAGCTTCTCCAGGGCAATCTAGCTCTTGACACAAGTAGATGGAGAAGTTTCTGATTATTCCCTAGCAGCTGGTATGCTTCCCCTTCATGAATTTCATGATTTAAACATAGCGTCTGGTCCTTCTTTGTACATCCCTGGTAGGAGGTTTGTTTACAAGGGTGGGTTAGACTCACTCAGTGGGTCCTGTAAGTGGCCTGGTCTACCCCAGCAAGGGCCTTTTCAGTGAGTAGGAAACGGATGGTGGCAGAGTTCCATATCCATTGGACCTGGGTATCCAGGACAGCTAGGGTGAGGAGGCAGGGAAAGGAGTCCCCCAGGGGCCACCTCATTCTGCAATTGAGAACTAAGGGCTCCTGCTGGGCACATGGCCTCCTGATACGGCAGGTGGAAAACTCCTGATTTTAGGGAACAGAGCAGAACCAGTAAGAGTTACGGGTCCATTTCTGTTCAATTTCTGTGTACTTCACGTCCACTCTCCTCAGAGAGTCCAAGTACTAGAGGCGAGATCCCTCCCTGCTCACTGCCTTTGCAGGCCCCTCCCACGCTGCAGTGGATCCAATTCCCCCAGTACAGCCCTTGGACACCCCTCTGCTTCTCCTAAGGAAATTTGACATCAGGATGCAGGTTTTATGCTCCTGCTGGGATTGGGGACCTTATGGGAGTTCACAGGGAGGCTGAGTGTAACTACAGTGCCCCAAACACACAGGAAGGAAAACAGATTAGCTTCCTCTCTGCCATAGATTTTGAAACTGGATGAGTTCCACAGTATTTTAGGATACAGATTCAAGACTTAACCAACCCTCTCCCTTACAGAGCTCAGGTAACTCTATGCCTCACAATTCCTAGAGGATGTAGCAAGGGGCAAATGGTAACCTGGCCGCAACCCAGGACTTACTCAGGTCTTGGCTGAGCAGATTTCTGCTAGCTCCACCCAAACATGGCCAACATGAGGCCCCCTCTGCCTGGCTGGGCCAAAGCCTCCAGGGTACCTGGAGCTGGGCTTCCTGGCCCTGTGTCTGGGGCCTCCACAGCCTACTTGACCCAGGGGCCAAGCTGGCCTGGGCCTCTAAGGGCTCTGAGAGATCCCAAGGAGCAGAGCCGGGATGCGCCTGCACCTTCATTTCCCCACCAAGCCAGTGCAGCGCAGGCGCACAGCTGCCAGGGGAGACGGGATCCACAAACTGCTTCCTCTTGATGGCAGTGTTGCAATGCAAACAACACCAGCCCTGCCCCAAGGGTCCTCCCTCCACCCTTTGTGCAGGAAAAAAAAAAAAAAAAACACAACCAAACACCAGCATGGCCACTGCCCAGCATGGCCACATAGTCTTGCTCTGAGGGAAGCAGGAACAGCTACCACAGGGCTACCTTCCAGATGGTCTTCCTGGGCTACTCTCTAACCTTCAGGGCAGGCCCAGCTGTGGAGGACAACGATGCCTATCTAAGCTATCCCCTTACAACTGGAATGAGTTTCAGTCCTCCCATAATGCAACCTTAACGAACACACAATTCAGAGATAATTACTCACCTGCCCCTTACTTGGAATCCCACCTTCTACCAGGCAGAGTGAACAATTGCCCCATGTGGCTGCTGACACCGCAGGGCCTCTGCTGCGGTCACAGTATGAACAGACTCTTCCTGAAAAGCAGAAGAGACAACACTCATCACTCACCGACAACCCAGCACCCACAGTACCTGGGACTGGCTGTGCTTTCCCGTCTCTCTCTGTGCCTTTGGTCGCAATAAAACAGCAGATGATCCTCACTCCATGAGGCCTGGGAATGGGATGGTGAAGGTGGCTGAGAACAGTGCTGCCAGCCACTCCAGGGAGGGCTTCACTCTCCACCATCAAGTCAGGGGTCACCTGGGAATTCTGAAGAATGTGCAGCCTGAATATTAGTTCTACTCAGCTTTTGGAAAATAAACAAACTAACAGATGACTTTCCCTGCCATATCCTTTCAGTGGAACCTATGAGTATTCATCCCCTTGCCATCAGTCCATGCAGAGTGTCCCTTCCTATCCTTGCTCTCAGGTGACTCCACTGAAATATCTGTCAGAAAATCACCACAGGGGGCCCACACTATGGCACAGAGGGTAAAACCACCGCTTGGAGTGCCAAGATCATATATAGGCACAGGTTTGAGTCCTAGCTGCTCTGCTTCTGATCCAGCTCTCTGCTGTGGCCTGAGAAAGCAGAAGATGGCCCAAATCTTTGGGCCCCTGCACCCATGTGGGAGACCCAGAAGCCACCCTAGGCTCTTGGATTCGCTGGGAGACCCAGAAGAAGCCCTAGGCTCTTAGATTCAGATCAGCTGTGCTCTGGCCATTGCGGCCATTAGGGGAGTGAATCAGCAGATGGAAGTCACACTCACACACACACACACACACCACTTTCCCCCACTCCCGCGTGTAACTTTCAAATAAATAATAAATAAAAAACCACAGCACTCAGCACACCTTGTGGTATAGCAGGGAAAGCCTCCACATGCAATGCAGACATATCATACAGGCACCTGTTAAAGTCACAGCTGTTCCACTTCAGATCCAGCTCCCTGCTAACGTGCCTGGGAAAGCAGTGGAATATGACCCACGTCCACTCCTACAACCCCCATGGGAGAACGGGAAGAAGCTCCTGGACCCTTGGCTTAGGACCAGCCAGCTGTGACCACTGCAGCCATTTGGGGAGTGAACCAATGGATAGAAGAACTCTCCCTCTTTAACTCTTCCTTACAAATAAATCAATAAATCTTTTTTTAAAAAAATAAATCAATGTTGTGTCACGTAATGGGTAAGCAGCTTCTCTGCCTCGTACTCTGATACTAGGAAGCCAGGATCTCCACTCCAGTTGAACACAGGCCTGTCCCATGTGCTTACAGGGCAAGAGCAATTGTGGGAGGATGAGGCCATGTCTCAGTCCCCAGCTGCTTGCCTGACACAGACTCTAGTAAGTGTACCCATCATACACACGCTGCTTCTAGGTTTGCTTTCTTTAGCACTCATCACTGGAATCACGGACACCAGGAGAATTACACTTGATTGTCACTGCATGTAGGGACCAAAGGAGGTGTGGCAGGCAAAAGGACAAGGTGGGAGGGATCAGTGTGCAATGTTAAGGGCACAGTATTTCCAAGATGGATATGGGAGAAATTAATAGGAAAATGAGCATACATACATATAGGCATAAGTGAACAAAATGTGAGAAGGCGTGTGTGTGCACACATGTATGAAGCAAAGAATGAATCACCCAATCATTGAATGGAGCAAAGGAATTGATAACTAGAGAGAGAAACCACTTTCACATACAGGTTATTAAAAGGGGCTGTTGACCTGTCTCAGGGAGATCAGCTGCTGGTGTGCAGCCCTAAGCTCTCTACCTGACCCATGCATCCACTACCATGAGGCCCTCAAGTCTGCTAGGCTCTCATCCGTCCGCCTGTGAAATGTTCTCTTGCCTTCACCCCAAACCATGCCTTTGTTATTTTGATTGACAGGGACCCAGTTTAGTAACAGGATCTGGGAGGCAGGTTGAACTGATGGGATGACCTTGGAGGGGAGAAGAAAGGAAAATGCACCAGCTCCTTTGAGTGCTCATGCTACCCAATTTCCATCTGCAAGCCCCGAGTACATTTTCACAAGGAGAGCCTAAAACCCAGGGAAGACAGAGCCGGCGCTGTGGCTCAGTGGGTTAAAGCCTCAGCCCTGCAGTGCCAGAATCCCATGTGGGTGCCAGTTCAAGGCCCAACTGCTCCAACTTCCAATCCAGCTACCTGTTAATGCGCTTGGGAAAGCAGCAGATGTAACAAGTGCTTGGGTCCCTGCACCTACATTGGAGACCTAGAAGAAAATCCTGGTTCCCGGCTTCAATCAGCAGCAGCTCAGCTTCGGTCACTGCAAACATCTGGAGAGGGAACCAGCAGATGGAAGACCTCTCCCTCCCTTTCTCTTCTGTCTCTACCTCTCTTGCTGTCTCTACCTCTCTTTAACATTTTAAATAAATCTTAAAGAAATAAATAACCCAGGGAAGATTCCACAAAACTCAGGCTACAGGTGAATGTGCCCATTTTACTCCTAACACAAGAGGGAGGAAAATGCCCACAGATCCTGTTCAGGGCTGCAGGACAGAGGCACAGCCTAGCCCCGCCCAGACACGGCTAACACCAGGCTACTGAGCTCTGCTTTGGCAACCTGAATCTGACAGGCACCCTGGAGCATGGACCCCTGCCCCTGCCTGTATTCCAGGTCTCCACAGCTCCTATGGTATGTGGACGAACTTTTCACTGGGCCTCCAAGAACTCTAGCCCTCCCAGGATGCAGGCCCTGGAACAGCCTGCTCCCTCACATCCTTGCCAAGCCAGTCCCACACAGGCACACTGCTGAAGAGCTGGTGGGGTTCACAAATGACTTCCTTTTGATGGCAGTATTGCACGGCAAAAGCCACCTGCCCTGCCCCAATGTGTCCTCCCTCCACTCTTCCTGTGAGAAAAAGCATCCAGTGCTGTCCAGTGAAGAACGAGGATGGCTGCTTCCCAAACACCTTCACAAAGGAGCGCCTAAAACCAAGGGAAGATTCCACAAAACTCAGCTTAGAGAGGGGGGCTGCCCATTTCCACCTGAGACAAGAGAAGGAAAGAAGATGGCCATAGCTCCTCCTCAGGGCTCCAGGGCAGAGGCACCCCTTGGTCCCACCCAGACATGGCCGCCACCAGGCTACTGAGGTGGGCCCTGTCACTTCCTGCTGCTCCCACAATGCCCTGCTTCCTACCCAGGTCTGCGCCTGTGCTTTTACCTAGAAGAGATGCTGGCTCGGGAAGTCAACCTGTAGTCTCTCTGGGATGCGCTGCAAAGGGACAAAAGAGAGGAAATAAGAGAGGAAATCCTGGAACTCATCCCGCATGAAATTGGAAGCAAGTTCACAGTGGATGGTTTGATGGTAGGGCAAAAAAGGCACAAAAGTTAACATATGAAGAGAAGTATACACATCTTGGTCTTTTGTACACATAAACATCGCCTGGAGAGCATGGAAAAGGGGAAATCACTTCCCTCAGGACCAAGCCCCACTGCAGCAAAACACTGCTTACAAGCCCAAGTGCATCTGGGGCCATTCTGCTGTATTTTCATGCACAAAAGGTGGAGGCAGAGGAGGAGAAGGACAGGGCAGGCAGCATGCATATCTGGAGCAACAAAGCCATCAAGCGGTGGCATCTGAAGTGTGGCCTGCAGTCTCTCTGAGTAGCCCCTAGCTGAATGTTTCATAGGTCACTGTTGTCTTACAGGCACTTAGGGGTTCCTGAGGCAGGCCACAGGCACTCTGGACTGTCTCCTCTGCTGGACTGAAATGGACTCACGCACTGATTACACCTGGGTCTCTAGGACAGCCAAGAGGTGGTGGTGGAGGGCACTCCTCAGTGGCCACCATGTACTGCAATTTAGAAATGAAGCTTCTGGTGGGTATTTAGTCTCATAAGACAGATGCAGTAGCCCTGATTCTATCAGAATAACCCAAAACAATTAAGAGTTACAGGTCCATTTCTGAGCAATTTGTGTGTACTTTATGCCTATTTCCTACAAAGTTCTTGTACTCAGAAGGGTGACATAACCCTGTTCACTGCCTCCATAGGCTCTGCCCACAGTGCAATGGATCCCATTCCCCTACTAGGCCCTAGTAAACCCGGCTGCTATACTAAGGCCCACTGCTATCAGGACTCTGGTTCTATGCTCCTATTGGGACTGGGGACCTCGTGGGAGTTCCCAGAAAGGCTGAGTATCTTCTGTAACCGATGAAGAGAGGAACAAAAATGGATAAGCTCCACCCTCTGCCACAGCAGATTTTAAAAATTGGAACTCTGTGGTCTTTTACGAGGTAGTGAAAGGTGAGAAGAATTCTTTCTGGGTCCTTGTTCACAAAACCCTGTGGCACAGCGCATCCCAATAAATTGGACAGGAAGCAAACAGAAGCCTTGGGCCACTGAAGTGTTGGCTGAGCAGGCTGCCACTAGCCCCGCCCAGAAATGGCTGCCACCAGGCTAGTGAGCTCTGTCTGCTGGGCCAAAGCCTCCAGGGAACCTGGAGCTCAGCACCCTGCCCCTACATGCGTTTGAGTCCTTCAAAGCCCACTTGACAAATGGACAGAGCTGCCCAGGCCTCCAAGAGCTTGGAGCTGCACCCTGGGGACCACCTTCACTCACTCACTTGCCAAGCCCCAAGTGCACAGGCGCTCAGCTGGGAGGGCTGGCGGGATCTGAAAACAACTGCCACTTGATGGCAGTATTGCACCACAAATGCCACCTGCCCTGTTCTCCATTGTTCTTCCCTCCGCCCTTCGGGAAGGAAAAAACATCCAGCGCTGTGTAGCGCGAGTCCAACATGGCTGCTGCGCCTGGCTCTGAGGGGAGCAGGAGCATTACCACAGGGCACTGGTGCCACAACCTCCTCATGCCACAGCACCAATCTAGATGGCCTTCCTGGGCTAAGCTAGGCACCAGGAATACTTACCTAGTCATTAAGGAACCCACCCCTGCTGTGGAGGATGCCCTGCCTACAGGAGCCACCTCTTAGAACTGGGATTCCTTGCATTCTTCCATAATCCAACCCAGAGCCTCACAGGCTCAAAACCCCACTGATTCAACATTACTCTCACTGGGACTTTTCACTGGGTTCTGCATGGTCAGCTTGCTCAGGAGGTGCAGGACAGTTAGACATTCTGAGTCACTGCAGGCCACTTTAACATGATGTCTCAGGAACCCCGAGGGACTGGGAGGGAACAGGGAGTGAGGAGTCACAGCCATCCCAGGACCACAGGCCTCAGGACCTGCCTCCTCACACAGCATTCTCCCAAGGTCTGCAGGCAACGAGGGTCCCACACTCGGGCCAGGCAGGAATAAGGAACACACCAAAGACAGACATGACCTGGGATGACAAGGAAGTTCAGCCAGCAGGCCAGCTGTCACTGAGCCCTGTGACGCCAGCTTGCCCAAGTGGTCCAGGCCTGGCAGATATTTGGACTGAGTGAATTACAAGGCAGGTTGCCAGGAAGTCACAGGCAGCCAGACATAAAGGACCGGAACCCTGAGGCAAAGGGAAGGACAGGAAACTTTGAAGCTACAGCCATCCCTGTACCACAGGCCTCAATACCTGTCTGCACTCACAGGTCTCACCCCTGGTCTGCTGACAATCAGCGCCTACACTAATGCCACTCAAGAGAGCAGGCAGTGCCACACCTGGCTGAGGGTCAAGGGCTTGAGAACTCTCACAAGCAGCTGAGGGACACACATAGGACTGCCAGCATGTTAATTAGAAGGCATCTCGGCAAGGGAAATAGAACACATATGCACACGTGATTGACTAAGCTGGGAGGTGAGAAAGTATCTGACAGGCAGGTGACAATGAATCTGTGAATGAGTGGGACCAAAGGGGGAACACAGGCATATGTGCACGTGGAGCTACCCGGAAGTTTAGTAAAGGTCACCTCAATACCTGGAGCCACTACGTACCCCTCCAGACCCTGAAGCCACACCTGGGTCTCTCCATACAGAGTGATGAACCTGGGCCCAGGAAGGTGAGCCAGGGCGTCATCCTCCCTGTCCTCCCATCTGAGGCGGGCCCTGTCACTTCCTGCTACCTCCATAATGCCCTGCTTCCTACACAGGCCTGCTCCTGTGCCATAGACCAAAGAGATGCGGACTTGGGAAGACACCCAGTCCTCTTTCAGAGATGGTTTGCAAAGGGATAAAAGAGGAAAGGTGGAAATAAGAAGAGAGGAAACCCTGGAACTCATACTCCAGAAGTTAGAACCAAGGATCCCCAGGAAAGCACAACTCTCCCTCAGAAGCCGCCACCTTACCAGGTCTTTATAAACTCCCCCAGTGTGCCCAGAAACCTGGAGAGACCATGACATGATTTTAGGGCCTGAATGCACATGAAAGCAGACATACGAAGGGAAGTACAGACATACCCTGGTCTTCTGTTGTTTTGTACACATATACATTGCAAAGAGAGAAAAGAAAAGGGCAACCACTTCCCTCAGTACCTGAATTCACCAAATCAGGGATTAGGGGTCATTCTTTTGTACTTTCATGGACAGACGGTGGAGGCAGAGTTGGGGAAAGTCAGGGCAGGCAGCATTTCTGGAGCAACACTGTGATCAGACCATCATGATTTGCGCACGGCATCTAGTACTTCTTTGTACACCCTTGGTAGGAGGTTTGTTTTGCAAGGGTGGATTGAACACACTCAGTGTGTCCTGTAAGTGGACTGGTCTAGCCCAGCAGGGGCCTCCTCAGTGGGATCACACAGATGGCAGCAGAGTCACAAATGCATAGCTGCACACCCAAGTTTGGCTATCCAGGACAGCCAGGGCGAGGAGGCAAGGCCAGTGCCCAGCAGCCGCGCATTCTGCATCTGAGAACTAAGGTTTCTTCTGGGCACGTGGCCCCCTGATACAGCAGCTGGAGAACTCCTGATTTTAGGGAACAGAGCAGAGCCAGTAAGAGTTACAGGTCCATTTCTGCTCAGTTTCTGTGTATTTCATGCCACTCCCCTCAAAGAGATTCTGAGTAGGCAGGGGTGCCATCCCTTCCCATTCACTCCTGCTGCAGGCTCCTCCCACACTGCAGGGATCCCATTCCCCTAGGAGGGCCCCTGTAACCCCAGCTGCTTCTGTAAGGACCACTGACATCAGGACTCCAGCTCTATGCTCCTCTTGGGACTGGGAACCTCACAGGGGTTCATAGGGAGGCTGAATGTACCTTCTGTAACACAGAAACCAATGAGGGGGGGGGGGGCGGACAGATGAGCCACCTCCTCTCCCATAAGCAGGTTTTGAAATCGGAAGAGTTCCATGGTGTTTTAGGATACAAATTCAAGAACGAAGCAATCCTTTTTGGTCAGAGCTCACCTAACACAATGGCCCTGGGCCTCCTAAGGGACAGGGGATAAGCAAATGGCGCTCTGGACACTCAGGTCTTGGCTGAGCAGACTTCCACTAGCTCCGCCCACACATGGCTGCCACCTGACTCCGGAGCTCTGCCTGGCTGGGACATAGCTGTCTCGCACCTTGAAGCTCAGCCCCAAGTCCTGCACGTTTCCAGGGTCTCGGCAAACCACACTGGGTCTCTAAGGATTCTGAGACCTCCAACGGCACAGCCCTCCAAAGGACTCCCCTGTACGCTCACTTCCCTGCCATCCAGTCCCGCGCAGGCGCACAGCCAAACAACTGCTGAGATCTAGAAACTGTTTCCTCTTGATGGCAGTATTGCACCACAAATGCCACTCGTCCTGCCCTCTGCACCTCCTCCCTCCTCCCTTCGCGCAGCAAAAAACGCCCAGCGCAGTCCAGCAGAGATCCAACAGGGCTACTCTGCCTGGCTGTGAGGGGAGAAACAGGAACTGCACAGCCCTGGGTGCTGCACGGAAAAAGTGCCCACCCAGCCTGGCCTCAGCACACTCCTCCTAGGCTGCCCTGGGGACAAGCCCCACAGCACTGAGGGTCAGGGCACGCCCAGCTGTGGAGGACCCTATGCCTAGCTGAGCTGCCCCCTTTCCATGGAGGCCATTTCAATCCTCCCGTATTCCAACCCAGGGAGTCACAGGCTGGGAACCCAGCTGACTCAACGCTAGATTCAGTGGGACCTTCTGACTGGGCTGTGCACTGCCAGCTAGCCCAGGAGGTGCAGGGCTGTCAGACATGCTGACACTCACTGAGGCCACACTGACATGATGTCTCAGGGAAATACACAGGGCAGGCTCACAGAGATGCTGGGAAGGAGCAGAGTGAGGAGTTTCGGCTATCCCAGGACCACAGGCCCCAGTACTGCCGCCTCTCACAGGGCTCTGCCAAGGTCTGCAGACAAGGAGGGGCCCACACTCAGGCCGGACAGGAACAAGGAACACACTGAAGACACACAGACAGGCACACACATACACTCACCCCCTCACACACACAAGACACAGGAACAACTGTCACAACTCTCAGAAGTTACTCAGGGAAACATACTAGTGCTAGTAGGTTAATTTAAGCACTCTCTCTTCACAGCAGATATGACAGATGTGGGGTCTGCAAAAGCAAGGGGAACAGCACACAAATGCACACTGAGAAAGGAGGTCTCTGCACTTGAGGTGGGAATGAATCAGTGAAGCAGGTGGGAGCAGAATGGAGGGCACAGCCGCACTTGCTTTAGGAGCTACCGGAAGGTGATGAGAATGCACTGGTCCTGGGGACGGTCACCTCCATGTGTGAAGCTACCCTTCGCTCCTCCTGACCATGGATCCACAACCTGGAGCACACTCCTACTCAGGACTGCTACAGGGGCCACAACAACCCTACTACCTAATTCATGACTCATGAGCAACTGCTCAACAATTCTCACCAGGGGTTTGCAGCAGAAATGTGTGGATGGGTCATGTGTTAATGGAGAGGAGTCTCAACAAGGAAAGGCACTGGCAGCTATGGGCAACAGCAGACGAAAATGTTAATGAAGACACATCATTTGAGTCAGTGAGAAGCTACGTTTTACCCAGAAAGGGCGTGACATCTGATGATAGCACCTTTTTTCTTGGTCAGTCAAGACAGAAAACGAGTAGCCTGGAGAGACCAAGAACGAGACTGAGAGGACAGCCCCAGGATACAGCCTGAGCACCGTGTAGCAATTCCAGCAACAAATGTTGATGAATCCCAAATGGCCTAAAGGAGGGTCTCAGGACATTGATGTGTGCCCAGGACACATCGGGAGATCACCGGAGGAACAGGCATCCATAGGAAGGGGCCCAGGCTCCAGCACAGGAAAGCAAAGGCCTGAAAACCCTGCATTTCCAATGGGTCTGCAAGAGACAGCCCTGCCCATGCGGGGCCTACCTCACTTCTCCCCCAGGACAGATGGCCTCACAGGGAAGCAGGCCTATCCCTTCCCATCTCCCCTGCCCCCTGGTATCTGACCTCCCATTCCGTGGAGCTATGCCCACTCCCTTAACGGACACACAGTTCAGAGTTAATTAATCCCCCATCTCCTACTGGGGGGTCGTCCCACCGTGAGGACCTCACTCGGGAGCCGGGAGCCCCTTCTACCAGGCAGGTGAACAGCACTGCCCTGTGTGAGGATCCCACCTACCTCAGCACTGTCTCCTTCCTGAGGGCTGCTGACACCGCAGGACCTCTGTTGTTGCCACGGCATGAAGAGACTCTTCCTGAAAAGCAGGAGAAACAACACTCATCACTCACCCACAACGCAGCACCCACAGTACCTGGGACTGGCTGTGCTTCCCTGTCTCTCTGTCCCTCTGCTTGCAATAAAACAGCAGATGTTCCTCAATCCATGAGCAGTCCTCCCAGCCACTACAGAGAGGGCCTTACTGTCCACCATCAAGTCAGGGGTCACCCAGGAATTCTGAAGAATGTGCAGCCTGAACATCAACATACTCAGCTTTGGGAACTGTGCAAGGCTAAGTGGGGGCTGCTAAAAGAGGTTTTTCTCATGCAGAGAACTCCTGTGAGGGCAGAGGACAGATGACTTCACCTGCCAGGTCCTTTCCGGGGGACTCAGGAGTACCCTCTCTTTGACATCGGGCCTTACAGAGTGTCCCTCCTCATCTGTGTCCTCTGGTGACACCACAGGAACACATATCGGAAAATCACTGCAGTATCCGTGAATGGAATCACAGACCCTCCATTGGACAGTACCTCCTGGGCCTTGTACACGGATATTGGGAAGGCAGATCTCCACTCCAGCTGCACACAGACCTGCCCCTGTCCTCTACAGAGTTAAGAGCTGTTCTGGGAGGATGAGGCCATGTCTCAGTCCCCAGGTGCTTGCCTCTGACACAGGCACTGTAATGTACCATGAGACACATTCACCATGCTATGTTTGCTTTCTTTAGCGCTCATCACTTCAATGATAAAAAGCAGAATTTTTTTTTCTTTTTTTGACAGGCAGAGTGGACAGTGAGAGAGAGAGAGAGAGAAAGGTCTTCCGTCGCCATTGGTTCACCCTCCAATGGCCGCCGCGCTGCGACCGGCGCACCGCGCTGATCTGATGACAGGAGCCAGGTGCTTCTCCTGGTCTCCCATGGGGTGCAGGGCCCAAGGACTTGGGCCATCCTCCACTGCACTCCCTGGCCACAGCAGAGAGCTGGCCTGGAAGAGGGGCAACCGGGAAAGAATCCGGCGCCCCGACCGGGACTAGAACCCGGTGTGCCGGCGCCGCTAGGTGGAGGATTAGCCTAGTGAGCCGCGGCGCCGGCCAAAAGCAGGAGAATTATACTTGATTGTCACTGTATGGAGGGTCCACAGGAGGTGTGGCAGGCAGAAGGACAAGGTGGGCGGGATCAGTATGCAATGCTAAGGGCTACATTTTCAACAGAAGGAAATTCCTATGCAAAGTAGTATTAGCCAAGTGGGTTATGGGAGAAAACAGGAAAACATACATACATATGTACATACAGGCATATCCTAAATACACGAGAAAGCATGTGTGTACATAGGCATAGACACAAGGCCACCCTGCAACCTTCAGACTAGGACACTGTCACTGTGCGTGCGAAGCCAGCTTGTCCAGAAGGACCTGGGAAGGCAGATATTTAGACCAGTTCAATTACAAGTTAGTTTCCCCTAAAATTTCAAGCAGCCAGACAAAATGGATACAGACCCAAAACACTGGGAAGGAGAGGAGAGTTTGGAGTTACAACCATCCAAGTACCATAGGCCTCAGTACAGGTCTGCTCTCACAAGTCTCACATATCGGCAGAAGGACATGGTGGCAGGGATCAGTGTGCAATGTTAAGGGCGACAATTTCCAATGGAAGGAATCCCTATGCACAGTAGTATTTCCAAGTTGGTTATGGGAGAAAGAATTTGGAAAATGTGCATTAATACATATGGGCATAACTTAAATACATGGGAAAACATGTGTGTACACATGGATGAAAGAATGAATGAATCAATCAGTAAGTGGAGAGAGGGGAATTAATACTCAATGCGGTTCAGTGAAGAACCAGAACAGCCACTGATGTGAATGGCTGCTCTGGCTGGCTCTGCAGGGAGCACTGGGTGCTCCAAGGTCATTGCACATGTGCACCGTGGCCTCTACACCCTTCTCTAGGGCTGCATGAGGCTCTGTGTGATAAGGCTATTGACTGCCACACCAGAAATGGATTACACCTACACCTACCTGTCGCTCCCCGTCTTCATGGGGGAACGACACTAAACCCTGCCTAGGCTTCATATCCGAGTCACGGCACCATTATGTCGCTCCCCCTCTTCGTGGAGGAGCAACACAGGACCCTGCGCTGTTCTTTCGTCTGCTCGGCCCTCCCCGGGTTTGCTGCTGGTTCTTCCCGGGTTGGCTACTATCCCTTCCACCTCCGTGGAAGGGCAGTTCCCCCTGGCCGCATTCCCCACTTCCGCAGGGGAGCGGCACACCGCCGGCCGGCTTTCTCGGGGGCTGCACGGGTTCCCTTTAGATGTTCCCCATAGATGTTTCCGGTGCATGCCGTCTCTCTCCTCCTTTATAGTCCTCTTCCGCCAATCCTAACTCGGCTGCCCACACGCCAAGTACGCTGCTCTCCAATCAGGAGCAAGTCCTACAGTTAATTGGTTGAACTGGAGGCAGCTGTGCGGAAGCTGTTTACTTCTCTCCCAGCGCCATATTGTGGGAGAGCAGATGCATAGAATAAGTCTTAATTCCAGTAACAGTCTAGTCCGGGCTGCTCCCCACAGATCCCCCTTTCTTTTTATTTTTTGGCGTTGATACGCGCCTGTCTTCGGTGTCCCGCGACACACACTCTGCTCTACTTGCTAGAGTTGCCACAGGCTCTTACAAGTCCTATCAATCAGGAAAACCGAATCCGGGTCCTCTCTTCGCCATTGTGAGGAGGTTTTTAGGCGCTGATGCGTGCCTGTGTTCGGTGCCCTGCAGCGCATGCTCTGCTCTGCTAGAACTGCCTGCAGGTGTTTACAAAACCTATCAGGCAAACCGAATCCAAGCCTTCTCATTGCCGTATTGTGGGGGAGACTTATTAGTGTTGGTTTGTGCCTATCTTCGGTGACCTGCAGCTCATACTCTGGTCGAGCTTTGCTGGCGCTTACCGCCTTAAATCAGGCAGACCGAATCCAAGCCTCCTAATTGTTGCATTGTGGGGAAGCTTTACTGATGTTAATTCGTGCCTGTCTTCGGTGACCTGCGGCTAGCCGCCCAGGTACTCATCGCCTCACTAATCGGGCAGACCGAATCCAAGCCTTCTAATTGGCATGTTGAGGGGAGGCCTTATTTTTCTCTATTTCTCTATCTCCGGGCATTTCTATTTCTCCCATTTTACTTCTGTCTGCCAACATTCCTATTTCTCTTTTACTTCACTTCCAAACTTCTGTTTCTCTTATCCCTGCGGCTTTCCGGCACCTCGCCCCGCTGGCGGGTTCCCGGCTCTGCGCCGCTTCAGCCCGCGCGCCTCTCTCATCTGCGCAGCTTCCCGGCTTTGCGCGGCTCGGCTTTGCGCGCTCCGCGGCTTCGCGCGCTCCGCGGTCTCCACGCTTAACCCTTTCGCGTCTGAACCACGGCCTACGCCAGCGTTCCCTATCTATTCACGCCCCGTGCTCTCTCTGCACGCGGCGGCTTCCGCGAGTAACACAGCGTAGCTTGCGTCTCCACCACTAGCATTCAATCCAAGTTCCCCGGGCTAGCCTGGCGAATTCAACCCAGCGTACGTCTCCGCCCCACGATTTGGCTTCCCGTCCTTTGCTCCCCGGGCTAATCAGACGGATCCCAATCTGGCTTGCGTCTCAGCTTCTGGTTTTAACTTTTCGCCCCCTATTCCCGGGCTAACTTGAGAATCCCAAAGTGGCTTTCGTTTCCGCCTTGGCCTGCCCCCCGCGGCTTCAATTTCCCTAACATTTTTCTCTACCCGGTATGTTTCCCCAAGCTTTCCTCCAACGATATTCCTCCCTCATTTCTCCTGGCCTCTCCCCACAGTCCGCGTCCGAGTCTGTTTGTTCTAGCTTTCACTTTCGCTTTCGACCTTAGAGATTTCTCCCAGCTTCCCCCCGTAGTCCGTATCTGAGTCTATGCCTAGGCTTTCAATAGCTTCTTCCGGCACCTTTTTCGTCCGGCTTTTCCCTAGGCTGTTTGCTAGTCTCTCTCTCCGATATTTTCCCTAGTTCTTCCCGTTTCTTCCCGTTTCTTCCCTCCTAAGTTTCATATCCGTCCTAAGTTTCCTATCCGAGTCACGTTTCCTATCCGAGCTAGGTTTCCTATCCGAGCTAGGTTTCCTATCCGAGTCACGGCACCATTATGTCGCTCCCCCTCTTCGTGGAGGAACGACACTAAGCCCTGCCTAGGCTTCATATCCGAGTCACGGCACCATTATGTCGCTCCCCGTCTTCATGGGGGAACGACACTAAACCCTGCCTAGGCTTCATATCCGAGTCACGGCACCATTATGTCGCTCCCCCTCTTCGTGGAGGAGCAACACAGGACCCTGCGCTGTTCTTTCGTCTGCTCGGCCCTCCCCGGGTTTGCTGCTGGTTCTTCCCGGGTTGGCTACTGTCCCTTCCACCTCCGTGGAAGGGCAGTTCCCCCTGGCCGCATTCCCCACTTCCGCAGGGGAGCGGCACACCGCCGGCCGGCTTTCTCGGGGGCTGCACGGGTTCCCTTTAGATGTTCCCCATAGATGTTTCCGGTGCATGCCGTCTCTCTCCTCCTTTATAGTCCTCTTCCGCCAATCCTAACTCGGCTGCCCACACGCCAAGTACGCTGCTCTCCAATCAGGAGCAAGTCCTACAGTTAATTGGTTGAACTGGAGGCAGCTGTGCGGAAGCTGTTTACTTCTCTCCCAGCGCCATATTGTGGGAGAGCAGATGCATAGAATAAGTCTTAATTCCAGTAACAGTCTAGTCCGGGCTGCTCCCCACAGATCCCCCTTTCTTTTTATTTTTTGGCGTTGATACGCGCCTGTCTTCGGTGTCCCGCGACACACACTCTGCTCTACTTGCTAGAGTTGCCACAGGCTCTTACAAGTCCTATCAATCAGGAAAACCGAATCCGGGTCCTCTCTTCGCCATTGTGAGGAGGTTTTTAGGCGCTGATGCGTGCCTGTGTTCGGTGCCCTGCAGCGCATGCTCTGCTCTGCTAGAACTGCCTGCAGGTGTTTACAAAACCTATCAGGCAAACCGAATCCAAGCCTTCTCATTGCCGTATTGTGGGGGAGACTTATTAGTGTTGGTTTGTGCCTATCTTCGGTGACCTGCAGCTCATACTCTGGTCGAGCTTTGCTGGCGCTTACCGCCTTAAATCAGGCAGACCGAATCCAAGCCTCCTAATTGTTGCATTGTGGGGAAGCTTTACTGATGTTAATTCGTGCCTGTCTTCGGTGACCTGCGGCTAGCCGCCCAGGTACTCATCGCCTCACTAATCGGGCAGACCGAATCCAAGCCTTCTAATTGGCATGTTGAGGGGAGGCCTTATTTTTCTCTATTTCTCTATCTCCGGGCATTTCTATTTCTCCCATTTTACTTCTGTCTGCCAACATTCCTATTTCTCTTTTACTTCACTTCCAAACTTCTGTTTCTCTTATCCCTGCGGCTTTCCGGCACCTCGCCCCGCTGGCGGGTTCCCGGCTCTGCGCCGCTTCAGCCCGCGCGCCTCTCTCATCTGCGCAGCTTCCCGGCTTTGCGCGGCTCGGCTTTGCGCGCTCCGCGGCTTCGCGCGCTCCGCGGTCTCCACGCTTAACCCTTTCGCGTCTGAACCACGGCCTACGCCAGCGTTCCCTATCTATTCACGCCCCGTGCTCTCTCTGCACGCGGCGGCTTCCGCGAGTAACACAGCGTAGCTTGCGTCTCCACCACTAGCATTCAATCCAAGTTCCCCGGGCTAGCCTGGCGAATTCAACCCAGCGTACGTCTCCGCCCCACGATTTGGCTTCCCGTCCTTTGCTCCCCGGGCTAATCAGACGGATCCCAATCTGGCTTGCGTCTCAGCTTCTGGTTTTAACTTTTCGCCCCCTATTCCCGGGCTAACTTGAGAATCCCAAAGTGGCTTTCGTTTCCGCCTTGGCCTGCCCCCCGCGGCTTCAATTTCCCTAACATTTTTCTCTACCCGGTATGTTTCCCCAAGCTTTCCTCCAACGATATTCCTCCCTCATTTCTCCTGGCCTCTCCCCACAGTCCGCGTCCGAGTCTGTTTGTTCTAGCTTTCACTTTCGCTTTCGACCTTAGAGATTTCTCCCAGCTTCCCCCCGTAGTCCGTATCTGAGTCTATGCCTAGGCTTTCAATAGCTTCTTCCGGCACCTTTTTCGTCCGGCTTTTCCCTAGGCTGTTTGCTAGTCTCTCTCTCCGATATTTTCCCTAGTTCTTCCCGTTTCTTCCCGTTTCTTCCCTCCTAAGTTTCATATCCGTCCTAAGTTTCCTATCCGAGTCACGTTTCCTATCCGAGCTAGGTTTCCTATCCGAGCTAGGTTTCCTATCCGAGTCACGGCACCATTATGTCGCTCCCCCTCTTCGTGGAGGAACGACACTAAGCCCTGCCTAGGCTTCATATCCGAGTCACGGCACCATTATGTCGCTCCCCGTCTTCATGGGGGAACGACACTAAACCCTGCCTAGGCTTCATATCCGAGTCACGGCACCATTATGTCGCTCCCCCTCTTCGTGGAGGAGCAACACAGGACCCTGCGCTGTTCTTTCGTCTGCTCGGCCCTCCCCGGGTTTGCTGCTGGTTCTTCCCGGGTTGGCTACTGTCCCTTCCACCTCCGTGGAAGGGCAGTTCCCCCTGGCCGCATTCCCCACTTCCGCAGGGGAGCGGCACACCGCCGGCCGGCTTTCTCGGGGGCTGCACGGGTTCCCTTTAGATGTTCCCCATAGATGTTTCCGGTGCATGCCGTCTCTCTCCTCCTTTATAGTCCTCTTCCGCCAATCCTAACTCGGCTGCCCACACGCCAAGTACGCTGCTCTCCAATCAGGAGCAAGTCCTACAGTTAATTGGTTGAACTGGAGGCAGCTGTGCGGAAGCTGTTTACTTCTCTCCCAGCGCCATATTGTGGGAGAGCAGATGCATAGAATAAGTCTTAATTCCAGTAACAGTCTAGTCCGGGCTGCTCCCCACACCTACCCAAGCTGCACCACTGCCACTAGAGGCCAGATCTGTTAGCAGGAAATCCAGACAAGGTGCCCAAAGCCTGGGACCCAGACCACCTGGGAAAGGTCAAATCAGACCTGTCACTGCTCTCTGCAAGGCGAGCCTGACCATGAGGTCCATGGTGGCCACACATTCTGACTGTGTTGTGGATAGGCTTGTATAACAGGAAGTCACAGAAAGGCAGGCAAGTACAGGGACCGAGAGGTACTGGGAAGGATCAGAGAGTAAGGTATAATCAGCATCCTAGGACCACAGGCCTCAGTGCCTCTGTATTCTCACAAGCCGCCTCCCCCCCACCATTCTGCTGCCATGAGGATCCCACACTGTAGTCAATCTGGAGGGAAGCCAGGTGTCACAACAAAGACTCCCACTCTACTTGCACCTGACCCAAGGTCAGTCACCTGAGAACTCTTCAGATGGTGGCTGAGGGATATATCCTTGACTAGGGCATTAAGTAGGAAGAATCTGTATCCACCAGTGATCTCTGAGGCAGATGTGGGGATAGAAAAGGAAGGGGAGTAGACACAGATGTATTCTTGATCAATTAACTTCAGAGGTGACAACAGGTCCGCGCGTGCAGGTGGAATGAATCAATGTAGGCACAGGAATGAATGGGGGCACAGCCACACCTGCATTGGAGCTACCTGGAAGGTAAAGCACACCAAGGTCCTGGACAAGGTGTTCTCCATGTGTGCAGCCACTCTCACCTCCTCCACACCATGCAACCCCAGCCTGGGGCACTCTAAAGACATGACTACCTAGGACCACGGGGGTGGGGCTGGGCTTCATCCTCTGTCCTCCCACCTGATGTGCACTTCGTGCTGCTCCCACAATGTCCAACTTCCCACCCAGGCATGCTATCATGTCCTTGACCTGGAAGAGATTCTGGCTTGGGAAGTCACCTGTCTTCTCTCTGGGATGAACTGAAAAGGGACAAAAGAGAGGAACTGAGGAAATAAGAAGAGAGGAAATCCTGGAACTCATCCTACATGAAGTTAGGACCCAAGATTCCCAGAAGACAAGATCTTACCAGGGCTTTACAAAGTCTCCAAGTGTGCTCAGAAACCTGACGAATGGTTAACAGGATTTTAGGGCATTTGCATGTAACTCAGCATTGTGGTATAGTGGGTAAAGCCACCACCTGCAATGCCAGCATCTCATATGGGTGCCAGTTCAGGTGCTGGCTGTTCATTTCTGATCTACCTCCCTACTGATGTGCCTGCAGGAGCAGCAGAAGCTAGTCCAAGAGTTTGGGCCCTTGCACCCATGTGGGAGACCCAGATAAAGCTTCTGGCTCCTGACTTTTGGCTTTGTATTGGATGAGACTTGGTCAATTACAGGGACTCAGAGGGGAGACACACTTCCTCTACTGGCTTCTGCCACACCAGCAAGGATCCCATCCATCACCACCACCCCACCCTGCAGGACCTCTGCAGTCAGACCTCCGGATCCATGTTCCTAACGGGACTGGGGACCTCCCGGTTGTTCACAGGGAGGCTGAGTGTAAGGAACACAGAAAAGAAAATGGAGCAGCACTGCCTCTAACAGGGGATGACTTTTAAATTAAAAGAGCTCTGCAGTTTTCTGGGGGTAAACCCAAGGCTGAAAGTGTTCTTTTGGGTCTTGACCTCACCTAACCCAATGACCCTGCAGTTCCCAGGGCAAGAGAAAGGAGGTAGAGGGAGCCCCAGCCTCTAACCTGGATCCACTCAGGTCCTGGCTGAGCAGATTTCTACTGGCTCCGCCCAGGCACGGCCACTATGCGCTCCTAAGCTCTGCTGGGCTGGGCCGCAGTTGCACTGCATGCTGGAGCTTGGCCCCCTAGGCCCCATCTGTGTCTGGGTCCTCCAGAGCCCACATGATGCTGGGAACGTCCTAGACCGGGCCTCCATGAGCTCTGAGCCCTTTCAGAGTATATCCCGACATCCCACTACACATACATTTCCCTGCCAAGACAGTCCCGCGCAAGCGCACAGCCACCACGGCTGGCGGGATCCACAAACTTCTTCCTCTTGATGGCAGTATTGTACCACAAATGCCACCTGCCCTGCCCCCACCCCCCGCCCTTCGCACAGCAAAAAACTCCCAGTTAGCCCACAGGGAGCCCAGCGTGGTCGCTCTGCTGGGCTGTCTGTGAAGCAAGAGGACCTACAGAACAGCACTGCGTGCTGTACCATCCCCATATCTTTGCAGCCTGGCCTCAGCACACTGCTCCTGCACTACCTTCAGGACTACCATGCAAGGGACACTCCCAAGGGCAACCTCAGCAGGTGTAGGGCACCTGGGCCTAGGCGGACTGCATTGTCTGCATCGCACCTGGCTTTAGCTCTTGGGGATCCAGGCAAGGGCCCCATGATTCAATTAAAGCCCACCCCGCAACAGCTGGACTCGGACTTTGTCACTGAGCCCTGTGACATGAGCTTGCCCAGAAGGCCCAGGCCTGCCACATATTTTGACTGAGTGAATTATAAGCCAGGATGCCATAAAGTCTCAGGCAGCCAGACATAAAGGATAGGGACACAGAGGCAATGGTAAGGAGGGGAGAATTTGGAGTTACAGCCATCCCAGTACTGCTCGCCTCACTACCTGTCTGCGTTCACGTGCCTCATCCTTGGTCTGCCGATGATCAGCATCCCACACTGACGCCACTCAGGAGCACACCTAGGTACCACAAAGATACCGCTTCTCCTTGTACCTAATGAAGGGTCAAAGGCTTGAGAACTCCCACATGCAGGCTGAGGGACACACACACTACTGCTAGCTTGTTATTTAGGAGGAATCGCAGGAAGGGGAATAGTACATACATGCACACATGATTAAGTAAGGAGATGAGAATGAATGGATGGGGCTGAATGAATGGGGAGCAGAGCCATATTTGCATTTGGGGCTACCTGGAAGGTAAAGCAAACCCACTGTTACTGGACAAGCACACCTACATGTGCGGAGCTGCTCTGTACTCCTCCAAATCATGAAGCCACACCCGGGACACTACATAGGAAGAAACTGTCGCTCCCCCTCTTCGTGGAGGAACGACACAGGACCCTGCGCTGTTCTTTTTGTCTGCTCGGCCCTCCCCGGGTTTGCTGCTGGTTCTTCCCGGGTTGGCTACTGTCCCTTCCACCTCCGTGGAAGGGCAGTTCCCCCTGGCCGCATTCCCCACTTCCGCAGGGGAGTGGCACACCGCCGGCCGGCTTTCTCGGGGGCTGCACGGGTTCCCTTAGATGTTCCCCATAGATGTTCCTGGTGCATGCCGTCTCTCTCCTCCTTTATAGTCCTCTTCCACCAATCCCAACTCGGCTGCCCACACGCCGAGTACGCTGCTCTCCAATCAGGAGCAAGTCCTACAGTTTATTAGTTGAACTGGAGGCAGCTGTGCGGAAGCTGTTTACTTCTCTCCCAGCGCCATATTGTGGGAGAGCAGATGCATAGAATAAGTCTTAATTCCAGTTACTCAGTCTAGTCCGGTTTGCTCCCCACAGAAACAAACCAAGGGAAGTGAGCCAGGGAAGGCATCATCCTCCCTGTACTCCCATATGAGGTAGGCCTTGTCACTTCCTGCTGCCCCACAATGCCCTGCTATCAGGCCCACTCCTGAGTCCTTGAACTGGATGAGACGCTGACTTGGGAAATCACCCTGTCCTCTCACTGGGATGGGCTGCAAAGGGACAAAAGAGAAGAAATGAGAACGAAGAGAGGAAATCTCAGAACTCATCCCGAATAAAGTTAGGACCCAGGATTCCAGGGAAAGCACAACTCTGCCTAAGAAGACCACACCTTACCAGGTCTTTATAAATTCCCCCAATGTGCCAGAAACGTGCTGAGTGCATGACCTGGTATTAGGGCATAAAATGTACAGAATGACGGCTGGCGCCACGGCTCACTAGGCTAATCCTCCGCCTTGCGGCACCGGCACACAGGGTTCTAGTCCCGGTCGGGGCGCCGGATTCTGTCCTGGTTGCCCCTCTTCCAGGCCAGCTCTCTGCTGTGGCCAGGGAGTGCAGTGGAGGATGGCCCAAGTGCTTGGGCCCTGCACCCCATGGGAGACCAGGATAAGTACCTGGCTCCTGCCATCGGATCAGTGCGGTGCGGTGGCCGCAGCGCCGGCCGCGGCGGCCATTGGAGGGTGAACCAACGGCAAAGGAAGACCTTTCTCTCTGTCTCTCTCTCTCACTGTCCACTCTGCCTGTCAAAAAAAAAAAAAAAAAAAAAAAAAGTAAAGAATGACAACATATGATGACAAGTACAGAAGTATATTGTTTTGTACACGTAAAAATTCCAAGGAGAGCAAAGAATGGGGAAATCAGTTCCCTCAGAACCCTAGGACAGCAAACACTGATTCTAAGGCCTAGAGTATTTGGGGCCACGCGTTTGTACTTTCATGCACAAAAGGTGGAGGCAGAGGTGGGAGGGACAGGACGGGCAGCATTTCTGGAGCAACACTGTGATCAGGCAATCACGATTTGAGTATGGCGTCTGGTCCTTCTTTGTACATCCCTGGTAGGAGGTTTGTTTTGCAAGGGTGGACATCAGCAGTTCCTCTAAGTGACCTGGTCTACCCAGCAGGGGCCTCCTAGGTGGGTATCACACAGATGGGAGCAGTCACACATCCACAGGACCTGGGTATCCAGCACAGCCCGGGTGGGGAGGCAGGGAAAGGCAGTCCCCAGGGGCCACCTCACTCTGCAATTGAGAACTAAGTCTTCCACTGAGCATGTGGCCTCCTGATACTGCAGGTGGAGAACTCCCGATTTTGGGGAACAGACCATATCAGCAAAAGTTGCAGGTCCACTTCTGTTCAGGTTCTGTGTAGTTCATGCCCATTCTGCTCCCAGCAATCATGAGCACTCAGAGGTGAGATCCCTCCCTGCCCACTGCCTCTGCAGGCTCCTCCCACACTGCAGGGATCCCATTCCCCCAGCAGGGCCCCTGTAAACTCCTCTGCTTCTCCTAAGGAAACATGGAGTCGGGGCCCAGGTTCTGTGCTCCTGCTGGGACTGGGGACCTCACAGGTGTTCACAGGGAGGTCCAGGAACAGAGGAACAAAAACATAGTAACTCCATTCTCTGTCACAAGATGGTCTTTTAAGATACAGATCCAAGGCTGAAGGAATCCTTTCCAGATTGGAGCTGACCTAAAACAACGGCCCCACAGCTTCAAGGAATTGTGGCAAGAGGCAAATGGCGCCCCAGCCGGTCATTGTCCTGGACCCACTCAGGTCTTGCCTGAGGAGACTTCTCTAGCCCTGCCCAGACATGGCCGCCACCAGCCACCTAGAGCTCTGCCCAGTTGGGCCACAGCCGCCACCCACCCTGGAGCACGGGCCAGACACTCATGACCCTGGCCCACAAGACACCAGGGCCTGAGCTGGCCCCAGCCTCCAAGGGCCTGAGCCCTCCCAGGTCAGGCCCCGAGACCTGCCTAAGCACTCAGTTCTCCACCAAGCTGGTCCCACGCAGGCACACAGCCCCCAGGCCTGGCGAAATTCACAAAGTTCCACTTGATGGAGGTATTGCACCGCAACTGCCACTTGGCCTTCCCCCTCAGGTCCTCCCTCTTCCCTTCATGTGGGAAAAAACGCAGAATGGTTGCTACCCAGCAGGATGGCTCCGCCTGCCTCTGAAGGGAGCAGGAGGAGCTACTGCACAGCCCTGGGTGCAGCACCATCCCGGTGTCTGCACAGCCCGGCTTGACCTCACTGCTCCTTGGCTGCCCTCAGGACTAGGGCACAATGGATGCTCCTGATGGCACGCCCAGCAGGGGTAGAGCACCTGTGCCTAGCCTGGCAGCACCGTAGGCACTTCAGGCCTCGGGGATCCAGGACAAGTCTCCATAGGTTCGGACCCAAGCACATCACTACATTAACTGGCAATGCTAACAGAGACCAAGTTTTAGGAAACAGGATCTGAGAGGCAGGTAGACTTGACTCGATGACCTTGGAGAAGACAAAAAACAGAAAATGCACCAGTTTGTATGAGGGCCCATGAAAAACAATTTCTATCTACAAGCCCCTGTACACCTTCAACAAGGACAGCCTAAAACCCAGCAAAGATTCCTCAAAAGTCAGGCTAGAGGGGAGTCTCCCCATTTTACTCCTAAGACAAGAGGGTGAGGAAATTGCCCACAGGTGCCATTCAGGGCTCCAGCGCTGAGGCACCCCTTAGCTCCGCCCAGACATGGCCGCCACCAGAATACTGGGCTCTGGTTTGCTGGTCTGTAGCTGACAGGAACCTTGGAGGTCAGCCCCCTGTCCCTGCGTGAATCTGGGCCCTTCACAGCACCTATGGCATGGTGGCCAACCTTCCACTGGGTCTCCAAGAACTCTTGAGCCCTCCCATGGCCCTCACTTCCCTGTCAAGACAGTCCCACACAAGTGCACTAGCCGCCAGGGCTGGCGGGATCCATGAATGACTTCCTCTTGATGGCAGTGTTGTACCATAAATGTCTACTGTGCTGTGACGCAGGTCCTCCCTCTACCCTTCGTGCAGGAAAAAACACAAAGCACTGTCCAGTGGGTGCCCAGTATGGAAACGAGGCCTGGCTCTGAGGGGAGAAGGAGGAGCTACTGCACAGCTCTGGGTGCTACCCAGTACTGTGCCAGCACATCCTTGCCTCAGTATGCTGCTCCTCACTGCCCTCAGGACCAGCACACAAAGGATCCTCCTCATGGCACCCCAGGCAGGATAGGGCACCTGCACCTAGCTCAGCCAACCATGCTCTGTCCTGTAAGACAGTTGGCATCAACCCTCAGGGATCCAAGCAAGGTCCCCACAGGCTTGGACCCAAGGCCACCCTGCAACAGTCAGACTAGAACCTTGTGACTGCACCTGGGATGCCAGCTTGTCCAGGAGGTCCTGGGCAGGCAGAGATTTAGATCAGTTCAATCACAAGTTAGTTTCCCCTAAAATCTCAAGCAGCAATACAAAATGGATACAGACACAAAACACTGGGAAAAAGGGGAGAGTTTGGAGTTACAACCATCCAAGTACCAAAGACCTCAGTATAGGTCTGCTTTCACATGTCTCACCCCTGGGCTGCAGACAATGAGCATCCCACACTCACTGCCACTCAACACAGCAGGCAGTGCCACACCAAAGACACCGCCTCTCCTTGCACCAGACTAAGGGTCAATGGCTTGAGAACTCCCACATGCAGGCTGGGGGACAAACACACTACTGCTAACTTGTAATTTAGGAGGCATCTCGGCAAGGGGAATAGTACACATATGCACACATGATTGAGTAAGATGGGAGGTGAGAAAGTATCTGACAGGCAGGTGACAATGAATATGTAAATGCGGGGCCAAAAGGGAAGCGTAGCCATATTTGTAGGTGGAGCTACCTGGATGGTGTAGCAAACCCACGGGTCCTGGACAGATTCACCTTCACGTACAAATCCACTCGGGACTCCTCCACACCATGAGGATACAACCTGGGACTCTCCATAGTGAGTGACAACCTTGGACCCAGGGAGGTGAGCCAGGGCATCGTCCTCCCTGTCCTCCCATCTGATGTGGGCCCTGTCACTTCCACTGCCCCCACAATGTCCTGCTTCTTACCTGGGCCTCCTCCTGTGCCTTGATCTGGAAGACATGCTGACTTGGGAAGTCTGCCCGTCCTCTCTCTCTTGGATGGGCTGCAAAGGACAAAAGAGAGCAACTAAGGACATGACAGGAGAGGAAATACTTGAACTCATCCTTCATGATGTTAGGACTCAAGATCCACAGGAATGCAAAACACTACCTCAGATGACCAGACCTTATCAGGTCTTTATAAATTCTCCCAGTGTGCCCAGAACCCTGGTGAGTGCATGCCCTGATGCTAGGGCCTAAAATGCTCATGCAAGCTGACATATGAAGGGAAATACAGATATCCTGGTCTTCTGTTGTTCTGTACACATAAACACTGCAAGGAGAGAAAAGAAAAGAGGAAACCACTTCCGTCAGTATCCACATTCACCAAACAGTGATTCTAAGGCCTAGAGTATTTGGGGCCACACGTTTGTACTTTCATGCACAAAAGGTGGAGGCAGAGGTGGGAGGGACAGGACGGGCAGCATTTCTGGAGCAACACTGTGATCAGGCAATCACGATTTGAGTATGGCGTCTGGTCCTTCTTTGTACATCCCTGGTAGGAGGTTTGTTTTGCAAGGGTGGGCTGGAGGCCCTCAGCGGGTCCTCTAAGTGGCCTGGTCTACCCCAGCAGGGGCCTCCTAGGTGGGTATCACACAGATGGGAGCAGTCACACATCCACAGGACCTGGGTATCCAGCACAGCCCGGGTGGGGAGGCAGGGAAAGGCAGTCCCCAGGGGCCACCTCACTCTGCAATTGAGAACTAAGTCTTCCACTGAGCATGTGGCCTCCTGATACTGCAGGTGGAGAACTCCTGATTTTGGGGAACAGAGCAGAACCAGTAAGAGTTACAGGTCCACTTCTGTTCAGGTTCTGTGTAGTTCATGCCCATTCTGCTCCCAGCAATCATGAGCACTCAGAGGTGAGATCCCTCCCTGCCCACTGCCTCTGCAGGCTCCTCCCACACTGCAAGGATCCCATTCCCCCAGTAGGGCCCCTGTAATCCCAGCTGCTTCTGTAAGGACCACTGACATCAGGACTCTGGTTCTACGCTCCTGCTGAGAATGGGAACCTCACAGGAGTTCACAGGGAGGCTGCGTGTAACTTCCGTGACGCAGGAACAGAGGAATAAAACCTCCTCTTCAATAAGCAGATTTTGAAACTGGAGGATTTCTCTGGTCTTTTACAATGCAGATTCAACACGGAAGTAATGGTTGTAGCTGACATCACACAATGGCCATGAGCCTTCTAAGGAATGGGACAGGAGGCAAATGGCATCAAGGCCACTGCCCCAGATCCACTAAGGTCTCCGTTGAACAGAGATCCACTACCTCCACTCAGACATGTCCAACACCAGCTTCCTCAACTCTGCCACGTTGGACCAGAGCTGCCTCGCACCTTGGAGCTGGGACCCCTGGCTCTAAGTGTTTCTAAGGCATCAGCAGCCCACACTGAAAAGGTGGAGGCAGAGGACAGGACAGGCAGCGTACATATCTGGAGCAACACGGCCATCAAGCAGTAGCATTTGAACTATGGCTTGCACGTTGTCTAAGTAGACCCCTAGGTGAATGCTTGATAGGTGACTGGTGTTTTGGTGGTACTTGGGGGTTCCTAAAAGTGGCTATGGCCACTCTGGGAGGTGCCCTGTTAGGGGGGTTTGAAACCAATGGAAACAGACTCACAAACGGATTACACTGGGTCTCCAGGACAGCCAAGGGGAGGCGGTAGTAGAGGGCACTCTTCAGTGGTTGCCACTTACTGCTATTTAGCATTGAACTTCTGGCGGACATTTGGCCTCTCATAAAACCCAGCTGTTACACTAAGGGGCACCACTGTCACGAATCTAGTTCCACGCTCCTGCTGGGACTGGAGACCTCATGGGAGTTCACCGGGAGGCTGAGTGTAATTTCTGTACACCAGGAACCGGGGAAGGAAAATGGATTTGCTTCCTTCTCTGCCACAGCAGATTTTGAAACTGGAAAAGCTCTGTGGTATTTAAAGAGGTGGCGTCAAGGCTGAAGGAATCCTTACGGGGTCCTAGTTCACCTAACCCCAGTACCCTGATACCACAGTAGATTGCAGAGAAAGAAAATGGAGGCCTTAGCCCACATAAGTCTTAGAGGCTCAGGCTTCCACCAGCCCCACCCAAGTATGGCTGTCACCAGGCTCCAGAGTTCTGTCTTGGTTGGTCAAAGCTGCCAGGGACCCTGGATCTTGGCACCCCGCAAATACCTATGTCCAGGGCCTGTACAGATCACAGGACCAGAGTGCCGAGCTGGCCAGGATCTCCAAGGCCTGTGAGCCCTCCTAGGGTACGGCCCTCGGATCACCTGAGAGCTCACTTCCCTGCCATCCAGTCCTGCGCAGGCGCATAGCCAAACAACTGCTGAGATCTAGAAACTATTTCCTCTTGATGGCAGTATTGCACCACAAATGCCACTCGTCCTGCCCTCTGCACCTCCTCCCTCCTCCCTTCCCGCAGCAAAAAACGCCCAGCGCTGTTCAGCAGGGACCCAACAGGGCTACTCTGCCTGGCTGTGAGGGGAGGAGGAGCAGGAACTGCACAGCCCTGGGTGCTGCACGGAAAAAGTGCCCGCCCAGCCTGGCCTCAGCACACTCCTCCTAGGCTGCCCTGGGGACAAGCCCCACAGCACTGAGGGTCAGGGCACGCCCAGCTGTGGAGGACCCCATGCCTAGCTGAGCTGCCCCCTTTCCATGGAGGCCATTTCAATCCTCCCGTATTCCAACCCAGGGAGTCACAGGCTGGGAACTCAGCTGACTCAACACTAGATTCAGTGGGACCTTCTGACTGGGCTGTGCACTGCCAGCTAGCCCAGGAGGTGCAGGGCTGTCAGACATGCTGACACTCACTGAGGCCACACTGACATGATGACAGGGCAGGCTCACAGAGATGCTGGGAAGGAGCAGAGTGAGGAGTTTCGGCTATCCCAGGACCACAGGCCCCAGTGCTGCCGCCTCTCACAGGGCTCTGCCAAGGTCTGCAGACAAGGAGGGGCCCACACTCAGGCCGGACAGGAACAAGGAACACACTGAAGACACACAGACAGGCACACACATACACTCACCCCCTCACACACACAAGACACAGGAACAACTGTCACAACTCTCAGAAGTTACTCAGGGAAACATACTAGTGCTAGTAGGTTAATTTAAGCACTCTCTCTTCACAGCAGATATGACAGATGTGGGGTCTGCAAAAGCAAGGGGAACAGCACACAAATGCACACTGAGAAAGGAGGTCTCTGCACTTGAGGTGGGAATGAATCAGTGAAGCAGGTGGGAGCAGAATGGAGGGCACAGCCGCACTTGCTTTAGGAGCTACCGGAAGGTGATGAGAATGCACTGGTCCTGGGGACGGTCACCTCCATGTGTGAAGCTACCCTTCGCTCCTCCTGACCATGGATCCACAACCTGGAGCACACTCCTACTCAGGACTGCTACAGGGGCCACAACAACCCTACTACCTAATTCATGACTCATGAGCAACTGCTCAACAATTCTCACCAGGGGTTTGCAGCAGAAATGTGTGGATGGGTCATGTGTTAATGGAGAGGAGTCTCAACAAGGAAAGGCACTGGCAGCTATGGGCAACAGCAGACGAAAATGTTAATGAAGACACATCATTTGAGTCAGTGAGAAGCTACGTTTTACCCAGAAAGGGCGTGACATCTGATGATAGCACCTTTTTTCTTGGTCAGTCAAGACAGAAAACGAGTAGCCTGGAGAGACCAAGAACGAGACTGAGAGGACAGCCCCAGGATACAGCCTGAGCACCGTGTAGCAATTCCAGCAACAAATGTTGATGAATCCCAAATGGCCTAAAGGAGGGTCTCAGGACATTGATGTGTGCCCAGGACACATCGGGAGATCACCGGAGGAACAGGCATCCATAGGAAGGGGCCCAGGCTCCAGCACAGGAAAGCAAAGGCCTGAAAACCCTGCATTTCCAATGGGTCTGCAAGAGACAGCCCTGCCCATGCGGGGCCTACCTCACTTCTCCCCCAGGACAGATGGCCTCACAGGGAAGCAGGCCTATCCCTTCCCATCTCCCCTGCCCCCTGGTATCTGACCTCCCATTCCGTGGAGCTATGCCCACTCCCTTAACGGACACACAGTTCAGAGTTAATTAATCCCCCATCTCCTACTGGGGGGTCGTCCCACCGTGAGGACCTCACTCGGGAGCCGGGAGCCCCTTCTACCAGGCAGGTGAACAGCACTGCCCTGTGTGAGGATCCCACCTACCTCAGCACTGTCTCCTTCCTGAGGGCTGCTGACACCGCAGGACCTCTGTTGTTGCCACGGCATGAAGAGACTCTTCCTGAAAAGCAGGAGAAACAACACTCATCACTCACCCACAACCCAGCACACACAGTACCTGGGACTGGCTGTGCTTCCCTGTCTCTCTGTCCCTCTGCTTGCAATAAAACAGCAGATGTTCCTCAATCCATGAGCAGTCCTCCCAGCCACTACAGAGAGGGCCTTACTGTCCACCATCAAGTCAGGGGTCACCCAGGAATTCTGAAGAATGTGCAGCCTGAACATCAACATACTCAGCTTTGGGAACTGTGCAAGGCTAAGTGGGGGCTGCTAAAAGAGGTTTTTCTCATGCAGAGAACTCCTGTGAGGGCAGAGGACAGATGACTTCACCTGCCAGGTCCTTTCCGGGGGACTCAGGAGTACCCTCTCTTTGACATCGGGCCTTACAGAGTGTCCCTCCTCATCTGTGTCCTCTGGTGACACCACAGGAACACATATCGGAAAATCACTGCAGTATCCGTGAATGGAATCACAGACCCTCCATTGGACAGTACCTCCTGGGCCTTGTACACGGATATTGGGAAGGCAGATCTCCACTCCAGCTGCACACAGACCTGCCCCTGTCCTCTACAGAGTTAAGAGCTGTTCTGGGAGGATGAGGCCATGTCTCAGTCCCCAGGTGCTTGCCTCTGACACAGGCACTGTAATGTACCATGAGACACATTCACCATGCTATGTTTGCTTTCTTTAGCGCTCATCACTTCAATGATAAAAAGCAGAATTTTTTTTTCTTTTTTTGACAGGCAGAGTGGACAGTGAGAGAGAGAGAGAGAGAAAGGTCTTCCGTCGCCATTGGTTCACCCTCCAATGGCCGCCGCGCTGCGACCGGCGCACCGCGCTGATCTGATGACAGGAGCCAGGTGCTTCTCCTGGTCTCCCATGGGGTGCAGGGCCCAAGGACTTGGGCCATCCTCCACTGCACTCCCTGGCCACAGCAGAGAGCTGGCCTGGAAGAGGGGCAACCGGGAAAGAATCCGGCGCCCCGACCGGGACTAGAACCCGGTGTGCCGGCGCCGCTAGGTGGAGGATTAGCCTAGTGAGCCGCGGCGCCGGCCAAAAGCAGGAGAATTATACTTGATTGTCACTGTATGGAGGGTCCACAGGAGGTGTGGCAGGCAGAAGGACAAGGTGGGCGGGATCAGTATGCAATGCTAAGGGCTACATTTTCAACAGAAGGAAATTCCTATGCAAAGTAGTATTAGCCAAGTGGGTTATGGGAGAAAACAGGAAAACATACATACATATGTACATACAGGCATATCCTAAATACACGAGAAAGCATGTGTGTACATAGGCATAGACACAAGGCCACCCTGCAACCTTCAGACTAGGACACTGTCACTGTGCGTGCGAAGCCAGCTTGTCCAGAAGGACCTGGGAAGGCAGATATTTAGACCAGTTCAATTACAAGTTAGTTTCCCCTAAAATTTCAAGCAGCCAGACAAAATGGATACAGACCCAAAACACTGGGAAGGAGAGGAGAGTTTGGAGTTACAACCATCCAAGTACCATAGGCCTCAGTACAGGTCTGCTCTCACAAGTCTCACATATCGGCAGAAGGACATGGTGGCAGGGATCAGTGTGCAATGTTAAGGGCGACAATTTCCAATGGAAGGAATCCCTATGCACAGTAGTATTTCCAAGTTGGTTATGGGAGAAAGAATTTGGAAAATGTGCATTAATACATATGGGCATAACTTAAATACATGGGAAAACATGTGTGTACACATGGATGAAAGAATGAATGAATCAATCAGTAAGTGGAGAGAGGGGAATTAATACTCAATGCGGTTCAGTGAAGAACCAGAACAGCCACTGATGTGAATGGCTGCTCTGGCTGGCTCTGCAGGGAGCACTGGGTGCTCCAAGGTCATTGCACATGTGCACCGTGGCCTCTACACCCTTCTCTAGGGCTGCATGAGGCTCTGTGTGATAAGGCTATTGACTGCCACACCAGAAATGGATTACACCTACACCTACCTGTCGCTCCCCGTCTTCATGGGGGAACGACACTAAACCCTGCCTAGGCTTCATATCCGAGTCACGGCACCATTATGTCGCTCCCCCTCTTCATGGAGGAGCAACACAGGACCCTGCGCTGTTCTTTCGTCTGCTCGGCCCTCCCCGGGTTTGCTGCTGGTTCTTCCCGGGTTGGCTACTATCCCTTCCACCTCCGTGGAAGGGCAGTTCCCCCTGGCCGCATTCCCCACTTCCGCAGGGGAGCGGCACACCGCCGGCCGGCTTTCTCGGGGGCTGCACGGGTTCCCTTTAGATGTTCCCCATAGATGTTTCCGGTGCATGCCGTCTCTCTCCTCCTTTATAGTCCTCTTCCGCCAATCCTAACTCGGCTGCCCACACGCCAAGTACGCTGCTCTCCAATCAGGAGCAAGTCCTACAGTTAATTGGTTGAACTGGAGGCAGCTGTGCGGAAGCTGTTTACTTCTCTCCCAGCGCCATATTGTGGGAGAGCAGATGCATAGAATAAGTCTTAATTCCAGTAACAGTCTAGTCCGGGCTGCTCCCCACACCTACCCAAGCTGCACCACTGCCACTAGAGGCCAGATCTGTTAGCAGGAAATCCAGACAAGGTGCCCAAAGCCTGGGACCCAGACCACCTGGGAAAGGTCAAATCAGACCTGTCACTGCTCTCTGCAAGGCGAGCCTGACCATGAGGTCCATGGTGGCCACACATTCTGACTGTGTTGTGGATAGGCTTGTATAACAGGAAGTCACAGAAAGGCAGGCAAGTACAGGGACCGAGAGGTACTGGGAAGGATCAGAGAGTAAGGTATAATCAGCATCCTAGGACCACAGGCCTCAGTGCCTCTGTATTCTCACAAGCCGCCTCCCCCCCACCATTCTGCTGCCATGAGGATCCCACACTGTAGTCAATCTGGAGGGAAGCCAGGTGTCACAACAAAGACTCCCACTCTACTTGCACCTGACCCAAGGTCAGTCACCTGAGAACTCTTCAGATGGTGGCTGAGGGATATATCCTTGACTAGGGCATTAAGTAGGAAGAATCTGTATCCACCAGTGATCTCTGAGGCAGATGTGGGGATAGAAAAGGAAGGGGAGTAGACACAGATGTATTCTTGATCAATTAACTTCAGAGGTGACAACAGGTCCGCGCGTGCAGGTGGAATGAATCAATGTAGGCACAGGAATGAATGGGGGCACAGCCACACCTGCATTGGAGCTACCTGGAAGGTAAAGCACACCAAGGTCCTGGACAAGGTGTTCTCCATGTGTGCAGCCACTCTCACCTCCTCCACACCATGCAACCCCAGCCTGGGGCACTCTAAAGACATGACTACCTAGGACCACGGGGGTGGGGCTGGGCTTCATCCTCTGTCCTCCCACCTGATGTGCACTTCGTGCTGCTCCCACAATGTCCAACTTCCCACCCAGGCATGCTATCATGTCCTTGACCTGGAAGAGATTCTGGCTTGGGAAGTCACCTGTCTTCTCTCTGGGATGAACTGAAAAGGGACAAAAGAGAGGAACTGAGGAAATAAGAAGAGAGGAAATCCTGGAACTCATCCTACATGAAGTTAGGACCCAAGATTCCCAGAAGACAAGATCTTACCAGGGCTTTACAAAGTCTCCAAGTGTGCTCAGAAACCTGACGAATGGTTAACAGGATTTTAGGGCATTTGCATGTAACTCAGCATTGTGGTATAGTGGGTAAAGCCACCACCTGCAATGCCAGCATCTCATATGGGTGCCAGTTCAGGTGCTGGCTGTTCATTTCTGATCTACCTCCCTACTGATGTGCCTGCAGGAGCAGCAGAAGCTAGTCCAAGAGTTTGGGCCCTTGCACCCATGTGGGAGACCCAGATAAAGCTTCTGGCTCCTGACTTTTGGCTTTGTATTGGATGAGACTTGGTCAATTACAGGGACTCAGAGGGGAGACACACTTCCTCTACTGGCTTCTGCCACACCAGCAAGGATCCCATCCATCACCACCACCCCACCCTGCAGGACCTCTGCAGTCAGACCTCCGGATCCATGTTCCTAACGGGACTGGGGACCTCCCGGTTGTTCACAGGGAGGCTGAGTGTAAGGAACACAGAAAAGAAAATGGAGCAGCACTGCCTCTAACAGGGGATGACTTTTAAATTAAAAGAGCTCTGCAGTTTTCTGGGGGTAAACCCAAGGCTGAAAGTGTTCTTTTGGGTCTTGACCTCACCTAACCCAATGACCCTGCAGTTCCCAGGGCAAGAGAAAGGAGGTAGAGGGAGCCCCAGCCTCTAACCTGGATCCACTCAGGTCCTGGCTGAGCAGATTTCTACTGGCTCCGCCCAGGCACGGCCACTATGCGCTCCTAAGCTCTGCTGGGCTGGGCCGCAGTTGCACTGCATGCTGGAGCTTGGCCCCCTAGGCCCCATCTGTGTCTGGGTCCTCCAGAGCCCACATGATGCTGGGAACGTCCTAGACCGGGCCTCCATGAGCTCTGAGCCCTTTCAGAGTATATCCCGACATCCCACTACACATACATTTCCCTGCCAAGACAGTCCCGCGCAAGCGCACAGCCACCACGGCTGGCGGGATCCACAAACTTCTTCCTCTTGATGGCAGTATTGTACCACAAATGCCACCTGCCCTGCCCCCACCCCCCGCCCTTCGCACAGCAAAAAACTCCCAGTTAGCCCACAGGGAGCCCAGCGTGGTCGCTCTGCTGGGCTGTCTGTGAAGCAAGAGGACCTACAGAACAGCACTGCGTGCTGTACCATCCCCATATCTTTGCAGCCTGGCCTCAGCACACTGCTCCTGCACTACCTTCAGGACTACCATGCAAGGGACACTCCCAAGGGCAACCTCAGCAGGTGTAGGGCACCTGGGCCTAGGCGGACTGCATTGTCTGCATCGCACCTGGCTTTAGCTCTTGGGGATCCAGGCAAGGGCCCCATGATTCAATTAAAGCCCACCCCGCAACAGCTGGACTCGGACTTTGTCACTGAGCCCTGTGACATGAGCTTGCCCAGAAGGCCCAGGCCTGCCACATATTTTGACTGAGTGAATTATAAGCCAGGATGCCATAAAGTCTCAGGCAGCCAGACATAAAGGATAGGGACACAGAGGCAATGGTAAGGAGGGGAGAATTTGGAGTTACAGCCATCCCAGTACTGCTCGCCTCACTACCTGTCTGCGTTCACGTGCCTCATCCTTGGTCTGCCGATGATCAGCATCCCACACTGACGCCACTCAGGAGCACACCTAGGTACCACAAAGATACCGCTTCTCCTTGTACCTAATGAAGGGTCAAAGGCTTGAGAACTCCCACATGCAGGCTGAGGGACACACACACTACTGCTAGCTTGTTATTTAGGAGGAATCGCAGGAAGGGGAATAGTACATACATGCACACATGATTAAGTAAGGAGATGAGAATGAATGGATGGGGCTGAATGAATGGGGAGCAGAGCCATATTTGCATTTGGGGCTACCTGGAAGGTAAAGCAAACCCACTGTTACTGGACAAGCACACCTACATGTGCGGAGCTGCTCTGTACTCCTCCAAATCATGAAGCCACACCCGGGACACTACATAGGAAGAAACTGTCGCTCCCCCTCTTCGTGGAGGAACGACACAGGACCCTGCGCTGTTCTTTTTGTCTGCTCGGCCCTCCCCGGGTTTGCTGCTGGTTCTTCCCGGGTTGGCTACTGTCCCTTCCACCTCCGTGGAAGGGCAGTTCCCCCTGGCCGCATTCCCCACTTCCGCAGGGGAGTGGCACACCGCCGGCCGGCTTTCTCGGGGGCTGCACGGGTTCCCTTAGATGTTCCCCATAGATGTTCCTGGTGCATGCCGTCTCTCTCCTCCTTTATAGTCCTCTTCCACCAATCCCAACTCGGCTGCCCACACGCCGAGTACGCTGCTCTCCAATCAGGAGCAAGTCCTACAGTTTATTAGTTGAACTGGAGGCAGCTGTGCGGAAGCTGTTTACTTCTCTCCCAGCGCCATATTGTGGGAGAGCAGATGCATAGAATAAGTCTTAATTCCAGTTACTCAGTCTAGTCCGGTTTGCTCCCCACAGAAACAAACCAAGGGAAGTGAGCCAGGGAAGGCATCATCCTCCCTGTACTCCCATATGAGGTAGGCCTTGTCACTTCCTGCTGCCCCACAATGCCCTGCTATCAGGCCCACTCCTGAGTCCTTGAACTGGATGAGACGCTGACTTGGGAAATCACCCTGTCCTCTCACTGGGATGGGCTGCAAAGGGACAAAAGAGAAGAAATGAGAACGAAGAGAGGAAATCTCAGAACTCATCCCGAATAAAGTTAGGACCCAGGATTCCAGGGAAAGCACAACTCTGCCTAAGAAGACCACACCTTACCAGGTCTTTATAAATTCCCCCAATGTGCCAGAAACGTGCTGAGTGCATGACCTGGTATTAGGGCATAAAATGTACAGAATGACGGCTGGCGCCACGGCTCACTAGGCTAATCCTCCGCCTTGCGGCACCGGCACACAGGGTTCTAGTCCCGGTCGGGGCGCCGGATTCTGTCCTGGTTGCCCCTCTTCCAGGCCAGCTCTCTGCTGTGGCCAGGGAGTGCAGTGGAGGATGGCCCAAGTGCTTGGGCCCTGCACCCCATGGGAGACCAGGATAAGTACCTGGCTCCTGCCATCGGATCAGTGCGGTGCGGTGGCCGCAGCGCCGGCCGCGGCGGCCATTGGAGGGTGAACCAACGGCAAAGGAAGACCTTTCTCTCTGTCTCTCTCTCTCACTGTCCACTCTGCCTGTCAAAAAAAAAAAAAAAAAAAAAAAAAAGTAAAGAATGACAACATATGATGACAAGTACAGAAGTATATTGTTTTGTACACGTAAAAATTCCAAGGAGAGCAAAGAATGGGGAAATCAGTTCCCTCAGAACCCTAGGACAGCAAACACTGATTCTAAGGCCTAGAGTATTTGGGGCCACGCGTTTGTACTTTCATGCACAAAAGGTGGAGGCAGAGGTGGGAGGGACAGGACGGGCAGCATTTCTGGAGCAACACTGTGATCAGGCAATCACGATTTGAGTATGGCGTCTGGTCCTTCTTTGTACATCCCTGGTAGGAGGTTTGTTTTGCAAGGGTGGACATCAGCAGTTCCTCTAAGTGACCTGGTCTACCCAGCAGGGGCCTCCTAGGTGGGTATCACACAGATGGGAGCAGTCACACATCCACAGGACCTGGGTATCCAGCACAGCCCGGGTGGGGAGGCAGGGAAAGGCAGTCCCCAGGGGCCACCTCACTCTGCAATTGAGAACTAAGTCTTCCACTGAGCATGTGGCCTCCTGATACTGCAGGTGGAGAACTCCCGATTTTGGGGAACAGACCATATCAGCAAAAGTTGCAGGTCCACTTCTGTTCAGGTTCTGTGTAGTTCATGCCCATTCTGCTCCCAGCAATCATGAGCACTCAGAGGTGAGATCCCTCCCTGCCCACTGCCTCTGCAGGCTCCTCCCACACTGCAGGGATCCCATTCCCCCAGCAGGGCCCCTGTAAACTCCTCTGCTTCTCCTAAGGAAACATGGAGTCGGGGCCCAGGTTCTGTGCTCCTGCTGGGACTGGGGACCTCACAGGTGTTCACAGGGAGGTCCAGGAACAGAGGAACAAAAACATAGTAACTCCATTCTCTGTCACAAGATGGTCTTTTAAGATACAGATCCAAGGCTGAAGGAATCCTTTCCAGACTGGAGCTGACCTAAAACAACGGCCCCACAGCTTCAAGGAATTGTGGCAAGAGGCAAATGGCGCCCCAGCCGGTCATTGTCCTGGACCCACTCAGGTCTTGCCTGAGGAGACTTCTCTAGCCCTGCCCAGACATGGCCGCCACCAGCCACCTAGAGCTCTGCCCAGTTGGGCCACAGCCGCCACCCACCCTGGAGCACGGGCCAGACACTCATGACCCTGGCCCACAAGACACCAGGGCCTGAGCTGGCCCCAGCCTCCAAGGGCCTGAGCCCTCCCAGGTCAGGCCCCGAGACCTGCCTAAGCACTCAGTTCTCCACCAAGCTGGTCCCACGCAGGCACACAGCCCCCAGGCCTGGCGAAATTCACAAAGTTCCACTTGATGGAGGTATTGCACCGCAACTGCCACTTGGCCTTCCCCCTCAGGTCCTCCCTCTTCCCTTCATGTGGGAAAAAACGCAGAATGGTTGCTACCCAGCAGGATGGCTCCGCCTGCCTCTGAAGGGAGCAGGAGGAGCTACTGCACAGCCCTGGGTGCAGCACCATCCCGGTGTCTGCACAGCCCGGCTTGACCTCACTGCTCCTTGGCTGCCCTCAGGACTAGGGCACAATGGATGCTCCTGATGGCACGCCCAGCAGGGGTAGAGCACCTGTGCCTAGCCTGGCAGCACCGTAGGCACTTCAGGCCTCGGGGATCCAGGACAAGTCTCCATAGGTTCGGACCCAAGCACATCACTACATTAACTGGCAATGCTAACAGAGACCAAGTTTTAGGAAACAGGATCTGAGAGGCAGGTAGACTTGACTCGATGACCTTGGAGAAGACAAAAAACAGAAAATGCACCAGTTTGTATGAGGGCCCATGAAAAACAATTTCTATCTACAAGCCCCTGTACACCTTCAACAAGGACAGCCTAAAACCCAGCAAAGATTCCTCAAAAGTCAGGCTAGAGGGGAGTCTCCCCATTTTACTCCTAAGACAAGAGGGTGAGGAAATTGCCCACAGGTGCCATTCAGGGCTCCAGCGCTGAGGCACCCCTTAGCTCCGCCCAGACATGGCCGCCACCAGAATACTGGGCTCTGGTTTGCTGGTCTGTAGCTGACAGGAACCTTGGAGGTCAGCCCCCTGTCCCTGCGTGAATCTGGGCCCTTCACAGCACCTATGGCATGGTGGCCAACCTTCCACTGGGTCTCCAAGAACTCTTGAGCCCTCCCATGGCCCTCACTTCCCTGTCAAGACAGTCCCACACAAGTGCACTAGCCGCCAGGGCTGGCGGGATCCATGAATGACTTCCTCTTGATGGCAGTGTTGTACCATAAATGTCTACTGTGCTGTGACGCAGGTCCTCCCTCTACCCTTCGTGCAGGAAAAAACACAAAGCACTGTCCAGTGGGTGCCCAGTATGGAAACGAGGCCTGGCTCTGAGGGGAGAAGGAGGAGCTACTGCACAGCTCTGGGTGCTACCCAGTACTGTGCCAGCACATCCTTGCCTCAGTATGCTGCTCCTCACTGCCCTCAGGACCAGCACACAAAGGATCCTCCTCATGGCACCCCAGGCAGGATAGG